>NC_140579.1:146302266-146972408 GCF_964204655.1 Triturus cristatus | reverse complement strand
AGTTGATGGACAGAATGCAGAACAATGCCATACATTCACCCCAGTACACATGGCCAGGTCTAAAGTAAACTGGGGTGGCATGACGAGCAAAAGAATGATGGATTTAACCCAGATCTCTTGACTGGGGGTGAATGTTCTGATTTGTTCTGCATTCCGTCCATCAATTGTGTGTCTTTTGCTTTCTCGCCCTAAGTGCGCCAGGTATGGCCAGACGTGGGTCCTGGGATCACTGTACCACTGGAATCAAGCTATCCTGGCTGAAGAGGGGTGAAACCCCGAAACCGGTTCTAGGATGCTTGTTTCCGGTCCAGGGAGGACCTGGCTTGGCAGTTCGGGCTGGACTGTTCCCATGAGGCACAGGGTCAAGACTGATTTGCATATGGCCAGGTCTAAACTGTGGTAGCATGGTGAGCAAAAGAATGATGGACTTAACCCAGATCTCTTGACTGGGGTGTATGTTCTGATTTGTTCTGCATTCCGTTCATCAATTGTGTGTCTTGTGCAGCAAACAGTGGCAGCTACTACGGTGTGGTAAGCAAGGCACGGCGAGCGCAGTCGTCATCATTTGGCGACCGCAGAGTGTGCGCCCTTGGCGGTACTGCGGAGGTGGCCCAACTAGGTGTGGGTGCAGCCTGCATCACCGCCTGGAGGCCCCGCTCGCTGCTGGTAGCCCGGCTGGGGGCCGGGGTTCAACGCCAAGCTAAACGCTAAGCACTAAGCAGCAAGGGGAATAGGGGTTAAAAGAGGGAAAGCTGCAACACGGTAAGAGGCTCTTTTCCTTCAACACCCCCAAACTCCCCCTTTTCTACTGAGCCCCTTTTCTACTGAGCCAGACTGCAACTACGACGCTCTTGGTGCCGGCAACAGCTGTGGGGGGAGGCGTGTTCCTCCTTTCAACCTTCCAACAGCCACGTTGTAGCCCCTATCAGCAACAATACAGCAGTACATCAGGACTCTTGCCGTCCCTCACAGCCCCCCACAGATGCCTACAGCTGTCCATAGCTGTCTATTGCCTCCCACGAGCCCCTACAGCTTAAGCCCCAGCATCATCTCAGTGATAAGTGCACTTTACAAATACACGAGTTATGTTATGTGTTAGTTACAGCAACAAAAGGCAGCCTAACCATTCACCACCAATCGACCTCTGAAAAACTGCATTGTTGCACCAAGCCTCTCAGCAAAGACCGGCGGACAACAGCAGCTGCCTCTTAGCCACGCAAGACACACAGCACCGAGTACGTGCCCACTGCCTAAGAGGGTCAGCAGTTGAGTTAGTGAGGTCCTGGTAGAAACGGTGGAGACGACAAGGAAGTGCAGCATTTCATAGATCCCTGAGCCTCCTGTAGTTTCATAGAGGGTCTCTGCAGGGGCGGCCTAGGCTAGGTGGCTTTTGCATCAAAGAAACCTATAACCACCGCCTAACCATCTCCCCTCCATCCTCACCTCTCCCTTTGTTCATCCCCCCTGCAAGCAAGCAAGCAAGCTCTGGCAGTTACAGCTATCAAGGATACACCAAGCCCCACCCACATCAGATCACCACAGCATACCATGGAACCAGGCTGGGTACGAGGTGGCCCAACCCTCAAAAGCAACTTAAACAAGCATTGGCATAGCCAATAGGCCTCGCTTTTGGGACCTTATAAGTATTTAGTAATGCAACTGTTGCATGGCTAAACACTTATAAGGTCCCAAAGGCGACACCTATTGGCTATGCCAATGCTTGTTGTTGTTTGCACTGGGGGCCTTGGCACACTTGATACACAATTGCTTGGGGAGATAGAAGACGTTTAAGGTGGAGTAAGAGAGGATCCATCTTCGTTACTCACAGGGAGGTCAAAGAAACATCGAAGCAGTTGTCTCTTATGGTTGTTTTCACAAAGGCTCTTTTGACTTAAGTTACAAGTGCCCCTCAGTGCGCAGGCACCCCGAGCAGCTGCCCAGCTCGCTGATGCCTCAAAGCACTGAGGGTGTATAGCACAGAAGTTATAGAGGGACCAGTAGAGAGCGGGAAGGAGGAAACAAGATAGGAGAAGCATGAAAGGAACCTTGAGAATGGAATGATCATCCGCAAAGCACGTGTATGTGTTGTCACCTTCTTATATGGCATATCTGAAGCACTGTACGTCTCTGTGCTACTGAGTGAGTGAGCGCAGTGCTCTCGTTCACTGTCATGGACAAATTCTGAAAGTTAGAACACACATGGCAACTATTTAGGTGAATGAAAAGGTAAAGGGGGAACTCACGACATCCTTTGCAAGGATTTGTGTACATTAGCAAGTATATATATATATACATCTTCAAGAGAGGCTTGGTACTTATGTGAGCAAGTCAGAAATGTTAATCTGACAAAATCTGATAGAGTATATTTTACAAATAATCATTAAAAATAAAAGCATTTTGGTCATAGAGGCAGTGGCCATCAGAATGGTGCGCCAGAAGAACATCTACTGACCTGGTCCCTTCAACTCAACCATGTGCGCACAGTTCACCCACTCATCCCATGTACAGTACTGGCTGAGATGCACTATCACGAGACCAGCCGCTGAATCCCATCTCCCTAACTTCACCAAATCTTGTGATCCTGAGCAAAGTAGTCTACCTTATTTAATTTAATGTATTATTTCCGTATTCTTTTCTGCAGTGCAGTCCATTCCTCTTGAGTTTTGGAGAATGCACAAATTCTGTATAGGAGTGCATGAATATTCTCTCTCTCATAATTTCTACAGTAAGGAACCAAGAACAACATTGATTCGGAAATTTAACAACACGGACACAAAACACAGTGAGGCTCACTATGAAATGATAAGAGAGTGAAATAAACCCGCTCTGGAATTTAGACAAAGTCAGATTGTTGAGCAGAGCGGGAGTTGCCTGTTTCTACAGTAGGTTCAGTAATATATAAATACAAATTTAAAAGGTTTATAATAAGCAATATCACAGATGTCATTCAGGTCTTAAGGAAACCGCGACAGTCACGCTTTTTGCGCTTCTCTTGAAAAGGTTTCTCAGGTACACTTCCAATTCAGCTTTAAAACGTCGAGAGTAGTTGCCGAATGCCTAAATGTGATTCAGTTTGCATTTCACGCCACACAAGAAAGTTAATGAAGAGTTAACACACAGTGACGCAGAAGACGTAGGACATACGAGCGCCGTGTAGGAAGATGTCCAGTACGGCAAACTATTAGGGTCTGTACCCGTACTACTCCTCTGGCGGTCTACTCCTGACAGGGCTGGAATGTTTTTAAGTTAATTATTTATAGGGCATGCAAGAGTAACAGACTGAGAAAAGGGCCATAGACAGGGTCGGGTTGGGATCACTATTAGGCCCGGTCAGTCCCAAAAAAGTGTCCCACTTTCCCAGACCGCGCCTTTTCATGAAACAGATTTAGTTAGTCTCATTGGACTATATTTTAGAGAAATGTTTGGTAAATTAATCATTTTTAAACTTACAGAGCCAGTAACATTGACAAAAACTAGGGCCATTATATTTTGGCCAGGTGGGCGAGGTGAAAAAAACAGACTGAAGAGCCACAACACATGATGAGGCTAGGGTTGCCACCTTGCATCATGACCAGTATCTTAATATCCTGGCTGGTACGAAAATAAAGAAAATCACCAAAAGCCCGCATTTTTTCCTTCTATCACTGTATACTTTAAACAGGAGACATAAAGAAAAAGCACTTAAAAATGCGTTTAAAAGCTGCTTTATGACTGACAGTTAAACTAAACAAAAGCATAACAAGCGGCCGTGCGGCCGCGAAAGTGAAAGTGATCGCGATCAAACATCAAAGTGAAAGTAATCACGGTAAAGCGCTGCGCGCACGCCCGCGCACATGCACTGTACCTCTAGGCTGGCCTGGTAGCACTTTTTGGAGCCCTCTCAATAAGTCTCGCCAGACCAGCGCATGCGCTGGGTCAGGCGAGACCTAAAAAGCATAAAAGAAAGCCCCAGACACCTGAAGGCTCTGTGGATGAACCACAGCTGAATATCAGGCCAGACTTCCAGCTAGACTGTTCCTTAATAGGAATATACCCCGACTCAGCCGACCTAAGTGGCGCCTCCCCGGGAAGGGGATAAGCCAATGGTCTAAAACATCGTCTGGCTCTTATTTAGCCAAAGATCCACACCAAATTTCGTTTTCGGAAAAATGTGAGCGACACTCTCCTCTCAAGCACAACTACAGTCCAGGGCCTCCAGACACTCCTCCAACCGCTTCAAATGCTCTGTCCACAGGGCAGCGGCAACAACAGGGACCGCCCATGCACTGGGGCTGACCAATCTACAGCAGTAGCCTCAGGACAGAACCCACAATGCCAAACTATACTCTGGTTTTCAGAACCCTCAGCTCTCGGTCAAGCTGGTTGTGGCCAATGTAATGGCAACCCAAGAGCATGGACAGAAGAAAGTAAGGCGATCCTCCCCTGAGCGGGCAGGAGGCAGCGTAACAGAGATGCCCCCCTCTGGAAGCATACTCCAAAGCAAAAACAAGGGAGGCAACTGCACCACAACTGAGGCATTAACTATATGTGAGCTTTTTTAGGCCAACATGAGCTCAAAACCGGATAATTCAAGAAACCCCAAATACACGGGAAGGGAGTCACAATCATAACATAGATGTTGAAAAGGGATCTAATCAAAACTACACCAGAGAAACGCAATGTGTAGACACATCACGGCCATCCACGAGGGACGTGAAAGACGATACAAAACTTTTCCATTCTAACAGCAACATTAATAACCTCCGAAGTGAGGACGAGGCAGCAGGAAACATCTCTAACAGCACACTGGTTGAAACAAATCCAACGCACCCGCAAACCAGTAATCTGTTAACAACATTCTCTAACTAACGAACTGATAAGGCCCTCCAGGTAACTATGGCAAGCCCGAACAATTACAAACACCAACACTCAGACTCCAGGGAGCTAAACAGTACAAAGACAAGCAAAACTTACCCCATAAGCAGAAGTAAAACACCAACTGATTCCACTGCATAACCAAGCATGTATGGGAGGTCGGAAGCTCCGGTACTCCCAAAGCAAAACTGGAAGAGCTTGGGAACCCTCCAGCAGGGAAACATGGGTCAACCACCCGGAACTGAACACAACCTAAATAATCAAAACAGAGACGGAAGCACAGCAGTCATCAGGCACCCAGCCTCACCAGGAGCATCAGGTAATGAGACTATCATCCAGTCCCCAAAAAAACGCAAAACTAACCTGATTGTGAACCCAGGCAGGGAAACCAATACCCTCTGGTTCATACCTGAATACAGATCAAAAAGCCCACACGACATCCTGAATCAAGGGAACATACTCCGCCTGTTGTCTCACATACCAACTTTGACAGGGGTAACAACTTCGGATTGGGTCTCAATAAAATTCATTAAATGAAAAGATTATTTGTTGGGTTCAGACACAAAGACCAAATGGGGATCGTCATCAACCATACAAAAAATACTTTCAGAAAGCTGCACCTTTAAAAATTGGGGGATAAGCATCACTCCTTATACCGAGCCCTGCTACCCCGCCCTGTTAATCCCAGAACACACAAATGCACAAGTAGATCCAAAAGAACCGCAACATCAGTGCTCAGTGGCGCAATGGGGCACTCGCCAACTAATAAAGAGCACATTCAAGCCAATAGCAGAAGCCGCCTGGATCCTATAATGCCACTAACTTGGCAAACAGACCTAAGATGGATCGCAAGGACAATAAACAATCAAATAAATTGACAATACAGCAGCCAACTACCAGCAACTAGTGCAAATAGCTTTCTATGGATATGCTCAAGGAACATTAATGGTCTGGTTGGCAAAAAGTCAGACCCAATTTTTGCTGCCTACCAAAGGACATTTGACATCATAGCACTACAAGAAACCTGGCTCAGAGATCCTCCGCACCTTCAACAATATTTGCGCTTTTTCACCCCAGCCCTTAGGGGGGCAAAATACGGTCACCTCGAGTGTGGTCTTGCAATTCATGTCTCCAATACAAACACATCTACAGCCCATGCAATCGGCCCAGCTTCTCCAGCAACTATGGCAATAAACGTTCTAACTCCGTCAGGAAAAAGGAGTACCGACATTATAATAATAAATGCTTATGTCCACCCAAAAAGGAAAACTAAGGCAGCAAAGAATCTGAGCGACTTCTTGGAGGCATGCATAAGCGAAGGGGCAACAACAGACATTATCATCACTGGGGACCTAAACCTTAATCTAATGGGCTCCTCTACAGATGTCAAAGTGTCCCTCAAAACTCAATATGGAACATTCCACTGCAGGGGAAAACCCCATCAGCTCGCTCAACCAAAACTGGAAAGTGCCTACTTGAGGACCTTGAATATCTAAATCTCAGAGTTATCAATGGCAGATATGATGGCGATAATCCTACTGCAATCACTCACTATTCGTCAATAGTAAATACAATACTAGACTACACTTTCGTCTCCTTACCTCAATTCCACCAAATTTCTTCATTTCAGCTGGGCGATAAAGCTGATAGCAACCACCGCCCTCAATAAATCAGGCTACGAACAAACATGCCTAAGTTCAATTTGTCCTAACCCTCCAAGGATCAGAGTTTACAACTAACTTCAGAAGAATTAAGCACCCACATGCAGCGACGGTTGTCCCCTGCAAAACACAATACTTCATTTTGAGTCACGGGTCGGATCAAGTGAAATTGCAAAATGGGAGAACTTCAGCACAACAATTGCATCTTATGGCACTACGATCAGATCAAGGGCTCCACAGAGCCACAGTAGTATGCAGCACATGTCAAAATCAGGAAAAAAGGAAATTAAGCTCATCAAAAACTCCCTCTATTGCACGTTGAGACACCTCCAATACAATCCAACTGACAAAAGGCAATTAGCACTGCTACGAAAGCAAAAGGTGCAGTTGAGGAGACAAAAATGGGAAGTTAATGGATCCACAGAGGATAAACTCTGGGCGAAACTACATGCCAATACCAAACAGAGTGATAGAGCAAGATTCTGGGAAACAATAAACCGCTTCATTCGTCCCTCACATGAGGGAATCTCTGCTAATATCTCAGAAGAAGACTGGGTAAGCTACCTCAGGATCCATTTCCATCAAGATATCAAATCCTTGGCTATGGAACCAAAAACCGTAATCAGTTCAGGAGGTGCGACACCAGACATCGCCAGGGCGGAACGCAGTTCCCCAGAACTCGAAGCATCAGGGGGAATCTTGCCAAAGGACGTATCCTTAAACAGCAAAATCAGGATAATTAAGCGGCAAATAGGAAAGGGAAGAAGAGAGAGGGCCCCGGGCCCCAATGGAATTTCACAGGTTCTGTGCAAACAAGATGCAGACCTTTGGGCACAGGCTCTCGAAACTCTTTTCACCGAAATAAGGCTACTGGGCATACTTTCACACTCCTGGAGAGGATCAATAATCTCTGCAATCTTCAAGTAGGGTGATAAGTCCTCGAATAAAAACTATGGACTAGTGGCACTCCTGAACAATGAGGCAAAAAATTTTACGGGAACACCACTAGAAGAGCTCCAGGCTTGGGCAGACATGAAATTAGTTATTCCCCCTAACCAGACTGGCTTTGCAAAATCCGTCGGAACAACAACACACATCCCAGCCATGGCAATGCTAATCGACAAGACGGAATCAACAAAAATGCCATTACACCTATGCTTTATTGATTATAAGGCTGCCTTTGACCACGTAAATCCCTGTGGGCAACACCGGCGATCTCGGGTCTACCACAGACCTTGCTGAACCTGATAATTAATTTGCACACAGACACATGGGTTCAGATAAAGCTGGGTGATGGATCCCTCCTGTCAAGGCGCATATCAACTGAGAAGGGGCTCAAACAGGGATGTGTTTTAGCCAACACCCTGTTTTACTTGTTTCTAGCAGACCTCGTCCCGGCACTGAACGACTGCAATTCACACGTACCAAGATTAGGAGGTTTAGTATTACCATGCTTCCTCTACGCGGATGACATAGTCCGGATTAGTCACACACAAGTGGGTCTACAACATCTCCTCAATACCACGCGGGAGTACTCCAAAGCTAAAGGCCTAACCATCAACCTGGAGAAAAAAAGGACTATGATGATTAGGAAAACCCTAAAGAAATCCGCAGCTTGGTTCTGGGGAAGCACACACATCGAATCTGCATTAGAATATAAATATTTAGGCGTGATTATAAACAAAGGCGGCCACTTCACTGCCCAGGAAAATTGCATTAGACGCAAAGGCCTCGCCCTGGTAGTCTCATTAAAGGACCTTAATTTCAAACTAAGCGGCCTGTTGATACTTCCCCTGGCACAAGTGGTTTGTGCCAAACTCTTACCACCAATTGCCTGTGGCAGTGAAGCTCAGAGAGGCAGGGATTCAAAGGTATTGGACAACAAAGTTACAACAGCGTACGGAATAATTCTCGGCCTACCCAAATACACCACTCCCACACGGATTAGGTTAGAAACAGTCTTTGGAAAGACAGGGGGCGTATATTATCACCTGGGACAAAGTCTGGAAAGCCGCACCAGGAACTCTCAATTAATATCTGTGGAAAGAGCTACAACTACAAGCCTCTTCCCCTGCTTCAAAATATCTCAAAAGCAGCCTGATAAACACGGGGCTAAACCAGCTTTGGGAGACATCTACCAACAATACCACATTAAAAAAACTGGTATGGAAAACGGTCATGTATCTCTTGTGGACCGAGGACAAGGCATCTCTCTCAAAATGGGCTCACGGTTGGATGACTCTGAACACCTACACAGCCCCAGCTCCTCAGAAATACTTCAATCTGGGGTACGCCAAAGCCACCAAAATTAAGTTCTTGAAGCACCGACTTGGCCTTTTACCCTGCATTCAGCATTTCCCGCACTGGCTCAAGGAAAAAGATCTTCTGAAAGAACGGAAACAACTACTAAAACCTTATTTAAACCAATGAGGAATACGGACTCGGAGACAAGGAGTGCTGGCCTGCTTTGCACCTGGAGACCCACAGTTGAACTGCTGTCTAGTGAAGTTCCTGAGACTGGTGGGAAAAAAATTTCAGGATAACACTCGACCAAAGAAAGTCTCTCTGGAGCAATCTCAAACCTCCCCCAGCAGCAAGCATGGGCCCCACAATGCACTACTTCTATCTAGTGATTAAAGTATAACACTTCCAAGTGAAATGTCCATGCTCACAAAAGTCCAAAGAAAACAGAAGAAGATGTTTCATTTGATCTTACAGACATGCTAACTACAAATCTGTACATCCGAATTGTCTGTAATACTGTTGGCCCGCAAAGCAGTGGGCTCCAACAATCATGTAGAAAATCTATTTTATTTAAAGGTACTCACTAGGCAGTCTGCACTTTAGAGGGGGGCAGTTCCAAACATCACATTCAGTACTGACAAACGTCACCTAGCTAGAGTAAATTATGCTAGGACGAAAAACGAGATCAGCACTTTAAAAAACACCCAAGCACTTTTAGCACTAAGAGCCCCTCGCAACCGTCCTGGCACCAGGTGGGATGTGAAGAGTCAGGCTGGAAGCGAGAATGCTGCTCTCTGTAAGTGCACTAAAGCAAAAACGGATTGTTTTACAAAGAGCTACTTTTTCATTGCCGTAATTCTGTAAAGGACACTTTTTAGCAAACATAAACGTCCATCTGTTCTTTTATTAGGTCTCGCCTAGCGTTGCAGCGTGAATGCGCTGCCATCACTTTGCGAGGCATGCAGTATATACTGTAGTGTGGAAGCTTCGTGGAAGCTCCGCCCACTCTCTGCCCATTGGCTTTTGTCTTAAATGTTGCCTTCCGATTGGTTGGAGGCTGGTTAGTCCCTCCTGATTTATCATTTGTATCCTTCCACTGCTATTGGCCCCTTTACTCCTAACACTATTTTCTTCCCTGTCTCCCCACCCCACCGCCCCCTCCCTTAGTCTGTGACTTCTCACCCGCCGCCCCCCCTCCCCCCCCCAACTCCCATTCATGTTTTCTTGCCTGTCGGCACTTCCGTTTTCATGTTTATTATTGCCACCTTGAAATATGCGAGTTCAAGATGCGTGCTGTACAAAAACGTCTCGTGTTTGATTAACTAAATTTTATTGTTACTCTAAATATATTAAGACTCCAGGCAACATTACAGGTATGCATGGCAACTGACGCCTCTTAGTTCACAAATGGCATTGTTGTCGGGCGGGAGTAGCGGCAGTGTTTTAACGCATGCTTAAAACGAGCACTTTTAATAACTTCCTCTCAATTCAGTGCTATAATCTTGTGTACTGAGGTGACGTGCTAAAGAAATGCACTTTTTTGTATTCTGAAGAGACATTATCGCACATTTACATCATGTTTACTGTATGATTAACATGCCGTTCATTTTCATGGCTTGCCCACTGGCCCGTTTACGCTTGGCTCATCTCCGGTTGGCTCTACCTGGTAATTAATATATTGGCTCGTGCACCTCTAACAAAGAGAGATGAATGGATACATGACAGTGAGCCCGGTAGATGGTAGACAAATAGACTGGTGCAGACAAACAGACAAAGTCAGTCTCCATTGCCTCACGTCAGAATCATCACTTTCAATTACCTGGAAATCTGCCGGCAACTCCCGTATGCCCCAACCTCATCCCCCTCACCTATTCTTAGCAGAAGTGGCAGATTCTGACCTGTGCCCTGCTGGTGCAGAGGAGCACGGCAAAGTCTGTAGAAGCGCTGGGATCCCTATACTCTCTGGGCGGGCATCTAAGCCTTCCGGGTGCCTTCACACTCAGGATAAATTATTACATTTTGTTCTGTGCTTTAGTCACCCCTCTGTGAGCACTGTCTGGTAGATGAAGCTCTGTGTTAATAAACACATTCAGAGAGGTGGTTGTGTACAGACAAACAACAGTCACAATACCGTACGTTTTGAACGTGTAGTTAAATACCTGTTCATCGAGCACCTCATTGGCTGATCATTCCATGGCACTGCCAAAATTACATTTGGACACATTTGCTCAACTGTAAAACACTCCCTTCTATGGGTCATTTAACAAATCGGGTCTTTGGGGTTAGGTAACCTACTTTGGATTCTGTGTAAAAGAGTAAATACAAAAATTAATGCAATGATACTAAGCAACCAGTACTGTCTAAAACACTGTGAAAACTGACACGCATTCTGGCATTTTGTTTAGTTAATGTCGATTTTCTCATAGATGCGAGTAAAGTACTCTTAATATCTTAATAAAATCTACACACTTAACTAATAGCACCGGGCGACCTTTGACAACTAGGCAATGAATACATTTTCATGTACCCCCGAGGCCCCCCTGCCCCCCGCCCCCATAGCAAACTTCATTGCATCCCAGTGTTTGGGGGATAAACAAGACACAGGAGAGTGAGTCAAAAAGTCTAGAAAATTAAAGAGAAGCAGGGATTCGGATTCACATGACCGATCTCGATGCTTAGTCTGTAAGCACTACTTTTATTAATGAGTTTCGCATTAGTAAAGCACCATGATGTGCATGTGTGGCGACACTTCACCCATGAGGTACGTGCCATGCAATTGTTGACACAATCCACACTT
This sequence comes from Triturus cristatus, assembly GCF_964204655.1. Taxonomy (NCBI): domain Eukaryota; kingdom Metazoa; phylum Chordata; class Amphibia; order Caudata; family Salamandridae; genus Triturus; species Triturus cristatus. The sequence goes on along the minus strand of NC_140579.1, from coordinate 146,960,852 downwards.
TGCGTCTTTTTCAATATATTTATTACGAAGTACAGGACCTTTCCAAGGGATTTTGCACACTACATACATTCACTCCAAAAATAAAACGTGTAGGTAAAAAACATTGCCATTTACAAAGTCAATAGCTCTAACTCACAAATGCGAGACCTATTTGCATTGCAAACGCTTGTTATTATCATGTGTACTAATGACTCATTGTATAGCAACGGTTTTTGGTGACTATACACATAAAATAAAAACTGAGACAAACTAGAAGGTTTGGAGATTTAAAAGCGAAACATTCAAGGAAATGCCGTGCCTCTGATCTGCCTGCTGCTTGCCTCCAGCGTAGTGAAGAGGAGGGGGGAGGGGTAGTTGATGATAGGAAAAAGGGGTAGACTTAGAGAAACAGATGTAGCCAGAATGCAGTAAAACATTCAGAGAAGTGAGGGAAAGTGAACAGAGAGAAAGGGAGGTGGAGAGGTTTGAACTAAGGGTGAGGTAAACTGAGATCTTAGGTAGTAAGAGAGGGAGTAGTGTTGTACAGAGAGGTGAGGAATGGAGGGAGAACGCTTGTTGCTGATCCTTATCATTGCGGTGTTGCACAAACAGCCGGCCTAGTGCCAAGCGCACTCTTCCAGTACAGCCCTAAACCGAGACATATCCTTCAACATTCTACATGTATGTGTGCTGTCAGTGCAGCACACATGCAATGTGTGAAACCTTTGGAGGAATTAAAACTTTTCTCTGTTAGTCCCTCCTTCAAGGAGGCGTTATTTATTTGTGTAAAGTCCGGTCTGGGTCTCCTAGTATCAGGCTCTGAATTACAAATACGGGCGCATCAACCCGAGTCACACTCATGTAAAGTTCCTTGAAGCAAAGTGGTCAAAGCAGCAGGAATCACTGTTTGCCTGAGAAAGGAGCACTTTTCAGTGTAAAAATTCGCATTGCGCAGAAAAGTAAACACCCTCGAGGAGTTTGTGCTGCTTTATGTCACCTTGCCGCAGCGGGGAACTCTAAGCAAATCTCTCTCTAAGTTTCTGTTAACAATGCTTGGTTGTCAAATTAGTAAAAGAAGCTAGTTTTTATATACAACCTTGGTATGGCAGCAACTGGACTGTGCCACGTATATCAAGGAGCGGCGCCCCTTGGATGGTGAGGGCCCTGGGAGATTGCCCTCTTCGACCACACCTTAAGTCTTCTCTGCATGGGGGAAGTAAACATGCATCCATGCTGAAGTTAAGGGAACAGAAGACATACTGATGCTCTAGCAGAATATTGAGCCCATGTTCTCAGTCCCAGGAGCTGCATGACCTGGTTATTCACCTCGCAGCAGTTAGCATCTCCAGCGCCTTGAGACCCCCACGGGGGATTTGTAACACTTTACAAATGTTTGATTGATTGAGAGGCAGGGGCAGAGCATCGTAAACCTTCAAGTAGTGCAGGGTGGCAGGCCCGGTCAATGTATACATAACAAGCACTGGCAAAGCCAATTCCTCTGGCCTTGATTTGAAGTCATTATTTCTACAAATCAAACTTACTTTCCGCCTTTTCAACGAGTAACCCTGACTTTTGTGAGTGACATGTTTTGTGATTGAGGCTGTTGCTGGCAAGTATTTGCTTCCCACCCTAATTCCATAAAAATACCATTATTTTACACGGTAGGGTTGTAAATTGCACAAATCTTAATGTCACGTGTCCTGCAGTGAGAGTTTCCATTAAAGAAGTTCTGGTGAGTTGTTCAAAGGTGTTCAAAGTGCACATCATCATGTTACTCAATGCCCCAGCATGAGGGGGGTGGACAAGGAGAAGGGCAGAGAACCTAGAAGACAGTTTGGACCTTGGAGCCAGACAACTGAGAAGGAGGACAGAGATGAAAGTCTAGAATGAGAACCATAAAAACGGGTGAGAATAGAGAAGACTGCGAAGGATATGACAGTTCAAGCTGGCGAACAGAGACTGCCAAGGAGAGTAGGAAAGAGAGGAGAGCGGCAAGAGTCATTGGAGACCTGAAATGAAAGGGCAGGCAGAAAATACAGAAAAGTTGGTAAATTAAAATGGGAGAATAAACCGGGCATTAAAAGTGAGATGTGACAGAAAGGCGCTGGAAAGTAAAACATTACTGGCATCAAAAATGGCGACCAAGGCATATAATAGGGCTCTAGAGAGGTCGTCAGACAGTTGACAACGGCAGCTGAAGTAGGCGAGAGATGTCAAGGGAGGTTCGGGTGACAGTAATTGGGCACTGAGGGGTGGTGAAGAGACCAGACCACTACTGATATGGGTGGATGAGAGGCCCCATGGCCACCAGCAGGTGCATCAAAAGGAGGACCCAAGATGACCAGAAGGGTAGAGCATAGATGGGGGAAATCCTCAAAGGAAGGCACAACAAACACCACACGTTTTATCTGTGCATCAGAAGCCAATCAGCAACCAAGAGGATCATGATAGGGGAGGGACCATGGTGGGGAGGGAGCCAGTAGAGGCACATCAAGCAAAGATTTCCCAGAGCGATGCTGGCTCTCTGCAGAAGTCAAGTAGGCTTGGGGTAAGCATAGCAGGCTGCAAGGCGATGCGGAGAGTGCAGAAATGCAAGAACAAGGACTCTGCGGGCAAGAATGGTGGCCTTGTTGGTGAACGCAGCAGACTCACTAGTTTCAATGAGAGGAGGCAGGACTCTGGACATGTCTTGAGCAAGAGCCTAGATGCAAGGGGCGTCTCAGCCATGCATATTTATTTTATTTCTAAAGTTTTATATAGCGCAAACATGATTCGTGAGGGTACCAGAGCGCTTTGCAGATTAACGGTAGTAAGAAACATGGAAGCAACCAGCTACATAATCAAGAGAGGCACAGACTCTCTATGTCCACAAATGGAAGATAGTTACCTCCCTAGGACATGCCAATCAAACAACAGACATGGTCCAGCAATCGAGTAATAATCAACGGTGTAGATCACAAGTCAAACTGTGAGCCCTACAGCAGCAATTTGTGCATAAGAGGTATTTTAACTTCTTTTTAGGTCTCTCCTAGCGTTGCAGCGTGAATGCGCTGCCATCGCTTTTCGAGGCATGCAGTATATACTGTAGCTGGAAGCTTTGTGGAAGCTCCGCCCACTCTCTGCTCATTGGCTTTTGTCTTAAATGCTGCTTTCTGATTGGTTTGAGGCTTGTTAGTCCCTCCTCATTTATCATTTGTATCCTTTCACGGCTATTGGCTACTTTACTCCTAACACTATTTTCTTCCCTGTCTCCCCCACCCCTCCCTCAGTCTGTGACTTTTCGCCCCCCCACACCCTATCCAACTCCCGTTCGTGTCTTCTTGCCTGCCAGCACTTCCGTTTTCAATGCAATAGGTCTTGAGTAAATGCGAGTCCGATTGCATTGCCAATGTTTGTTTTTTATTCAGCACTATTTCTGTATACGTCATGACATGCTTTTCTTACCTTTAGCGCGCCATGCGCGCTTTTTACTTTCTAAGCAGCCGGACAATCAAGAGCCAGTGCTGTTTCAACACTCAAATGAGTGGAAGCCGGTTTCAGGAGAGTCGCCACAGTCACGCACCTGACCTGGCCGATTCGTACTGATGTTCTGGTTTTTCTGCATTCGGCAAATCCTTGGCTCGGTAAGTTTTCTGTGTTCTTTTAATTGAAGAGTTGAGCCGGTGGTGAGCAGCCGCCCCTAATCCTGGTATTGCACTGCATAAAGTGGCGCCTGGTGGCTTCCTGCAGTCTGCACATGCCAATTATGCAGCCTTAGGACAAGGAGCCGCTAAAGGAAGGCATGGATGTGTCACCTGAGCTGTTGTCAGCTGTAGTGTCTGTCTCCGCCCCGGCCTACTTCTGTTCTCAGTTTGCACCGTTTTGCACCGAGCGCTGTCATCAGACAAGCAGGCGATTTTTTGCTTTATTTCGCTGTAGGAATAATATCTCTACGTAATGCCCAGTGGGCAATGTGGTGTCTCGACGATTTGTGACAACTCTCTTACAGTACCGGCACTTTTCATTCTGCAAATGCTCTACTAGGAGCCCCTGCAGTACTGTGACGCCACTACTGTGGTCCCGGGGCGCCCATTAATGCATAATTTTTTCCCCAACCAATTTAATCTCATTGTCGTCCGGGTCACTGGCTCCCTGGCGAGGCAGAGTTGCAGTCAGCCACAGCTGTCTTGCCCCCTTGCCTCACTGTTCCGCAGCCTGTCCCTGGGGGGCTGCACCCCCCCTCCACACACATGGCTTCGAGGGACAGACAAAGAGGCTGTGCACCGCGGGCTGGGGTAGGCAGCACGCTGAGCAGATTAACTCCAGCGCCGCCCTGCTCAGCTGCAAGCCCCTGGTGTCCCGATCCTGATCTCTGGGAGGTGGGCGGGGCTGGGACCGACGGGTGCGCAGTTGGGCCCCGTAAACAGGACCATACGATTGCACGACAGTTGAGCTGTCAGGCCAGGCCCGGGTGTTGGAGTGGGGCTGTTACGGGGTCAGCAGTGGGGAAGCGGGGCATATCTAAAATAAAGCTGGAGTCTCCTGCCTCAGGCTGGTCTATTGGCATGTAGAGCGACTAAGACCACCGCACAGTTCGAGGTGGCACAGACCTTTTCAAATTATAGGCCTGCCTAGCTGTGGCCTAAACGAGGGTCTCCCACTTGCAGCTTTCCCATGCAGCCGTGGGTCTGATAAATTAAAGCTGTTTAACAATTTTTATGCTAGCCTTTGCAGCAGTTAAATTGGAGCTTCTTGTTGCTCAAATAGGTGTAATTCTGATATTTATGTGTTTCCTTTGTATTCATTGCTTGATTTCGCTTGCGAGGAAAGTGCCACTCATAGTCGTTGAATTGTCACTCATAGCGGGTCCTCTTCTCTGGGTCAAGGCGGGGTGGGCTTCCGCTCTTTAACAAGGGCACAATTGCGGGGTGGGCAACCGCCAGAAGGAGCACATAAACAGCGGGGTAGGCTCCCGCTTCTGTGACTTGACAGAGAGGTAGGACGATTTTTGCTGTCACGCAGTATTTAAACAGGCAACGGTGACAGAATGTGTCTTTCTGAACCACCCTATCTGAGAAAAGGGATGTTTCTCTAATTTGTTGAAATGGGAAAATAACTGGGTGAATAAACAATGAATGAATAGATTAACAAAGATTTATGAGAGTTGCTTGGGGTTGGACGGGGGCGTTGACTGAATGCAACACTTTGTGTCGTCCTGTGAGAAGTGTGGTCTTTTGTGGTGTTTCAGAGTCACACTTCCTGGAAAAAACGAACACTCCCTGTAAATGATATCCCATTGCTAGTCAGTTTTAGTATCTCTCTTGCTTAGAACCTGTTCACAAGAGCGCAAGTATTAGTGTCCTGTCATTTTAAGTAGCGTTTCATAAACTCTTGTTTCGGCACACATTGGGATCGGAAGGGTGGTGCGAGTTCGCCTCGTGGGACTAAATAAAGTACTAACCAATTTAGTAATGTTGAAAATGTGGGTAGCGTCCCACTACACTGGTCAGGCGCGCAACGTCCATTGGGTCCAAAGGGCTTCAGCCCCCCCATCGTGTGTGTCAGCCCGGGGTGAGACAGCTTCCCGGGCACACACACAGCCGCACCCGAGTACTTCACAGGTCTTTAAAAGACCATTTCCTTGCTAACAAGGCTTTGTTGTGTTGTCATCCCTTCTTAGAGCCCCTGCAGCTCCACTCTGCTTATTGCTGGAAGACTTAGCGCCCCCTGAAATTTTTATTAGCCCCCCCCCCCCCCCCGAAATTTGACTCTAGTTGCGCATCGGACACTGGTAACCTGAGATTGTAAAGGAAAATTGGGTCCCATCAAGGAACGAATTGAGAAACCCTAATTTACAGCACTATGCAAACAAACATGTACCAGTCTTAGGCCGTACCTGTTCTGTTAGGAATGTGACATTTTACTTGAAATTTGAGTTATGTGTAACTGCATGCTCTTGCCCTTTTGTCTTTCAAGTGAAGCAGTACACCTTGGTAATTCAGGCTACGGACATGGAGGGAAACCCCACTTATGGCCTCTTAAACACAGCGACTGCTGTTATTTCAATAACAGACATTACCTCCTCGTTAGTCTTCCTCGCCACATGAATCACGAAGTGAGCTTCAGCTCCACACCAGAACCCACCAAAGCACAAGCATTTGAAATGCAACAGGTCTCGCATTTACTCGAGTTTGAGCTATTGGCATTGTAAATGACAATGGCTTTTATTTATGTTTTAGTTTTTGAAACATAAATAAAACGCAGTCATTTACAATGCCAATAGCTTAAACTCGCGTAAATGTGAGACCTATTGCATAGCAAATGCTTGTTCTACCCAGGCTTTCTAGTCTCATACACACGTTCAATATAGTACAGGACCGGGTACAGCTCCTAAAACAGGTTATGTGATAATAGGAAACTTTGACAAAGATTATAGGTTTCTAAGCTGTTACCAGAGAGATTATAGGTGTTTGGCCAGCCTGTATAAGGATGATAATGTCTTTCTAATCGATGGCAAAAAATGATAGCTTCTGACCACACAGGGTTTACATGTGTAAAAACGACAAAATAGTAAAATATTAATGTTTCAAAATGTGCCTCATTTCACACACCTAATGTGCTTTTTCTTACCACATAATTAAGTCAACCCTGCCACATAAATTGGTCCTACACTTTTGAACCTGTTGCATTATTTCAGTTTTCCTGCTTATTACTCTCCTTAAACCCCATATTTAAGCATGCGATTCTTCTGCTTTTGCATCCTCCAGTTTTATGGATTGTAACCCCCGCTTTGGGGCTTCCTCTAATTTTCTAAAGTCCCGCGTGTTATGGACGTCATTTCGGAGCCTTATTCTGGATCTCCATTGCATTGACCCCAGGACACATCTCGAGCCCTGTCAGAGGACATGATGTCACTTCTACCTTGATAAGGTCGTCTGGACCTTCGTCTCCAGTCTCCTTGTTACCCTCACTGGGGTTTATATTGTAGATTATGAACACCTCATAACCCTTTCACTGCAGATATCACGAGATATTAAAGCGCCTAGAAAAAATGCGGTCATGGAGTGCACGCTTCACAGGCAAACGTACCTACGCGCATCACATTCAGCAGGTTAATCACGCCCTAGAGATACACACAGAACAAGAAGCAGCACACACACACACATACTGGGTACACACAGAACAAGCAACACACACACATACACGACAAGCAACAGCACTGACACACAAACCCACACCAGGTACACCCAGAATAGCAGCACAGAGACACCAACTCACACTAAGTGCACACAGAACAGCAGCACAAATACACACACACTTGGTGCACACAGAACAGCACCAGCACAGACACACACACTAGGTGCACACAGAATAGCAGCACAGAGACACCAACCCCCACTATGTGCACACAAAAGAGCAGCACAGACACAACACTTGGTATACACAGCAGTGATAGTGGCACTACCGCCTGTTCCTACAGGATACACCACGGCGCCAGACCTCTCATCAGAGCAGTGTTCGCACCGTGGTGAGAGTTACCGGATCCGAAGAGCAGCAGGCATCATAGCACCCCGCTGTCCCCCCTACCCCATAATAGGTTACCCAAATGACACACACAAGGCAGTTGGTGTTGGGTAACAATGCTGCAGGTTTATTACATAATTCCAGAATATGTAATGGGTGGGTTATCTTACGGGCGATCCAAGGACACGCAACCAACTGGGTCGCCTGCCCGCCTGATGAGCCGGGCAGCGCGGGAGCGATGCCCGCCGTTGCTGCCCTCCAGGTGATTCTTTCTACGATCACGTGCCGTTGGTAATTCTACTCACGCCCCCCCTCTCGGGGCGGAGCGTCGCATAGCAAGCCCCCGGTTGTTCAGGCCCACAACCGCCCGCAGGACTAGCGGGGCGCCGACGCGGCTTCCGGGACCTCCCTTGAGGCTCCTCGGTTTTGGCTCAGGCACCCCCTATGGTGCCGCGCAGAGGTACCGTTTGTACCGGCATGCTTCCAGATCGCCCTGTAACTCCGCCACAGCCCTGGAGGCGGCTCACCGTCGCAGCCAGGGCCCCCCACCAAACCGCTATAGTCTTACCTGCAACCTCTCCTATCTAGGGCTTCCTGCACGTGGATAATAATTATCTGCCCAGAGTCACAGCGTGACCCGCCCGAAGGTGTTGGAGTGTAGTACATGAGCCCCGTATTTACATACCTATTTGTGCACGGTCGATTAGTGATTAGCTCAAACCGTAATGCGCGCGAAATTATTAGAGCGCCGGACACAAGCACCGACCAAATAACCCATTCAGGTGCAGGGGGAGTCGTAATGCCCGGAATCACCTAATGCGCGCGAATGTGGGCACAAGCAAATTCTTGTGAGTAATACATGCACTTGTTTCATGTGTCTGCATTATAGGAAGCCAACCACTACATGTTGCATATTTATCTAGCGTGAACTCGACCGGAAGGTATTGGAGCAAAATCTTGTGAACAATGCCCGCACTTGTATCAAGTATCTGTCTTATAGGAAGCCAGCACATACATGTTACATATTTGTATAGCGCGAACTCGACGCCAAAGGTATTGCACCTCTTTACATGAGCACCGTATTTACGTTACACATACAGGCACGGGGAGCGGGAGAGATTCGTACCATAGAACACGAACCCCGTGCCAGGTCACGCGAGCACCGCACCAGATTAACCCTTGAGGTGCGGGGGGGATTAGTAATACCAGTAATCGCGTGATATGAACAGTGCATGTACTGGTATCATGTATCTGCCTTATAGGAAGCCTGCAATTACATGATGAATATTTATATAGCGCGAACTCGACCGGAAGGCATTGAAGCACTTTGCATGAGCACCGTATTTACATTACATCTTCACGCAGGGGGTGCTTAAGACATTCGTACCATATTACCCGCTCCCCGAACCGGATCACGCGAGTACCGCACCAGATTATCCATTGAGGTGCGGGGGGTTTATTAATGCCCATAATCGCGTATGTGAACAATGCATGCACTTGTATCATTTATCTGCCTTATAGGAAGCCAGCAATACATGTTGCATAATTATATAGCGCGAACGCGACCTTAATGTGTTGGAGCGTTTTACATGAGCACCTTATTCACATTACACATTCAAGCACGGGGAGCTTGCAAGAATCGTACCATACTACACAATCCCTGAGCCAGGTCCATTGCGCCTGCCGCACGCAGCCCACTGCATGCCCCCCCCCGCCCTCAACTGCAGCGTAGCCGACGGGAGGGGGGGCGATAACCTTAACCAGGGAGCGCCACAGGTGTTGCACCGCCCGCGATCAGCGGGGACCCAGGCAGCTCCCAGCCTTGCAGTGCTGGTGTATTGGGGCCGTGACCCACGCTAGTCTCCTACCGGCTCCCACGGCGCAGGGTATGCGGCTTCTTAGCCGGCCGCACCCCCCTTCATTTACTTTGCTCGCGAGGCCGACCGCCATTGCGAAGTATGCCCCGCGGGTGAAAGGCCGACGGACACACGATCACTAAAATGTGTGCTCTGCCAGACGGTAATTGATCACCTTACACCGCACTATAGCTCACCGCGTGCGACCCGTGAGCAGGGGGTGACTTAAACCGTGCCCACGAGACCCCCGAAACCTAGGATGCGCAGGGGGGGGTGAAAGGTACACCAACGAAAGGTACGCCAACGGAAAATAGAATCAATGTAAATTGAACCTGCGACCTTGCGAGCAAGCGTCCCAGGGCCGAGGACCCACGCACGCTCATGCCCGCTCCCACCGTGCGCCGGGTGCGCGGCTTATTGGCCAGCCGCTCCCATACCAACTAACGTGGGCGAGGTTCACCGCCATCAAGCAATACACCCCAGGACCTTAATGGAGCTTTCAAGAATCAATGGGACTTAAACCGGTAACGTTGAGAGCAAAAGTCTCCGACCTTAACCGAATACGAACTATTCCCCCCTTACGGGTCTCAAGGTGCCGGGGGCTACTGTGGAAATGGAGGCCTTGTCTAAAGTCACATGGGGCTGAGGGTGTCACCGGGGATCGAACCGTGAGCTTTGTGCTCCAAAGTCGGGTGTCAAGGCCACCGCACCACACCGCTCCACATTAGGCCACAGTGACTGTCAGCATCACGCTGCGGCGACGCTTGGGCAGGGGATAGTTTAATCGAGCCCGTGAAACCCCCCCCCCCCCCGATGCCCAGTTCAATGTGGCAGGGGTGGGATGAAGGGATGGCCCCGGCTGGCAAGAGTTCCATTCCCACAAGCAAAACCGGGAATAAAACACATATATCACAGGCAAATTAGGGAGAGCACGCCTAGGGTTCCCGCCTAGCTCCACCCCGTGAAGATACATAGTTCAAATCCTGTCCTTCCCTGTGACAAGCTAACATAAGGGTTCTTATTGTGCATGTTTCTATAGCGCGAACGCAACCCGAAGGCATAGGTAATTTGCCCAGAATCACATCCTGTGGCGCGACCTCGAGACTCGAACCCTGGTCTTCTGCATCAGAAGCGGCAGCGCGGCCGACAGACCACATCCTCTCCCCTCATTGAGAACACATGTATATCAAAGGCAGGTTAGGGAGAGCGCACCTACTGTTCACGCCTAGCACCAAACCTTTGAAGACGCATGCAGCCGATGCATGGTCAGGAGGTGGACTAGAAGGCATTGAAGCGCTTTATATTACAGTGTTTATATTACACATCCCCGCATTCGGTGGCAGCGCATCCATTGCAGCTCGCCGCCCGCATTCTCGCCCATTGGCGGCAGCGCAGTCGACGGGTCACATCCTTGAAGGCCCACCTGGACCCAACGGAGGGATTAAAGTGTTTCCGACTGGTCACGAACGGGGACCTTTCACGTGATAGGCGAACGTGATAACCACAACGCCCGTAATCGCGTAATGGGAACAATGCATGCACATGTATCATGTATCTGGCTTATAGGCAGCCAGCAGTTACAGCTTGCATATTTATATAGCGCAAACTCGACCCGAAGGTATTGGCGCAAAATTCTTGTGAACAATGCAATCCCTGCATCAAGCATCTGCCTTCTAGGCAGCCAGCCACTACATGTTGCATATTTATATAGCGCAAAATCGACCCGAAGGTATTGGAGCGCTTTACGTGAGCACCGTATTTAAATCACACCTGCCGGCACGGGGAGCTTAGTACAATATCTCATGCTCGAATGTCCCCGATCTTGAGCACCGTATTTACATTACACATCCAGGCACGGGGGGCTTAAGTACAATATTACCATGCTCGAATGCCCCAGATCACGCGAGCTCCGCACCCGCGAATGCGGACACGACCTCACGGGCCGGAACCTGATTTCTCCAAATTGCGTCCCGCTCGCAGGTTAAACCGGCTACAACTTTGTCCCGCTCCCCTCACCACCCCCACGACAATGCACTCGCTGCCCATGAGCACGCAGCCCCAATGCAAGCCCCCCCCCGCCCGTACTGCATCGCAGCCACCGGAAGTGGGACAGCAAGCCTCACCGTAGGTGCTGAGCGACTAAACGACGACCAATGCATGAGACGGGAACCACTACCGATGTTGCCAAGGCGAGGTGGGCGACAGTTCTAGACAAATACATGCGATGCCCGGGGGGGGGGGGAGGGTTGCGACGCGCGAGACATGAATCGATACCTTAAGAGCACGACTATCAGACGTGCAATCCCGGTAGAGCGACTCTAGCAACCTCATGCGGCAGCCGTTGCCGGGGTGATGCCCCACGCTAGGCGAACGTCCCATCCCCTCATTCCAAAAGGCCCTGCGGCCTTGTAGTGCTCACAATCGCGCCTTTCCTGCACGCCCCCAGGGCTCTTCCTTCCCGCCACGAAACTGGCCTATTACGATAGTCGCAGCGTCCATCCGAGCCACAGGGCCCCATCAACCTGGTACTGCCCAGGGACAGGGCCGGGGCGGGGGTGGGGTGGGGGGGGGGGGGTGTTGCAAGACTCACCGTAGCTCGTTGCTATTGAAAATCGCACGACGACGGAGAGGCCGGGATCGCAGCGCGGGGCAAGGACGACAACCGTTGGTGTCCGAGGCAGCGACCGGTCAAATGGCGAGGTGGGCGACAAAGAGGTCGCCAGGAGGGTGGGGAAGGCTAAATAGCCTCCCCCTCACACCAGGGCCAGGAAGTGACATGCATTGCGCGTCATTTCCGGCCAGCCCGAGGAGGGGGGCTCCGGTCTGCGTCCCCCCCCCCCCCCCCAGTGGGAGGGGGTGTGGAGGGGTGACCGGTGCCCCGGGGGCACTAAGGCGCCGACCGCCGATTGGCCCCCTGCGGGGGCCGCGGTCAGTGGCATTTGCCCGAGGTAAACAGTGCGATAGCTCAGGTCAGCGAGGCCGGGAGTCACAAGGGGGCTGTAACAATGTTCGAGGTGGGACGGACACCGACACATTATCGGCACCAGCACCACTTGTAGGGAAGCGAGAGTTACTGGGATAGTGCCTGCACTTCTATTCTTAACAGGACTGCGCCACTGTCTGACAGGGCAGTGTTAGTACTGCTCCAAGGGACTGGGAAGGGGCAGTGCTAGCACTTTTCGGATGGGGGTTTAATGGGACAGTCCAAGCACTTTTCTGGGGCTGGGAGAGCAGCCCAGCCCCAGTATTTCACGCTGCCCGGCTCGCAGCAGCGCCCCCGGAGTGTGATAACTCACGTGCCTCTGCAGCGGGCCTTGTATGGAGATATTACAGATAGGTCTGAGAGGCCCTGGCTTCCATGAGAAGAAAGGCAGCCTGAGCTGTCACTCGCCTGTGGGAACCCTTTGGCTACCTAACAGCCACCCTCTGCACGGCTGTACATCTGTCTGAGGCATCCACACGGACCCCAAGTCTCGTATCAGCTGAGAATGTGGGCGTCCTTTGGCCTTGCATTTTTCTATTGCATTCTATGATCTCTCTTCCCCTCCTGCGCAAGAGCCCTAGTATCGTCATTGGCATCCTTTTCCACCCCTCCAACATAATATACATTTCCCATGAATAAACACACAACACAAATTTTTTGTTTGGTGAAATTGCTGCAGGTTTATTACATACACCGTTATGTAATAGGTGGGTTATCTTATGGGCGATCCAAGGGCAGGCAACCAACTGGGCCGCCTGCCTGCCTGATGAGCCAGGCAGCACTGGGACGAACCCCGCCTGTGCTGCCCTTACTAGTGATCCTTTTCCTGGATCACGTGACCGTTGGTACCTTCTTACTCACGCCCCTTTCAGGGCGGAGCGTCGCATAGCAACCCCCCCGGTTGTTCACGCCCACAATCGCCCAAAGGACTAGCGGGGCGCCGACACGGTTTCAAGGACCCTCCCATGAGGCTCCTCGGATTTGGCTCTGCCACCCCCTATGGTGCCGCGCAGAGGTACCCTTGGTACAGGCCTGCTTCCAGATCGCCCTGTAACTCCGCCACAGCTCTGGAGGCGGCCACCGTCGCCACCAGAGCCCCCCACCAAAACAGCTATAGTCTTACCCACAACCTCTCCTGTCTAGAGCCTCCTGCAAATCTAGATGAAAGAGAACCATCCCTACTGGTTATAGATGACCCCATCTATATCCCAAAGCCCTTGACGATAGCCTGGGTCAGCTAGTTTCTGATGAAACAAAAGGCCCTTTTCGCCTGAGAAGTTGTGCCAAAAACGATTCACCCCCATGCGGGAAAGTTCCACTGCATCACATACCTCAGCCCCGAGACAACTCTGGGCGGGGCGAATGCAGACACCAAGGCTCACATTGCCCCATCTATTAGCTGATCTCACCTAGCTGCCGTCCTTCTAGCACCGTGTGTGCCTGAACACCTGCGTGCCCCATCTATGGGACAGCAGCCCACTTGCTAGGTGACCACTCCCCCACCCGCCTGCCTACTTTGGCGAGGAGGATTATACTTAACCTTTGAACAGTCCCTATGCTTGCTAAATCATGAAGCACAGAAGTGTTCATAGCTAGAAGAGTGTGACAGTGGGCAAGGGGCACTCCTGCCCTCACCATGTATCCCTTATGGAAATTTTGCCCGTTCAGTTCCTACTGTGGTGGAACCCCCTAGGCATACAAGCTAGAGAATCTGTCTGATTTAAGAAGTACGCCCATGACGTTAGCTTGCATCAGCTAGTGTCTGATGAAACAAAAAGCCCTTGTGGCCTGTGAAGTATTCATCCCACGACAGTTTCAGACACCCTGGCTCACAATGCCTCACCTATTTGTGATCGCACTAGCTGCCGCCCTTCTAGCGCCGTGTGCATCTGAACACATGTGTCTCCCATCTCTGGGACAGCAGCTCACTTGTTAGGATACCACTCATACCCCCGCTTGCCTACTTAGGCTAATAGGGCGAGAAGGATATACTTAACCTTGGCACAGTCCCTTCACTTGCTAAATCAAGGCGCACAGGAATGTCAATAACTAGGCGTATGAGACAATGAGCAAGGCTGCCCTCCAGCACGTGCCCTGCATCCCTTATTCCTTATGGGAATTTCGCCCGCTCAGCTCCCTCTGGTGAAGCCCCCCTAGGCATACCCACTTAGCGAATCTGTCTGATTAGATACAGGGCGCACTGTCTGTAATATAATTACGATGGATTAAACCCAGATCTGTGACTGGTGGTGAATGTCCTGCCAATGTGCAACATTCCGTCCATCATCTTGTGTGTTTTGCTGTTTGCCCTATGTCGGAAGGGTATGCCCAGACGTGGGTCCTGTGCTCACTACACCACTGGAGTCAAGCTATCCTGGCTAAACCGGTCCTAGGATGCTTGATTCCGGTCCAGGGAAGACATGGCTTGGCAGTTCGGGCTGGACTGTTCCCATGAGGCACAGGGTCAAGACTGATTTGCATATGGCCATGTCTGAACTGGGGTGGTGAGCAAAATAACGATGGATTAAACCCAGATCTGTGACTGGAGGTGAATGTTTTGCCAATGTGCAACATTCCGCCCATCATCTTGTGTGTTTTGCTGTAATATGGTGCCCAACATATGATGTGGGAGATGCCACACACTGCCTAGTTCATGGGAACCAGAAGGAGCACACCATTTTCACCCGGGCGTACCTCTAAATGGGACTGAGCGATACCAAAGGGGATGTTGGACGGAGCGTTTGACCAAATCAAACACTCACTCCCAGTCAAATGATCTGGGTTTAATCCATCATCCTTCTTAGCTCACTCCACCACCCCAGTTCAGACATGGCCATAGGCACATCAGTCTGACCCTGTGCCTCATGGGAGCAGTCCAGCCCGAACTGCCAAGCCATGTCTTCCCTGGACTGGAAACAAGCATCCTGGGACCGGTTGCGGGTTTATAACCCTCATCAGCCAGGCTATCTTGAATCCAGTGGCAAAGTGAGCAAGGGACCCACGTCTGGGCATACCCTGCCTACTTAGGGTGAACAAAGTGATACAAAAGGGGATGTTGGACGGAGTGTTGACATAGCAAGCACTCACCCACAGTCAACTGTTCTGGGTTTAATCAATCATCATTCTTTGGCTCTCTCTGTCCCCCCCCCAGTTCAGACATGGCCATATGCAAATCAGTCTGACCCTGTGCCTTTTTGCATCTAAATGGGACTGGCTCCACCCAGCTGTACGCCAGAGACACACATATCTTAAACCTCTTTACTGTCTTAGACACTTGGCACCCTTCTGGTTGCAGCTCTGTGTATTAGTGAAGCGCGCATGCCCCCGGGGCACGAGGTCGCTGAATGGCCAGTGTATGTTACCCGCTCGCTGATACTTATCTATCACTAACTGCCCTACTTGTATTGAAGGGTTGCTGGATGCTACCTAAGAACTGAAGACTTAATGCTCCAACCCAGTTTGACCCCAGAAAACTTGGGGACAACCCAAGTAGTGACCATGCCTTTCATGTTACATCTAACCCAGGGCTTGACTATCAATGTGTTAGGGACCTAGCCCTTGCCTGGTATTTTGCCGCTATGTCATTGCATCCCTATATTTAATACAAAAGGAACACCTACAACAAATCCATCTTTTGGCTTAGTCAATGCTTCTATTTGCATCAGATAAATAAGCCACAATTCTAGCTCAGTTGCAAAGCCAACCAAGAGCCCCCATCCATAGCTGCCAAGGTTTCGGTTTGCTATGAGTGACATTTTCCTCATTACAGTGCAACTATGAGTGACATTTAAAGGACTGTGACTGACACTTTCTTGCGAGCAAAATCAATCAATGAAGATGAGGGAGACATATCAATATCAGTAATTACACCCAATAGACCAACACGAAACTCTAAGCATCGAGACCGCCTTAAAAGTATTGCCTAGCCAGTAAGATGTGACTACATCCCCATCCAGTAACGACCCGTAATGTGATTGAACTTGTAACAGTTGTTCTCGACCCCTTTTGTCTATATTGGTTCAAAAGAAGAACCATGGTATTATCACTGATCAAGTCTGTGATGTCATATTCGCTACCTCTGGCATATTTCTCATAATTCGCCATATATGACTGACACCGCACTCTCATCCGGTGCTATGTGTGATCTTGGCCCACTTTGGTGTGAGCAGAGCCCCGTGAAGTATACTTGGCTTCTAGGCCGATAATGCACAAGTATTAGGTGAGAAAGATGAAACCATACTTGCCGAGCCCCGGCCAAAAACCGACAACCAATTTACCATTTGTCATCAGTAGCACATTCATCAATGGGACATTGAGAAGGGCCACATGCATAACTCCTGGTGGCCAAAGGACCTTGTTGGCCAAGCAGCGAAATCATCGCTCAATGCACTAATACGAAACAGACTTCTCACGGCGCACGCCACCCAGTTGCCAAACAGGACACCGAGGTTTACACCGAACATCCCAACTCCAAAGGAAAGGCACCACAAACTCAACCCCCTGCGCAAGTCACTCACCAAGGCACCGCTGAAGGATCCACCCATGGACAACGCCCCCTGCATGAAGCTTGAGTGCCCCCTGAGAATAATGTAGGATGTGGTTCGCCAGACACTGCGCTTGACCATGCCCTGTAACAGCCGGGTCCTTCCCAGACCTCATTGCTGGCACTGACCAGGGGTGCACATTCCTACTAATCCTACACAACTGCCACTGCTCCACCAATGCCGCGCAACATGCTCCATCTCAGGAACCACCGAATGGAGCCCCTTGGTAATTCACGGCTGCACTGTGCCCGATATAGCCATAAACTGGCATGGTGAACGAAGTGACCTGCCCCGAGCCACTCGGTGCAGAGCCGACGCCGGGACGCAAAACTGGCTTACAGTTTCCAAGTTGCCTGTTATGGCGCCAGTGCCCCCATGCTGTCTCCAAACAAATGTAGCTACTGCACTGACAGTCTCGCCGCGCTAGCGACATCCCAAACCACTGCTGCCCGGCCACAAGCCCAAAACTGCCTCCACAAAGATGGTGGACTGTAAAGAAATCCCTTGGAGGCCATACCGGGCAAATAGGCAGCGAAACAAGGAAACATGCTGGAGCGTGGGAAACCAGCTCCACGCCGGGGATCGGGCAGCGCTACCTGCTGTGACAATGAATCATTGCCGCATCCTGCAAAAACAGTACATCCTGCTATGGAAATTGCAGCAGCCTTCCTGAATGATTTAAACCTATGATGCATAAGGATGCTTTGACCACCTTTGGAATTGCCCACATTTAACAATGGTCCCGTAAATTTCTGTTAGCCACCCACAGGTCGGCCAACTCCATGTCCTTGCGAAGAACAGTTCATTATCAAATTGGTGCCAACCAAGTACAAGTTTCTTGTTATTCTTCTCAACCTGCGAGACCAACACCAACGGTCGCACTACCGACCCACTTCGCTCCGCTTACTGACCCCTGTATGCCTCCCTGCAAAACTTCATCATGCGCCGCTTGGGCCATGTGTTCCACACTTACAACCTCACTAAAAGGTTTATTTTAGATCGAAGCAGAACCCACTATATGCTAAGTGGTACAGTCACATATTATTTTCAGTAATATTAGTGAGCTGCTGCTGTGTTACCGTGTTGAAAACACATCACCATCCCCGAATATTGCATGCAAACACATTTAGGAATTGGAAGAGTGTATCCGTGCACTGTCAGTAACTTTTCTTAAAGTGGGCATGAAAGGGCTGGACTAATTCAAAGCTGTTCCAAACAGGGGCCCTAAATAAGTTTCTACTAAGGGCAGCTGATACTACCACATGTGCTGTTGTGCACTAGTATGCACTCCTGACCTCAAACCTTCAAAATGCTGCGTTAAACGCGCCAGTGCCTCCCACGCATCCTCAAGAAGGCTGTGCATTGGAGAAGGTTACACCTTTGTGACACTGGGCTGTCCAATGCCTTCAGCCAGACCATAGGACAACCGGACCATGCATGACGTGTAAATATGAAATACCCCCAGCATTAAAACCATGTATAAGGAACCGGGAGATTTCAGGTCAAGCCAACCCCAATCCTGCGAGGCAAGACCCAGCCCACAGCTGTGCCTAATTAACAACCCTCCCGCTTGAGACACGACGGAAAGACAACAAGAACCTCGCACTCCATGCCTACGCCCGCAGATTAACATCACACATAACGAACCAATGGCCTGAGCGGGGGCGTAGAGATAGTTATTGAACAGCCTCTTTGCGGTTTTATGCAGCGCTTTACATGACCGCATGTTGCATTACAGACGGTACCGGGAGATTACGAGAAGTCCAAGCCTCCCACCAGACTCGAACCCGGTTCTCCAGCACCCTAGCATTAAAGTCTACCGCCCTAGCCGTTAGTCCAAACAAACGAGCGATAACAGAGCAGCAGTTTACATTCTACAAATCAGCTGAATATATATATCCCAGTTATAAAGTGAACTAAATATAATCCCAAGGAACTAGGCCCTGGGTGAAATTCATGCTCTACTCACCGAGACCTTGCTGGGGGGAGAAAATGAGACTAAGGCACATTCCGGTACACTGCAGGCTCACTTCACCTGACCCCAGGCTCGCCTCCGTGGGAATGACAGGCCTCCTGTGGTACAAAGCTCAAATCCGTGCTTAGCATAGGTGCAGGCCAACTTGTATGCTTCGTCAATGGTCGTTAGTTGCATAAGCTAAATAAGCAGTAACTATGGCTTGTATATAAAGAATATTAAGTTGCTGCGACCGGACCCGCTAGCATCACCCGCCGGTCACCCCTGGTTACCCACTGGGGTGCACCACCCCCTGCCACCTCTAACACGCCCAGCCAGAACCGTGGACTCTACGGTAGCACCCGCTACGGTAGCGCAGTGAAGCGGGCTATAAGCAGCCGGCCGGGAGGCAGCAACCCTGCTCACGGATCCAGGATCCATGGATGCAAGATGCGGTGACGCTCTCCCCGCAAGACCCACTACCTAGAGACGACAATGCAGGCACCCACAGTGTAATCCAGCACCTGGCGGAGACCCGTGACGGCCAGGGGCGGCCCTTCCCGCCTTGGGGCTGCGACACGCTCGTTAAGGGGTTGGAGGCGGCGGGGCCGTGCGGATAACGGTAGTGCCTCAAATACCCACTTGGCCCAAAGCCAGTGTCTGTGTTTAGCAAAGTGAGCAGGCCGACTTGTATTTTGCTGGTTCTGTCATTGCATCCAGATATAGGATACACGTAACATCATACCTACAACAAGTCAGCACTAATTGAATATGTTAAATAAGCAGTAACTATGGATTGTATATAATATTGAAGTTGCTGCTCCTGAGGTATAAAAAGAGAAGGGCAATTCCGAGAGAAAATGACAAGGATTTCCCTTCCCTTAAAACGCTCACCTGGCATGACATCAAAATTGAACTGCGTGCGTTCAAAGAGCAGAACAGTCGCATGATCAGATTCCGTGTCATTGGCCCACAGTGACTCTCTGCTTGCCGGCCATCGGAACGGCGCCGTACCACCAGGGGAGACGCCGAGGTGAGTTTGGATTGATGTGCGCCGCAAGCACTGGAGGGGAGCAGTGCAGGAAACTTGTGAATACGGGGCTCTCGAGCCCAGGACAGAACCCGGACACGGGCGTTTACCGTGACCCTTGTTTCAGGACAGCCGATCTCTGCGCACCGGAGGGGGAAGCAGCACGACCCGGAAGTCCCCCCCTGTTCTGGAAGCGCCAACCACCTGGCCGGAAACCGGGAAAGTAGCACGCCACTTGCATGGCGAGCGGAACCCCCAGCAGTACCCGAAGGTCTGCCCCAGTAACTCTCACCCTCCGGGTCCCTCCGGCCACGCGACCCGCCACCACGTCCGGCCCCAGTGGGGCTGGTCTGCCGCAGACATCGCCGCCAGGTAGGACAACCCCCCTCTGATCACACCAACCCCGCACGAGCCCCCCGTCCCCGGGGACACAATGCGGAGCAATTGCCTTTGAGTCCAGGGCCCCCCTCTGTCAGGCACACCGATGCGGACCACCTGGGGGCAACGACCCCGATCCCCGCAGTACCCATGAGCTGGCTGCAAGGCCAAGATCACAACCGGCACTCGCGTGTGGAAAGGTGCGCCATGGACCCAACGTGCCTGTAATTCGTGGAAAGCGGGACGTTGGGGGGCGCCAAGGTGGGGATGTAAACGCTCCCTTCTAGACCAGAGGAGGCAAGGAGCGGGCACCGGCAAATGGGCTGCCCCGGGTGCATTGCCCGCTCTCCCCCCTACATTCGGTAACATTCTGCCACCCAAAGATGAACTTGCCGCCACGGGAGTGAGAGCAGCCCCCCTCCCCTCGGCCACCCCCTGGGCAGCAAGCACGCACCCACCACCAAAACCCCCGAGTCCGAATCTGGCAGGCACGCCCGAGCTGGGGAGCACTCTGCATGTCTCCCCACTCCGTGACCCCTCGCCCTCCTGCGGACGGCACAGCGCTGGCCTCCCGCCAGGGAAGGGTGCCGCCATCAGAGCACCCTCGAATCTGACCGATTCCCCCGCCCAGAGCGGACCACCGCCCACCAGGGCTGGCCACGCATCCCCGCCTCAATGGAGGGGACGGGGGGGAGGTGGGGCAGATCAACACTCACCGCGTGACAAGCAGCTCCTGCGAACGACCGCGACGACAACAGAGAGGGCAACCACAGACGGCGTGCACGGCGATCAAAGAGGTCGCCAAAATGGTGGGGGAGGGATATATACCCTCCCCCAAGTCCAGGGCGCCCAGGAAGTGACGCCCCTCGTGCGCCACAAACCAGGCAGGATAATGGGGGGGGACTCCAACCAGAGTCCCTGCCCCTGAAGGGGGTGGGGGGTGTGGGGTGCCCAGGAGACACTAGAGTGCTGACCTCTCTAGTGGCCCGCTGTGGGTGCCTCAGCCAGCAGCATTTGCAGTGCTTTACCTCTTCTAGCGGAGGGCACACTCGGCTGCTCTTTCCCTCGAAGAGTGCAATGACCTCTGGGTGTGCCTAGGCACCAGCTGCTTCACAGCGCTAGGAAGCGGAACACTGCTCACCTCCAAAGCCCCAGAGTCTGGTGCAGAGACAACAGCGGACTGTCCAAATAGGGCTCCGAGGGGCAGGGGCACAGGCTGGGGGGATGAGGGGGAGGGGGGCGCACCGTGTGTGAGAGCGTATAGATATGGGAACCGCACCACTGTGAGAGAGGGAGGGGTGGGAATTATACAGAACGATACTCGAAACAGTATTAAGTATGCGGTACTCTTTATGTCGACCCCACAAAGATAAAGGGCTGAGTTACGCAGCATGAAAACTTTCGCTTTCATGTTTTGCCCATCTGTGCACGGACAATGTGGGCTGACTGACCACGTCCCCGCAGGGGACCCTCATAAAAGGGCGGCCCCTTTAGTGCCACAGGATGGCACACTGGACAGCCTAGTGTCCGGAGACCCCTTCGGGGTCACGCTCGTCACTTCCGGCCGAGGTGGGGGAAGGGGAGAGGTATAAGCTCCTCCCCCGCCCACCTGGCGGCCTCTTTGTCCCTCACCCTGACACCGTGCTGGTCGTTTGTGTTGCCGAGGACCACGAGGTTAGTAGCCTGCCCGCGGCCCAAACCCCCCTCACCCCCGCACCACCATCGGGGTCCCACTGCAGGTGCCAGACCCGGGTGGGACCTCGACTCTCTTTTCCCCGGTTCGGCCCTCGTGAGGTCACCTTTGCGACTGGGGTTTGTTTCGTGCACCAGGGTTGGATTGTGGGGCTGGGACTTAGGGGGTCCCACAGCCAGACACGGCTAATGCAGTCCGCTGCCTTGTGTGAAACGTTCTCTCTGCCAGCACGGCCCCTCCGCCGGTCCACCGCAGCATTTCGCCTGCGGTGAGGGATGGAGGGGTGGGAACTAGGGAGCCCTGTCAAGGGTGTGCTCCGGCACCACCAGGCCGCGTGGGGCTTCTATGCGAGTTTCTATGCAGGATCTGTTTGGAGGGGGGTTTCTCTTCGCGGGTTTCAGCAGCACGTTGTGTGTCGCAAGCTCCACGGGGCCCGCACAGTGTGCGGAGGTTGCCCCGAGGCCTCCAACTTAAAACGCCTCCCAAAACCATCATGCTGAGGCAAGTCCCACCCCCCCCCCCCGCAGCACGGTTGGCGATGCGAGCGAGTGGGGGGGCGGGTTGCCCTCTCCAACTAAGGTGTCGTAGTGCTGAAATTCCACCTATATAATACTCAGAGGCTGCCCCTGGACCACCCACTCGGCCAGAGTTACAATCCTTAAAGCTCCCCTTTTGCCTTTGACCATGTTCATTGCACCTCTGCCTTTTGACCAGATTTGTGCAATGCAAATTCCATATACAGAAGAGCATATTTCTGTGTCTCCCATTTGTGCCATACAGTCTGTACATCCTTCTGCTAATAGGGGAGGAGATGCCGGGAAATACATCGGAAAATTCAAGGATATTTTACTACTCTAATCAGTGTAGGAATATGTGGGCAAAGTGCAATTTGGCTGTCCTTGCAATAATTGAGCATATAGAATACAAACATT
Organism: Triturus cristatus; assembly: GCF_964204655.1. Lineage (NCBI taxonomy): Eukaryota > Metazoa > Chordata > Amphibia > Caudata > Salamandridae > Triturus > Triturus cristatus. The sequence goes on along the minus strand of NC_140579.1, from coordinate 146,938,000 downwards.
TGCAAGGCGATAGGTCTGGCTAGGGAGGTCGTAGATAAATCGAGAGCAATGGGCTTTGCATATGAGTATGTTGAGGTTTTGCGCACAAGGTCTTGCATTGTGATGCTGTTTTGGGGGGGCTTCTTGGCCAGGCACGTGCTGGGCTCTTCGGCACAGGCTCTCCTCCCACCTAGCCCCCCTCGGTGCCTCTGAATCGTCAGGTTAGCGCATGGTGTGTGGGCCATGGGGGGGCTGTTTCGGGGATGTCTTGCATGAGTCACGGTGGCCTAGTGTGCAAGGTCTCTGACTCCTACACCAACTGTTTGTGTTTATTTCCTGGGTCTCAATGGTTGTGATTTTGTGGTGGCACATGCAGTAGGACTGGGCCCGGCCCGCTTACTGGACATCCGGTCGTTAGTTTTAACGCTTCAACACACGTTACATGCCTCATCGTGACTTTAGCAATAATTTCCGTTTGGCTGGGTTGGGCCACTTACGCAGCACGGGGGCAGAAATGTGCATTAATGCTTTTACTTTCTGTTTATCTGTGCAGGCAAGGGCCAGCAGTGCATTTCCACCTCTTCCTTCGGCTAAGCCCAGACAAGCATCATCAGGTACTGGGGGAAGAGTCACGTTGGGCAACGCCACAGGGGCTTGGCCAGGGTAGCGGGGGAAGAAAGTGTCCCCCTTAAGTTACTTTGTCCACTTGCAGGGGCAGGATCTCTCCCCTCGGTCCAGGAGCGAATGTTATTGGTCTTTTCCAAGGCGTAATGGTCTTTAAAGGCTTGGGGGCAGATGATTATTGCAAGCGTTTTTATTGTTCTATATGTTCGGTATGCAAGCTGCTGAACTTGTGTTGTTGCAATTTTCCCATGAAGCAAATCTGTGCGTTCCCGGCACTTTGTACAGTGTTACTTGCGCTGCTGGGGTCACAGAGCGGAGAAATTAAGTGTCTGGTCCAATTTTTGCGAGAATTTTGTGCTCCCAGCCACCAGCTTCGGCCTACAAGTTGCCGCCAACATACGTTGCTGCCTCAGTTGCTACTTATTTCCTTATGCAACTAACAACACTGTCGAAGTCAACAATCCGGACATATCGGGGATGAGCTTGCTGCATCATAAGCACAACTGTCATGTGTCAGCGCGCTTCAAGTGAAAGTTTCCAATCTTATTTACAAGCCCAGTTGCTGCCTTTTGTCTTTTGCAACTAACTGCCTTGACAAAGCCATCAACCCTGGCATGTAGGGTATGATGTTCTTGCTGCATCATATATCTGGATGCAATACAGCAAAATACTAGTCGGGCGGCACACCATGCTACGCACAGAATTTTGATTGCACAAATTAAGCAATACCCCTAATTACGTTAGCCACGCCCGCCCTTGTTGTATAAACCTAGGTTGGAGCATATGTGCATATGACATACCAACTGCTTCCGTTCAGGCAGCATATAGATTTCAGGTGGTGTAGCCATATGTCACGGTATTGAAGCGAGGGATTAAGAGGGTGCACTTTGTTAAATTGTGGTGCATGCTCACTTTTCTCTCCCTTAGTACACTCAACAAATACAGGGCATCAGGGACTCATTGGCTTTCGGGTACCCGGCTGGGCTGCCTTGACACGTGTGAAGTACAAAAGGTATTAACGGGCTGTGTACCAGGACACATCAGCCTAATACAAGACCTACCTGCCTTCCTCTGGCGTCATCACCCTGATTGAGGAAATGTATTGCCAATTTTCCTCTTTCGTACTGACTGCTTAGGTTTTAATTCAGTAATGGAAGGAATTCATTTTAGTTAATAGAAGTGCCAGGGCACTCGTCAAGTGCCATTGACAGTACCCGTGGGTAAGTGCGACCACTCAGGCTTTTCGAGCCCCCCCCTCATTATACAAACAGCGCCATCATGGCCAGCGGTCACATGTCTCATTTATTTCCAATTATTTTCAGTAGGGGGCGGGATGTATTGAGCAATCAGTGTATTGTGCTGTGAGAAGTATATTGGCTAAACTATAAGGGGGGGACAGGCGGTGCCCCGTGGGCTTGGTATCGGCGGGTGGGCACGCTGGTCCCTTGGAGGACGTGTGGTTTGGCCATCTGGGGCGGAGCCTGCTCAGACTTAAAACTGGAGATCAGTCCAGGCTTCCCACGCGATCCATATGTGTGATCACAGGCACATTTGCTTTCAACTCGCTTCCTTGTGTTCATCACACATGGGAGTGCTCTCATGCGAGTCGATGTGTAGTCTGTTAAGAACCCTCTAGTGTTTGATTTAGCAGACTGCAATGTCGCTCTAGGCCTCATGTAGGATACAGATGCAATTAGACGGTCTCTTAGTTCACTGGTAGGATGTTAAGTAATACTGAGTTCCACAACACTACTGAGATGAAATACTGCGGATGATGCAAATGCCTACAATTCAAGGAACAAAGCGACATCGCTGAATACCACATTTACAGATTGGGACGGGTTACTGGGTATGCCTTGCCAGGATAGTGACACACACTACACGAACTGGAGCCTCTGTAAAGGTATGATATATACGCAAACTGGTACTTGGGACTCTCCCCTCCAACATGCTGCTGGGCATTATGTTACCAGGGTCTGTGACTGACAGGCAAGGGCATCAAGGGGCTGTATTAAGCAACAGGGTCAGTTGCAGGGTGAACTGTGTAAATTGTCACTCTACGAAAGGGTGCGGTGGCACCACAGTGGGCACAATTCATATAATTTCCAAACCAGGTTAGGAGTGCATACTCGTGCACAACAGCACATGCAGTAGTATTACCAATTGCCCTTGGTAGAAACTTATATTGGGGCCCCTGTTTGGAAAAGCTTTGAACTTGATACAATCCACTTCTTTCATACCCACTTTGGGAAGAGTTACTGACAGTGCATGGGCATACTCTTCAATTTTTAAATGTGTTTCCATACAATATTCGGGGATGGTGACGTGTTTGCAATACGGTAACACAGCAGCAGCTCACTAATAGTAATGAAAATAATAGGTGACTCTACCAACTAGCATATAGGAGGTTCTGTTTAGATCTAAAAGAAACCTTTTAGTGATGTTGTAAGGGTGGAACACAAGGCCCAAGCGGTGCATGGTGAAGCTTTGCAGGGAGGCATTCTGGGCTCGGTAATCGGAGCGCTGTGGGTCGGTAGTGCGACCGTTGGTGTTAGTTTTTTTCTCACAGGTTGAGAAGAATAAAAAGAGACTTGTACTTGGTTGGTGCCAATTTGATAAGGGACTGTGTTCTTCGCAAGCACATGCGCCACCTGTTCAAAATCGTTGCATTTTCAGTATACTCCTACACCGAAGCCATATTGGGGCTGTTCGCCTGGTTGGTGTCCTGTGCTCGAGAGGGGCAGATTCGGGCCTCCTGTCCCCGGTAGAGGAGGGCAGTGCTCTCTCTAGGTGCAGCTGCTGCTTTGGGGGCCTTTGGGGTGCAGCTTGATGATGGCACCATGGGTCAGTGAGTGGCATGCTCAGTATGAGGCGAAGCCGGCACGAGCCGGTTCCCCCCTGAGCGCAAGGTGTGTACATCGCGCAAAGCTTGTAGTTTGCATGCGCCCATCTCCTGTGCTTACTGTGCCAGGCTGTTCAGACTGACTTTGTATATTTGTGATACTCTGCTCCATATGAGCTACGTGAGTCTCAAACAAAAGCAGGCACTTTTACTCCCAAAGTATCGTATATATGTTACTGTCTCACACATGCACACTCCAAGCTCGGGAATATCTCACAAAAGCAGCCTTAAACCTTGGTCTTCTTATAGTTTCTTGTTGGTCAAATGGGCGTAATTACGGATATCGGTATGTCTCCCTCATCTTCATTGTTTGATTGCTAGCAAGAAAGTCTCATTCATAGTCTTTTAAATGTCACTCTCAGTGCATTGAAATGATGGAAATGTCACACATAGCAGTTGAAACCTTGGCAGCCATGGATGGGGGCAGCTAGCTGTCGGTTGGCTATTCAAGAAAGCTATAATTGTGGCTTATTTATCTTATGCAACTAAGAAGCATTGACTAAGCCAACAGATGGGCTTGTTGTAGGTGTAGTGCACCTTTTGGAGTAAATATAGGGAGGCAATGACATAGCGGCTAAATACCAGGCAATATTCAGCACATTGCCTGAGCGAGCTGGGTAGCCCTGCAGATTAGTTGGGCCTGCATAAGCCACACATATACCGCCTACATTCTGGCCCACACTGAGACATTTACATAAGTTGTATCACAGCATCGCCATTTTCTTATACTCAGGCCTGTTGGCACTATGGTGATGCATTATCAATTTGCAGATTTTGGGCCTGCATTAACCACACATACCTCCTCCAGTCTGACCCTACTAAGACCATTCAGCTCTAGCTCCACTTTGGGTCTGGCTGATACAATAAAGCCCCTAACTGGTTTAATCTCATTGGACACATGTTGGCACGTTAATGGCCATGTAGGCAATTGGTTGGCTGGTTTTTACTTGAAGGGTCAGGATGTGGGCAGGCAAAATCAACAGTTGAAAACTCAACAACAGGGGTTGACACGCAGTGGAGGGCCCTTGGCTAGGTGCACTGGTTACCTAGACAGTATTTATTTAGTGGCTATTCGGGTAAGTAGGGATACCTTTTGCAGTGTTTACATGCCGGGAAGTACGTAGTGAGGAAGTAATAGTTCCCCTAGTTGCGCAACATGTATATACATTTGTATAGGGTTCTAGTTGAAAGCTTTCTTGGGTCCAACGAGTGCCAGGCAAACGGGGATGACTTGTAAAAGAGATAAACATGAGTAGTTACTCAACACGGTGTGTTAGAAGGGATGTTGCCTAAGCAGAACTCAAACTGGCCTTAAACGCATGATGGAGACAATTAGTGACATGCCTAAAAAAGGAAAAACCTGTGTTAAAGGGAGGGTATGCCAAGGGAGATAGCTTACATATGTCACGGAATTCCGTCAATCCAACATGCCTAAGTAAGCGAGGAATGCCCGAGTGATGGGTTGGACCTGTTATTAATTTTATTAAACACACCAAGTACTGCGAAGTAGTGACATTTGAACTCATATCAATGGTACTTCCAGGACACATCTCCTTCAGTACACACACCGCCAGACAGGGCTTCTCTCCCCTGGAGCATAGGGAAGCTAAACACCATAGACAGCATAACACCAACATTGGCAACGTTAGCTAAGCTTGCGGCCAGGCAGTGGGCTTGTCCAACTAATGTGATAATGTTACGGGTTGCAAGCATGCACAAAGACATGGATCCTCAAGACCATCCAGGACAGACAAAAAGACCCGCCCTATAGCCAGGGAGTCAGGCATTTGCGGAAGCTGCCAGCTAACTTGTGGGTTGCGGTGCATTAAGCTGAGGGGAACATGGGGTCAGAGCATATTTGGTTACAATGATTGAAGAAGGATTGTTTTGCCGTTCCCACTGCTCAAGAAGGGGCAAGTATTCGTTCATGTTGTTTCCCCTCCTACACGGCAGGTACACGAGGACACCCGTGCTTATCTCACATATCCCATGGCAGGATAGTCACCAAAAGGGGGGAATGGCCATTGACATGCCTTGCCAGGACAGGGATAGCCACTCACACTAACTGGTGCCTCTGGGAAGATAAATGTTAGGAACACAGACTGGGTGTGCTGGGCCCAAAACCCTTCACCAAAGCTGCGGGGGGCATCAGGCTGTCAGGTGTCTTTGAGGGACGGGCAAGGGCATTAAAGGGCCGTAGTGCGTGACACAGCATTTGCAGGGATACAGCGGATCCACCAAAGGGACTACAGCGAAACATGTGACACAGAATCTGGTAGTCCGACACCATTACTGGTGTAAATATCAAGGGTCACAGGTGGATAGCAGGGACCAGGCATCTGTGACCAGTCGAAGGTTCAGCAAGCAGAGTAGGCTGCGTAAGTTGTCACTTCACAAAAGGGTGCAGTGTCTAATAATGGGTGCCATACACTTATTCCCTCAAACCTGTTGTGACACCATTACTATGTTCGCCAGGGATCAATCGAAAAGAACTATGAAATTGTCTGGTCAATGTGGCGAAGTAATGCACCCTAGAATAAGACCACAAGGTGCCTATTGGCAATCAGTAGGGGACAGGTGAACTTTAGTGGTCTGAATTCACCCCCCGCTCCTGGGGCATGGAGCTCGGTTGGGGGAGGCGACGGAGCCTGCGCACAAGAGGTTCATCTGCGCTTTGCGTAAAATCACTGAGCAGAGGGGATTTGGCTTCATTAGACATGGGTGCTACACGCCAAATTCACAGGGTGCTTTAAGGATGATGGGGTACATCCGTCCAGTATAAGCAAGGACCTGTTCTTGCTGGAGAGGGGAGAGGCCCTAGAAATAGCAGGATGTAAGTAGGAATGCCGGCCTTGGTCGGGGGCCCTGGCTGCGACGGTTGCCACACCCAGTGCTGTGGCGAAGTTACAGGGTGATCCAGAGGTGGAAAGGTACTCAGAGATACCCTCTTCAGGAGCACAAAGGGTGCTGAGGCCTAATATCCCCAGGAAGTCTTTGCGGTGGACCCTGAGGTGCGACGGCGCCCCGTCTGTCCTACAGGTGTTTGGAAACCTGTACAACCGGGGGTCGCTTGAACGCTCCGCCCCTCGTAGAGGGGGGCGTGAGTAAGGAGGTGGACCGATGATTCACTGGAAGTGGGAGGGGCTATCCCCTCACCACAACCGCTAAGCACTGATTGGCTAAGGCCACAATGCAAGTTGGCCCATCAGGTGGTAGGCCGCGAGGGGCGGCTTGCCTTTGGATCGTCTGTAAGATAACCCACCATGTTGGCATATTTGGTATGCTAATAAACCTGCAGCAATTTTCTCTACCAAAAAGGTGTCTTGTCTGATTATTTATGTTACCTGTATGTTGCTGCGTGAGGGCTGGTGAGTGTGGCCGATATTGGCACTATGTGGCTGACCGATGACGTCCCCGCAGGGGATCCTCATAAGAGGGCGGCCCTTTAAGTGCCACAGGATGGCACACTGGACAGCCTAGTGTCTGGAGACCCCTTCGGGGTCCCGCTCGTCACTTCCGGCCAAGGTGGGGGAAGGGGAGAGATATAAGTTCCTCCCCCACCCACCTGGCGACCTCTTTGTCCCTCACCCTGATGCCGTTCTCCTCCCTACCGCTTACCCGGCGTACTCAGGGTGGGGGGGGAAGGATTTTCTAAGCTTTTTATTTGTGTTGCAGGCAGAGTTACAGGTCGATCCAGAGGCGGAAAGGTACTCAGGGGCACCCTCTTCAGGAGCACAAAGGGTGCTGAGGCCTAATATCCCCAGGAAGTCTTTGCGGTGGATTCAAGAATGTGGTGGTGGACCATCTCAGTCGGGTGTTCCCTCTGTTGCCTGTCCTCTCACTGGCACCAATGTTTTTTCGACGCCTGGTGGCCCTGTTTGGCCTTCCCCGAATGGACCTGTTGTCGGAGCTGGACAGTGCGCTCCTTCCTTGATTCTGCGCTCTCCATCCGTGTCTGGGGTTCCTTGTTGCGCCGGCTCCATCTGCAGACTTGGCTATTGAGCGGGTGACCTTGTTGGCTCAGGGGTGTTCTTTGGGGGTAGTTGACTTGCTGCAGGGTTCCCAGAGGTCTTCCACCTTGCGGTCCTATTCCCGCCACTGGTCCTCTTTTTCCCGTTGGTGCGGGCTGCAGGGTTCCGACCGAGTATTGGTGGACCCTGTTAGAAATATGATCTCTGGTTGGGTAAGGCTTACGCCAAAGCCAGGCAGAAATCACCACTCTAGTCAGGGCAAGGGAGTTACATGCCAAAGATAACCCCTGCTCACCCCCTTGGTAGCTTTGCACGAGCAGTCAGGCTTATCCCGGTGGCGATGTGTAAAGCATTTGCGAACACACACAGCAAAAACACCCCAGGCACATCAGAAAAGGAACTCCACACAAGGTTATATCTAAAAATAGCTTTTGTATTATCATAACACATTAGAATAGTAAACACATATTATACACGGTGCCACCTGGCCCTAGATTATATTTACAAGGGATTATTTACACCTGACAGGGCCAACTGGATCACTGTCAGAACCATCACAAAGTGAACTCAGTAGATGTAGAACTTATCATAAACATAGAACACAACCAGTAACTACTGGTAACCACTGTACTCAGCATCACCCTGTAACATAAACTACATTATGCACAGTATCACATCAGGCGTGAAGCACATTCTGCGTCAACCTCACCAGCATAAACACATTATGCACTTCTCTCATAAGTCTAAACACATTAGACCCTAGCCTCCTAAGCACAATTCACATTAGGGGCATCAATCACACAGTGAAACATAATCTCAGTAGCATAAACCATAATATGCAAAACAACCTCATAATCATAAAACACATTTAAGGTATCAAACAGGGTGCGTAAAACATACTACATGCATTACATTTCCTAACACCACATAATCACATTAGCACATAGTCTCCTAAAATAAAGACCATAGTAGAGGCATTACTCACATTAGGGCCTGGCGCCCTATTTACCTCTTAGTCCCCCTGCCCAACTGGCCATCTCAAAAGGGGGCTCAAATGCCCTGTGTCCACAATGTCAGGGCGTGCTGCGAATGCAGCAGAAGTCAAGGGTGCGCAAAGGCGCAAACCTGAACATTGCAGCTGGCACTAAGTGCTGCGCAGCTGTGGAGAGATGGGGCCAAGGAGTGCATGTCACTCCTAACTTCAAAAGACATATCCCCAAATAAAGAATAACCTAAACGGTGCAGCTGCCCACTACTTGCTAGGCAGCTGGGAATATTAAAATGAGGGGCACTGACACCGACTGTGCCCTGCAAAACAAATATGCCCAAACTGGCAGGAACACGAGCACCGACAATGTGCTCCGATCTAGGGACCAACATGCCCTACAGACGTTGCAGCTGCCCTCTAACAAAATGGGGCAGCTGTAGACCAATGGCCACATGGGGGGAAAGCACAGGACCCCCTGGACCCTTCATTACCAAATCTGCCAAGGGTTTTTAAATCCAACTTGCCCCCAACGTTGGAACCACTCAGGCTCTAAAAATAAGCATGCCCATGTTTGAGCGGCCCTCTACCAGGCGGGGCCGCTCATGAACTGGTCCACCAACACTGTGCCCCGACCTCGTCTCCCCCCCCAGCCACCTGAACTCACCGGGCTGTGGGAACTCTGCAGGAAGCGGGGCTTCCTCTTACGGCGAGACCGGCACTGCACTCTGGACTTAGGCGCCTCTGCTGGCTTCTCTCGGGCAGCGGGCGGGGCTCCCTCACTCCTGAGAGCCTAGCTGGCATCGGCAGCCTTCACCCGGGCCCCCTCCTGGGACCCGGGACTTAACTCCCTAGAACTCGCGGAGGCGGGATGTGCTCCCGTCCTCTCCGCACTGAACTCTTCACTCGCGGGGCTTTCCTTCCGTCTCGGAAGCCCCGCTTACCAGGACACCACCTCGCCTGCCTTCCGGGTCGCGCTGGGCAGCGGCCCGGAAGAGAACTCTTTAGCGTCTCGGGCCGTGGCGGGGATACGAGAGGTAGGTGTGAGAAGTTGGCCTGATGTATGATGTCACTAGTTCTAGTGTACACCTTATATCAGTCCAAACAACCCTTATGGTGATTGGTTGTAAAGTCAACCTTATAGACCAGCTATCCTAGTGGTAGCTTGGACAAGAGCAGTCTTAGGCTAAACTCTGAATGGCATGTGAAGCCAACTCTGATACCATATATAATCCCTTGAATACCAAATGAAAGGACACCACAACAGATATATATATAAAATAAAGTGTATTTATTCTAGTCAAACCCTCAGCACTCTTTATGAGATTAGAGGTAAGTACAACACAGTCTTATTTAAGCATACATTAAGTCACACAGGTAAGTAATACAGTTAGGCCCTAGGGGCCATGCAAACCATATACTAAAGAAGTGGAATAAGGACCACTGTCACGGAAATAGGATAGGCCTAGGCCTAGGGAATCGCTGGGGCTACACTACACTAGCATCAGTTAGGAAGTGGGAGGCCCACGGGATTCAGGTGCAGAGTGGAAACACTCCCGCGTAATGCGTAAAAGTCGATAGAATTACAGTTTAAGGACACTTCTGAAGCAGCTAGAGAGTCGAGACTCGGAAACTAGACCCTAGGATAGTCACTACCCTTGTGAGCACCGAAGTACCCAAGTTACCTAGCCCACGGGCTGCGGGTGCATAGGTGTGAACTTGCGTCGGGTTTCGTCGTGGACTTCTATGGATGCCTGAAGGAAAGTTGCTGACAGGCAGTCAGTGAAGAGTGTCCGGTGGATCCCAAGGCTGGGATCAAGAAGAGAGGAGACCTGCAAGCAGAAGGGACAGAGTCAAGGTCACTAGCCAGTGACCACGTGGAACCAGGAAGGAACCAGGCGATGTCGTGAAGATTGCAGGTGAAGGTGAAGCTTGTCGCTGCAGCCACGGGGACCAGGAGACGTCGAGGACGACCAGGACCAGGAGGCGAGCTGTCCCACGAAGGCTCTTGCTGTCGGCGGCGTCGAAGTCGAACTAGGACTCACCAAGCCTTGGCAAGCGGAACCCACGAAGAACGGAGGACTTGCTTCTGGTGCAGACCAGGAAGGTCTGGGGTGCTTCTCTTTTGCAAAGAAGCGGGAGCCAGTCTGGAGGAGCCAAACCAGCAGTGAAGATTTCAGGGTGCGTCGTCACAAAGGCCACTAGCCAACGGGCAAGCAACCGGACAGACGCGGCAAGCAGGAAAATGCAGAAGGGCCCCACGCAGGACTCGTGGAGCGTGGGGGGCTGATCTTCGGTGCAGATGGTGCTTGGGGTTGGGGCTTCTCAATCCCCGGTGCACAACTTCGAGGGTGCCTCAGAACCTGCGCTGGAAGATACTAGCCACTTTTCCCAGGTAGCCGGTCCCACGTCTCTCGTCGCCTCCACGGATCTCAGCTCGGCTGTGGATGTGGATCAGGGTCGGAGAAGTCTGGAAGTCAAGGCTCTGGTCGGGCTCTGCAGTCGGTCCCTCGTAGAACTTCAGCAAAGCAAAGGGTAGTCTCTTGATGGTGCCTGTTTGCACAGGGTAGCCACTCCTTGGCCACCAGGGAGATTCTTCAGTCTTCTTCTTTCGTCGAATGTCAAAGGTCCAGAGTTTCTGTTCAAGTTGCAGGTTCAGGATAATCTAATCTCCTGGGGCCCAGCTACCACTCTTATACTAATCTGGGGGGCTGGGTTACCTGCTAGGTCACGCCTTATGGGTGGGACCTGGGAGGGGGGTGGTTACACCCCCTTCCCTTTGTCCAGTTTCGCGCCAGGACTGGGGCTGGAGTGCCCCAGCACCAGTTTGAACTGGACTATGCACGGGACACCTTGTGTGCCCCAGGCATGTCTCATTCTTTTCAGCCCTCCCTGCCCCAATACACTAAATTCTGTCTGGGGAGGTGCTAGCACCTCCCCAAGCAGGAAACCTATTGTCCAAGCCTCCCTTGCCGGGATCACTCCCAGCAGCAGGAGGTCAGACTTGTGTCTGTGGCAGCAGCATCCATTTTGTGATGCTGAGGCTTTGGTTAGAGTTAAACAGCAAAGTAGGATTTTAACATGTCTCTCCCTCTAGAAGGGGGGAATAATATCCTCATCACCAGAAATGGTATGGGGGTATTATTCCAAAGTGTTAGACACCTTACACAACATGTTTTGATAAAGCCAAACCATAGTTACCATAACCGTTTAAGATTATAAGGCACTTTAAGAGTATATGGTAGGCTATATCATAGAACAGCTATAAGGACATGGTTCCGAAAGCTGCAGACAGGCTCAGCTCATGCTAGAGCACCATCTCACATGTTACCAAGCACTCTGCCTCCAGGATTGTTAAGGCCTGCCATAGGAGTGACTGATAGGTACACATGTGTCTATATATAAGGGTAGATATAGGCATACTATATCTAAGCAAGGGGTGATTACACGACCTTGCCCCAGCTGAGTGATCAGCCAGTTGTGTCTGATTGGAAGGCCAGACCAGGGGTGGCATAATACATGCTGCAGCCCCTGGGAGGCCTAGGGTACACCTATGCCCTGGGTACCTAGGGTACACTGTACAGGGTCCAATAAGGTGATCCTTACCAATTGGGAATGTATCTAGGGTACATGGAGTCCATTTTAAAGACAGAGCAGACAGCCTGAGACCCTGAATGGCAGGATCTCAGGCCAACTAAGTCGAAAAACCAGCTAGACACTAGGCAAAAAGTTGGGGGTAACCATAGTCCGATATCCACCTTCCTACACAACCCCCCCCCAAACGAAAGGAGATAAGGCTGGCCTTGACAAGGTAAGCCTCTATTGCCTAAGTGGCCATATAAGGAAGAACCAGCTCTGGCATGGTTACCCCCTGTCTCATGGTCCACTAAGCAATCCCTCATCCTAAAGGTATCATAGGGTCTCCACCATAGGGAATCTCTGCCTTTGGGGTGTCTTTGCAAAGTAAAAGGCTGGTGTTGAGATGGAGTACTGAAGTGAGTGTCCTCAAAAGTGAGGCCTCAGCTTCCTCCAATCATCCTCCACCATGGATGCCTTTCTTTCTTTCACTGAGTTGCACTGTGCTCTCAGGGTCAGCCTCTGGCTACCTAAAGCTGGAGGCTGGGTCCCTTTTGTGAGCTTACTGGAGGGACAGGTCAGGTTTGGGGCCCTAAGGTCCCACGTTTGCCTGTGCCCAACAGAACCCCTCTGGGGGAGGTCCCTAACTACCTGTAAAGGGGATCCCTCAGGAATGTTTTTACCCATCACCTGGCTAGGGCTACTAGCCAGGCAATCCTCATTCTTTTGATGGGGGGGTTCTTGTGGACAGGGGCCCTCTTGGGGTCCACTGGCCTCCCTGACCTCTGCAGCCCTGGGCTGACTGAGGCAGGGTAGAGAGAGGCAGGCTACCTGCACCAGACTGGGTCCCACCTTGGAAGGGGCTACTGACATCAGAGGCTCTGCCAGGCCAGGCCTGGCTACCTCTGGGGCAGTTCCTTCACAAGGGGTGAGGTCAGATCCCTGAGGAGGCTGACCTTTTCCTATTGTCTGGGGAGAGGGAGACTTTTCTTCCTCCCCACTACTCTCTGTTTGTGTGGAGTGATCCATAGTTTCAGGCTTCACTACACCTATGTCAGTCTGAGTATGGGCTGAGACCATTACAGCCTTGCCAACCTTTTCAGGGAGGCACTCAGTTTGGGTTTGAGCTGTGACTGTCACAGCTCTGCCAATCTCTACAGGGAAGTCTGTCTTTGCCTGGGCTGTGGCTACCACTGCCCTTCCAACCTTTTCAGGGAGGAAATCTACTTGGACAGGGGTTGTGGCTGGCACAACCCCACTACCCTTTTGTGAAAGGCCTACCATTTTAGAATGGGTGTCTTGTTCAACTCCAGCCCAAGCTGAGAGTTCTAAGTCATTCCCCAGTAAGCAGTCCACAGGCAAGGTTGGAGACACTGCCACCCTTTTAGGGCCAGTGACACCTCCCCAGCTGAGACATACCTCTGCCATGGGATGACTGTTCTGTTTGCCATCAATGTTAGTTACCTGGTATGAGAAACCAGGCAAAAGCTGCTCAGAGGGAACTAGCTTATGGGCCACCATAGTGATGCTAGCTCCAGTGTCTCTGTAGGCCTCAGCTTTTCTACCATTGATGTAGGGCTCCTGTCTGTACCTACCCAACGTGTTGGGACAGGCAGTGAAGTTGGCAAACCCCATGCCACCATCACAGACAAGAGTAGCTGCTGTAGGGGAATTGGCTAAGCCAGGGTCCCCCTGTGTTCCCCAAGAAAACCCAACCAAATGTTTGGGGGCACTCCCACCACCTGGGGGATTACTGCTGACAGTAATAGGTGGTGTGACAGGAGTAGTTGGAGGAACAGTTTTGTTTTTAGCCTTTGGGCAACTGCTGTCAGTTTTCCAATGCCCAGGCGTTTTAACTGTGGTAGAGGAGGGAGCTTGGGACCCACCACCCTGTGTGGAGTTTTGGGGCCCTGAGGAAGATTTCTCTTTTGTTTTATCCCCACCCTTCTCTTGAGGCTTGGTGGTATCTTTCTTTTGGTCACCACCCTGATTTTTAGGCCTAATCCTGGTCCTGACCCATTTATCTGCCCTATTTCCCAATTCTTGGGGAGAGGTCAAATCTGATTCTACCAGGTGTTGATGGAGAAGCTGGTTCTGACAATTACTAAGGATCTGCTCCCTCATAATCAAGTTGTACAATCCTGTATAGTCCTGCACCTTGCTGCCAGTTAACCAACCTTCCAAAGCCTTAGTGGCACAATCCACAAAATCAGACCAGTCCTGTGTCTGTGTCTTCTGGGTGTCTCTGAACAACAACCTATATTGCTCAGTGGTTAAGCCAAACCCATCTATCAGAGCACTCTTCAGGACTTTGTAATTGTTAGCATCCTCATCACTAACTTTGAGGAGCTTGTCTCTACCTTTGTCAGAAAAGGAGAGCCAGAAGATAGCTGCTCACTGACTCTGGGGTACCTGCTGTACTTTGCAGGCCCTCTCCAAAGCAGTCATCCACTTGTGGATGTCATCCCCATTCTGATATGGGGGGACTATCTTGCTTAGATTTCTATGGTCATAAGACCTATCCCTATCTCTAGGAATGTTGCTGCCACCAGTGGGTTCTGACCCACACAATTTTTGCTCTCTGGCCAGAGCAAGCTTCTCTTTGGCAAGGGCAAGTTCTTCCCTTTCAATCCTCAGTTTGGCTTCCCTCATTCTGGCCTCATGCTCTCTCCTTTGGGGGGAAGTCATCCCCCTGTGGGATGAAGCATTGGAGCTTCTTGAGTGATAGGAGTGGAGAGAGTCCCCTGAGGGAGATCTACCCCTTTTATCTCTCTTTTTAAGATTACTTGGGGGCCTGTAAAGGAAGCTCCCATGCAAGCTCCCATGCAAGCTTAAGTTAGCCTGACTAAGTCTTCTGACTGGGGTCTTGCTACCTCCCTCTTCCTCTGAGGTCTCTTCTAACTCATCTGTATCAGTTAAGTCAGGGGTCTCTTCTGTGGAGGGGAGGCCCTTATCTACAGCTATGGCACCATACTTGGTAGCTCTTTCAGCATCATAGGCCTCCAGAAGCTCCACTAGCTGTCTAAGGGTAGGGTTGGAACCCTGTTTTAATCTCCTGGAGGTACACAGTTGTCTCATCTCCTGGAAAGTGAATGCATCATATCTAGAGGGAATCTGTGTAGGATTCTCCTCTCCTGAGGGAGTATCAGTGTGATCTCCATTCAGGGACATGATCTAGTGAGGGTGTGGTGTGTGCACCTACCTACACTAGTTGTTTCTACTAAACCTCTCTGGTAGTTGTAGTCAGGGTGTGTTACTCCCTTCAACCTACAACCACTAAGTCCAGTAGGACTTAAGTATTATAATCTATTTTATATGTACCTAAACAATATCTGTGTGATCTTTCAATTTAGTATCTCAAGATTACAATGGTATTACAACAGCAAGCTCAGATCCCAACCGCTGCTCACCAATGTGAGAAGTTGGCCTGATGTATGATGTCACTAGTTCTAGTGTACACCTTATATCAGTCCAAACAACCCTTATGGTGATTGGTTGTAAAGTCAACCTTATAGACCAGCTATCCTAGTGGTAGCATGGACAAGAGCAGTCTTAGGCTAAACTCTGAATGGCATGTGAAGCCAACTGTGATACCATATATAATCCCTTGAATACCAAATGAAAGGACACCACAACAGATATATATATAAAATAAAGTGTATCTATTCTAGTCAAACCCTCAGCACTCTTTATGAGGTTAGAGGTAAGTACAACACAGTCTTATTTAAGCATACATTAAGTCACACAGGTAAGTAATACAGTTAGGCCCTAGGGGCCACGCAAACCATATACTAAAGAAGTGGTATAAGGACCACTGTCACGGAAATAGGATAGGCCTAGGCCTAGGGAATCGCTGGGGCTACACTACACTAGCAACAGTTAGGAAGTGGGAGGCCCACGGGATTCAGGTGCAGAGTGGAAACACTCACGCGTAATGCGTAAAAGTCGATAGAATTACTAGCAGTTAGAAATTAACAGTTTAAGGACACTTCTGAAGCAGCTAGAGAGTTGAGACTCGGAAACTAGACCCTAGGATAGTCACTACCCTTGTGAGCACCGAAGTACCCAAGTTACCTAGCCCACGGGCTGCGGGTGCATAGGTGTGAACTTGCGTCGGGTTTCGTCGTGGACTTCTATGGATGCCTGAAGGAAAGTTGCTGACAGGCAGTCAGTGAAGAGTGTCCGGTGGATCCCAAGGCTGGGATCAAGAAGAGAGGAGACCTGCAAGCAGAAGGGACAGAGTCAAGGTCACTAGCCAGTGACCACGTGGAACCAGGAAGGAACCAGGCGATGTCGTGAAGATTGCAGGTGAAGGTGAAGCTTGTCGCTGCAGCCACGGGGACCAGGAGACGTCGAGGACGACCAGGACCAGGAGGCGAGCTGTCCCACGAAGGCTCTTGCTGTCGGCGGCGTCGAAGTCGAACTAGGACTCACCAAGCCTTGGCAAGCGGAACCCACGAAGAACGGAGGACTTGCTTCTGGTGCAGACCAGGAAGGTCTGGGGTGCTTCTCTTTTGCAAAGAAGCGGGAGCCAGTCTGGAGGAGCCAAACCAGCAGTGAAGATTTCAGGGTGCGTCGTCACAAAGGCCACTAGCCAACGGGCAAGCAACCGGACAGACGCGGCAAGCAGGAAAATGCAGAAGGGCCCCACGCAGGACTCGTGGAGTGTGGGGGGCTGATCTTCGGTGCAGATGGTGCTTGGGGTTGGGGCTTCTCAATCCCCGGTGCACAACTTCGAGGGTGCCTCAGAAGCTGCGCTGGAAGATACTAGCCACTTTTCCAAGGTAGCCGGTCCCACGTCTCTCATCGCCTCCACGGATCTCAGCTCGGCTGTGGATGTGTATCAGGGTCGGAGAAGTCTGGAAGTCAAGGCTCTGATCGGGCTCTGCAGTCGGTCCCTAGTAGAACTTCAGCAAAGCAAAGGGTAGTCTCTTGATGGTGCCTGTTTGCACAGGGTAGCCACTCCTTGGCCACAAGGGAGATTCTTCAGTCTTCTTCTTTCGTCGAATGTCGAAGGTCCAGAGTTTCTGTTCAAGTTGCAGGTTCAGGATAATCTAATCTCCTGGGGCCCAGCTATCACTCTTATACTAATCTGGGGGGCTGGGTTACCTGCTAGGTCACGCCTTATGGGTGGGACCTGGGAGGGGGGTGGTTACACCCCCTTCCCTTTGTCCAGTTTCGGGCCAGGACTGGGGCTGGAGTGCCCCAGCACCGGTTTGAACTGGACTATGCACGGGACACCTTGTGTGCCCCAGGCATGTCTCATTCTTTTCAGCCCTCCCTGCCCCAATACACTAAAGTCTGTCTGGGGAGGTGCTAGCACCTCCCCAAGCAGGAAACCTATTGTCCAAGCCTACCTTGACGGGATCACTCCCAGCAGCAGAAGGTCAGACTTGTGTCTGTGGCAGCAGCATCCATTTTGTGATGCTGAGGCTTTGGTTAGAGTTAAACAGCAAAGTAGGATTTTAACATGTCTCTCCCTCTAGAAGGGGGGAATAATATCCTCATCACCAGAAATGGTATGGGGGTATTATTCCAAAGTGTTAGACACCTTACACGACATGTTTTGATAAAGCCAAACCATAGTTACCATAACCGTTTAAGATTATAAGGCACTTTAAGAGTATATGGTAGGCTATATCATAGAACAGCTATAAGGACATGGTTCCGAAAGCTGCAGACAGGCTCAGCTCATGCTAGAGCACCATCTCACATGTTACCAAGCACTCTGCCTCCGGGATTGTTAAGGCCTGCCATAGGAGTGACTGATAGGTACACATGTGTCTATATATAAGGGTAGATATAGACATACTATATCTAAGCAAGGGGTGATTACACGACCTTGCCCCAGCTGAGTGATCAGCCAGTTGTGTCTGATTGGAAGGCCAGACCAGGGGTGGCATAATACATGCTGCAGCCCCTGGGAGGCCTAGGGTACACCTATGCCCTGGGTACCTAGGGTACACTGTACAGGGTCCAATAAGGTGATCCTTACCAATTGGGAATGTACCTAGGGTACATGGAGTCCATTTTAAAGAGAGAGCAGACAGCCTGAGAACCTGAATGGCAGGATCTCAGGCCAACTAAGTCGAAAAACCAGCTAGACACTAGGCAAAAAGTTGGGGGTAACCATAGTCAGATATCCACCTTCCTACAGTAGGCTCCCTCCAAAGGTTAAATCTAGAGCGGGATGGCACCCGTAATAAAATAGCAGCAGAAGCGGGGTGGGCACCCGCAACAGGTACTACGATGCGGGGTGGGCACCCGCCGATCACTAAAAGCAAATGCGGCAATGAAAGCGGGGTGGGCACCTGCATTTAGATAAAAATAAGCGGGGTGGGCACCCGCAAGTCAAAGTAAAAAGCACCAGTATGCGGGGTGGGCACCCGCAAGGCCGGCATCACGGGGGAATCCCTACGCTGGGGATTCCCTCGAAGAAGGGATCGTAGTGCTCCTCCTCAGCTGCAGGGAGCACAGCGCCAGGGAAAGCGCTTTCAGGAAATAAAAGTAAAACGCTCACAGGGCGCTAGAAGCCAAAGTACAAAGTCCTTTTAGGGTAAAAGAAAAAGCAAAAGGGTCCCAAAAAGTCCTTGAGGCATCCAGGGGCAAGGAAGGGCCCAGGGAGGCAAGGTCTCATGGCAGCCCCCCCTGGGCCCCAGCAGCAGCACGTCCCAGCAGGAACAGCACCAGACTGAACAAATTCATGGGGTCACAACCCCTATATTTATACCAAGAAATCACATTGTGTCACAGCACAGGGCCTGAGGATACCAGTCAGAACTGGTTTAGGAGAGCTGTGGAGCACTTTGTTTTGCTCAGCTCCTCTCTCCTTTGTCAGATGGGGGCTCAGGGATTAGACGCACCACAGGGGGCGGAGCCAGCATCGTGGAGGGAAGGCACAGCCCTATTCAGGTCCCAGGTGCAACTCCTCCCTCCTATCTGCATGCAGATCTCTCTATTCACCATTGGGCAGATTCACCCGGCAGATTCACCCTGGCTCCTGGAATTCCCCACACCATCCAGCACCTGTCAATCACAAGCCAGATATGCACTCCACATCAGGCAGGCAGACACACAGCACAAAGAAATGCCAACTTCTAAAAGTGGCGCTTCTCCACCAGTCACCATAAATCTGCACACACCATTGCACAGCATTTATTCTCACAAGTTCGCACATACTAAACTCGACCCTGCACTCCTCTCATACCAGGAATTACAATGGACACACATATCCCCCATGCATTCCTATGGGAGGGCAGGCTAATCTCACCACACGCACTCAGAGAGCGCATGCACTTTACACTGGGGCACAGTGCTAAAGTGTGCAGAGGCCAAAAATCACCACCACTATGTCAGAGCTTAAGGCAAAAAGTTCAGGGGTGAACCTGCCAAAAGGGCCAAGTCCAACAGACCCCATGAGGGTCCTGGACTTCCTGGCTGAGGGTTTTTCCCTGGGGTTGGCTCCTTCCACTCTGAGGGCGCAATGGGCTGCCCTGCGGGTTTTCCGCAGTTCAGGCCTGGATGGGCTGGATTCCTTGGTTGCTCGCTTGCTATGGAGCTGTTTCCTACAGCGGACGCGGGCTATTTGCCTGGCTCCTCCTTGGGATCTGCCTTTGGTGTTGCGGGCCCTGTAGGGTCCCCCCTTTGAACCCTTGCACTCGGTGGATCTTAGGTTCCTCACCTTCAAGGTGGTTTTCTTGGTGGCTATTGTCTCTGCTTGCAGTTTCGGGGAGCTGGGATCCTTTCTTCGGTCTCCTCCATTCTTGCGGGTTCTGCCGGGCCGTTTGGTCTTGCGACATGACCCTCGTTTTCTGCCCAAGATCCCCTCCCTTGTTAATCGTTCTTGTGAGGTGTCCTTACCTTCTTTCTCCCCTGAGGCGGATGCCTCTCTGTCCTTGCTGGATGTCCGGCGTGCGGTGGAGGTTTACCTGAGCCGCACGTCTGCTTTTTGTCTGTGTGACAGTTTATTTGTGACCTTTGGTCCTGTTCGTTCTGGGCACAAGCCCTCTGTGTCCACTTTGAGTTGCTGGCTTAAACAAGCTATCCTGCTGGCGTATGAGTCCCAGGGTTCTGATCTTCCGGGGGATGTGCAGGGTCGTTCCACTCGGAGCGTTTCGGTGTGCCCACTGAAGAGGTCTGCCGGGCAGCGACTTGGTCGTCTCAGCACATGTTTATGGAGCACTACCGGGTGGTCCTGGGTGGCTCTCCTCCGGGGGGTTTTGCGGGGGCTGTTCTGGGTGCGGGTCTGCCGTCCCTTGATTGGTCCCATTGCTGAGCTGTGTTTTTATTCTGTGGTTTTTGTACACTGAATTAAAGCTTTTGTTATCATATTCCTCCTTGTTGGTGGTTTCTTAAGTCCCATGAAGCCTATAGGCTTGGGTATTTGCTCACTTCGTGATTCATGTGGCGAGGAAGACTAAAAAGGAGGTAATGCCCCGGTTACTTACCGGTAATCTTATTTACTCCGAGTATAGTCTTCCTTGCCACACGAGTTCCCATCCCTCCCTCCCTGTCTGGCTGTCGGCTTCGTGTTTTGGCTTGGTAGTTTCAGGCTGATGGGTTGGGCTGGCCCTCCTCGTCAAGTCAAGGGTGATATGGGTCGGCCATATTGGGAAGGGATGGCAGCCATGGGAGGCTAACTTTTTCCTTTGGAGGGTTCTGGTGTGGACCTGAAGCTCACTTCGTGATTCATGTGGCGAGGAAGACTATACTCGGAGTAATGAAGATTACCGGGTAAGTAACCGAGGAATCAATGACAATCCTCCTGAGTTCACAGCCATGACCGTAAGTAAGGTATCAGTACTGCAGCAGTTCGAATCTATCACTGGCACATACGGTTTGATGTTCCTTTTGCAGCTGTTATGTGCCGTGCCATCGGTTGGTCCTTTTCAGTGGTTGTTGCTTACCAATGTTGTTTGACTTCGCAGCCAAAGGGCTGGTTACCGGTATGACTGCAGGTCGGTGCGAGTTTAATATTCCAGAGAGCTTCGCAAGTCTGCTGGCCTGTCAGGACAGTTCCCCTTAATAAAGCATGTCAGCTTCCTCAGACAAGCGGGTCGCAAATCATATTTATCATCGCTTGATGATTGAATTGAACTGAATTTAATTAAATTTGTAGAGCGCAGCATATACCCGAAGGCGTCTTGGCGCTACGCATGATCTGAGAGCATACAGAACACATGAAGAAGGCCGTAATCAAGTTAAAAGGTTTAGGTGGTTTGTGTAAACAGCCAGGTTTTCAGGCCTTTCCTAAAATGGATCAAGGAGGGAGCTGATTTTAAAGTGATGGGTAATGTATTCCACATCATAGCTGCTGATCTGAAGATGCTCTTGCCTAACCAAGTAGCCTTTTTGGAGGGGGTAATTATCATGTTCCTAGCTGTTCCGGACCGCAGGGTTCTATTTGGAACATACCATTTTAGTTTATTCCTAAACTGTGTTGGTCCAAGATTGTGCAGTGATTTAAAAGCCAGGCAAAGGACTTTAAACTGACATCTCTGCCTGACTGGGAGCCAGTGTTGTTTTTTTATGGCTTCTTTGGCAGAGACGTTTTTAGGAATATTCAAAATGAGGCGCGCCGCCGCATTTTTTACAATCTGGAGCCTGTTGAGCAGGCCTGAATTGATGGTAAGGTAAAGGCTATTGCAATAGTCTAGAAGGGAAAGGACCAGGGCCAGGGTCACTGTTTTTAATAGATCCTCTGGTATAAATTGCTTAATTTTGTTAATTAGTCTAATGGCACAAAAAGAAATGGCTGTGATTTTGTTGATTTGGGCCTTAAATTTAACTTCTTTATCGATAATAATACCCAAGTCCTTGGTTTTAGCCGCGGGCGCTGGTAGCACTCCAAGTGAAGGTGTCCACCATTCAGGTGTCCAGAGAGAGGGTTTATTACCAAAGATGATGACCTCTGTCTTAGTTGCATTCAACTTTAAACAGTTGACATCCATCCAATCGCTCACATTCTTCATACAGATCTTAAAGGCTTCACCCGGGTGTTTTTCTTCATTTGTTAAAGACACCACAATCTGTGTGTCATCAGCATAGGAAGCCAAGACGAAACCTGCTTTTTTTTATTATTGAGGCAAGTGGTGCAACATATAGATTAAAAAGTGTGGGACTCAGGGCAGAGCCATGTGGAACTCCACATGGTAAAGAAAATTGTTTAGAGGTTGCTGATCCCATTGCTACATTAAGTTGCCGATTGGTTAGAAAGGATTTTAGGAGTTCTAGTGCCATACCTTTTATTCCTGCTTTTTGCATACGGGCAGCCAAGATCTCATGGCTGACCGTAACGAAGGCCGCCGAGAGATCAAGCAGCACCAGAGCGGCCGTGCCTCCTTCGTCTAAAATTGACCGAATATCTTCAGTAGCAGTGATTAAGGCTGATTCAGTGCTGTGAAGCTTCCTGAATCCGTGTTGTGTTTCATCTAGTATGCCATTAGATTCAATGTGTTGAGTAATTTGTTTATTCATTAAATTCTCAATACATTTGGCAGCGAAGGGTAATCTTGCGATAGAGCGATAGTTACCGACTTCTGAACTATCAAGATTATCTTTCTTCAAGAGAGGGAGAATTGAGGTCCATTTCCATTCGGTGGGGAAGATTCCACTGGTGAATACTATGTTAATGATAGAGCCCAGATACACTGCCAGTTGTGTGGGGATCAGATGCATTATACTGGACGGGCAGGGATCATATGGAGAGCCTGATTTAATTGATAGAATAAGGTCTGATACTTGTTCAACTGAGGGCTTTTTAAAATCAGATAAGCCAGTTAGGTCTTTCTTGGGGTAGGTTTTAAAGTTACTCTGATAGTCGATGCTTGTGAAGTTATCATAGATGTCAATCACCTTTTTGTGAAAAAAGTTTGCCAGCTCATTACAAAAGTCCTGACTTGATTCCTTAAGACAAACCTTATTGGGTTTAGCCAATCTGTTAACTACCGAAAAAAGAGTTTTATTGGTGTCACAGGCATTTCTTATTTTTTCAGTAAAATAGTCTGCCTTGGCTTTTAACATAACTTTTTTATGTTTTGCAAGTTTCACTTTGTATGCTATTTTCTCCTCTGCCTCATAGTTTCTTCTCTATTTTTGTTCCTGTATCCGACACTCCTGTCTAGATAGTTTTAAATTCTCATTATACCAAGGTTGAGACAGCTTCCTTTCTTTTTTTGATGTTCAAGAAATGGGAGTTATATTATTCAACATGGTATTTAGCCAACAGGAAAAGATTTCAATATTGCGGTCTGCGGCTGCATTCAGCTCGAGTTGGCAGGGGGTAGTGGCAATTGCCTCTACCGGAGCGTCTGGCTTAATTTTGTGCCAGGCTCTACTAGTAGTATATAGTGTCATTGGTCTATGTTGTCCTAATTTTGTGGCCGTCATGGACCAAGTAACCACCCAATGATCTGACCAAGTTACTGGGAAGGATGGAGATAACATAAGATTTTCCCAGTTGGAAAATATACCATCCAACATATGGCCGGCTTTGTGTGCTGGACCTTTGTTAACTAAGGGCAGTCCAAATGAGTCCATGAGGTCGATAAGTTTAATTGAATTAGGGTGTTCTATATTCTCTAAATGAAAGTTAAAATCTCCCAGCACCATGTAACTTTCATTAATAGTAACAATTTCCATCATGGAACTGAGTGTATCTATGAAACAATTCCTATCTCCTGGGGGACGGTATATCAAAACTCCTTTGATAGCAAGTGAGTCTGGAGGTTCGATCGAGAAGGTCATAGCCTCAATACCCAGCATTTGTAATGGATCAAACCTAGCCTTGTAATTATCCCGATATAAAATCGCCAGGCCTCCGCCTCTTTTGTGTTGCCTATCTGATCTAAAAATAGTATAGCCAGGAGGTGTGGCGGCAATAATATCGGGATCAGAGCTCTCATCTGCCCGTGTCTCTGTTAGAAAGGCAACGTCTATGCTCAGCGTGAGAGCCAGCTCGTGAAACTCTAATTGATGTTTCACCAGAGATCTGGTGTTAAGAAGCAGGCAATGGGTATTAGATTTATCTGTTGGGGGGGGCCGAGTTATATTCGTGGGTGTCGAAGACCAAGTACTCAGAGGAGCGTCAGATAGCACTCTAGCTATATCAGATATATTACTTTTTATTAATGCCAGTAGTTCTTCGCGGGAGTATCCAATGATGTGTTTATGGTCCGAAATTCCAGGACCTGGGGTTGTGGCGCTTGGCGCGATCTGGGCGCGGACGAGCACAGACGGGCTTGCCTTTGGCGTGCCTTTCGCGCGCCGCTGGCGCGCTCGCGTCATTTCCTCTTTTTATGTTACCCGACCTGGTAGAGTGGTGGGAGACTAGACCGCAGACCCAAGCAAGATGACCCATGATAAAGCTAAACCGCATGAAATGCCGACTACTCTTCTAATGTTAGCTTGAAATTGCACAAAGATAAACTGATGTGAAGTTTGTGAGGTGTGTTCAGAATTTCCCCACGTTTCTCATTCAGTAATGTTACTTATTCGGAAGACTCAGTGGCAGGCATGCAGGGTGATGAAATTTGCTGTCAAATGTAAGAAACATAGAACAAATTACCGTAGTGTACAAGGGGCTCATGGTTGAAGATCCCTCTCTTTAGAAAGACAATGTGTGACTTAAGGAGCTCATGCATTCTGGGGAGAAAGCGCCAATTTTTCTTTTTTCACTTTTTTGCCCTACATAAATCTTCATTGCAGTAATTTTCATTTTTTTCTCTTTCTTCAGTTCTATGGAGAGGTTCCAGAAAACAGTGTGGATGTTACAGTTGCAAAGTTAACCATTAGTGATAAGGACCAATCACACACTCCGGCCTGGAATGCAGTGAATAGGATAATTGGTGGCAATCCAACAGGCCACTTCCATGTTGTCACTGATCCGAATACCAATGACGACTTGGTAACTGAGGCAAAGGTGGGTAAGAATGGCCATGGTAAGAGCATTGCACTTACCAGTTGAATTATGTCAATTGTATAGTAGCTGGAACTCTTGTTTGTTGTAGTATTTATTTTTACCAAACAATTGCCTGTGAGGTTTATAAAATTCTTGTAGGTAGCAATTACCTTTATGAAAGTGAACCCCTGTTTGTGTCGGCTTTCCTATGGGTCTTTGGATCTGGTCAGAAAAATTATGCTTGATTAGGTGTCTAGTCACCACCATTCTTAGATAATATCCCATTTATTACATTGCTCAAGGAATTTCATAATAACAAACATTCCAATGACCACGCTGTATTCCATTTTCCAACAATTTCTATGCATTTTCTCCTGTGTTCTTGTTAAACAAACTACAACTATTCCAACTTGCTTCTGTTATTTTAAGGTTTATTTATAAGAGCAGCAGCAAAATGGATGGACCCTTTATAATCCATGTCCTCCACCAACTGCCACAGCCACCCCTAACATTCCCTCCCAACATTACAGATGACATAGGCAATGTTCCACACCACATAATCAGAACATAACACTTTACTTCATAAATGACATTTATATGACATTCATGTAATAAAATTGAAATCAGGTCTTTACCTATTCTCCCTAAACGAAAGAACGCATAGGTCAATTGAATGAGCTCCTTAAGGTGTGTGGAGATTTACCAATTGGTCCTTTATTCAATGAAGTCTTCATACTAGCTTTATTTTAGTTTATCCCTTAGATGAGATAGTTGCTCATCCATGATTGGAAGAAAGAAAGCAAAGCAGTGCCCAGATATGGCTCTAATACAAACGGTGTGCTTGTATTTGTGTTTCTTTGTGTATGGCATGTGTGTGTATGTTTGTGGTCCAAGCTTGCTTCGTGTGGATATATTGTGACATATGTTGAAGGTTACAGATTTCTAGTTACCACGTGCCGTCAGTTACTTTTAAAAGATGCTGGCTGATGAATAGTGGGTGAGGCTGGCAAACATCAGTGCATGCTGGATAATGAATAGTGGGTGAGGCTGGCAAACATCTGTGTGGCAATACACTGGAAAGAAGCTGTTACAGCACACCCATTAATATGTATAACAATCGAAATATAGTGTTGGACAAATACTAAACACAGCCTGAATTCCAATATATTCCTAAGCAAATGAGAACAATACAATCAGACACATAATATGCAGAACATTTGAATAGTCCAAAGACGTCATCAGGTGATAATTCTTTATCTTTTTATTGATTTCCTAAAGATTCCCAGCACATGATTTTCCCGACACATGTTTCGTCTGTACTCAGACTTTTTCAAGGCAATATGGGAATAATGAAATAGTACAGTCCAGTGTGGATGATTCCAAGTTGTACTTCCGATTGCGTGTTCCAAAGCCAAAAATGTCATGTATTGTACCAGGCGGTCTAACCAAAAATAAGCAGCTGTGGTATGACACACGAAACAATAATAAGTCACAAGTTCCAAATTATAATCCGTAGGCTGCTAAAGTCACAATCTTTGAGTAATGTCATGTGTAACTCAGAGAAGTCCAATTTGGTTATGTGGACCATATGTAGCATCAATAAAAGTGCACCACAACCTCGTGGTCAAAAGAAAGTGCGAGGGACAAAACCCTGGTAAGCTTGCGACCCTATAGACAACTGTATCCACACATTCAAAAAAGCGTATGACCGCTCGCAGTATACTCTGTGGCAATATTATGAATAAAAATGCATGACCATTAGATGTACCTAAGGTTATATATTAATAAATACTCAAGCATTTTTCCTCTCCAGAGCAATTGTTGGTAACGCAATGCAGTAAGGACATGCCATGATGCCTCTCCCAATTCAGTAGACAGTAACTCTGTGTATTCAATTGACTTACTTCCAGTGTGTTGGTTTCTAAATAAAGCCTATTAGTCTCATTTTATAATACTATGCAACAAAAAATCATTTGTAAACTCAGGTTATTTCGCGATAAGGCTTCTGCTCGGAGTGAATACATATTTTGAATTTTTACCTTATTCCCAGATAATAGTTATAGCTTTCAGATTTTTCATAGTTATATGGCATCTCCTACTTCCTTTTACGCAGAGATTATTCCCAGGGGTTTTTGTAAGTGGTTGTTTTCATTCCTTTTCAGACGTGAAATGGTCTTCCTATAGTGGTTCAGATCCACAGGCTTACAATTGTCACCAAGTGAGTTTTTGGGTCTCATGTACAGAAAACTTTAGCTGTCAGCTTTAGCTGTCTGTTGCTTAAAGATCTTCTGTCTACAGTCCCAATACTGATAGAGGGCTTAGGGTCTACCCAGTGCTTGTCATTCGTTGCTTTCTTTCAAACCCATTTACTTGCTTTTTATTGGATAGCTTTCCTTCCTCTTAAGTGTTTATCCCTCCCCTGAATCATTGCTTCTTTACCATCCCTTTGATTGAATGAATTATGTCCTTCCACTACTTTAACCTTTTTAATTAATTCAGGGAATTACTTCTTTTTTGTTTTATCATGCTGTGGCAGGTCATGTGTTTTCTTGTTCTCTCCTCCCCTCCCCTGACCTGACTGTTGCTTCTCCTTTGCATTGCTTTCCCACTCTCCAGCATTTCCACTGCTCCCGCACCCCTCCCCATCCCCCTTTTTTATTTTTAGGTCGAGCATTCAAGACCTCTTGTATATACTTTAGTATATACTTATATGTGTATGTACTTTGTGGGCTCTGGAGATCACCCCTAAGACTTGTCTGCTTCCGCTTTGGGACTTTTTTCTGTTCAACTGCCTCTATTTAACTGTCTTGCTAGAAAAACCTACCAGCAGAGGTCAGTAAAATACCAGAATCACTTTAGCATTCTGTAGATTCCAGTCCATAGAAATTGTCTTCCACGAGCATCCATAGACAGTAATATTTTTTTCAAATCTTGTATTTTCAGTGTTATGAGTACCGAAGGCCCTGATCTTATATTAAAAACAGAGCTTTGGACTATACCATTTTCTGCTAAAAGGCAATATTTCTCTCCATGTGTTCCATACCTGCTGTGTCACACAGTTTGGTGCTTACTTTCCCTCCATGTTAAAGAACAGTAGATGTTTCAGCACCCAGGCTAATGTGCTGCATAGCTAAATACATATAAGGTCCCAAAGGCGAGACCGATTGCACTGCAAATGCTTGTTTGAAAGATGCAGTTGAGGGGATCAGTCTGATTTCAGGTGGTAGGGAGTTCCAAATTCTTGGGGCAATAACCGAAAAGGCTCTCATGTAACACTTCAGAGTGTGTGACTTCACAATCCCATGAACACGAGACAGACGTGCACACACCCGTTCATCCACTAAACGCACTTTCACATGTCTGCTCCACGAAGAGAGCCCTACACCACGCTTTTAGTGGCTATAAGCACACAGAATTGAGATTTTATTTCAAATAAAGCCAGGGCACGTTATCAGGACAGGAAGGCAGGCGAAGCATGAGCCTGCCCGTGCCCCGGGGGTACCAGCTGTGCTGGTGCCATCCACCAGCAGCAGGGGTCCCACGCTCTTTCAACCCTGCTGTTTTCTGCACAGTTTCCATTTCCAATATAATTTGTTGGCATTTTAACGCGTTTAACCAAATTAGTTCTGCAATAAAACAAAGAGCAGGCACACACTGAGAATAGTGGCTCCAGCTGTGAGAGCCCCTGCTAGGAAAGAGCTCAGTCTGGGAAACAGGCAGTGTGGAGAAGCCAGGAAGGCGACAGGAGCCGCCCATGCAGAGCTGTAATAAATGTGGCAGGGGCCCTAGTTAGGGTGACCCCACGCCCCGGATTTGTGGGGACAGTCCTGGTTTTTCACCAGCTATCCCAGCAGATTTCAATAACTTTGGCTCATGTCCTGGTTTTTAGAGAAGTTGGACTGGAAACAGTGAGAAGCACGTTTTTATTTGCTCCACAGCAGGGCTAGTTAGCAGATGTTATAATTAAGCAATTTAATTAACAGGTATGATGCTGGTGTTAAAAATTACATTTTATTTATTTTCTTAGCACCTCTTTTGTGTTCCTACGTTGCTGAGAGCTGTCGTTCTTTGCTACTCTGTTGATTTAACATTGTAGTCCTTCTATTTTTGTGAAAAGTTCTATTTTTGGTGATTAAGATCTGGTCACCCTAGTCCTAGTGTGAGCGAGAAAACGGCCCCCTGGCTGCTGTCTGAACTGTGAGCTACAATCAGGGTTCGCCCGGTGCCACTGCACATGCTGCACTAAAGGAAGCTAGGCTACTCTTCACAACTGCTCTTTGAGTTGTCCCGGGCCCAGTGCAGCCATAGGTCACTGCACAACCACACAGACAGCTGCATTATTAAGTAGCAAAACAGCCTCCCAGCTGATGAGGGACCTTAATTGGAGGTTAAGAGGTTGGCAGAGAGAATCAGTGTGCCCGATAACAGTCAGGGTCTTAGCAAGAGTGCCATGTGCACCAAACAAGCTGGCAAAATGTCCTCAACCCTCCTCCCCCGTGACCCACTCCTTCAGTAAATTGGTTAAAGAAAAGACATGCTCGGGCTCCAATTATCCCTATGCTCGAGTACCACTGAACTTGCTGCACCACTCCTGAACAGCCTAGTAAAGCTAGGGACGAAAGAAGAGTTCCTAGTGCAGCAACCGGTGGAGAGCAGACCAGAAGGGACAAAGATCACACCGTGCACTGGAGCACTGGTCATGGTCACCCCCACTCCACAGACGCACAATGCTCTGTCTACTGCTGCTGTCCTCAGGTGTGAAAAACCAGTTCATAATAATATTAATGCCACTTGTAAAGCGCATGGCTACTTCTAATGAAGTACCATAGTGCTAGGAGGCTGATTATGAAAAAAGAGTTGCACACAAACTGGAAATGTTTAACAGGATCAAAGTAAGCACAGATTGTAAATAGGCAGGGCCTTGGCAGGAAAGACCCTTGTAGCAATATCAGAGAGCCTTAAAGATGATTCCCTGTTTCACTGACAGCCAGTGCAACTTCTTCAATGTGGCGCTAACAGAGGCTCTTTTCGGGAGCCCAAGCAGTTTCACAGCTGCCGCATTCTACACCTGCTCAATCCTATTCAATCACGTCTGGGTAACACCCAGGTAAAGAGCATTACAGCAGTCCAATCTGGATATAACCAGAGCCTGGACTACAGTTTTCTGGGCGGAATCAGAAAGGAGCTGAAGGATTTTTTTTCAAAGATTTCAGCATCCCAAAAATCTTTACTGCAAGGGCATTGGTCTAGGCATCGATGCAAAGCTTCTCACTGAATCAGATGCCAAGGTTCTTAACCTTGGGCTTTGGAGATGGTAAAGGATGAAAACTATCTGGCCACCAAACGTTGTACTAAATGTTGGGATGTTTGCGTAGTACCGGCACCTCAGCCTTCCCGGCATTCAGCTTCAAAGTCCAGTTAAGTTCCATCCAAGTGGCGACATTTGACAGACATGCATGGAGAGAAGAGGGCATGCGCTCACTGTTGTGGGACAAAATGGTAATGAGTTGTGTGTCATCGGTGTATCAAATAATGGTAAAGCAATAACGCTCAATGACCTGGTCCAAAGGGCTGACAAACACATTAAAAAGAGTTGGACTTAATGGCGAGTCCTGTGGCATTCCTTGCTACAATGAGCAAATCGACGACCAAAATGGTTTTTGTGACACCTGAAAAGTGCGTCCCTGCAGAAATTAAGTCAACAAACACAGTGCTTTGCCACTAATGCCACTGTTCCAAAGCCGTTTTACCTAAATATTGTGGGATACAGTATCAAATGCAGCACTGAGGTCAAGCATAAGAATGCCCACAGTATTGCACTCATCCCTAATCCGCCTTGCAGATTTGGAGGCAATAAGAAGGGTGGAAGCCTGGTTGAGTTCCATGCAGAAGCCCATTATCCTCCAGAAAACTGGAAAGTAGTCTATTTACATGCTAATCCGACAGCTTATCAAAAAGAGGCAACAGTGATATGGGCCAGTAATTTTCAGGCATAGATGGATACAATAGCAATTTTTTGGTCTCGCCTAGACAGCGCTTGCGCTGCCTCTTCGAGGCTTGCTGTACTCAGGATATGTGCAAAAGAAACAATTGATGGAAGGAATGCTGGACAATGCCAACATTCACCCCCAGTCACAAAGATCTGGGGTGAATGTTTCCATTGTCCAGCATTCCGTCATCGATTGTTTCTTTTTTTACATATGTTGCCCTAAGTGGGAAAGGTATGCCCAGACGTGGGTCCCATGCTCACTACACCACTGGATTCAAGCTAGCCTGGCTGATGAAGGTTGATACCCTGAAACCGGTCCCAGGATGCTTGTTTCCGGTCCAGGGAGGACCTGGCTTGGTAGTTCGGGCTGGACTGTTCCCATAAGGAACAGGGTCAAGACTGAGTTGCATATGGCTGGGTCCATACTGGGGTTGTGTGGTGAGCAAAAGAATGATGGATTAAACCCAGATCCTTCTGACTGGGGGTGAATGTTTGCATTGTACAGAATTCCGTCCATCAATTGTTTCTTTTGCACATGTATTCAGGATATGGGCATGAAGCTCCGCCCAGCTTTTTAATTGGCTCCTGTCACTGTCCTTTATAAATGATGGCTTATCATTGGTCAATAGGCTTAGTAGTGTCGCCTTAATATCCCCTATTTGCTTCTTGTAACCTCCCATGTGGACACCCCTCTTACATGTGTTGTTACTCAGTAGGTTTAAATTCCAGCCTCCGAGCACTGTTTTTCTCCTGCCTGCTGATGTATGCACGAGATGCTCTCCCACAACGCTTTTTTTTTCAAATGTAGGCAGCCTGGCACTCTTCGGTATGAATAGTGGCGGCCGCTCCTTTCTTATTATATTTGATCTTTTGTTTTTTTTTAACAACGGCGGCACCTGTGCTTCAAGTAAATAAATAGGGAAAAAAAGCATGCAACTGCCATTTTTTTCTATTTGTATACTTTTGTTGCAATTGCTGCATCTGCACTTTAGCTTTAAACATCTTAAGCTAATGCGTAGGTGCCGCAATTGCTTCAAAAGTAAAGAAATAGATTTTTAAAAATTATTTTTCTTTACTTTTGAAGCAATTTTGGCACCCGCGCTTTAGATTAATGTTTAAAGCTAAAGCGTGGGTGCTACAATGGCTTTGCATTGCAATAGTGCTTTCAAAACTCACAAGTTTCAGCTATTTGCGTTGCATTAATATTAGCTACGTAAATAGATTTAACTTTCAGTAATGCAAGACCTATTGCATTGCAAATGCTTGTTTTAACAAAGGAACTCCTTGGGTGTGTGTCCATTGGTGCTGAACGCAGCCAGAGGACAGGGAGAGATCAATCACTTCACATACAGCGGGTTGAATAATCTCGCAGCCCGGTTCCAAGATGGCGGGAGAAATAAAATCTGCTGGAGAGCCAGATTCGATGATAGAGCGGAGGTAAGTCAATTTTGTTTTATGTGCAGCCACATTGTCGGCTCTAAGTGCTCTGATGTGGCGCAATGGTAACAGCTTGGTATCACGTCAAACACCCCATGATTTCTTCTGTTTTAGTACTGCACCCGTCTTCCCGCATCTGCTTACGTTTTTCCTCCCATTACCTTCTCTTCCTCTCTTCAGTGTATCCACCTCTTACTCACCCTTATTTCAGTGTCTGTCTTTCTTGCCTCTTTCCTCCATTCTGTTCTCTCCCTCTTTATCCTCCTCTTACATTACTCATCTTTATTTCACTGCCTTTGTCTCCCCATCTCTTTCCTGTCCCTCTCTACCCTCTTTACCCTCCTCTTTGGACTCCACTCTCTTTCTCTCCTTCTCTTTAAGCAGACAGCTGCTGAGGCAGCAAGCAGAGGATGTCTACTGGGGGGGTCTAAGGAGCCAGTCTGGTGCCAGAAGCTGGACAAGGAGAGTGAAAGAGTCCACCATGGCCTGCTCAGCCCCCAGCTCACACTCCTCTCCCACGAAGACAGGGGAGGCAAGGTCCCAAGCTGTCTAATGTGTAGTGAGTAGATCATTCAGTACTTGTTTATTGTTTTTTGTTTGCACGTGTACTGGTGCATTTACAAGGGGGTGGGGGAGGCACACATAAAAAAGTACTAGAGAGCCTATGAACACCATGTCTAAGTGAACTTCTCCCGCCGTAGATGGGCCAGTGAGAGATGCCTGTATTTCGGCACCCCCAGCTTTTGGGGCGTGGGGGAGGTTGGTGGGGGTTGGATGGAGCGGGGAGACCTCCGTAGGCAGCCATCAGTAAGCTGTCACCATTCAAATGTGTGGAGCAGTAGTCCTTTGATCTTGGGTAAGGGCGTTCAGCATTGGTCCTGCAGGGCCAGATCTCTGCTGGAGTTCTATAGATACCTACACACACAATATACATATAGTAGAGTTACATGAAACCATTGACAGAGTAATAAGTTCACGAAACTCGGTCTCATAGACAGGAACTTTATCTGCCATAGTACATCATCAAACCCTCTAGAAAGCAGGGCAGACCCAACCTTCTTCCACCCAGCTTCTCCACTGTTATCGCCACCCTCATGACATTGCCAAGCTTCCAATTCCATTATCAGTGACATAACATAGTCACGAGCACAGAAAGTATCAGTGACATAACAGTCACGAGCACAGAAAGGAAAGAAAGATTGAACAGAACATAACACATCTTTCCCTTTATATAAAAACAAAATTGTTGATAAATGGAAAAAAATAGTGGGAAGGAAGAAAAGAGAGGTTGAGAGGTTGAAAACAAAATGGTAATCTCTCACAATGAAGATGGCTTGTAAGAAAACAGGAGAGTAAATAAAAAAAACATCCTAATGCATCACATAGTCATCATGCCATTTTGGGCTGAATAAAGATCTCTTGTGAGTATCGGCGCTATGCCTGTCATCCACTGCTGAACCCGAAGAACACTTGTCACCCTCCACCCACTGATTAGGAGAATTCACAACTCTTACAAGTCTTGAGAAACTCCACTCATCGCCAGAATCAAGAACAACCACATTCCTCCTTACTTCACAAATTAGAAAGGGACCCATGAATTTAGATCTGCCTTTCTTAACGAACCCTGCTTTCCTCACAAACACCATATCACCCTTTTTCCAGGCTCCAGCACGCACACAATTCTTGACATCAAAACGATTTTTATATTTGAAATGATATTCTAATCTCTGCTGCTTGATAACATCATCAGACCACTTCCTGCCCATTTTGGTATTTAAATTCAACCAAGCAGGACTAAGCTTACAATGAGGTTTCCTGCCTCTCAACGCTGCAAAAGGCGAGGTGGAAGTTACCTCATTAGTCGTGGTCCTATGAGCCCACAATGTTTCCTTCAAGGCCTCCTGTAAGGAGATTCTGTCCGCTGCTTGATAACATCATCAGACCGCTTCCTGCCCATTTTGGTATTTAAATTCAACCAAGCAGGACTAAGCTTACAATGAGGTTTCCTGCCTCCCAACACTGAGAAAGGCGAGGTGGAAGTTACCTCATTAGGCGTGGTCCTATGAGCGCACAATGTTTCCCTCAAGGCCTCCTGTAAGGAGACTCTGTCCAGCAAAGCATGTTGAGCACAACTCTTCACAATCCTGTTCATGCTCTCAACAAGGCCCTTGACCTGAGGGGAATCAAGAGCAGTCTTGAGATGCGTTATTGAAAGATGACTTAAAAAGTCAGACATCTCTTGGGACATAAACTGCACCCCATATCTGTGACCAAGCTTTTACGAATACCTTCACGTGAAAATTCTTCTCTGAGGAATTCAATTACTTTCCTGGTATTAAGGACAGAAACACACTTTATCACTACCCATTTTGAAGTATAATCCACAAGAACCAACACAAAACATTCATTTTGGTTAAACAGCTCAAAAGGACCAGTAATATCCAAAGCCAGTTTGGTCCAAGCTTCATCAGTAATGACAACAGGTGATAAGGGAGCAGTGTGAGTTTTCTTAGATTTATCATTGTTGGCACATTGCCAGCAGTCTTTGACCACCTCCTCTCCTCCTCTACTTCATGGTCCATTCTTCTTCCACCAGTACCACTCAAGCAACCTGGCTTTGGTTTTATAAGTGCCCAGATGACCTTCATGTCATAAATTCACAAGTTTTCTCTAAGAGCACTTGGAGGTACAGCTCTCTCTCCTCTGAACACTTTCTCATCCATAACACATTATTCATCCTTGACAGAAAAAAACCTTCCAATGCCAAAGTACATCCTTCTTGTCATGCCAACCTTCCACAATAAAAACGTTAAGATTTTCCAATTCATCATCTAATACAGCCTGTTTCCACTCACTGCCCCTTAACTCTGGCTCACACACCCAATTTACCAATCCCTCCTCAGACTTGCTCAACTTCACGTTAGCCGGCAATCTGGATAAACAATCAGCTGCATAACTGTCTGAACCTGGAATATAGTCTACCACAAAATTGTAACTAGATAGACCTTCTGTCCACCTCCTGATCCTGGGCTTGAAATTTTCTGAGTCTCTGCAAGAAAAAATTCTGTTGAGAGGTTGTGGTCCGGTCTCACAGTAAAAGGCAATCCCCACAAGAAAAATTTGAAATGCAAGACAGCCCAATGCACAGCTAACGCCTCTCTCTCAATAACAGAATAGCGTTTCTCCGCCCCCTTCAAGGAACAAGAGGCAAACGCTACCATTTTCAACTCGCCCTTATCCACCCAAGCCAGAACAGCACCCAAGCCCTTAATGCTTGCATCAGTGGACAAAATTGTTTCCTTCCTGGTATCAAAATGACCCAAAGAAGGCAATTTTGCAATGCAACCCTTGATTACCTATAAGGCCTGACCACGGATGTATGACGTTACAACGCATACATTTACATCGCGGTACATTACATCGCGGTTTTGACAACGCAAGTCGTTACAACGACATGCGTTGGAGGGCGCTGGACTTAGGAGTAGTATAATTTACTATTCCAACTCCAGTCTACGTACAGTAGGGAAGGTGTTGGATAGTAAATTATACTATTCCTTGTCCTAGAGCGCCATCTAGCGCAAGTCGTCGTAACGACTTGCGTTGTAAAAACCGCAATGTAATGGCATCGCGATGTAATCCCCGCGTTCTAAACGATGTTTCCCCCTGACCACAATCACCCGTCCACAAAAACTGGCTACGCTTCTTAAGCAGGAAGCTCAGAGGTTGAGCAATGCTAGCAAAATTCTGGTAAACCAAGAAAGAAATGTACCTGATCTTTATTCTCATGCACTGGAGTCTTCACAATGTTACTTGCCAAATCCAATTTGGGGCTTATTCCTTTTGCCAAGTTGGTATGACCTAAACACGTTACAGTTGGCACCTTGAATTTACATTTCTCCTTTTTAAGCACTAAACAGGCTTCCTGCAGATGACCAAACACTCTACATAAAATGATGTCATGTTCCTGCTCATCACCACCATAGAACTATATGTCATCCTGAAAAAACAGAACTTTATCGAGCCCCTCAAGAAACATCTTCACAACTCTCTGAAAACATGCTGCAGCTGAAGAAAGCCCAAAAGACAAGCAAAGAAAACGGAAAGCCCCCAAAGGAGTTACAAAATAGGTAAGGTGTCTGGAGTCAGGATGTAGTGTAAACTGATGGTACGCTGAGAGGTGTGCCTGTCACCGTGTAGACAATCTGGGACAGCACCATGAATTAACTTTGTACTTACCACTCCAAAAGCACATTACGTTGTTCTCTCAGTTGAGGACCCTGTGGTGCAGTCATGCGTGCTTCACACATAGAGAGCTAGAGCGCCAGCTTGCTTTTTCCATTATAGAAAATGTGCTTAAGGTGTCCGCCAACGTGCAGAGCATTGTAACTACACGTTTTGGGTCATCCACAGCAAGGCAGATTGGGAAGTAAGAACTTACTTACGTTCAATGGGAAGTGCCCCGTTCTTTTGAATGGTACGTCATCAAATGCCTTGCGGCCTACAGAGGAAGAAGAGCTCCACTGACCATTTAATGAGTCCTCCGCCACACCAATTTTGCTCCAATCCAGTACGCTGTTCATCCCCACCGTCTCAACGATAAAGTGTAGCGACGCTCAGAGGATTCTCACCACTCCGTAACTTGAGTCGGGGGGGATGAACAGTAAGGTAAAGTAAGGTAAATCCCATAACAGCATCGGCGCTCGTGATTTCAATTCAGTCATTTACAGGTTTGATGATAGATGTACCAACTCGTTGCCAGTAATAAGTTCACAAAACTCGGTCTCATAGACAAGAACTTTATTTGCTATAGTACATCATCAAATGATATATCCTAAGTATTACATTTATATGTAATCACCCTAGGTCCTCCTAGCTGCTCAGCCAGAGTGTGAGTTGGTTACAGAATGTTGGTGTGACTGTGATGAGTGAAATGACTGGGTGCCTGTGTGGATGAGTGGGGACAGTTAGAGATGGGCTGAGCAGCAGGCAGGCTGCTCCTGATGGGGCTGGTACATGGCTAGTACCTGGCTAGAGCTGGCTGGACTACGATTGATACTACTCTGACATGGAACCAATTAAGAAGATTTGAAATATACTAAATGGCTACCAGTGTCTCTATGTGCAGGGTACAACAAAACCCTCCAGGAAGCAGCGCAGACCCAACCGTCTCCCATCCAGCTTCTCCACCGTTCTCGCCACTCCCACCCTCATGACATCGCCCAGCTTCCAATTCCATTATAAGTGACATAACATAGTCACCAGTGCAGAAAGGAAAGAAAGATTGAACAGAACATAACACAGAGTCAGTGTTTGCTTTGAAGCCAGGCCTGTCTCTGGCGCTCCCGGACCTGTGCGGGACACACCATATGTATTTAGCCCTTCATAACAGCACGGCCAGACTCGAAAGTGGTAAGGTAGCTCAGTAGGTGAATGCGCCTACTGTAACAAACCGAGTGTAAGATGCATTTCACGGGTTGGTATCCTGGGGCAGGGATACAGCTGTCTGTATTCATGAAAATACTGCAGTTGTACACAGCTGCAACCTCTGGTCACCTTCAGGACTCAACAGCACCATGTGGCGCTATGCACTAAAGCAGATGCGGTAAAGAAGTCATTATTAACATAGGTGTTGTCTAGAGCAGTGTTTCCCAAACTGGGGTCCGAGGACCCCCAGGGGTCCGTGGCACATTCTCAGGGGGTCCGCAGGCAGCAGTTTTAAAAGCACTGCAAAGTTCCTTGTAAAATTAGCAGTTTTTGAGCAACTATAAAAGTGTCAAGAAAATGCCAGTGATTAATGTACCTGCTGGAGAGAGAGGAAAGTTTTGTCTAGTGGCAGCTTTGACTTATCTAATGTGACACAGAGGGTTAATATGCCTACTACAAAGAACGTGTACAATGCATTTTAAAAACAGTATTTTATGTGCATAGGTCAGTGGGCTACTGATTTTGTCACAGAGATTCTTTTGTCACTGTGCAATTCATAAGGGAAAATCGTAATCTAGCACAGTGTCCTATAAACTGTCAAAGAGCTGCTTGCAAACTGCATGGTAAAAGTTAGCAACATATGTTTATTCCCAGTCTATCATTATCCTGATGCTGCTATGTTCCCACTTCTTGCACATGAACAATTTTGTAATGCCTTTTTGTCACTTCTATGGGTGCTGCCTAATGCAGCACACATGGAAGTTACAAAACGTCATTTTTATTAAAGATTGTTTATGTGCAGGAAGGGTCACCATCCTGAACATAAACAATCAAAGGTGTTTTGCTTTTTCTGTTGGAAAAAGCAAAAACGAGGAGAAATAAGGCACTTCTCATTTCGCCAAGTTAAGACCAGATTCTTCATGGTCTTAATTTTGGTGCTGTCTCCTATTTAAGCTGACCTTGTAAATAGAGGGCAGCGTCAAAATCAATGGGTGTTGGAGTGAAACGCCCACTGCAACTCCCACTGCCCACCTTTTTCACGCTAAGCATTGCGTGAAAGGGGTCTTTATTTACAAGGCAGCGTTAAGCCACAATAAGTGGCTTAACGCTGCCTTGTAAATAAGGGAAAGCCCCTATTGCCACAGGAACATTGCAAAAAGTGACGTTCCGATGGCGATAGGGACTTGTAAATATGCCCCTAAAATCCTTAGTAATTTGAGTATTTGTTTTGAGTGCACACGTTTGTTTATTTTTTTCGAATTACTGTTTTAATGTTTGAAATTTTAATCCTACAAATTGCTTGGGGGTCCCCGGCTTCCAGTGGTGACTCAATGGGGGGTCCTCAGGAGTCAAAAGTTTGGGAACCACTGGTCTACAGCGCTCTGTAGCCTCTTAACGACTTCGAAGCACCAGATTCTAACCCTAAGGTCAGGATTTCATGACATTTGCGATATCAGACAACTTTTAAAAAATGCACCTTAATAAATGGGATGTCCCTTCTTTTGATACTGTGTTTAAAATTATATTTAATTCTGAATCGATTGCAACCTCACTGCCTACAGAAAAAGTATTTTAATTAACTATATTGTTAAGCGATCAGGCATGTTGTGACATGATTGTTATTATGGAGGTGAGAACTAATGCCAATTGGTCTAACTGGAACGGGCAGGATGTGCCTCGCTGACTTAGGGCTCGGTTGGAGTGCGGGCAGGGTGGGCGCTACTTACCGCTCCAAAACCGACAGCCTGGGGTTTGGAATATAGCGCCTACTACGAGTCGAGCCCTCAAAAATGGGCTAGAACATGCGGATTCTTGAAGTTCTTCCATTTTCCGGGCCTTTTCCTCTGTTAAATTTCGGAAGGTCAGACTTGCTCACATTTATAATGGAAAAATGGAAAGAGGTGTCCTGGATTATATCCAGAAATGCTCGAGAGTGATGAACTCCACGCCACTTGTATTTGCGATCAATGCAGTTAAAATGAGTGTGAAGTTTATCGCACCCTTTGTATTTGTGAACCCTGCACTAAGAGGTTTTTACACAGGGATTGTTAATTAACAGGGCATTCGTAAGCAGGGTCTTAGGCTTCACTATCTCCACCTTCCATTGTATAACTCTACTGTGTTTAGTGTCTTTCAATAGTAGTATGCTTTAAGCGCCCCTTAGACTCACTCAGTCCGGCCTGGCTTCTCCTCTGTAGGGCTGAGGCCAGATTTCCAGAGCAATGACTTTCATTGGCTTGGCTGTGCGCTTCTGTGTTTGTTGCTGTCCCTGGGTCTCTCCATCGGTGGAAAGTCCCATTCAGCAGGAAAGCACCCTCGGATCCTTGCCTTCAGTTCCCTGCACGCTGGACCTCGCACCACCTCGCGCCTGTTTGTGGCTTCTCTCATCGTGGCTCCCGACTTTGTCTTTCCGGCTCAAGTGAGGAAATATTCCTTCTGAATACGCTGTAATATGAAATGTATGAATCTCTGCTTGTTTTTGGTCCCTTTACCTCAGAGATCCCAGACTTCAAGAGAGAAACATCCTGCACACAGATCGGATTCGAGCAAATGCCAAGAGACAGAAAAGCATGACGCAAACAGGCCACCAAACCTAGCGGTACCCACCAGACATACAGAAAGGTGCCCAGGAATAGAAACCAATAACGTCTCTGGCATTTGTGCACACAGAATAAACACCCCAAAGGCACTCGTGAACACATACTGGGCTGTACCTGTCGGTCCTGGCAAGTACCACGTATCAGGCATTAGACTAATGCATTTCAGTGTGGTGCTCCGCATCACCGCAATGAAATGCATCATCACGCATAATGCATAGCGCTCCTCAAGTCCATAGCGCTGCCTAAATGAAACTGTTACTGAAATGGCAGCGCGTCTGAGCGTGAACTTGCTGCACCAGCATGACTAGGCATGCAGCTGAGCTAGTAGCTGCTAGCAGGCTGCGACAATGATGTTTCAAGCTCATATTGATTTTCGCGGCGCGGCTCTCAGCCTGAAGTCACGAGGAGGTAGTGCCCAATGGCTACTACTGATACAATGAAACTAGGGTGACCAACGGTCCTTTAATTTCACGGACTGTCCGTAATTTGGACCTCACGTCCGTTGTCCGGGAGGATCCCTTTTACGGACACCTTTTGTCGGTAATTTTGGGCCTTGCAGGGAGCAGAGCTGTTCCCCTGCGAGAGGCCTCAGCTCCCTGATGGGGTCGCCTCGCACTCCTCTGAACACAAGAGCAGCCCCACCCCGCCCATTGTCATTCTGTCTGCCGGCTGATTGCCACATACAGAATGACAATCTGCCAGTTTGAGCTGTTACAGCATGTGGTGAGCCTCCTCCTGCCATGGTCTAGGGAAGGGAATTCTGTTAGGGTTAGATTGAAGAAATGTACAAAACAAATGTACAAAAGAACAAGTTACTTACCTTCGGTAACGATGTATCTGTAAGAAACATTAGTTAGTTAGATTCCTCACCTTAGAACATCCCCAGGCGTCAGGCTGGATCCGGAAAGATTTTTCGTCAGCAATACCCCTTGCGCGTCGCTAGGCGTCGTCTGCGGCTCCGCGTCCGTCGTCCGTTGTCCGGGAGGATCCCTTTTACGGACACCTTTTGTCGGTAATTTTGGGCCTTGCAGGGAGCAGAGCTGTTCCCCTGCGAGAGGCCTCAGCTCCCTGATGGGGTCGCCTCGCACTCCTCTGAACACAAGAGCAGCCCCACCCCGCCCATTGTCATTCTGTCTGCCGGCTGATTGCCACATACAGAATGACAATCTGCCAGTTTGAGCTGTTACAGCATGTGGTGAGCCTCCTCCTGCCATGGTCTAGGGAAGGGAATTCTGTTAGGGTTAGATTGAAGAAATGTACAAAACAAATGTACAAAAGAACAAGTTACTTACCTTCGGTAACGATGTATCTGTAAGAAACATTAGTTAGTTAGATTCCTCACCTTAGAACATCCCCAGGCGTCAGGCTGGATCCGGAAAGATTTTTCGTCAGCAATACCCCTTGCGCGTCGCTAGGCGTCGTCTGCGGCTCCGCGTCCGTCGTCGGCGTCGTGCGCCGGAATGACGTCGTCGGAGTACTTAGACGCCGCCCTCGCGCGCTGACGTCAGTTCTTGTACATAGCTTTCCGCGCCAGGAACGCAGAGCCATGCAAGAGACCGACACTGGTGCCAAAAAATCTAGGGCCCTAGAAAGGATAGCCTTAACCCTAGATGTCGGTTCGCAGAACGGGGAGGATAGGTGGGTCGGTGAGGAATCTAACTAACTAATGTTTCTTACCGAAGGTAAGTAACTTGTTCATCTGAAATAAACACGTTAGTTAGATTCCTTACCTTAGAATAGATACCCCAGCAATACCAACCCCGGTGGTGGGTCTGCGAACCAAGATCACACCAGAAAGTCCTGGAGAACAGAACGGCCAAAGAAGCCATCTCTCCGGACTTGGCTGTCCAGGCAATAATGCTTGGCAAACGTGTGCAGCGAGGCCCACGTTGATGCCTGACAGATGTCCTGCAAAGGGACTCCCCGTCCCAGGGCAGTAGTAGCTGCTGTGGCCCGGGTGGACTGGGCACTCAGCCCTACAGGAGGGTCCTTTTTAGCGAAGGAGTAACAAGCCTTTATACACAATACGACCCACCGTGAGATGGTACGCTTGTGTACTGCCCTTCCCTTCTTAGCACCCACGTATATAACAAAAAGCTGGTCGTCCACCCGGAACTGTTTGGTGCGGTCCAAATAAAAGGACAGCGCCCGTTTTGGGTCCAGACGGTGGAGCCTCTCTTCCTCTTTCGAAGGATGCGGAGGCGGAAAGAAGGTGGGCAAGGTGACAGATTGTCCGATGTGAAAGGGAGTTACCACTTTTGGAAGAAAGGAAGGACGAGTCCGGAGGACAACCTTGTCCGGATGAACAGAAAGAAAAGGAGGCTTAGACGATAACGCCTGGAGCTCACTCACCCTTCTAGCCGAGGTGATAGCTACCAGGAAAGCAGTCTTAAGAGTCAGAAGACGAATGGGACAATTGTGTAGAGGCTCAAAGGAAGCGCACATCGGAAAGGTCAAGACTAAATTCAAATTCCACTGAGGCATTACGAAGGGGACAGAAGGAAACATGTGAGTAATGCCCTTAAGGAAACGAGAAACAACAGGTGATTTGAAAAGAGAAGGCTGATCAGGAAGTCGTAAGAAAGCAGAAATAGCTGATAGATAACCTTCCAAGGTGCCCAGAGCAGAGCCCAGCTGGGCTAGAGAGAGAAGAAAGAGGAGAAGCTCAGAAAGAGGGGCATAAAGGGGATCCACAGCCTTTGCTGTGCACCATGCCACAAATTTGTTCCACCTGCAGGCGTATACCGTTTTAGTGGAGGGACGCCTGGCTGCCAAAATAACGTCACAGACTTCAGGAGGCAAGTCAAATGGCATCAACTGTCGCCGCATGGAGGTGGAGACTGGACAGGTTCGGGTGGAGAACCGTCCCCTGCTGTTGCGACAGAAGG
Organism: Triturus cristatus; assembly: GCF_964204655.1. Lineage (NCBI taxonomy): Eukaryota > Metazoa > Chordata > Amphibia > Caudata > Salamandridae > Triturus > Triturus cristatus. The sequence goes on along the minus strand of NC_140579.1, from coordinate 146,894,727 downwards.
TCCTCCCGAAGAGGCAGTTTTGTCGGAGGATCGATTGACATACTGAGTAGCTCGGGATACCAGTACCTTCGTGCCCAATCCGGAGCCACTAAGATGACTTGGGCCCGGTCGCGCCTGATCTTCTTCAGCACTCTGAGCAGAAGAGGTATAGGCGGAAAGGCGTACAACAGACCGCAACTCTACTCTTTACGGAAGGCGTCCCAGAGCGAGTGCCGCTTTGGAAACTCCAACGCGCAGAACTGCGGACATTGCGCGTTCTCTTCGGTGGCGAATAGATCTAACCAAGGCTCTCCCCACTGCCGAAAGAGGCCTTGCGCCACGGCCGAGTTTAGACGCCATTCGTGATCCATCATGCACCGGTGGCTGAGTTCGTCTGCTCTGGCGTTCAGAGAGCCCGCCAGATGTTGAACCACCAGGGTGATTCCCTGGTGTTCCAGCCATGTGCAGAGGCGCAAAGCCTCCTGACAAAGGGTCCACGACCCCACCCGCCCTGTTTGTTGCAATACCACATGGCGGTGTTGTTGTCCGTGAACACCTGCACCACACTTCCCCGGACAACGGGAAGGAATGCCTTCAGTGCAAGTCGGATCGCTCTCAGCCCCAAAAGGTTGATATGGAGCCGAGTCTCCGCCGGAGACCAGAGTCCTCTGATCTCCGCCTCCCCCATATGGCCCCCCATCCCAGGAGGGACGCATCCGTCACTACTATGTGCTCCGGTTGGGGTAGGGAGAGGGATCTGCCGCTGATCCAATCGCGGTTCGTGAGCCACCACTGCAACTGCTTCGCAGTGCCCTCCGAGATCAAGACATGGTCGGACAGGTTGCCACGATGCTGGGCCCACTGAAACTTCAGGTCCCACTGCAGAGCCCGCATTCGCCACCTGGCGTAATGCACCAACAGGATGCAGGAGGCCATCAGACCCAGAAGCCGCAGCACCAACCTGACCGAAACCCAGGATAGAGGCCGAAAGATGGGAATCAGAGCCTGAATATCCCGGACCCGCTGCTCCGGAGGATAGGCCCGGAACTGCGTCGAATCTAGAACCGCTCCGATGAAGAGGAGTTTCTGGGAGGGTCTCAGGTGTGACTTCGGCACATTGATAGAGAACCCCAGCAAATGCAGGAGGTCGGCCGTAGTCTGGAGGTGGGAGACGACTGCCTGGGGCGAGCCCGCCTTCAACAGCCAGTCGTCGAGATAGAGGAAGACTGGAACCCCCGATTTGCGCAGATGAGCTGCGACCACCGCCATAACTTTCGTGAACACCCGAGGGGCACTGGAGAGGCCGAAGGGGAGCACGGTGAACTGAAAATGCTCCTGACCCACCGTGTACCGCAGGTAACGTCGGTGGGCCGGCAGGACGGGGATGTGAAAATAAGCGTCCTGCAAGTCCAACGCTGCCATCCAGGGTCTAGGGCAGCCAGAACCTGAGCTAAGGTGAGCATCTTGAACCACTCCTTCCGGAGGAAGGCGTTGACGCTCCTGAGGTCCAAGATAGGGCGTAGGCCCCCTTTGCCCTTCTTGGGAACCAGACAGTAGTGGGAATAGCAACCACGACCTACTTCTGGACCAGGAACGTGCCCGACGTGATGGAACGCCAGTGGAGCAGGTGATGGTGAACTCTGCCGCCCACTGGCGTGGAATGGGCCTGAAAGCTCGGACTAGGAGGGCTTTGAGGCGGATGCTGCCGGGGTGGATGTGGACTGACCGGCACGTTGTCCTCCAGTACCGCCTCGGCGGAATCCACGTCCGCGACCGCGTGCAGGTTGGTTCTGCAGCCGGTGGCTAGGCGGACGTGAGGAGGCGCCCCTTCCTTGGCCACGAAAGGGACGAAAGGCGGAAGTTTGCGTCCGCGGGGCCGAGAGACCCAAGGACTTGGCCGTAGCCCGGGAGTCCTTGAAATGAGCCAGCGCACTATCCGCCTTCTCGCCAAAAAGGCGAGTGCCATCAAAGGGCATATCCATAAGGGTACTGTGGACATCCCCCGAGAAAGACGTGGACCGTAGCCAGGCATGGTGACGAAGCACCCCAGCGAGTCCGTGGTGTCTAGTCCACACCGTATGGCATGCCATGCTGCATCTCGCCCATCAGCAAGCGCCTGAGTGAGCCGTGACCGGGCCTCCTCCGGACACTGGGGCAGCACGTCCTCCACCGTATCCCACAGAGAGTGGGAATAACGATCCAAGAGGCAAGCGGTATTCAAGGACCGCAGACCCAAACTCAGGGAAGAGAACAGCCTCCTTCCGAACTGTTCTAGCCTCTTGGATTCCCGATCCAGAGGAGCGGACGGGAAGGAGGATTGGGAAGTCGAGGCCTGGATAACAAGACTCTCGGGAGTGGGGTGTTGGGACAGAAAACTGGGGTCGCCCGGAGCAGGGTGGTGGCGCCGGGCCACGTTCTGATCCACAGGAGGTACTGTGGAGGGCTTGGACCAGGCGCCCTGCAGAACGTCTATGAGTGCCTCATTGAACTGCAGTAGAGGCTCTGTGGAGCTTGCTGACGGTTGAAGCACTTCTGTGAGGACGTTAGTCCTCACGGCCACAGCAGGCAACTCCAGCCCAAGGGCATTGGCCGCCTTGCGCAGCACAACTGAAAAAGCTGCACCTTCCTCCGAGGCCACAGTCGGAAGAGAGATGAAACCAGCATCCAGGGAGGTGTTCAGACCACTGGCATCCCCCAGTTCGTCTGCCCAGTCCTGTGAAAGTTCGGCCTGTCTGGCCATAGGGTCCTCAGACCCCTCCCAGTCGCCCCCGTCATCCGATTCCTGATAAACAGGAGGAATAACCGGAGCTGGGTGGTAGATGAAATGCTCATGCATCGGCGTCGGATGCGGCGTCGAGCGGCGCCGCTCCGGCGCCGGGACCGGACCGGGGCTAAACCGGGGAACGGCGACGTCCAGGCCTGGATCCCTCGGGGACCTGCGGCGTCGGGACCGAAGTCGTCGCCGGGGCCGGAGCCGCCGGCTCGCGAGGTCGCCCATTCGAGCCCGCGGGGCCCGAAGGCGCGCCGGTAGGCGTCGACGGCGTAGCCAGGCCACTCATGGCCGAGAGGAAGGCGCTGATCTCCGCCGGAGTCGCGTCAGTCCCAGGGACCGGCGGGTATGGAGACGGACGCAGCTCCTGCTGCTCCGACGGAGACGCGGGGGTGGGACCACCCTGACCCTCGACCGAGTCGCGCGACCGGCGAGGGGAGTCCGAAGAGCAGTGTCGCCTCTTGGACTTCTTCGAGCGCTTCGACTTACTCGAAGACTTCGAGCCCGACGAGCGATGATAGTGACTGCGGCTCGGCGACCAGTCCTTGGACCTCCTCCTGGACTGGGAACGTGAACGGCGCGGAGCCGAGTGCCGAAGCTTGAGAAGCTTACGGGACCGCTCCCGCCTAGCCTTCGAGGTCAAGGCCTGACAGTCGAGGCACGACTCCGCATCGTGGTCGGGCCCCAGGCAGTAAAGGCACCGGCGATGGTGGTCCGACACCGACATCAGTCGATGACAGGAGTCACAGGCCTTAAAACCAGGCATCCTACTGGCACCAGAGTCGAGTCGACAGAAGACCAAAAAGAGTCAAAAAAGTTTAGTCAAAAAGTGACTAAGGGGTAAGCTCTTCCCGGATCGGCTCTGTCTGGCGCGGAAAAAAGAAGAACTGACGTCAGCGCGCGAGGGCGGTGTGTAAATACTCCCGACGACGTCATTCCGGCGCACGACGCCGACGACAGACGTGGAGCCGCAGATGACGCCTAGCGACGCGCAAGGGGTTGCTGACGAAAAATCTTTCCGGATCCAGCCTGACGCCTGGGGATATTCTAAGGTGAGGAATCTAACTAACGTGTTTCTTTCAGATATACCCATGCGCCGATGTGGCAGTTCATGAAAAGAAGCTGGCAAAGAAGTTAAAAAGAAGAGGTTATAGTTCTTACACAGTCTCATCATTTCAGAACTGAAGCATCTTTAATATATACAACGAAGCCATAGTTGCTGCTTTTTTATTAATTTTATGCAACTAACATCCATTGACAAAGGCAATAGTCATGGCTTGTTCTAGGTCTAATGTTACTGGATGCAATGATAGAAACAGCAAAATACTAGTCGGTCGGTACATTATGCTCAGCAATTTTTTTTAGCTTAGTTGTTTTAAGCCACACCCTTAATTACATCAGACACGCCCCTTGGAGAGACCCCCGTTTTTTTATCCCACTTAAAGCCCTGGAAACAACACCATGTCACAGTCACCTCACGTCCTGGCACAGTGCATCATGACTCATGACTTCCAAGTTTTCAAATTGCCTATGTGCAGGTGCATAGTGAACTCTCCCCCACCTCACCCCTTGATTTAGAAACTGCAGCAAGGGTGAAGTTCTTTATGGGCCTTTTCTGTCTGCAACTCAGTAGACAAAGGCTCAGTTCATAATTAATGTGAAACGGTAAGTAAGTGAATCAGTGAAGGAATGGGTAAATGGATGGATGGATTAGTGAAAGGATGAATGGGTGAGTGAAAGGGTGGATGGATAATGAGAGAAAGGATGGATGGATGCGCGAGTGGAAGGATTGATGAGGGTAAATAGATGGATGTGTGGGTGGAAGGGTAGATAGATGGGTAAAAGGTTGGATGGATCAGTAAAAGGATGGATGGATGAGTGAAAGGGTGTATTATAGGCGAGTGAATGGGCGGAAAGAAGATAAATGATGGATGAATTGATAAGTGAAAGAGTGAATGAATGGATGGATGGGTGAGTGAAAGGGAAGATGTAAGGATGGACGAGTGAGTGAAAGGGAGGGTAGATGAATAAAAGGATGGATAGATGAGTGAAAGGGTAGATTGATGAAAGAAAGGATTGATGGATGTTTGAAAGGATGGATGAGTGATAGGGTCAATGGATGGATTCATGTGTGGATGAGTAAATGGATGAGTGGGTGGATGGGTGAAGGGTGGATAGAAGGATGGTTGGCTAAGTGAAAGGGGAATGGCGAGAAAAAGGGAGGATGAATGGAAGGATGGATGAGTGAAAGCATGGATGAATGATTGGCAGAATGGATGGGCGATTTGGTGCCTGGATGAGTAAAAAGGAGAATGTAAAGATGGATGAGTGAAAGAATGTATACATGAGTGAAAGGGAGGGTGGAGAGCTGGAAGAAAGGATGGATGAGTGAAAAGTTGAATGGGTGGACGGATGAGTGACTGGGTGGATGGATGAGTAAGTGAAAGGATGGCTGGATGGGTGAAAGGGTAAATGGTTGGCTGGATGAGTGAATGGATGGATGGATGGGTGGAAGAGTGGAAGAGTGGATGGATGAGTGAAAGGATGGCTTGGGTGTATGGGAAATGGTTGGATAGATGAGTGAATGGATGGATAGGTGGAAGAGTGGATGGATGAGTGAAAGGATGGATGGAGGGATGGATGAGTGAAATGATGGATTGAAGGATAGATGATGGCTAGGTTTGCAAATGGTTGAAAAGGTATGGATATGGATGGGCACACAGCTCTGCTCTTTGGCACATGATTAATTTTTGCAGACATTTTTATTATTGTGGCTCCAAGTTCTTAGCGTTTCTCGTTGTTGTAAAGGGTGTGATATGTTTCCCTTGTCTTCATTGCGTGAGTTTGCTCGCGCAAAAGTGTCACTCATAGTCGTTGAATGTCACTCATAATTACACTGAAATTATGAAAATGTCACACATAAGCAATCTGAAACCTTGGCAGCTATGATAACAGCGAGCACGTGTACAGCACAAACCACAGGGCCACCTCATGATTAAATCCCATGTTTAGTTCTCTTTAATTCATTAATGCTTATTTATTTGATTAAAATGTTCATCGTCCAGATTCAAACCTGTCCACGCCAGGCCCACAGCTGGTGCATATTCCACTGAGTTACCTAACTGGTTACCGTTTGAACATTGTGATCTCTCTCTGTCCACAATTGGGCCAGATGTACGACCACTGAATTTTGCGACTCGCAAATTGCGACTAATTGAGAGTCGCAATTTGCTAGTCGCAAAATTCAATGTACAACAGTATCTCAGACACGGTTTGTGATTCCCAATGGGTCGCAAATTGCATGCCTCATGAATATTAATGAGGCTGTCGCAATTCGCGACCCCATTGGAATGGCTGGCACTCCCAGGGATGGTGGCCTGCTGGGGTCAGCAGACCACCATGTCTGGGACTGCTTTGTCAAAAAAGCAGGTTTTTTTTTTAATGCAGTTCCTTAAAGAAAAACGGGCTGCACTTAAAAAAGAAGAATTAAACTTTTCAGTTTCATTTTTTAAGGGCAGGCAGTGGTCCCTGGGCCACTGCCTGCTGTGAAAAAATATTTGCGCATCCATTCATGAAGGGGAAGTGGTCCCCTGGGGACCCCTTCCTGTTTCCGAATGGCTTACTACCCTTCAGAGAAGGGTGGTAAACTGCGAGTGTTTTGCGACCGCAATTGAGGTTGCAAGATAATCATACATTGGCTATGGACTCGCTATTAGGAAGGGACGCCCTTAGCACGCCCCTTCCTAATAGCAAGTCGCTAACCCTATTTTGCTAGTCGCTAATAGATTAGCGACTAGCAAAATAGGGTTAGTACATTGTGCATCCGTTTTTTGCGGTCGCAAACGGGACAAATACCCCTTTGCGACCGAAAATAACGGTCGTACATCTGGCCCGTTGTCCTTTGAGTGGGAACAATTCTACAGTTAACACCATGAAATACCCAGACTTATTTTGCATCAAGAATGAATACTATTTTTGTATGAAAAACAAAGCACAACTTGTGTTGAATTAAAACAGAAAGCAATACCATGGATTTTAAAAACAGAAACCTGCCAGTGCTTTAAATGGAATGAAAAAAAGTGGGGAGGGTGTCCTCTAAAAGGTACGATCTGAGAGATGTGACTAGCAAACCTTTATACCAGGTGTTGCCTATGTAATTAAGAGCAAGGCCTAACACACATGACCAGTATCCAGGGCTTCTCTGTGAGCATGTCCAAACCTATCACGCAAGAACAGAATCATACTCCTAAAAGAAGCTAGTTTGCACTGCCAGTGCTTGTTAGCACTGAGATTTTATTAATTAGCAGATGAATGAGTTACAACTATATTGTGGTGCACAATTGCTCCAATTCTGGATATATGAGACTGTGAATTAAACATTACAAAGGTCTGCAGAAGGGGAGTAGAGTGGTCTTGGATGTTTCATCACTCTCAATTTATTTATTTAATTGCAATTTTATAAAGCGTAGACATGGACTGAAGGCATCAGAGCACTTTATAGCAAGCAGAATACATGGGTTACAGTTATAGTAATTAAACTCAGAGGTTTGTATAGGTAAGTATGTGCAGGAGTTACCACAGCAGTTGTTCAGAGGAAATATACAGTTATAAGGCATCAATGGTGAGGTCACATAAAGGTAGTTCAGATCACGGTGGAGAGAGTACTTATGTCTGGTTAAGGGTGATTAACCAAGATGTCTGTCAAATTGAAGGAGCTTGAGGTCCTTCCTGAAGGTGACTAGGCAGGTGGTTAGGTGGAGGGAGGCACACAGAGAGTTCCCGATTCTTGTGGCACTACCAGAGAATGACTGGCTGATGTATCATTCTCGATTAACGGTGGGGGTTCCAAGAGCAGGGACTGGGCATTTCTTGAACCCCTATTTACTCCAGAGATTTTCAGTTTCTCGTTTAGATAGGAGGATGAGGAGGAGAGCAGCCCCCAGTGGGTAATGCAAGCACTTTCTCCTAGTCATCACTTTCCTCTATGGTCTCCCACTCTACATAAGCCACTAACAGGCTTATCTCTGCATATTTATCTTTCTGAAAGCCCCATCTGCATGTCTCACACTTCATCTTCTTCCTGTCATTTCACCCTAACCTTCTCCAAGTACTTTCTTAAGTCACCTCCCTGTCATCACCTCCCGCTCTGTCACTCACACTCTCTCTTCCTCTCTCTCACTTTCTTCTGTAAAGACAGAATTCTCTTTTCTTTTGACTATGTCAATTTTTCTTAAACAATGAGAATAAGCTAAAGGTATTTACTTGGATCAACTGGAAATTCTCGCTTATCCAAGGGATATCCCTTACAAAAAACCTTTTCATTTTTTAACCTAGTTGGTGGCATCCTTCATCACAGTGTTCCCATCCAGGGGGCCCAATACTGCCTGGGTGTGCTGCGAAGCCTTAAGCCATAAGTTGACTTGAATGCTTGGGCAACCCACTCATGCCTAAAGAATCAATTAAGAACCTGGGTTTTTGGCTAGAAAATGATCTCTCTAGGACAACACAAGCCAAGAAAGTTGCGACCACCTGTTTCGGACTACTTAGAAGTCTTCGAAAAATCCTAGAACGGATCCCAATACAGCTCTGAAAGATGATAGTCCACTCCTTGGTCACTTCGCGTCTGGACTGTGGAAACCCGTTATTTCTAGGTCCGCCGAAATACGTGACCTACAGACTTCAGGTGGTCCAGAATGCGGCAGCAAGGCTGCTGTGCAATATCCCAGCGCAGAAGTCGGCAAAAAAGCATCTCAAAGGGCTACATTGGCTCCCAGTGGAGGCCAGAGTCCAATTTAAGGCACTGGTCATAACGCATGGAGCTCTACATAAGAGGGGCCCTAGGAAAACCAGAAATCTGGTGTCCCTATATATACCAGATAGGAATCTGAGATCAAGCTCAGAGGGACTCCTAAAACCAACAAGTGCCAGGAAGGCGAGGTGGGGAGGTAGATCCTTCTCCCACCTGGCCCCCAAACTCTTGAACTCTGCACAGGAATATCGGACCCTGGACAAAGAATTGGAGTTTCGGAAAGCAATCAAAATGTGTCTGTTTAAGCAATACCTCTAATCTCTGTCCAGCCTCAACCTGCACCCTGTCTCTTAGCGCTGGGAAGCCCTGGGGCAGCTATGCTCTCTACAAGTCACAAATAATAATAATAATTACAGCAGAGCGTTTTTTTGTTTTGTTTTTTGCTTTCTATGTGTGAACGTGAAAAATTAAAACTACCTACAGGATACCAAGATGATTTATTATGCAGTTCCTGGGGTGGAATTAAAAGACTCGTTTAGACATATGTGAGCAGAAATGATCTAGTTTGAAAAGTGCTCAAGAAATAAAATGATCTACCTGTTTCAGCCATTACTTGCCCAATCATTTGGTTTCTTCAGGACCAGAAATCTCAAGTTGAATTCTCAGCTTGAGTTTGTGAAAATGACCACACACGCTAATGTGTGCTCATATGTAGTAAAATTGAACTTACAAATCTTGTCAATATAAGTTTCTTACTAGAGTTACAAACACATTCCGTAACATGTATCCCTGCAGGGAAGCGGTGCCTAATGTCACACTTATGCCGAGGTCAGCCACCTCCAGTGATACCTATCTATTTGCCTCGTCCGGGGTCCCAGTGTTCTTTTATGGTGACAAGATTTGTAAGTTCAATCTTACTACATATGAGCACAGCTAAGGTTTTTCGTAAGGGAAACCCCTTGAATAAGCAAGAATTTGCAGTTGATCCAAGAAACAACCTTTAGCTCATTCTCATTGTTTAAGATTTGAGTTTGGGGAGACAAACGAGCCCTCAGACTCTCTCCCCGCTTTCTCTTATGTTAGAAATATGTCAATTTTTCAACAGTTGTGCATTCCTCCTTTACCAGTGACGCACAGACAGAACTCACTCAGACACCTAAGCTACTCAGTTATCAGTGTGCACTGCACAAATCATATGATAGATGAAAGGCTAAACTACAGAAAGCTAGACCTGTAAGGAGCAGATGATGGTAGGAAATGCAAGATGATGTTAAACATGTACAATCTAAACAGGGATTGCATCAGTGACATGCAGTACCACCCTCGTGACTAGAGGGCATGATTGGGACCCGTTTCAAAATCAGTTTTTAATTACTGTTACTGCTGCTCACAGTGCTTAATTTGTTTTAAAAAAAACAGTAGTTGCCAAGGCCCTTGTCAAGAGGCCACTGTAACTCGCACCATCCATTGCCCCTGCCAGTGCCGCCATTGACAGCATCAACCCAACTAATAACCATCACACGCCCGCAAGTGTGCCAATTCAGACTATTAAGGGTGTCCAACACTACAAGGATGGCTTTCTGGCAGGTATTAGAATTTTTTTATACATATTGAATTCAATAAACGAGGTTTGAATTGCTCATTTCTAAATTAGGTAGACAACGCAACCTTGTGGAAGACTGTCATAAGTACTTGTGTTGAAAAATTAAGTGCCGGTGCCAAGCACCGGAAACCACCAGCTCAAATTAAGCATTGGGTGCTGCACATTATCAGGACTTGTTCCCCCTAAAGTGTGCCACTTACCTGAGCACATAAGGGCCCATGCTGGTCAACCACAGCAAGGCTCAGCAGTCCCACGAGCCAGCATACACACTGCTCTGCCTTGGTTTCCTGTCTGGTACAGCAGAGCTGCCTATCAATTGGATGATGGACCATGCGCTCATCCTATAATAAAGCAACTTGGCCCATGACAAACAGGAGCCAGTCAGTGCTGCAACAAAAGGCCTCTGACTTCAACAGTCTACTGCCAGGAACCCTTCTCTTTTACGCCTCTTCCCACCCAGTGTCACTGTCAGGCCACTGTCTGACACTGGAACATAAAAAGAAAGCTGGAAATGCGCTTCTTTTACAAATAACTGTAGCTGGTGCGGGGCAGGGTGGGCCCCCTGACCCTTCTGGGCCTCGGTGCCACTGCACCACAGCTCGCTACACCCCTAGTCACAACCTCTCACTGTGTCTCCTGCTGCTCCAGCGCCTACCATATGAAACTGTAGGGCTCCCGGTTTTATGGTATATTTTTTGTTGTCATTTCTGTCTGTATTTATCCATATTTATTTTTTGCTAATTTATCTGCATTTATTCATATTTATTTTAGGTTTGGTGAAAAAATGAAGCTGAAATGTGTATGTTTCTACATTTATTTAACCAGTTAATATACACTCGTGCCTGAATGCCTTCGTACCTTAACTACCGCCTTGCATTCCACGTACCCAACAGAAACCTCCACTCTGCTCAGCTTGCCTGGGCCACCGCCCCATGCATCTGCAAGACCACGGCTGGAAGAAGATCCTTCTCCTACCTCGCTGAAAAGACCTGGAACACTCTGCCTCTCCATCTCAGTCAATCACCGCCACTGCCTCAATTCTGGAATGACCTCAAGACCTAGCCCTTTGACTGAACTGCAGGGCCCTCAACGGATCTGCTACCACCCGCCCGCCCCGCCTCCCCCCCTAGCGCCTTGAGACCCTTAAGGGTGAGTAGTTGCGCTCTACAAGAATTTGATTGGTTTGATTGCCTGAACGCCTGACATATTTATCTGAAAGTTTAAATATAGCGCTAGCTAGACCAGAAGGTTTCAGAGCACTTTACAACAGTAAATATTCACATCAAAGATAACAAGTCCATACAGAGCATCTGAGTCGGAGCGTTTTACAACAGTATATGTATATAACTCATAATGTATGCCAAACACGAAGCTAGCCCGAGAGCAGGCCATAATACTGGAGGGCTTGGAAACTCTGATCCATCTGAATGCGGGCTGATAGTCCTATGCCGGCGATTATAATGTGAGTGCTTTCCAAGTGTCTTTTTGTAAAAGAACAGGTTTACCACAGAGGGCAAGGCCTATCCTGAGTAATAACTCAAGAACGGCAATTTAAACACACTCAGATAATAAAATATGCTCTTATAAGAAAACATGCAAATTGTAGTATCAAGGTTGTGCAAATCTACTGCTGTTTAAGGCTCTTTACTAAAATCACTTTATTTCTATAATCCCCTTGCCTGTCAATCTGCCCAGCTATTGGCCTGGCAGTCATGATTGACAGCATTAAGAATCACTCAAAAACAACCCAATTTCCGTTTGTATCCACATTTAAAAATAAATACAGACAGGAAAATAAATTGTTTTCTGTCTGTGTTTATCTCTAAAAATCAGTAAAAAGGGAAAACAGGGAGACTTAGAAACTGCCTGGTTGACAAGTCTTGGAGAAGCTGCCATGGTAAGAAATGCGTTACTTACCTGTAATTGCAGTTATCCAGTATTGGTATCTTTCATAGATTCACATGCCTGAATCATTCCCCATCGTCAGGATGGGAGTCCCCGGTACATAAGTAAAATAATGTCCCATTTGACATAGAAAGTAATAGGCCTAAGGCCTCACGTTAGTAACATATCCAGGTCCTTTTGTAATAAGGACCAAACTCTAGTGAAAAACCAATCAGCTGTCGCCACCCTCTAGAACCTTCCTGGAAGGAGCTCTAGTCCCTCAGATTTTCGTAAGCACAGTGCTATTTAGAGGTACAACTGAGAGTACTAGGTAAGCCCTTCCAAGGGAGGCGGGTGGGTTGCATGTGAATCTATGAAAGATACCAATACTGGATAACTGCAGTTACAGGTAAGTAACACATTTCTTATACAGTATTTGAGCATCTTTCATAGATTCACATGCCTGAATCAGAATAGAAAGCAATGATGAGCACATTTCCTTTTGTACGGAAGGCATAAATGCACCAGTTAATAAATATATAAATGTTAAAATGCAGAGCAATAAGATGCAATTATGGCAAAAGTTTAGAAGCAATAGAGAAATGGGCGTTTAGAAAGAGAGAGAGAGAGAGAGAGGTTGATGGGAAGGAAGGAAGTCTCACCTTTATTGAAATAGATGACGCAACACCGCCTGTTCCACTGTAGCATCCTTCATTAGTTCCGAATCCAAGCAATAATGCTTGGTAAATGTATGCGGCGTTTTCCATGTTGCCGCTCTGCAAATGTCTGTGATAGGCACGCCCGCAAACAATGCTATAGAAGTAGAAACTACCCTAGTGGAATGGGCAAGAATTCTTGATTGTAAAGGTTGACCAGCTTGTTGGTGACAGAAGACAATAACACCAGAGATCCATCTAGAAATACTTTGTTTTGTAAGGGGAAGACCTTTCCTAGGTAAACTGTAAGCCACGAAAAGTTGGTTGGACTTGCGGAGTGCTTTTGTCCTGTCAAGGTAGAATTTAAGGCATCGTTTCAAATCCAATGAATGTAGAGCCCTTTCAGCTGCTGTTTGAGGATTTGGGAAGAAAGTCTTTAAGACAATAGGCTTGTTAAGGTGGAAGTCCGACGGGACTTTAGGTATAAATTTTGGATTAGTCCGAAGAATCATCCTATCGTCCTTGAATTGAAGAAATGGATCCTGTATTGTGAATGCGTGAAGCTCACTGACTCGTCTAGCGGATGCAAGGGCCAGAAAAAGTGCAGTCTTCCAGGAGAGGAATTTGAGGTCAGCTCTGTGTATCGGCTCAAAAGGATGTCTCATAAGTTGAGCAAGGACTGTGTTGAGCTGCCATGTTGGAGGAGGAGACTTTACAGGAGGGAAAGTGCGGAATAGAACTTTGAGAAATTGTTTTTACCAGTCTATTTGACCAAAGAGAAGGTCCTGTAGAAGATCTCCTAAAACGGGAGATTGCTGCCAGGTGAATCTTGATGGAAGCATGAGCGAGGCCTGAAGTTGCTAGATGGAGAAGGTATGGTAAAATTTCTTCTGGAGAGGATGTGAGGGGATGCACCTTAGCAGATCTACACCAGATACAGAACCGTTTCCATTTGAAAGAATAAGTTCTATTTGTACTATCTTCTCTAGTGCGAGATAGAACTGCTCTGCAGTCTGGCGGAATGTTTAGGCTGTGAAATTCGTGGAACTCAGGAGCCAGGCCGATAATTTGAGAGATGCTGGATCCGGGTGTTGGACTTGTCCCTGGTCTATCGTGAGGAGAGATGGAAACGGTGTTAACGGAATTGGAGGTTGCAGGGAGAGGAGATGGAGTTCCGTGAACCAATGTTGGCGAGGCCATGCTGGAGCTATTAAAATTAGTGTGCAGGGCTCTGCCTTCATCTTCCTGAGGACCCTGGAAGTCAGGGGTATCGGTGGAAAGGCGTAGGCAAATACCATGCTATTGAAAATGCATTCCCCAGAGATCCCTGTTGGGGATGCCAGCTTGTGAAGTGTTGGCATTTGGCATTGCGCTGTGTGGCAAACCGATCCAACAGTGGTTCGCCCCACTGAGAGAAAATGCTGTTGAGGGTATCTTGGTTCAACTCCCACTCGTGGCAGGTTGTCTGTAGTCTGCTTAGCGAATCTGCCAATGTATTGTCCTTTCCTGGAACATACTCCGCCGTCAGGGACATTTTGTGTTGAAGTGACCAGTTTCAAATTTTTTGAGATTCTTGAGAGAGTGATAGTGAATGAGTTCCTCCCTGTTTGTTTAGGTAGTGCATCGTCGTAGTATTGTCTGTTCTGACGAGTACTAGTGAACCTTTTATCTTGGGAAGGAAAGCCAAGAGGGCGCGATAGACTGCTCTCAGCTCTAGGAGGTTTATGTGCAGCTTCTGCTCGGAAGCTGACCACTTCCCGCTGATCTGAAGCTCCTGAAGGAAGGCTCCCCAACCTTCTAGTGATGCATCCGTAGTTATCACCTGAGGAGAGGCTTGAGTTAGAAAAGGAAGGCCTCGAGAGAGATTTTGTGGATGAGTCCACCAGTTTAGGGAGGCGACCATCTGAGGAGTCACCTGTATGATGTCGTTGAAGGATCCGTTGACTTGAATCCACTGAGTGGAGAGAGCCTCTTGGAGATGACGCATGCGAAGGTGACAGTAGGGAACTAGAAGGATGCAGGAGGACATCATTCCGAGGAGGGATTTGAATACGCGCACTGAAAGAGACTTTCTTTTCTGTATATGCTCTGCTAATTGCAGAAGTTTTTGTTGTTGTTCCTGTGATGGGTAAGCCTGTTTCAGGACCGTATCCAGGACAGCTCCCAGAAATGTTATCCGTTGAGAAGGTTGTAGGACCGATTTGTCTGGGTTGAGGGTGAGACCCAATTTTTTGAAAAGCCGTAGACCAGCGCTGGAAGACTTCCTCGCGCTGTTGAAAGAGGGTGCCTTGACGAGCCAGTCGTTGAGATAAGGAAACATTTGGTGATGCTGCTGTCTGTGGTATGCAGCCACTGGGGAAAGGCATTTTGTGAATATGCGCGGGACTGACTTGAGTCCGAAGGGCAGGACTCGGAACTGGTAGTGCCTGCTGGCCACAGCGCACCTCAGAAACGTTTTGTGTCTTCTGTGGATAGGAATATCAAAATAGGCATCCTGGAGGTCCAAGGATACCATGTAGTCATCCGCACTAAGAAGTTGCAAGACTTCTTGAATGGTGACCATGCGAAACGATTGTTTAGACTTCTCAAATCTAGGTTTGGCCTCCATTTCTTTTCCTTTTTGCGCACCAAGAAGAATCCGGAGTAAAAACCTTGTCCTCTTTGATGAACAGGAACCCGTTCTATAGCTCCTTTCTGTATCATTGATGATATTTCCAGGAGTAAGAGGTGTAAATGTTTGTGAGCCATAGGTTGAAGAGGTGTCGGTGGAGGAGTTTGCACAAATTCTAGAGAATGTCCAAACTGTACTAGTTGGAGAACCCAACGATCTGTTGTGATCTGATTCCAATTTTTAAGATAGGGGGATATTTTTCCTCCTTTTTTGGAGGGTGGAGATGAAATGGAGATCGGTGGCAGAAAAAAGTCATTGGCGTCGGGCGGAATCCTTTTGTCGTCCGGCCCTTCCGCGAAAGGAAGACTTATTGTAGGAAGTCTGTGTCTGTTGCCTCTGCTGAAATTGTGGTCTGTATTTTTGGTTAGAGGAGGAGTAGGTAGGATACCTATACTGCTGGTAGCCTCCTCTGTAAGAAGATTGCCCTCTACCCTGTAAGCCTCGAAAAGGGGTGCTTTTATATTGGAGGGAAAGCTCTGGCTGTATCCGTATCTTTTTTGAGGGCTTCATCAATATGAGTCCCAAAAAGGAATTGTCCATCATAGGGCAATGGTAAGGATTTTAGTCTGGATCTCAGGCCGGAATGTTGTCGTCTTAAGCCATCATTGGCGCCTTAGGACCGCCGCCCCAGCCAGTTGGCGGAAACCAGTAGATGCGATGTCCATTACACAGTCGATGATTTCAGAAGCCGATCTTTCGTCCTCCAGCAACAATTTCTTTGCTTCTTCTTTAGTATCTTGCGGGAGGGCCTCTAGGTAGGGTGCAATGTCTGACCACATCTGCCTGTTGTAGCATCCCAATAACGCCAATGATTTAAACACTCACACAGTTAATGCCGACATGGAGGAAATACGCTTTCCAAAATTGTCCAAGCGCCGGCCCTCTTTATCCAGAGGTGCTGAAAGTGGGGCAGATGGGTTTTTTGATCTGCTTTGAGCTGTCTGAGTAATGACTGAATCCGGCTTGGGATGGCCTATAAGGCAGGCTGGAGCGTTGTTGGGAGCTCTATATTTTTTATCCAATCTTGGCAAGACTGGAGGAACTGTGGAAGGGTTTTGCATTATTTTGATGCCTTGATTCCAGATATAATCTATGATAGCCATAGATCTAACAGATAAAGGTTCCTTGAAGTCGTAAAGTCCTGTTGGTGAGAAGGCATTGGAAGTTGAAAACATTGCGCTGTTCTTTCCAGGAGATTATGGAAACCTCCGATATCTTCTGGAGGCGAGTCTACCTGAGGAGGTGTCGGCGACTCTGGAAAAGGGATAACATAGTCGTCCCATTCGTCATGATGTGACTGAGTATCTTGAATTTCCCCTTCTTCTTGTGGCTTATCCTCCTCGTCGTCCGTAGAGGGGAGAGGCGGCATGGACAGTTCAGTGACAGGAGGTGGTGGAGTAGGAACTCGCGCCATCTGAGGAGGAGAGAGAACTGGAGCAGGAGACAGAGCAGAGGTAGGGAACCTCTTCTTGTAGTCTGAAATCATAAATTTCAGGTCGGAGACCAGGGCTGAAGGAAGACAAACCATTTGAGGCTGTTGGTGATGGATTTGTTCTTGATAGTACGCCTGCTCATCCATATCTTGATCCTCATACTCAGAGTCCTCCTGGTATTTAACATTGAGTTCAGAATGACTTCTTGCAGCCCGAAACATACTGTCCTCTTCAGAATCATCATCTTCATCCAAAAGATGAGATGGGAGCAAGGGCTGGACCCTACTGGGTGATGTAAGGGAAGGCGTCAGCCTCTGTTTGCTGATATTTGCCGTCTTTGGTTTAGGTGTCGTCGACGAAGCAGTCGTCGGTATATTCGTCGTCGACGAAGAATCGTCAATGGTCAAAAGGGACACTGCCGTCGATGATGGAGCCCTCGTCGACGAAGACGTCGACGGTACACTCTTCGTCGACGTGCGTATCATCATCGGCAAAGCACTCGTCGCCGTGCTCGTCATCGAGCGAGCCGCCGACGCTAACTTCGACGTTGACGAAAACTTCTTGATCTTGATCGTCGATGATAGAGGGGCAAATTACGCTATCCCGTTCGGTCCCCAAAGGTCATGTACACGGGAGATCCCTATTATGTCCCACTTGTCAAACCCCTTAGTCCGACCCAGTGTACCAAGACGTTGAGTGACCCAGAGTGGGGTTGCCAGCGTGAGTTTATCAGCCCATCCCAAGTTGCGATTTACCAAATGTCAGAGTTGGACAGAGTGTCTTGTAGGCCCCGTAAGAGAATATTTGTTTGGTCTTGAATATAGCGCTCCCTCGAAACTCCATCCTGGGAGAAGCCACCTGTCCATCCCATAACCGGGATCGTCACCACTATGATACGTACATTGATTGATGGCTGAGAGGTGTGCTGCCCAGTAGTAATTTTTAATGTCAGGGAGTGCTATACCCCCATCATACCAACCAAGTGTTAGTTTGTGGAGTGATATACGTGGTTTCCCGTTCCATAGTAGGTCCCTCTGAGTAGCTTCGATGTCTTTCCAACCCGATGTCCGGGTAATTCTGGAGGGCGTATAGGAAACGCGGCAGTGTCATCATTTTCAAAAGAGCCGCCCGTCCTAATAGTGACAACAGGAGCGTTTTCCATGTGGTGGTATCTTGTTTGAACCTCTGTAAGGGTAGGAGGAGATTTTCTTCGTATCGGGTTTTAGCATCAGTGGTGATGAAAATACCAAGATATTTGAACCCCTCGGTTACCGTCTGAATCGGGCAGTCGTTTGGTATTAGGGGAGGGGCTCCATGCAGGACATATAACAACGATTTGCTCCAGTTAATGCTATAGCCAGAGTTTCTCCCGAAGCTGGTGAATATGTCCAGAACCCCTCTTAGTGATTTATGGGGGAGGCGAGATACAGAAGGATGTCATCTGCATATAGTGAGATCCGGTCTTCCCACCCTTCAGCCCATTTGAGCCCACGTATGGAGGAGTCCCTTCGTATCCAGGCCGCGAGCGGCTCGAGGGATTGAGCAAAAAGGAGGGGTGAAAGTAGACAGCCCTGCCGCGTCCCCCTTCCCTGTGTGAACACGTCGGAAACTTTGTTGTTGATTACCACCTGGGCCAGCGGTTCCGTATAGAGAAGCTGTACCCATCCGATAAAGTTAGGGCCGAAGCCCAACTTTTTAAGGACCGCCATCAGGTACGCCCATTCGAGCGTATCGAATGCCATCATGGCATCTAACGAGACCACTATTGCATCTTCCTGAATTGTTGAGCAGCGCCCCAACACTCCGTAGAGTCGCCACAGATTAAGAGCAGTGTTGCGGTATGGCATAAAGCCCGATTGGTCTGGGTGGACTCATTTGTCTATTATCGGCTTGAGCCTGTTTGCTAGGAGCTTTGCGAGAGTATCTTAGGCTCTGCATTTAACAGTGAGATTGGTCTATATGAGGTACATTCATCTCTGGGTTTCCCCTCTTTAGGGATGGCCACCAGCGTGGCGATACGTTGGTCTCGTGGCAGTATACCCGATTCTTTACTATCTTCATACATTCACTTCAGGTAAGGGGCCAAACCATCGGGTTGAGCTTGTACAGCTCTATTGGTAGACCATTTGGGCCAAGGGCTTTTCCTGAGCGGAGATCTCTGATCGCAGTAGCCAGTTCGTCATTGGTGAGTGCGCTCTCCAATGCCTCACGATCAGGATCAGCGAGGGTAGGCAATCGGAAGTCTGCTAGCAGTGTGAAGGAATCCTCCTCCGGGAGCTCTGACCCCTGTTGGACCCGGCCTCGTAGAATGGCCCTCCGTGCCCCCGCACCACCGAAACCTGGTGCCTGCAGCCCAAGCACGCGGCCCAGCCGACCTTTCCCACCAGGACACCTGCACCAACCCCGGACATCCCCGTCCATGGCCTCTCTCCTTTCGGCCACCCCGGGCCCGCGTGCCCACTCCCTGCAACAAGATGGCCGCCCGGCTCCAGCGCGACCCGGGCCTCGAGGCGCCACTCCGGCTGGAGGACATCACGCTTCCAGGGGATGAGAGAGGGAGGAGCAGTTTCTATCGCAACTCGGAACTCCCCTGGGACGATGGGTTTCGATCGGCCCTCCGGCCTCCCTGCGGGCTGGCTCCGTGCCTGCTGGGTGTCTGGGACTCCTCCCGACCCGGCCCTGAAAGGATCAAAAAGACAATAGCAGGAAACCCCGACAAGCGGCCCCCAGGTGACAAGACCCCTGCCTGCGCAGACTCCGGACATCAAAGCGGGGTCGACCTATAACAAGGGGTGCTCTGAGACTGTCCGGCAGATTCGACGCTGGAACAACGAGAGCCTGCTGACGTGGTCGCGGCTCCTGGAACTTGAACCCACCTGAGCCCTGCTGAGTGAGTCGCGGCTCCCTGAAGATCGTAAGACCTCCGAACTTGTACCTGAGCCCTGCTGAGTGACTCGCGGCTCCTTGAAGATCGTAAGACCTCCGAACTTGTACCTGAGCCCTGCTGAGTGACTCGCGGCTCCTTGAAGATCGTAAGACCTCCGAACTTGTACCTGAGCCCTGCTGAGTGACTCGCGGCTCCCTGAAGATCGTAAGACCTCCGAACTTGTACCTGAGCCCTGCTGAGTGACTCGCGGCTCCTTGAAGATCGTAAAGACCTCCGAACCTGTACCTGCGCCCGCTGAGTGACTCGCGGCTCCCCCAGACTCTCCCGGTCCCGCCGGACCCCGACTCCGACCACGTATCCCCCAGCTCGAGGATTGTGAGCTGTGCGCCGGATACGTCCCTGCTTGAACCGTTACCAGAGACAGTCCCGCTACCCCCTACCTTTCCGAGACTCTTGAGCCCGTGCTCACCTTGTACATATTTGCAGTGATACCTATTTGATAAAGCTTGTTTCTGAGAATACCCAGTGTGGTCTCTCTGTGTCGTGTGGTGCCAGAAGTACGATCCTAGTTGCGAGATTCCTCCCCCCTGGGGAATCTCTCGCCAGTGCCCGGCTACAATACTACACGGGTGGGACTCAGGGAAGTCAGGACCCCTTTCCGGGCTCCTCTGAGGTCACCGTCTAACATTGGTGGCAAGCGACGGGATTCGGGCCCATCACCTAGAGATCGTACAGTGAACAACGGACGCACGACCAACAAAGATGGCAGAAGGAAGCGCCATGAGCTCCGCAGAAACCAACGCCAACAGAGTGTTCCAGGTGGAGCATCTGGAAGAATACACACACAAAGAGCTAAAACAATTTTGCAAAGAACTTAAAATCGCTACCACTGGCCTCAACACTAAGGAAGACTTGCAGAAAGCACTGAAAACTTGGGTGGAGACCGGGGCATCCCGCCCGGAAGGCACGGGGGAGCGCCCCGACGAAGCCGAACCCCCTCCAAGTGAAAGCAGCGACAATCAGGTGCGAGGCATTGTACCAGACGGGGGCCTATCCCCGGGAGAACTCGCGGACAGAGAGAGAAGCCGCAGTCATGAACTCGAGTTAGCCAAACTCAAAATCGAGGGCGAATTGAAGTTAGCGGAGAAAAAGCTAGCGGTAGAGCAAATGCGCGTACAAGGCGAACTGGAAGAAAAGAAGCTCCAACGGGAGCACGAAGGAAGAAAGCTCCAACTAGAGCACGAACGCAGCTTAAAAGAACTCGAGCTCAAGGCCCGAAATGAGGACGGGAGGCCCTCGGGGAACCGAGAGACGGCCCCCCCAGGGGAACAGAAGGTCCACATCCCCAAGGATGTGGTCAAAGAATATTATAAAAACGATGACATTCAGCAATGGTTTCGGGCCTACGAGGTCGCCATGACCTCCCATCGGATTCCACAGAAGGACTGGGGGGCGGGGTTGTGGGGGCGGTTTCTGAGCGAAGGAAGGGACACCCTGCTCGACCTACCCCTCTCCCTGCAGACCTCCTACAGCCACATGAAAGAGGCTCTCCTCACAAGATACGGCCTCACCCCAGAAATGTACCGCCAACGGTTCCGGGACTGCAGGAAGATCCCGGGCACCACCTGGGTGGAGTATGTAAACTTTTTTAGTCGGGCCTTCGATGGGTGGGTCAAGGGCAGCAAGGTCACCACCCTTGCCGAACTCACTGACCTCATGTTATGGGAACATCTGGCTGCGAACTGCTTCGTAGAGCTACGTCAACATCTGCTGGATAGCAAGCTCACAGATCCCCGGAAGCTGGCTGTGGAGGCCGACCGCTGGACCAACACCCGGGTCTCCCGGGGCATGGTAGGAGAGTACCCCCGAACCAGTCAGGGACCACCCCGCCAGAGAGGGGGAGGGAACCAGGGAGGGCCGAGAGAGTCCCAGCCTAGCCCCCCGAAGACACCACCTCCACCTTTCCCGGCGCCCCCCCCACCAGTAACAGGGCCCCCTGGGAGACGAGGGCACCGGGTGACCGTCACATGTTTTCGTTGCCAGAAACCCGGGCACTACGCCAATGACCCAGAGTGCCCCATGGCCACCCAAGTCACCCCTGCGAGACAGATAGCCAACGTAGCCCTGGGGGAGGAGGTTGAGGAAGCCGAGGAGTGGGAACCCGCCGCTATGGCCCTAGTATCCCTGGGAGATAGGGAAATGATCCCTGGTAGCCTCCTACCGTCCAACACACAGAAATATGGGCAGCTCGTCAAGATCAATGGCCACCAGATAGAGGCCCTGCGGGACACCGGGGCCAGTATCACCGGTGTCCTCAGGCACCTAGTTCCCGAGGAGCAGATCCTCCCCAATGTCTTTTGCCCCGTAATATCTGCAGACAATAGGGAAAGTATGTGTCAGGTAGCCCTGGTGCCATTTGAGTGGGGAGGGGTGATAGGTAAACTCAAGGTGGCCGTAAGAACCTCCCAGCCGGTCGACTGCCTCTTAGGGAACGACCTGGAGAGTTCTCCCTGGAAGCACGTAGAGCGCAAGGCCCACCTAGGAATGATGGGACTCCCCGAGTGGGTGTGTGCCACCACCCGATCTATGACAGCCCGACTCACTCCCCGGAGAGAAGTCGGGGGCACCCCGGTCGAAGAAGCCCGTACCGTCCCCGCCGAGGGTCCTCCCGTTCCCCCATCGGAAGGGTCCGTCGCCAGCGACGAACCCGCACCATCCGACCCCGCCCCGGTCCCCGAGTTGGGGGATCTACCCGAGTTGGCCCATTGGCGCCACGAGGACGGGCCCACCCGGGAAGAATTTTGCCGGGAGCAAGCCACCTGTCCTTCCCTGGTCGGGCTGCGGCGCCAGGCCGAGGGCCAAGCCGCAGGTGACCAGACCGGAACGCACCGAATCTATTGGGAGAATAACATCCTGTATAGTGAGCAGAAATCAGTGGAGCTGGGATCCGGACGGGTACTGGTGGTACCCCTCCGCTTCCGGGATTTCCTCCTGGGCTTAGCCCACGATGTCCCCCTCGCCGGTCACCTGGGTCAGGACAAGACCTACAGCCGTCTCGTGACCCATTTTTATTGGCCTAAGATGAAAGCAGCGGTAGAGGCACACTGCAAGTCCTGCCCCACGTGCCAAGCCAGTGGGAAGAGTGGGGGGAAGCGCAAGGCTCCCCTCCAACCCTTCCCGGTCGTCAGTACCCCCTTCGAACGAGTCGGAATCGACATCGTGGGGCCACTGGACCCCCCCACCTCCCAAGGTCACCGTTTCATCTTGGTCCTAGTAGACCACGCCACCCGCTATCCAGAGGCTATTCCCCTGCGCACCATTACGGCCCCCGTGGTGGGCCGGGCCCTGATGGGGATCTTTTCCAGGGTGGGTTTCCCCCGCGAGGTCGTGAGCGATCGCGGCACTAATTTTATATCAAGGTATATGACGTCCCTGTGGCAACAATGTGGGGTGTCCTATAAGTTCACCACCCCGTACCATCCCCAAGGGAACGGCCTAGTAGAGAGGTTTAATAGGACTTTGAAAGGGATGATCGCTGGCCTAGAAGAGCCCCTCCGGCGTAAGTGGGACGTCCTGCTCCCCTGCCTCTTGTTCGCTTACCGGGAGGTCCCCCAGAAGTCCTTAGGGTTCAGCCCGTTTGAATTACTCTATGGGCACCCCGTCCGAGGTCCCCTCAGTTTGGTTAAGGAAGGGTGGGAGGCAGCACCCCAGACCACCCCCCGAGATGTGTTCCAATATGTCCTGGCCCTCCGGAACCAGACCAGGAGGTTCCGAGAACTGGCCGAGGCCAACCTGGAGGCGAGTCAAGAAGAAATAAAGCGCTGGTACGACCAGAATGCTACTCTGGTCGAGTTCCAGCCGGGCCAGCAGGTGTGGGTCATGGCCCCCGTGAAGCCTGGCGCTCTCCAGGACCGATGGACTGGGCCCTACAAAGTGGTTGAGAGGAAGAGCCAAGTCACCTACTTGGTGGACGTCCAGTCGCCTCGGGATCCCCTCCGGGTCCTGCACGTGAACCGCCTCAAGCCTCACTTCGTGCGGATAGAACTGAGCCTCCTGCTGGCCACCGATGACGGGGCCGAAGATGAGTCGGATCCCCTCCCGGACCTCCTGTGTGTCAAGGAGCAGGATGGCTCCGTGGAGGGAGTGAACCTCTCCCCAGCCCTCACTGCCCAGCAACAAGCGGACTGCCGCCAGCTCCTCAGACAATTTTCCGACCTCTTCTCCCTGACCCCCCGGGTCACCAACTGGTGTGTTCACGATGTGGACACCGGGGACAGCCCGCCGGTGAGACACCGAGCCTACCGGGTTCCTGACCAGGTCCGGTCCTGCATTCAAGCTGAAGTCTCGAAGATGTTGACCCTGGGGGTGATCGAGCCCTCTGACAGTCCCTGGGCCAGCCCCGTGGTCCTGGTTCCGAAGGCAGCAGCCCCCGGTGTCGCCCCCGAGCTCCGGTTCTGCGTGGATTACCGGGGGCTCAATGACGTTACCCGAGCCGATGCCCACCCCATTCCACGAGCCGACGAGCTCATTGACCGACTAGGGGCCGCCCGGTTCCTCAGCACTTTCGACCTCACCTGCGGCTACTGGCAGATTGCGCTCACCGAAGGGGCCAAGGAGAGGTCTGCTTTCTCCACCCCCGATGGGCACTACCGCTTCCGCGTGATGCCCTTCGGGATGAAAAATGCCCCGGCCACTTTCCAGAGACTGGTAAATAGGGCAGTTCAGCGCGGCCTATCTGGACGACATCGCTGTCTTCAGTTCAGAGTGGAGTGAGCACCTCCAGCACCTCCGGAGAGTGCTAACCGCCCTGCGCCAGGCAGGCCTCACCGTAAAAGCCAGCAAGTGCCAGATCGGGCAAGGATCCGGAGTCTACCTGGGGCACCAAGTCGGGAGTGGCCAGGTCGCTCCTCTACAGCCAAAGATCGACGCCATCCTGGCCTGGGACCCACCCATCACCCAAACGGAAGTCCGAGCCTT
This sequence comes from Triturus cristatus, assembly GCF_964204655.1. Lineage (NCBI taxonomy): Eukaryota > Metazoa > Chordata > Amphibia > Caudata > Salamandridae > Triturus > Triturus cristatus. The sequence continues at coordinate 146,870,118 of NC_140579.1, read as the reverse complement.
TCTGGGACTCACGGGCTACTACCGCCGATTCATTCGGGGGTATGGCAGCCTGGTCGGCCCTCTCACTGAACTCACGTCTAAAAAACAGCCAAAGAAGGTGCAATGGACGGCTGCCTGCCAGGAAGCTTTCGATGCTCTAAAAAAGGCCATGTGCACTGCCCCCGTCCTCCAGGCTCCCGACTACACCAAGGAGTTCATAGTCCAGACCGATGCCTCCGAGCATGGCATTGGGGCCGTCCTGTCCCAAGTGAATGATCAAGGCCTAGACCAGCCCGTCGCCTTCCTAAGTTGGCGGCTGCTACCCCGAGAACAGAAGTGGAGCACCATAGAGCGCGAAGCCTTTGCCGTGGTCTGGGCACTCAAAAAACTACGACCCTACCTGTTCGGCTCTCATTTCAGGGTCCAAACTGACCATCGGCCCTTGCGATGGCTCATGCAGATGCGAGGAGAAAACCCCAAGCTACTGCGGTGGTCAATCTCCCTCCAGGGAATGGACTTCACCGTAGAACACCGCCCTGGTACGGACCACGCCAACGCTGACGGCCTCTCCCGGTTCTTCCGCCTCAGCGAAGAGAACCCCCCAAGGTGATGGGCAGTTCTCTCCGGCTTTCAGCTGGGGGGGACGCGTGTTGGACCCGGCCTCGTAGAATGGCCCTCCGTGCCCCCGCACCACCGAAACCTGGTGCCTGCAGCCCAAGCACGCGGCCCAGCCGACCTTTCCCACCAGGACACCTGCACCAACCCCGGACATCCCCGTCCATGGCCTCTCTCCTTTCGGCCACCCCGGGCCCGCGTGCCCACTCCCTGCAACAAGATGGCCGCCCGGCTCCAGCGCGACCCGGGCCTCGAGGCGCCACTCCGGCTGGAGGACATCACGCTTCCAGGGGATGAGAGAGGGAGGAGCAGTTTCTATCGCAACTCGGAACTCCCCTGGGACGATGGGTTTCGATCGGCCCTCCGGCCTCCCTGCGGGCTGGCTCCGTGCCTGCTGGGTGTCTGGGACTCCTCCCGACCCGGCCCTGAAAGGAACAAAAAGACAATAGCAGGAAACCCCGACAAGCGGCCCCCAGGTGACAAGACCCCTGCCTGCGCAGACTCCGGACATCAAAGCGGGGTCGACCTATAACAAGGGGTGCTCTGAGACTGTCCGGCAGATTCGACGCTGGAACAACGAGAGCCTGCTGACGTGGTCGCGGCTCCTGGAACTTGAACCCACCTGAGCCCTGCTGAGTGACTCGCGGCTCCCTGAAGATCGTAAGACCTCCGAACTTGTACCTGAGCCCTGCTGAGTGACTCGCGGCTCCTTGAAGATCGTAAGACCTCCGAACTTGTACCTGAGCCCTGCTGAGTGACTCGCGGCTCCTTGAAGATCGTAAGACCTCCGAACTTGTACCTGAGCCCTGCTGAGTGACTCGCGGCTCCCTGAAGATCGTAAGACCTCCGAACTTGTACCTGAGCCCTGCTGAGTGACTCGCGGCTCCTTGAAGATCGTAAAGACCTCCGAACCTATACCTGCGCCCGCTGAGTGACTCGCGGCTCCCCCAGACTCTCCCGGTCCCGCCGGACCCCGACTCCGACCACGTATCCCCCAGCTCGAGGATTGTGAGCTGTGCGCCGGATACGTCCCTGCTTGAACCGTTACCAGAGACAGTCCCGCTACCCCCTACCTTTCCGAGACTCTTGAGCCCGTGCTCACCTTGTACATATTTGCAGTGATACCTATTTGATAAAGCTTGTTTCTGAGAATACCCAGTGTGGTCTCTCTGTGTCGTGTGGTGCCAGAAGTACGATCCTAGTTGCGAGATTCCTCCCCCCTGGGGAATCTCTCGCCAGTGCCCGGCTACAATACTACACGGGTGGGACTCAGGGAAGTCAGGACCCCTTTCCGGGCTCCTCTGAGGTCACCGTCTAACAACCCCCTTTGGTACACTCTCTCAAAATGTGCGGCGAACTCGCGGACTATGTCTTGAGGTTCTGTCAGAAGATCACCTGAACTACATTTCAGCTCCGATACTAGTCTTTGCGCCTTTTCTTTTTTATCCAGCCAGGCTATCATTTTGCCCGCCTTGTCTCCCTGGTCGTACAAGCGCCCATCCCTATCTCTTGCGAGGGTTTTAGCAGCGTCAGTTGCAAGTGCCTTGTATTCGGCCACCTTGATTTGCATTTGGTGAAGAACAGCTGGATCGTCACCGTCTTTTGCTGCTTCCTCAAAACGGAGGAGATCATGCTCAATAGTGAGCATTTGCTTTTCCTTTTCCTTGCGCTGCCCAGCTATAGCCGAGAGGGTGTTTCCTGTAAGCACCGTTTTAAACGTCGTTCACAAGATGGTGGGGGATTCCACTGTACCCTCGTTCTCCTGGAAGTATTGTTCAATGGTTCGGGTGATCGCAGTTTTGGTCTCTGGATTGTGAAGGTACCAAGGATTTATAGGTGCTATACAGCCTACCTTCTTCTTCCCAATGGATAGTTGGACCCATAGGGGGGAGTGATCGGATATGCCCCGTGCCAAGTGCTTGATATCTTGTGTGGTCGTGTCGTGTTGCAAAGGCATGAGGATGTAATCTATCCTGGAGAGGGTGTGATGTGATCACGAAAAAAAATGTGTATTCTTGTAGATCTGGATGGAGCATTCGCCAGATGTCTGCGAGGCCGAATGCTTCAATGAAATTAGAGAGCCAGTTTTGCCCAGTACTGATGTCTCGAGGTGGGTGTCGGTCGAGCCGGCCCGATACAACTGGTTTAAGTCCCCACCCAGTATGAGTTGCCCCTCAGGGAGGGAGAGCAGGAGCTTCCCCAAATCTTGGTATGACTGGGTTTGGAGACCTGGTGGAATACAGACCGGAAACAGTGTGAGTTCTTTTAACTTTGTCACCCAGCCCATTGATGTTCCAACTTAGGAGTTTCAGACTTGTATCCCACCTCGTTGTGACAAACAACAATTCTGTGCAATCTGTGCATCATGTAACACTGCCAAGTCATGATATACCGTTTCCTGCATGACCAATAAACACCCCCCCTTTCCCTCCCCCCAACTCCACAAAGAAAATGTACAAAGTACTCAACAGTCAAACCTCCCTGACCCCCACCCCCCCCGCTACCCTGCCACGTAGGTTTGAAACTACCCACATCCCCAACTAGCAGAGTGCCTATCGCCCCAAAGAAAGTGGTCAACAGTTAGTTGGGGAAAGGAGCTAGAACCAACTCCAGCTGCTAGAGGCCCGCCCCATACTCCGAGAAATTTATCAGGTTGAGGACCCCAAAGTATTACAAGGCCCCCATTACACGACATATCCTTCCCTGCCGTCTAACCGAGGAACCTTTTGTATCTCACAGTGCCGTGGGGCCAGTCCACGAGTATAGTTTACAAAGTCAAGTTCGAGTACTGTCTCTGGCCTTCATTCTACCTTCATTGTTGGCGAGAGGCATCAGGTTCAAGACTTTCATTGGGCCAATGTCTTAAGGGATACCCCCCGCCCTCCTTATCATAGAAAAGGATTATACATTACAGATTATCAAGGTAGGCCTGTGGGCGCCACATCATGCCATCCGGGTCATTCAGCTCCTCTGGGTGACTAGCGTTACTGGGCTACTGGATCTCGATCTCCAGGAATGTTGACTCCGTTTGTCTGTGTCCGATCTTCCACCTACTGATCCCGGTGATTGAGTGTGGGTGTCTCTCCAGTTGCTCCCGGCCGCAGTTGTCGATGCCAGCGCAGCCACCCTATCCAGCCAATCCTGCAACTCCGATGGAGTGGTGAAAAAAAGGGATTTGCCGTCCAGTATGATTGAGCTTTGAGGGGAAGAACATCATATATTTGATTCCTCTTTGTTGGAGTGTTGCCTTCACCCCGTCGAAGGAGCGTCGGTCTTGTTGCACTTTGAGGGTAAAGTCTGGAAAGAATTAGACTGTTGAGTTTTCATATTGCAAGTCTCCCTGTACTCTTGCTGCCTGCAGGATTGCATCTCGGTCTCTGTAGTTGAGGATTTGCGCAATTATGGACCCGGTTTGGGTTTGGGAATTGGCGCCCGGTGCGCCCTCTCGATGGTAACGAGGGAGGAGAGCCGCTTCGGTTTAAAGTGGTTAAGGATCAAATCTTCGAGAAAGAGGTCCATACTCGGTCCCTCGGATCCCTCCGAGACCCCAACCACCCTGATGTTGTTCCAGCAGGCCCTCCCTTCTTGATCCTCGAGTTTCAGAGCCATTTGACGGTGTTGGTGGACCAGTTTGTTGACCCTCTCCTCAAGCTTTCTTGTGGTAGTTTGGAGCTCTTGGACGTTAGTCTCGTTGACCTTGACTTTGTCTGCCGTTTTGTTCATGTCCGCTCGCAATAGGTTCATTTTGATGGACACTTTGTCGATTTTTGTTTCGAGAGTGGTCCCCAGTCCCTGGATAGCCGTCATTATGGATGTGAGAGACGGCTCGGTGGTTTCAGTTTGGTCACCTTGAGCTCCCTCATCTTGTGGGGCTGGTTTCGGGACAGCATATTTATCCAGTTTGTTAGTCTGCACTGTTGCGCTACCCTTGGGCTTCATTCTGTAGTCTCGATTGCCTGTACCGCTCCGTCCGGGGACAGTAGCTCTCACGTAAAAAACGGTGCGGTTCAGCCTATGAGGTCACGTCGTCCCCCCAAAGGCCACGTTTCAGTCAGGTCAGAGAAGTGGTTATCGGTCTTGTCTGCACTAGCCCCCCGTGACCGCCGTCTGCAGGCCCTCAGGGGTATCCCCACCACATTCACAAGCGGTAATTGTGACCTGCCCTATCGATTGTTAATATTGCCGCTCCCTTGCCTCCAAGTCATGTATAACAGTTTGTGGCGCACGGAAGAGCCCGTCAGCCACAGCACGGGTAGCCCCTTTGTTTCTGATGCAACTTTACATTTGGCTAGTATCGTTTCTGGCTGGGCCTGCTCCCTCCAAGTCCAGGGAAGTAACACGACCTCCCTCCACCAATATTCTTCCCCCTTCACATTCGCTCGACCCAAGCGCGGGTCCCACAACTGTCCCAGGGCTCATCCAGCTGCGCTCTGACCTCTGTCCTCGGGCCAGCCGATTTTGCCTCCTCCGCTCGATCGCTTCTTCGTGCCCCCACCTCGCCCACAACAAGGCAGGTATGCCAGGCAAAGGCAGAGGGATCCGGAAATGGGAGCGCAATGGCGTATTCCCGCTCACCTGGTTCAGTTAGGCAGTGCAAGGGAAGCAGCGCGCTGAGGGCCGCGATCGGCCTCGCCCGTCCAGCGCCCACCGTTGCAGTAGCAGCCTCTCCGAGTACCTCCACCCTCTACCACTGCCTCCATTGCCACGCGAGCACCTCAGGCCAAGATCAGACCTCCGCCAGGTGTTACATAGGAAGGCGGGGAAGGGGGGATCCAGGGCCGGCGCCGACGCTCTCGTGGCCGGATGGGCTGCCGTGTAGAGTGCTTTTGTGATCGGCGGAGTGTGCTTCCTCCAGTCCGCCTTCGATTTCACCGGGCTGCCGCGGCAGTGTCCCCAAGACACAGGGCGGCCCGAGGACGACCCGCAGCCGCTGAATTTCGCAGCGATTCAGTGCCGGCTTTTTCCTTAACGCTGTAACTGTTTTGGGTTCCTGCCTGCCGGATAATGTACGGATTTATGGGGTTTTAGGGCTCGGCTCCGGCGGAGCTCTCTCTTTAGGCGGCCTTCTTCGTTGGCGCACTGCACTGAGTCTTTTGATGTCCTGCGTGAGCTGTGTAAATTCACTAACATCGACGAAGAATGACATGCTCAAGCAATACAAGGCTGTCACTCCTCAGAACAGTGGCGGTTTCTCTGTGTGGGCGTCGGGGCTCCGCCCCAGGTAATTTCCCAGTTAATTAATTTAACAAGTTTCCTTTGATTTAAAAAAAAAAAAAATACCAGTACGTTTCTTTTTTATTAAGAAAATAAAAAAACGCAAAGAAGAAGAACACATCGCCGCAAACTTTAACATGGGGCACTGTCGTCAGTCTGCTGCCTCCCACTGTCAATACCCCCGCGCTGCACCACCTGCTATGTCTTTGCCGGCTGAGAACCTCACAGCCCTGAAGGCTGTGACGCCATCAGCAGGCAAAGACATAGCCTGGAGGCCCAGTCTCCACCCCCTGATGGAGATTAAGTTAGCCCCGGGCGTTTTTTACACAAGCCCGGGATTGCTAACATCTCCACGTCAATCAGAGAGTGGAGGAGACAGGAGAGTGTGAGATTCACCCCCACCCCCTCCCAACTCGTCACAGGGCGTGGTGAGAACCACCCTGTGACGAGTGGATAGGACCCTCTGCGCAGACTCGGAGTAGTTCTTCCCGCGCATGTAGCAGCAGCCGCCATTTTCGGGAAGGACTGTGTCGTGTCAGGAGCGGTGGAGACTAGTGAGTCAAGGTCGGGGCCTTTGAAAAAAGAAAGCGGACCGGTCGTGCTCTGTAGCAGCAGCCAGCCTAGTCCACCATCCATCCATTTGGTTGCAGGAGGTTGCTGTCAGGAGGACCGAGAGTGAGACGTGTGTGAACTCGGGCAGGTAGGGCCTACCGGACCGTTCTCTGTGGTGTGAATGGATTTTTATTCTCTGACTCTAAGTTGTAACATGGCTGCCGCTGTTGGAGTTGGGCTGAGTACCCATTGATCTCCCAGGCTACTACTTGACTTGAAAATGAACACTAGGAAGTTTCTAGTGTTACCTGCATCGAGAGTCGAGACCATCGCATTAGCTGGGAAAACGTGCGCAGAACTGCGTCGTTTTAATGAAGAAACCTTATTCTATTTGGCTTCGCCACAACAGTGATGTGGTGTGGTGCTATGATGAATTGAATGACTTTGTTAATGGAAGTTATTATTTATGTATGAAAACAAGGCAGGCGGCCGCGCTACAACCGCACTCCTTCTCATAAAATTAAACATGCAGCCATTCAGTGATGACGTTATTTCCCCAGAACATATCCGTATGGTATGCGTCGTGCTATGAATTGACTTTGTTAATGTTACCAGAACCCCCTGCCTGGGTCGGTCGGTAAGCCTGAGGCACAGCTCTTCCCAAGGGTGTATGAACTTCCTGGCAAGAACCAACTTGCGTGTGGCTATGGAATCTGTGAGCTGGCAGCGCTTTTCGTCCGTGAAATTTGGCACAAACCAGGCACATGTATATTTAAATACAAAAATGAAAACTGAGCAGTTTAGGCCTTCTGTCTTTCTACAGAATAATTTCAAAGCCTGTCAACTTTCTCCCATAGTAGCCTGTGAAATTAAATTTTAGAAATGTATGCAGTTCGGAAATAGATTTTGATAAAGATATATGCCTGGCGTCTGCTCTCTAATAAGCAATAGTGGTGGACCGAGATTTGCAAGAGTCGAGCCCATCGCGTTAGCTGGGAAAACGTGCGCTGAACTGCGTTGTTTTAATGAAGAAACATATTCTATTTGGCTTCGCCACAAACAGTGAAACGACGTGGGCCTGCTGTAGTATGTGTTTTTCGAGAATATGCAAGAATCCCTATGTTTGTTAGGTAAGTCCAATGTAATGAAACCTAAAGAGGCCTCATGCAAGGTGCATTAAGCATGTCTGCGCCCCCAGGATATTCCTATTTTCAACTGTTTTTTCACCGTCTGAGTATATACAGGACTGTAGGTTTCAATTGTGGTGCAGGTCCACCATGTCTCAGGAGAAGTGCCACAGAGCACTACTCCGTGACTGCCTATATTATTTCATATGCTTCCACCACAGACCCCAACGTCAATGTACATGAAACCTATAAGAATGCATTTAACCCTATATTACTGAGAAACCTACACACCGCAGTCCCTGTGGCGTTGAGGCATCTGGTTTTGATGCAAATGTGAAATTAACAGCTGCTTTCAAATTGTTCAAGCTGTTCAGTGGTTTCTGCTGTGTATCCAGTGGACCCTATTCTCAAAGCTTACGTCCTTTTTACCTTTTCACAGGCACCAGGGAGGAAATCAGCAGATAGTTTAACAGGCAGCGGAGAGTAAACCAGCAGAAGGCTTTTCAACAGGCACCAGAGAAAATCAACAGATAGTTTGACAAGCACCAGGGAGGAAATCAACAGATAGTTCGACAAGCACCAGGCAGAGGAAAACAACAGATAGTTTATCAAAGAAACTACAGGCAGCAGAGTGGAAATCAGCAGAAAGCTTTTCAACAGGCACCAGAGAAAAACAGATAGCTTGACAAGCACCAGGGAGGAAATCAACAGATAGTTCGACAAGCACCTGGCAGAGGAAATCAACAGATAGTTTATCAAAGAAACTACAGGCAGCAGAGAGGAAACCAGCAGAAAGCTTTTCAACAGGTACCAGAGAAAATCAACAGATAGCTTGACAAGCACCAGGGAGGAAATCAACAGATAGTTCGACAAGCACCTGGCAGAGGAAATCAACAGATAGTTTATCAAAGAAACTACAGGCAGCAGAGAGGAAACCAGCAGAAAGCTTTTCAACAGGTACCAGAGAAAATCAACAGATAGCTTGACAAGCACCAGGGAAGAAATCAACAGATAGTTTATCAAAAGAAACTACAGGTCAGGCAGCAGAGAGGAAACCGGCAGAAAGGTTTTCTACAGGCACCAACAGGAAATCAAGAGATAGTTTGATAAGCACAAGGAAAGTGGGTGTCCTCTGTTAGGTGATACATCTATAATCTAGTTTAGGCTTTCTTTGAACTGTTCATTTTATTGTTTGTCAAAATGAACACAGTTGACAGTTTACTCACAAAACCATTTTTGGGAATGACACACGAAGATAAACTTCGGGTGAAAGGACTTGGGCCTGATAAACCTGAAATAAACATTGAACAGTCTACAAAAGACCGGGGCAAGGGTTACACACGTAGATTTACACGGAGCTGGTTTAATAAAATGGAGTGGTTAACTGCCAGCTCTTCTAAGAATGCCTTGTTCTGTTTCCCCTGCTTGCTCTTTGGGGGTGAAGTTAGCTGGACTAAAACAGGAGTTACTGACCTTAAACATCTGGCAGAAAAAATAAAGAGGCATGATTCCAGTGAAGCCCACTTGACCAATGTATTAAAGTTGTCTTTGTTTGGAAAATCAAATATTGCACTACAGTTAAATGAAGCCTACCGCAAGGGGGTAATCAAACACAATGAGGAGGTTGATAAGAATCGTTATATATTATCCAAACTGATTGACTGTGTAAAATTTTGTGGAGCTTTTGAATTGGCATTGCGCGGCCACGATGAAACTGAACATTCCCAAAATCCTGGCGTCTTCAAAGGGCTGGTTGATTTTGTATCCAGTATAGACAGTGCAATGGAAGCGCACTTAAAAAGTGCAACTGTATTTAAAGGCACTTCCAAGACAATCCAGAATGAGTTGCTTGACTGTATGCTGGAGGTAACAAAAGAAACTATTGTACAGCAAATAAGAAGCACTGATTACGTAGCTATCCAGGCCGATGATACAACTGATGTCTCTACCAAGACGCAGTCAGTACTTGTTTTCCGCTACATTGATGGCAATTCCAAGGTAGTAGAAAGATTTTGGTGCTTTTCGAATCTTAAAGATTCAACTGCAGATACAATTTCAGCATCTATTCTTAATGAACTTGAACATATTTTCCCAGAGCACAGTGGTAAAGGGAAGCTAATTGCTCAGAGCTATGATGGTGCCAGTGTCATGCGTGGTGCCTCTGGTGGAGTTCAAAAAAAGATCAGAGACATCTATCCAAATGCGCACTATGTCCATTGCTATGCCCACCAACTAAATCTAATCATGGAACAGGCTGCTTCAAAAATAACCAGATGCAGAATTTTCTTTAAAGAGTTGGGTGGTATTACTGCTTTTTTTTCCCGTTCGCCAAAACGGACTGAAGTGCTTCAACAGATAGTGGCAAAAAGAATACCGAGAGGGTCTGCAACTCGCTGGAACTTCAACATCCGAGCTGTCAATATAATTCACGAACACAGGGGTGACCTTTTAGAATGCATGAAATCTATTACAGAAGACCATACATTTGATTCCACTTCGGTGTGTGAAGCTAAGGGCTTTACCAGGACTCTGGAAGACAGGGAGTTTCTATTTTTTCTTTATTTGTTCCACGATATAATGCCACACGTCAATTTGTTGTATGAGCAATTACAAAAACGAGACATTGATACTGTATCTGCCCAAAAAAACACTTCAGCCTTTATGATCAGCATCAACAAAGTACGAGAATCCATTGATAATTTGGACTCTGAATTGCCAGATGATTCTCGATTTACAAACCGCAAACTACAGATAAACACCTTGAATCAGGAAGGAAAGGAAGTATGCGACATTATTGTGGTGCATGCCAAGGAGCGCTTTGCATTTACAAGGCATCTAGTCAGTGCAACACTACTGGATAGTGGCCTGTTTCAAAAACATAGCAAAAATTTTCCTACTGCCGCACTTAATGAAACAGTGGAGGCATATCCAATGCTAATTAAGTCACGATTGCGCACTGAACTATCAATCCTGTATGGAAGACAGGACTTTCAGCAGGCTACCGGTGGTGCCATGGCTTTATATATATTCTTATGTCAAAACAACTTGCATACTTCTTTTTGTGAGACTCTTAAATTGCTGAGAATTGTCATTACGACACCTATGACAACATCTGAGGCTGAAAGATGCTTTTCCACACTGAAAAGGATAAAAACATTTTTAAGGAACACAATGACCCAAGCTCGACTTAATGCATTGGCCATGCTGTCAATGGAAAAAGAACTAATAAATCAGATTCCAGATTTTAACAAGAGAACGATTGAAAGGTTTGCTCACATTAAACAACGGCGTGCAAACTTTCTGTACAAATAGAAACCATAGAAATGCATGTGGTGCTGTGAATCATTGGTGCTAACAAATATAGTTTTTGTTTACTTCTTTATATTGCAAGCAGCCATTCAAGTATACTGCAGGTCCAGGAACCTATGAAAGCAAATGCACCAAGTGTTAAATTTATGTTTCAGTACCTTGCATGACTTGAGAGTAATTCAGACATATCATTATAAAGCCACATAAGCTTAGTGTTGTTTCAGGGTATTAGTTAATGCATCTCTCTCTCAACCTTTTTACAAAGTTCCCCAGCAAACATGACCCAGTTTTGTGAATATCCTACACTCTGGCAAGCTTTGCATTAACTTTCAAACTATAGCCTGACACACTGATACCATGCTCCTTCCATTACATGCTTAAAGATGGTGCATACTGGGCTACAGTCAGTCTTGTAAGAATTTCAGGATATTGTTTATTGGTTTCATCTTTATAATCAGTCCTGATCCAGGTATTATAGTCAGTCCTGAATACAGTCTCGTTTTACAAACTTTTGCTGTAATGCAGTGCCCTTTAGGAATAACAATTGTCTTCTGGCTATTCGTTAGATGAAGCTGTAGTTTGTTTGCTCTTTTCCTAATTGCAAACTGATACACTGTAGTGTTGCTGTGTGGTAGAGGCCTGTAGAATCCTGGACGTATATTTTTTTAACGATCTCTACCACTGACCATCATGGACTGATACTGAGTGGATTTGTTAATAATATTACTTCATTTATAATTATAGGGTTCATTTCTGAACTGAAGAGCATACTAGATTTGACACTATTGCATATCTTTAGATCTACTCATGACTCATTACCTCATACTTAATACTCAACACAAACACACCATAAAAAAATTCAATTATTTTAAGGCGGCAGCACTTCATGTTCATCAACTCCATTACTTTAGCAGAATCTGATGCGAATTGCCATCTGCAGTGATGCAACATCTGTAAGGGAGCACATATTTGCATGCAAGGAGTCTGAATGTTGGCTCATTTCACTTTCATAAATGATATAACCATGTTTGTTTTCTTGTTGGAACATATAGAGTTATCTACTAGTAATATTTTGTTGGTGGCCTCATGGGTGTAAAATAATATAAATGTGTGAACCCATACAACTTTGAGAAAGTTATGTTTCTTCCATGCACCAATGCATATTTCATGTAAATATACAAGTTTTTTTAAGTACTGGTTCACCAGACACTTTAGCAGTGATGTACAAAGTATTTAAATTTAAAGTATATAAAACATACTTCTTGTACTATTAAACCTTCTCTACACAAAGGTTTTGGTCATCTTCCTACTCCTTATAAATTTTTTTGAAAGGATTTTACCATGCTTGATTGTTTAAATGTAAATCTATATAAAGCATTCTAAATTACTGTTTGAACAATTGGCTTTGGGGTGAGGGATATTTACGTTTCGTCTTTCAACTGTAAAGCTAGCCGGCTCAAAGTTTGGTTGACAGTCTATAAGATTGGATTATTTTTTTCTTCAAATGAATATTTCTATCTGTAGCCAATTATATCATATGAAGATTTCATTCACCTCCTGTGTACTTGGCTTTGAACAAATGATTCATAAAGGAAACAGACAAGCACAGGTAGGGGAAACATTTTATGTGTTGCATGCATGTATATATTTTATCTCTGTATGCTTATGTGTTTTTTGTTTATACATGGTGCCTTTATGCATGCTATTGAGTTCCAAAAAATGAACACTAACCAATATGAGATTCAATTCTATATGGAAAAAGAAGGCATTTCACTCTGATGGGCTACCTTGAATGCAATTTTATCTCAAGTAGCCACTTGGTCAGTAGACAGATCCAACCTATTTATGCAACATTGTTAAAATTAATTGTGGTTTATTGCAATTTAGAATGGTTTATTCATGAGGCCTTGGAACTGATGATAGTTTTAGGGGAGGCAGTGGCCTGTTTCTGTTAAGCACAATGGCTTCCGAAAGTCTTGAAAATCCACCATTTGGCTGCTAATTTTTCAAAATTTTCGCGGGGGGGGAACCCCCCCGAACCCTCCGTAGGTGGTTCGGGCTCGCTCGCTGCGCTCGCTCGCGCGCCATTCAACACCAAAAATTTTCAGCCCCACCACTTTAAAATCTCACCAGCCGCCACTGCCTCAGAACCTAGGAAAGTGATACGGAGGATGGAGCAAATGCTGCTGGCCATAATGCATGCCCTTGGGAAGGCGCACAAACTTGCTATAGTGAAAGCTGCACACATTGAATCATTACTTGCTACCAAAGTAATTAAAACTGAGCCAGTTGAGACCCAAGAGGAGGCTCATGCCAGCTCTAAGAAGCGTCATGGTAAAAAGAGTGATATGTGCCATGTGGATCCTGCGGCATCCCGCAGTACATTGGACCACAATGGCCAGCCAAGGGCAAGATGTGTTCAACTTGTGACAAGACAAATCACTTTGTGAGAGCATGCCGATCATCCAAGAATTCACCAACAATCCATGAAAAGCCAAGATAAAACGCAAAGTTCAAAGTGCGACACCTCGAAAGGAGGAATTCTAGAGCGCTTCTCCTGGAAGACTCTGATGAGACCGCAGTTTCATATCCTGAACAAGTTCACTTAGTATCTGCCATTCATGACCCTATACCCAGCAAGAAGAGGGCACATCTAGTGTGCAAACTGGTAATTCATGGCCACTCGGTAATCAGTCTTATAGACACTGGAGCCACTGTCTGAGTAAGGGCTCACAAGGACTATCTCAATTGTGCCCATCCCCAAAGCCGAGGAAAATGCCAATAAAGATACACGCCTGTAGCAGTGCGAAATCTAGATCTGGTTGGACTGTTCACCACCAGAATAGGACACCACTCAAGGTTCATTGCCTCCCATTTCTTTGTGATGAAGTCAAGTGGGACCATGCTAATCAGTTGCAGCATTGCAGAATCACTTAAATGTATCGCATTTGAATTTGGAGTGCAACTACAAAGTGATGAAATGATGCTGGAAGAGTTCAAAGGAATATTTCTGAATATACTGAAAGGAAAGTCAGTGAAACTTCACATTTATCCTAGTATCCAGCCAACCGCACTCAATCACAGACTAATTTGATTTTTTGTGCACACACAAGTAGAACAAGAGTTATAGAACCCTAAAACTGCAGGCATCATCAAGAAGAGCTCGCCCTGAGGGTATCACCAATTGTAGTGTCCAGAAAGCCAAAGCAGCTGGTAGCTGTCCACCTCTGCGTGGACATGAGGATGCCAAACAAAGCCATTTTGCGAGAGCACCATACAAATCCCATGGTTCATGACATACCTGAGATCAATGGAGCTAAGAGGATCACTAAGATAGACCTAAAGTCAAGATATCATCTGCTTTGCCTGGACGAAGATCCACGCTACCTTACAGCCTTCTCCACCGATGTGGGGCTGCAAGAGATGGAATTTCAGCATTTCGAGTGCTGCAGAAAGTTTTCAAAACTGTATTTGAGAAATGTTATCAGACCTCTAAGGGATGTTCAATGTCGGCGACGACATACTAGTATAAACAAGCTCCATTGAACAATACAATGAAAAGCTGACGGCACTACTCACAAGGATCATAGACAGTGGTCACACTCTCCACAAGGAGAAGTGTAAGTTTTTAAAGAACTGTTTGGGTACAGATTCTCCAAGGAGGAGTCTTCTCCGACCCAAAATATAGTTCATGCTGTCCAGAGAGCCTGTGCCCCAACCAATGTGTCTGAAATGAGGAGCTTCCTATGTATAGTTATTTATTGTGAAAAGTTTATACACAACCTCACAACAAAACCCCTACGACTGTTGCTCAAGTCACAAGCTCCATGTGTATGGGAATGTCAACAGAAAGTGATCGAGGACACCAAAGTGGCACAATCGGAAAACAGAACTAGTCGTGGATACCACCCCAACAAGTTTAGGGGCAGTGTTAACAAGCATTTACAATGCAATGGTCTCGGCAATGGTAAAGTTAGAGCTATTGGCATTGCTCATGACATTATTTTTGTTTAGGTTTTTGTTTTTAAAACATTTAAAGAAACGGCATTATTATTTACAATGTCAATAGCTTAATCACTCTCAAATGCGAGACCTATTGCATTTGCACCCACACACAGAGCCACCTACACACACACTGATTAAGCTATTGACATTGTAAATAACAATGCCGTTTCTTTACATGTTTTACAAACAAAAACATAAACAAAAATGTCATGAGCAATGCCAATAGACCGTTGCATTGTAATGCTTGTTGACCTTGCCGTAGGCTCTAACAGGGATACGAAGAAAGAGAATATCTTCATTGCTTAGCTTATGATAGGAACCGATATGTATTAGAAACATGTTAAGGTTAGCCAATTGACAGTTTGTACCTATCAATGTATTGGACTTTCTGCGTACTGTGTGCATAATGTAAATAATAATACATTTTAATGTTTGTTTATTTTATGTAATAAAATACGGCCGTGGGTTTCCGACCCCTAATCCAAAGCAGTGTGGTGCTTGAATTGTTTGCCTTGGGGTAAAAGGGGGAGGGGAGCCCCATGGGAGCCGGGAGCGTGCCCACCCCAAGGGTTGAGGGTGAAGAGGCGGGGACTTTAGGCAACTACCAGGCCATAGGTATTGATAGTGATAGCTCAAGCTCAGGAGACAGATATACAGACCAGTACATATGCAGGAAGCGAATACTGAGGCACTGCTTACAAATAAGGAGCTAAATTCTGATTTCATTTTGCTTGGAGATTGGAACTACCAGTTGTCGAATAATGATCGCAACCTCAGTCTACTACTGACGGATTCCGGCGTGTCAAGTTGCAAAGATTCATCAGCAGAAAAGACCTGGAAAAAGGCAAAGGGGGCGAAATCCGTGTTAGCTGTTTGACCATTAAAAAGTCTAATTCTTGTGAGCCTGGTTTTAAAAGAATCATCTTTGACCATTGGAAAGCGTCTAAATAAACGGATTTCCACAACACATTGAGTGGGATTTTACGATGGATTAGAAAAAAATTCCTGTGAACTCGCCTTGGTTAACTGTACATCATTCATACAGGGCACTCTTGCATGTGTGCCCACAGACATCTCACGAGAAAGCTCCTAGGTGTCTGTCCACAGACTCCACACAGGACAATATTGCATGTGACTCCACAGACGTCTCACGAGGAAACTCCCAGGTGTCTGTCTACAGACTCCCGTAGGAGTTTCTCCATGTGGGCCTACAGACATCTCACGGGGGAGCTCCTGGGTGTCTGTTCACAGGCATCACACAGGACACTATTGGAGGCCCCGTATTCAGTCCAGACACCACACAGCAAGTGTCTGTACGTGTGGCATCCTCCTGCAAAAACACCTCACTGGATGTTAGTTGGTGTCTCAGGGGCGCTCGTTGGCATCGGCTAAAGAACATAACTCAGGAAAGATTGCGGGTGTCTGCCACGGCGAGGGCTGCATGGAGCCTGCCGTGAACACTCTTCTCCAACCAACACGTCCATGGGGTCCCGGCTGCCTGCTTGTGGACACCGCATATGGACGTTCCTGGGTGTCTGCCAACATCATTCATCGGAGGCTGTAGGGTGTCTGCCCCAGGACACTCCACTGGTAATATTTGCGGATCGGTCTGTGGACACTCGCCAGGCCAGGACCCCCTGGCAAGCCCGGCACACATCAATCACTCCGTCTGTACATTACAGACCGTCCTTAGCGCACGCGCCGGCACTCACCAATCACCCAGTCTGTACATTACAGACTGTCCTTGGCGCACGCACTGGCACACATCAATCACCCCGTCTGTACACTACAGACTATCCTTGACGCATGCACTGGCACACCAGTCACATCTCTGCCAAGTTTCTCGGGTCCATGTACGATGAGCAGCTCCCGTAAAGGTGTTATTTCTTTGAATTCTGAGATTTGCAGCCTTGGTTATAGAATGGTAAATACTAGATTATACGTCCCACAATTTTTTTTAAAGTAACTGGAGCAGGTAGTCACGATGGCAAGACTCCATCCGATGTATCCCATGACCGTACTCAGATCACCACCCTGCCCCTACACGGAGCCTCGCTCCGAACTGTCACGATGTCGCCGAAGGACAGCACCACTTCTCCTACTCCAATCCAGTAGTGGGACCGGCAACCGTAGAACCTACCCAGGTCCCGACGGGCAGTCGCAACCCGCCTACATTTTATGATCTTAGGTCAAACGTTCCTAAGAGATATTTAGACGTTGTTTATTTACCGCAGAGGCACATGCTGAATCCCCAGCCAATGAGAATGTCGGAAATCTGTGCATGCAGCCTCTCCAGCCAATGAAAACGTAGGAATTATGTGCAGCGCTCCTGTATTAGCCGAGCTACTCCCCAATCCGCCTATCCTGGCTTACTTACATATTCCGAGTTCAACCTAGTCACTTTGAATCCAATCATATATTCAGCACTGGAATTGGTTGTTATTATGCGACCCGGACGTACTGAAATGACGGACGAATGGTCTCAATTTCTGGTGCTAAAACGGAGCTGGTAAGTAGTACTATATCGAGTACAGCTGAAGAAGGCTTATTGGTACACAGGAGGCAGCGGCGGTTTCGGATTCGGGGGCGTGTTTTGCTTTTCTCTCCTCTTGCCATTGGCTGGAAGAGATAATTAGAAAAGTTGAAAAAAACACGCCCCCGAATCCGAAAAGGACGGGGCCTGTTCGGAGTGACGGAGCTCTTCTCCAATGGCTGGCCAGCATTAAAGAGGCCAGCCAATGGAGAAGAGGGGAGAAGAGGGGCGGGTTCAAGCCCCTCTTCTCCAAAACATTAAATCTCCGACTTCCGGTTCTGCCTTCGGCAGACCGGACGGTCCTCGACCTAATAAAGGGACAGAGCCAGGATGCGCGGGTACCCGTCGCCTGTGCCAGCAGGGCCCTCACAGAACAGAGATACTAACAGATAGAACCGGAGGCTACTGCAGTTCTATGGGGTTGTCGGCACTTGTATTGCAACACCTTCCGAGCATGTACAGTGCATACGCCCCTCGTACATTTGTAGCAACGCTGCTAAACCATACCACATCCACACATTAAGAAATAGGTGCTCCAGCAACAGGAGCACTCATTAGAAATAGTGTTCAGGACTGGCCATGACAACACTGCCGACTATTTGTCTCTTCACTATTGAGCAGCTACCGAGGTAGAGAAAGAGCAAGCACAGGAAACTGAAGAATACATCCGGCTGGTGACTGATGAATCTCAATAGAGGTGACTACTGTAAATGAAATATGTCAACCATCCCAAACCGATGAGTGTTTCGGCCATGTCAAAGAGGCTCCTGCAATAACGAATTGGTGGCCTCAGATGAAGCAACAACCCCAGAAAAACGCCTGAAGCTTGCAGACACATTCAAGCCATGTACCGAATTTGTCATCAACTGTCAGTCAATTATGCTGATTTACTCCTAATCTCTCAATGAATAGTCTGTTGGCTGCTGCAGCTAGCCTACCTGACTCACCAAGGGATTACCGGGACAAAAATCAGTCTGAGACAAAAAGTGTGTTTCCCTGATCTAGAACCCCCTGGTTGAAGAAATGGTTGCCAACTACCTCTTATGCCAAGCGGCAAGGCACTTAGATGTAACAGCCACTAACACCTCAGAAGACGCGCCCACTATGCAATGGATGAGACTCGCTGCGGATTTTCCAACTCTACTCGAAGGCCACCAACTCCTAGTCATGGTTGATGACCAGCAAATATCCAGAGGATGAGCTGGTGTCACCCACACATGCTGAAGAAGTAATGAAAACGTTTGAGAAAACGTTTGACAATCGTAGGTTATCGAATGAAATATGAATTGACAATGGCCCTCCATTCCAGGGCCTGAAGTAGCAGACTATATCGGACTTCTAACCATCAAAAATCTACATATTGCATCACCATAGCCACAAACCAATAGAGAGAGATTTATGAGAACTAGATGACTACCCAAATTAGGCTATCTACAAGTTCCTATAGGATTACCGACACAAAGGCCATGAAGCAATCATTAACAACTCTTCGTTGACCCCTGAAGCAGGAAACAAGGAGTCCGTGCAAGCCCAGCTAAGGAAAAACTATGAGGCAACGAGCAGCTGTAAGCATGCAAAATGGAAGCTACTTGCAGCGAACAACCCTGTCCTAGTCCAAACCTGACATTTGTGGAGTAAGTTCACATCGCGGTTTGAACTGACACCTTGACGAGTGCCCACAATCAAAGGAAGTATGGTCACTGCTGTGAGTGGGGACATAAGCACCACCAGGAATATCTCCCATTTTAAGAGAATTTCAGAGAGCACCGATCTGGACAGTGTTGTGCAGAGTAGCTGTGATGGGACTCTTTGTGACATCTGCTATAGCCAGATATTACTAGAACTATTCATCGATAGGGCTGTCACAGACAGTTTCTGTCCCGAAGCGCACTGGGATTACATCCTCCACCCAATCCAAGCCCATGAGACCTGGCCTATTCCCACCGGTGGTCCCAAGTTCATCAGGGTAGGTGATAGCTATCTCTGTCCATATCTGCTGCTAGCATATGCAGACAGCTATCTCTGTCCATATCTGCTGCTAGTATATGCTGACAGCTATCTCTGTCCATATCTGCTGCTAGTATATGCTGACAGCTATCTCTGTCCATGTCTCCTGCTAGTATATTTCGATGCTATCTCTGTCCATGTCTACTGCTAGTATATTTCAATGCTATCTCTGTCCATATCTGCTGCTGGTATTATGTAGTCTATCCATGCAGGACCTACTTGGTGCACAACAGAACAATCGGTATGCACAGGGTGTGCTTAAGACCTAATATAGGTCAAATCCGAGGTAAACAGTGCTTAATTTGTAAACAAAAATATGTGCCAGTGCCCTTGCCAGTAGGCCACTGCTGCTTGCACCACACATTTCCCCTACCATGCTGCCAATGAAAGTAACAACACAACTACTACCCATCACACTCCTACAAGTGTGACAATTCGGACTATTGAAGGCACCCAAAGCTATAAGAATGGCTTGGGGGCACCCAATAGTCATTTTTAATGTGTATTGACTTAATATTTAACTGTTGTTGTGGTCATCTCTAAATTAGCCAAACAGCGCCATCTTGCAGCAGGCTGTCACAAGCACAGGTCTTGAAAATTAAGTGCTGGTGCTGAGCACCACAAACCACTGGTTCAAATTAGGTACTGGCCAGGGCCTAAGCACCGCTCAGAGGAAAGAGCCACCCGTAGAAGATGTGGATTGGGATTGTCAGGAAGTCTTCATGCAGACTGCTCTTCTTCCCAGTCATCCTTCAGAATTAGGATTGATCCAGAAGGCGGAGCCATGTTCTGCCCCAGTTAAATGAAAAAGACACGTGGACCGTTCATTACTGCCCTGTGAGTGCAGCTGGGATTTAACTAAACGTGAATACCTTGCCGTTACCTAGGCACTGGAACATGTTAGTCTATGTATTATTTCAACATTTTTTCAATAACCTCATGAGGCGCCAAGTGGCCACTTTAATCCGCCAAGCTTGCAGTCCAATGTTAATCATGTTAACCTACTAAATAATGGGGGGTGGAGGTGGTGGGTGGGTGTGTGCAATAAATGTATATTTACGTTAGAATGTGCAATTAGTGTGTGTTGTTGAGAGGAGAGTGTGGGTGTGTATGTGTTCCTTGATGCACAAGTGGTGAAATACCACAACTCTCTTCATGCCTCATGTGGTGTCGGTGATGCCGTGCACCATAAGCATGAGCTCATGATTATCTTGTGAAAACTGCATGTTCTATGTCAAGTTGTACAGAAAGGAACGATCAGTTCTTTAACATCTTGTTCAACAATATCACTGTCATTAAAGTGGCCCCCATTGGCACATCCGGGCAGTTCTGAACTTGCACAGACACGCTTGCACGGTGTGGGAGTCTGCATTCGCTTGTGCTTGTTGCCGGCAATATCAGAGAAGCAACAGTAAAAACCGTCCAGCAGACGGTCATCAAACAGCCAAAAGAAGCATCGCCAATGCAAATAGGTCTGGCTTTAAATGAATGTGGTATGGTACATGAAAGGAGGGAAGCGATATGCACTGTTGAAGCAAGGAACTGTAGAATAATTATGGTGTAAATTACTAGGTCAAGTGACAGTCACACTCTCAAGCCAGGCCTTAAATCCATATAGGTTAATGACTGCCCCTCCTCCCATCTGTGCTGCTGCCAGAAAAAACATCAGAAATAATCTGGATATCTCAGACACTTTAACAGCACTACAATGTCATGTGTGTGCCCCTGAAAATTCAAGCTCGGGCAGCCAGATAACTGAACAACATTTTCACAGCTGTGTAGAAGACGTATGCTTTTCTGTGGAATCACACAACTTCTGCCCTATCAAAATGTGTACTCCTAGCCCCCAACATGTGGGAAGAGACAAAGAGCTCTCCTAGTGACGCTCACAGAATTATTTGGCGACAGCTGGGCTGCCAAGCCAGACCATAAAAACAGGCCCACACACCGACCTGTTAGCCCAGCCTTTCGGGCACTTACATGCTCCTCTGATGTCAAAGCATGTCAAAGTGTGTGGGTAGTGAATGAATATTCATTTTTCAAGTGCATAATAATTAGGGGTGGGCGGAATTTGCGAAATTCACTTTCGCAAATTATCGCGAAAATGTTAAAAATCTCCGCAAACACGCGGAAATATCGCGAAGATGCAAACGTTTTTTTCCCGCCCGTTCGCGGTATTTTCTGCGTGGTCGCGGCTCGCCAACTTACCCATGCGGTTGCTCGCGGGCGCGGCCATCTTGTTTTCACTTGTCTCGCGGTGCATGATCGCGAGAAGAAAGACGTGATCGCGCGACGCATGACATTACTGCGGGCGCGAACTGTTGCGAGACAGCGCAAATGGCTACCAACAATCCCACATCTCGTGGAGAACGCGACCGGATCGGGAAAACTTGTCGGCGAACGCGGGGATTCAGGTAAGGCGATCGCGCGCACGCGAGAATGTATTATTTTACAGCGCGAGTAAGAAACAAATTATCGCTAAGCTGCGCAATGCGGAAATTTTGACATTTTCGCGCTTTCCGCGGAACGCGAAAATGTCAAATTATCGCAATTTCCGCGAACGGAACGGATTTTTAGCCCAGGCCTAATAATAATGCACTTCATAGGAAGATCTACAGTTTGAGAGACATTTAGAAGTGCACGCTTCCAATCTACAATCATTCAAAGTGACTAAGGGCTGGATTTATATCTTGGCAGACGGGTTACTCCGTCACAATGGTGACAGATATCTCGTCGGCCGAAATATAAATCCCATAGGATATAAAGGAATTGGCAGGCGGGATTACCGTTGTGACGGAGTAAACTGTCTGCCGAGATCTAAATCAGGCCCTAAGAGTTTGCTGATGCTTCACCGGGTGATGTGCATGTAGGGAAAGTGCAAATCCTTATTTATGAACATTTTCCCATGCACATTAAATATATATATTGTCTGAGTACCTTGGGATTCTGTGACACTTTTCTGAGTTCTGTGCATTCCAAGCTCTATGGTAAATGGATGAATATAATCTATAATTGAAGAATGCACATTAGTTGATGCAGGGTGGACTATTATACATGACATGTTTTACAGATGATTTTGTAGTGATTTTGTTGAACACTTATGCAAAAGTAAACGGACAAATGACACAGAGCTGTTCAGGGCCCATGACTGGATTCATGGATGTCTGTGTACTACTTCTGTTAACTGCTGAGAGTAACATGCTCAGAGGATACACTACAGAAGTAAAGTCCTTCCTGAATCCTTGACTGGTGAGCAAGTCAACATGTAAAGATAGCAACCAAATGTTGTTTCTTTATACACACAAATCATAGATACATTTTCTCAGCGTGTATGTGTACAGTTCTATGTGCATATCCAATCTGGTGAGATTAGATATGACCGGAAAAGTTCATGAAAGAAGTTGTATGGAGCATTTCTGAAATGGGCCCTGATGAACATATGTTGTAAACAATCTATGACATATTGGATCAATGTCCAACTTCCTTCATAAACGCCACAAACTCAAATCTATGAACTGTACTCCAAGACTGCCAAAGTAACTACATTTGAAATTTTGTATGGAAAATGCAAAGCAAACCTAACATACCACAATAAAGCAAAAAACAGAGCAAGAAATATAATGAGTGTAGGAACAAAATACAAGTAAGAGGAGGCAGGGAGAGAATAAGCCAGAAAGTAAAATGAGACAGTTGGCGACCGAGGAACGTATCAACGAAGTGAGAGTGTAGGCAGTAGTCTCTTACCGAAGGCCGGAAGGGGGCCGCAGGTGGGGGGTCCATGCTGTACTGCTTCGCTGCCGGAACACTCTTCCTTCGGGAGCGAGCAATGTGATAATCTAGAAGAGGGAGACACAAGGATCAGAACACTGACAATGTACAGTGAATTTACACAGTGTTTAAATTGGCTGCTAGCAGGCATCAAGACCTTTCAACAAGGTTAGACACTAAGGGCCTGATTTAGATCTCGGCGGAGGGGTTACTCCTTCACAACAGTGACGAATGACACAAGCCTTCCCTGCCCCAAGCCCTCTCTGCCCCCAAGCCCTCTCTGCCCCAAGCCCTCTCTGCCCCCAAGCCCTCTTTGCCCAAAGCCTTCTCTGTCCCAAGCCCTCTCTGCCCCAAGCTTTCCCTGCCCCAAGCATTCTCTGCCCCAAGCGCCTCTCTGCCCCAAGCGCCTCTCTGCCCCCAAGCCCTCCCTGCTCCAAGCGCCTCTCTGCCCCCAAGCCCTCTCTTCCCCCAAGCCTTTCCTGCCTCCAATACCTCTCTGCCCCAAGTCCCTGATATACAAGGAGACCGCAAAGACTTGCACAGCCCCTTCTGAAATCCCTTCTGCACCCCTGGGGTACTCTCTGTAATATGGCCCCTGAGGGAGCAGGTCCTCGTGCCAGCTCCCTCTGCGACAGCCTCCTGTCCAGCTTGCCTGCAGTCCACTATCCTCTGCTGCCTTTGGTTTTTTGCCTCCTCTACTCGTTTTTCTGGTCTCTGTTCTGACTTTTCTGCTGGTTTCTCTGCCCTCTAACCTCTGTTCTGACAGAGACAACACACCCACAGCGCCCAGATACCCCTAAGGGTGACAGTGCTGTGCTATACAAATGCTGATTGATTGATTGATTGATTGATTGGATTGATTGATATTGTGTAACCTACAGCACTGCTGGTCCGCTTCCATCCAACAAGTAATAATAAAACACCTCCAGTCGCAACTTTGCGAGAGGTATGCTCTGTGTAACACATAAAAATTGATAATCTTAAAGCGCGCGTTTTTAGACACTTTAGTTCCTAGACACATTAGTTTTGCAGGCTGCTATGGTCTTCCAGTCCTTCCCTGCTATGGGAGACTCCAAGTCCCCCTCCCAGCGACCTTGAAGATTGTCCAAGGGTAACAGCATATCACCAAGCAGTCTTCTATAGAGACAGGTGACAGTCTTATAGGTTCCAGCCGAAGTGACCACATATTGTCATTCCCCAGCATGAGGTAGCTCAAACAGGCTCATCTTTTAGTGTCTGCGAATAGCTGCCATGTCCGCACCACGCAGAAGGAAGTGACCCCTAGAGAGATCACACCTCTCACTAAATTCATCAAAGGTAAGCAGCAGTTTGGGCTCAAAGAGGGTCCCGAACGACTTTGTGCCGTCATCACCCAGTTCACCAATGCACGCCAGTTTCACCCATCTGGGAGTACTGCCAGGCAACAGCACCCGAGATAGCTGTCTAAGATCAGACACATAAGGGCCCAATTTCTGCCCTGCAATGAACCTGCTCGCCATCCACTGTGTCAGCCACTGAAGCTGCACTGCTAAATAGTAGGTCTCAAAATCGGGAAGAGACAATCCTCCTTCCACCGTTGGTTATGTTCGCGAAAGAATCCTAGAGGAATCCAAACCGTCAAGACCACCAAATAGTACAGCAAGTGCGGAAGAGGTATCATTTTTAGCAATGCAACCCTTTCTGCTACTGAGAGAGGGAGTGTGGTCCAAAAGTCAGCACTGGAGCGGAGTGCATGAACAGCTTTATCCACATCGCCCTCTAAGAGGTCCATCAAATCATGATAAGTCTGAACTCCCAGGTGAGGCAGACATCTGGGTTCCCAAGGCAACGCCCTCCAATTTCCTCGGCAATGCCCTGAATGCTAGCATGGGGAATAGGCAAGAGTTCTGCCAACTGACCCACAATCCTGAGAGCGAGTTTAACTGCGCCAGGAGCTCGCGAGCTCCTGCTAAAGCTTCCTCAGCGTCGTGCGGGAACCGCAGAAGGTCATCAGCGAATAAGGCAATTTGGCGGGTCAGCTCACCCACTGTTATACCCCGATACTCATTCCCCACCCTGGCATAGCAAACCAGTGACTCCATGGCCAAGGCAAAGAGTAAGGGTGACAGAGGACAGCCATGTCTGATACTAAAGCCCACTCTGTAGCTCTCCGAGCATGGCAGATGGGTCCGCATATAGAAGTCCCAACCTCGGACTGAGGACAAAGTGCATCATAACACTATACAGAAAGACCCATTGCAGGCTATCAAATGCCTTTTTGATGCCTACTTGATGTCTTTGTCATATGTATATGCCTCAAGCAGCCTTAGTAGTCTCCGGATGTTGAGGGCTGTATTGAGGTCTGGGGTGAACCTCGTGTGATCCCTGTGTGGGTATATGGTGCAAGAGGCGGGTGGCCAAGATCCTGCTCAAAATCTTATAATTGATGTTTACCATTGATAATAGCCGATAGGCCCTCTTGTCATAGGCTGGCTTTCCACGCTTCAGTAGGGGCACAATCAGGGCCTCTCACATAGACGTTGGAAGCAGCCCTATATTTCTAGCTGCTTTCTATAAGTTTACCAATCTGGGGCTAAAATTCTCTAAATAGTCAGAGAAGAACTCCACCGGTAAGCCATCTGTGCCAGGAGTTTGGGTATCAAATACTTTATATCAAGGTTTCTAAGAATAATGCTACACCTTTAGCTGTGAAAAAGGTTTATAAAAATATATTGCCCTTTGTTCACAAAAACAAATCAACATATTCAGAGCTCCAGTATTTCTTTTACAGTCACTTCACCAGACTCTTTGATATACAAGGAGAACCACATGAGCTCACATCAGCCAGCAGGGCCCGGAACAAGATCCGAGTAAACCCACATCCTAAGCAAACTAGTAAAGATGGGCTTGTTTGTAACTCCTTAGGATGCAAGAACTGTGACAGAGGCCTGTGCTGCGTGACTCCAACAGCAATAGCAGGTATATAGCCTATCTGTTGTAGACCGGGTCACATTTACTCACAGGGTCACATTCAGCTTGGAAACGGTAGCCATTCGCAAAGGCTTTTTTCCCTTAAGCACCACCTCCTACCTCCTGTATGGCTTCCATCCAATCCAAAGCGACTTCTCCCTTAAGTACCATCTCCTACCACTTCTGCGGCTTCTATCCATCCCCCTAAGGCCTCACCACGAAGCATACCTCTTATACGGTTTCCATACAATCCACAGAGACATCTCCCTTAAGTACCACCTCTTCTCTTGTATGGATTCGATCCCATTCCCTAAGGCCTCTTACTTAACTACGGCCTCCTACCTCTTCTATGGACTGTCTCATCCCAGAGGCCTCACTCTGACTTACACTTCCTAAATAAATAAATAAATCAATCAGGTATTTGTTAATCGTGAACTAATCACCCCTAAGGGTCTCAAGGCGCTGGGGGCCGTCGGTGAGATTAAGGGAGCTATTGCCCAGAGTCACATGGTGCTGAGTAGGGCTGCTGCCGCCGGCCCCGGGAGACGAACCATGAACCCCGCACTCCGGAGTCAACCGCTCTGGCTGCTGCTCCACACTTCCTACTTCTTGTAAGGATTCTATCCCATCCCTTCTCTCCATTAAGTACCACCTCCTACCTCTTTAGTGGCTTCTGTCCCATCCCCGAAGTCCTCATCCTTAAGTACCACCACCTCTTGTATGGATTCTGTCCCATCCCCAAAGGCTTCATATGTACGTACCACCAACTCTTGTATGGCTTCTGTCCCATCCCCTAAGCCCTATCCCTTAAGTACTTCCTCCTACCTCTTGTAAGGCTTCTATCCTATCCCCTAAAGACTCAACTTTAGGGGACCACCTAACGCATTGTCTGAGACCCGAGACCTTCACGTGGACTTGCGCACACGTCACCTGGTGTGTCTACCAAGGGTAAGCTCCCTGCAGTGACCACCTACCCCCTTGTCTGAGAATCTAGACCTTCATATGTACTTGTGTACACCTCACCTTGTTTGTACCTAGGGTCAGCTCCCTGCAGTGACCACCATGACTGTACTGCTCCAAGGGCCCTGCCTGCATGTGTAACCCCGAGTCTGAGAATCTAGACCTTTACAAGTACTTGTGCACACCACACCTGGTGTGCGAACCAAGGGTCAGCTCCCTGCAGTGTCCACCACAACTGTACTGCCCCTGGGGCCCTGCCTGTATGTGTAACCCCGAGTTTGAGAATCTACACCGTCACGTGTACGTGTGCACACCTCTCCTGATGTGTCTACCAAGGGTCATCTCCCTGCAGTGACCACCTAACCCCTTGTCTGAGAATCCACAACTTCACATGCACTTGAGCACACCTCACCTGGTGTGTCTACCAAGGGTCAGCACCCTGCAGTGACCACCACAGTTGTACTGCCCCTGGGGCCCTGCCTGTGTGTGTAACCCCGAGTCTGAGAATCTAGACTCCGTACTGTGTCACAAGTACTTGTACACACCTCGCCGGGTGTGTGTACCAAGGACCAGCTCCCTACAGTGGCCACAATGGCTGTATCACCCCAGGGGCCATGTCTGCATGTGTGACCACTTTAGTGTGTCCACCAAAGGTCAGATCCCTGCGATGACCACCTAACCCTGTGTCTGAAAATCTAGACCTTCCCATGTACTTGTGCACACCTCACCTGGTGTGTCCACCAAGGGTCAGCTCCCTGAAGTCCACCACAGCTGTACTGCCCCTGGGGTCCTCCCTGCATGTGTAACCCCGAGTCTGAGAATCTAGATCGTCGCGTGGGCTTGTGCACACCTCACCTGGTGTTTCTACCAGGGGTCAGCTCCCTGCAGTGACCACCAAACCCCTTGTCTGAGAATCAAGACCTTCGCATGTACTTGTGCACACCTCACCTGGTGTGTCTACCAAGGGTCAGCTCCCTGCAGTGACCACAATAGCTGTATCACCCCAGGGGCCATGTCTGCATGGGTGACCACTTTGGTGTGTCTACCAAAGGTCAGATCCCTGCGATGACCACCTAAACCCGTGTCTGAAAATCTAGACCTTCACATGGATGTGTGCACACCTCACCTGGTGTGTGTACCAAGGGTCAGATCCCTGCGGTGACCAACTAACCCCTTGTCTGAGAATCCACATCTTCACATGGACTTGTGCACTCCTCACCTGGCGTCTCCACCAGAGGTCATCTCCCTGCAGTGACCACCTGCCCCTTGTCTGGGGATCCACACATGGACTAATGTACACCTCACCTGGTGTGTCTTCCAAGGGTTAGCTCCCTGCAGTGACCAACCCACCCCTTGTATGATAATCCTGACCTTCAAATGGACTTGTGCACACCTCACCTGGCGTCTCTACCATGGGTCCCCTTCCTTCAGTGACCACCTACCCTCTTGTCTGAGAATCTACACCTTCACGTGGACATGTGCATACCTCACCTGGTGTGTCTACCAAGGGTAAGCTCCCAGAAGTGAGCATCTACCACCTTGTCTGAGAATCTAGACCTTCACATGACATGATCTTGTGCACACCTCATCTGGTGTGTCTACCAAGGGTCAGGTCGCTGCAGTGACCACCTACCCCCTTGCCTGAGAATCCACACCTTCACATAAACTTGAGCACACCTCACCTAGTGTGCCTATCATGGTTAGAACGGCTTGCAGTGAACTCCACACCTGAAAACTGTATTTTTTATTTTTATGAGAACACGCCCGGGTAAAACACCATGCAGCATTAATAATTAATAGGGAAGCGGTTTGATCTTAGAAATCAGTCAGACCCTGCCATCTTGTAACCTTTGAGAGCATGGTATGGATGGGCACTGACGAGGAAGAGAGGTCAGGTGAATTCTGTGCCAAATCCTGACTGTTAGTGGTCTTCTTAAGAGCAGGAGTGGGGATGTGTGGAGCTGGCACGTCTAGGGGGCAGGGCTGCAATTCCGTGACTGCACTGCCAAGCCTCTGTATGCCCTGGCATGACCAGTATTCAATGCACCCTCTCTATTTCTCACACACAAACACACACACACACAAGCACGCCCTCCTCACGCATGCATACAAACACTCACACAAGCACGCCCTCCTCACACGTGTATACACAAGCACGCCCTCCTCACACATCCATAAACATACACAAGCAAGCTCTCCTCACACGTGTATACACAAGCATGCTCTCCTCACACATGTATACACAAGCACGCTCTCCTCACACACCTACACACAAGCACACCCTCCTCATGCGTGTATACACACTCACACAAGCACGCCCTCCTCACACACATGTAAACACATACAAGCACAAGCATGCCCTCCTCACACATGTATACACACACACAAGCACACCCTCAACACACGTATATACACAAGCACGCCCTCCTCACATGTACACACACACACACACACGCCCTCCTCACATGTGTATACACACAATCACACCCTCCTCACACGTGTATACACACAAGCACACCCTCCTCACGTTTATACACACAAAAGCACGCACTCCTCACACATGTATACACACACACAAGCATGCCCTCCTCACACGTGTATACACATACACACAAGCACGCCCTCCTCACATGTATACACACACACAAGCATGCACTCCTCACATGTATATACACTAACGCACACCCTCCACTCACGTCTATACACGCACACCTTCCACACATATCTATACACACACAAACATGTGTATCCACACACACACAAGGACGCCCTCCTCACACGTCTATACACACATACACAAGCATGCCCTACTCACACGTCTATACACACAAGCACACCCTCTTCATGCGTGTTAACATACACACACACAAGCATGCCCTCCGCACACGTGTATACATACACACAAGCACGCCCTCCTCACATGTGTATACACACACACAAGCATGTCGTTCTCACACGTTTATACACACACAAGCACACCCTCCTCACAAGTGTATACACACACAAGCACGCCCTCCTCACACATCTATACACACACACAAGCACGCCCTTCTCACACGTCTATACACACACGTAAGCACACCCTCCTCACATACCTATTTACACACACAAGCGCATCCTACTCACACGTATATACACAAGCACAACCTCCTCACACGTCTACACACAAACAAGCACGCCTTCCTCACAAGTGCATGCACACAAGCATGCCCTCCTCACGTGTACACACACAAGCACATTCTCCTCACACATGTATACACACACAGGCATGCCCTCCTCACACGTGTATACACGCACACACAAGCACACCCTCCTCACATGTGTAGACACACAAGCACACTCTCCTCACACGTGTATACACAAGCACGCCCTTCTCACGTGTATATGCACACAGACAAGCACTCCCTCCTCCCACGTCTATACACACACACAAGCACACCCTCCTCACACGTCTATACACACACACAAGCACACCCTCCTCACGCGTCTATACACACAAACACACCCTCCTTACACACACAACCATGCCCTCCTCACACGTCTATTCACACAAAGCACACCCTCCTCACATGTCTACACACACACATACACACATCACGCCCTCCTCACACGTGCATACAAATACACAAGCACACCCTCTTCATACGTGTATACACAAGCACGCCCTCCTCACATGTCTACACACACACACACAAGCATGCCCTGCTCATGCATGTATATACACACACACGCTAGCCCTCCTCATGCATGTATAAACACACACAAGCATGCCCTCCTCATACGTGTATACACACACACAAAAGTACGCCCTCCTCACAAGTGTATACACACAGAAGCACACTCTCCTCACACGTCCATACACGCACACAAGCACGCCCTCCTCACACATCTATACACACACAAGCACGCCCTTCTCACATGTCTATACACACACATACAAGCACACCCTCCTCACACATCTATTCACACACACAAGCACATCCTCCTCACACATATATACACAAGTACGACCTCCTCAGACGTATACATACACACAAGCACGCCCTCCTCATGCATGTATTCACACAAGCATGCCCTCACGTGTATACACACAAGCACGTTCTCCTCACACGTGTATACACACACACAAAAGCACTCCCTCCTCACACGTGTATACACACACAAGCACTCCCTCCTCACAAGTGTATACACACACACAAGCACGCACTCCTCACATGTTTTCACACACACACACAAGCACACCCTCCTCACATGTCTATACACACAAACACACCCTCCTCACACGTGTAAACACACACACAAGCACGCCCTCCTTACATGTCTATATAAACACACACCAGCATGCCCTCCTCACACTTGTATACAAATACACAAGCACGCCCTCCTCACACGTGTATACATAAGCATGCCCTCCTCACATGTCTACACACACACAAGCACACCCTCCACACACGTGTATACATACATACACATAAGCACAGAAAAGTTGATCTGTCAACATTTTGCACACACAGGATTAATAGAATCCAGGAAGGTTACATTAAGTATCGCAGGGAACACATAATGCTTCTAAAGAGCCTAGAGCTGTCCAAAAAGCTGTTTCAAAAACGAATCTGTGACACATGTACCTTCTAGACCACCACCTTACTATCGCGAGATGGGGCAGGGTATCCTAGGGGGGTGGGACTTCACAGCAGGGCCCCGCTTCTCACAATAATTCAGTCTATCAACATATATCAGAATGTCACAAATAGACAGAGAGAGAAGAGAGTGCTCGGTAAATAAATCATGGGATATAACAGCCGAGTGTATATCACTCTGGCAGCGCTCTTCTCTACAACATAACAATGCACTATCCCTCATATGACCCTCCATCCAGGATCCTTAGGGTGCCCAGGCCAGCTGAATGTAACAAGCAATATATTGACCCCATCCAGAATACAGAGAGCCCCGACGTCGCATACATAGCAAAGCAGGCATTACACTCCATCGTGGACAAAAACAGTGAGGAGAGCACAAGGATGTAAAAAAGATATGAACTACAACACTATATCCAGGATACAGAAAGGCACAAGTGCATCTGTGTACTGCGAGGGAATGAACTACACCCTATCCAGAATACAGTGGGCTGGGAGCGCACCTGTGTACTGCGAGGGAATGAGCTCCACCCTATCCAGGATGCTGGAAGTGCAGGTGTGTACTGCGAGGGAATGAACTACACCCTATCCAGGATACAATGGGCTAGGAGCGCACCTGTGTACTGAGAAGGAATGAACAACACCCTATCCAGGATGCTGGGAGCGCACGTGTGTACTGCAAGGGAATGAACTACACCCTATCCAGGATACATTGGGCTGTGAGTACCCCTGTGTACTGCGAGGGAATGAACTCCACCCGATCCAGGATATAGTGGGCTGGGAGCTCATGTGTGTACTGTGAGGGAATGAACTCCACCCTATCCAGGATACAGTGAGCTGGGAGCGCACCTGTGTACTGCGAGGGAATGAACTCCACCCTATCCAGGATACAGTGGGCTGGGAGCTCATGTGTGTACTGCAAGGGAATTAACTCCACCCTATCCAAGATACATTGGGCTAGGAGCACAGCTGTGTACTACAATGGAATGAACGGCACCATATCCAGGATATATTAGGATAAGAGCGCACCTGTGTAGTGCGAGGAAATGAAAGACACCCTATCTAGGATACAGTAAGCTGGGAGTGCACGTGTGTACTGCGAGGAAATTAACTCCACCCTATCCAGAATACAGTGGGCTGGGAGCGCATGTGTGTACTGCAAGGGAATTAACCCCACCCTAACCAAGATACATTGGGCTAGGAGCGCACCTGTGTACTGTGAGGGAATGAACTCCACCCTATCCAGGATACAGTGGGCTGGGACCACATGTGTGTACTGCAAGGGAATTAACTCCACCCTATCCAAGATACATTGGACTAGGAGCGCACCTGTGTACTACCATGGAATGAACTGCACCTTATCCAGGAAACAGAGAGGTAGAGGTGTACCAGAGCACTGCAATGGAATTAACTCCACCCTATCCAGGATACATTAGGCTAGGTGTGCACCTGTGCACTGCAAGGGAATGAACTACACCTTATCCAGCATACAGTAGGCTGGGAGCGCAGCTGCGTACTGTGAGGGAATGAGCTCCACCCTATCCAGGATACATTGTGCTGGGAGTGCCCCTGTGTACTACAATGGAATGAACGGAACCCTACCCAGGATACATTGGGCTGGGAGCGTACCTGTGTACTGCGAGGGAATGTACTACACCCTATCCAGGATACAGTGGGCTGGGAGCGCACCTGTGTACTGCGAGGGAATGTACTACACCCTATCCAGGATACAGTGGGCTGGGAGCGCACCTGTGTACTGCGACGGAATGAACTAGACCCCATCCAGTATACAGAGGTAGAGGTGTACCCGAGTACTACAATAGAAGGAACTTCACCCTATACAGGATACATTGGGCTGGGAGCGCACCTTTGTACTACAATGGAATAAACTGCACGCTATCCAGGATACAGAGAGGTACAGGTGTACCAGAGTACTACAATGGAATGAACTTCACCCTAGTCAGGATACGGAATGATACTAGTACAGCTGTGTATTGCACACTGATGTATCTCACGCTATCCAGGATACAGAGAGCGTGTATAACCCCAGTGTACACAAATCAATGTATAAGACTAACATTCGACTGAAATCAATGCACACATCACAACGGTCCACCACTATATTAACTCTCCACACTCCTTCCTGTAGCCCACACCCAGGTGAAAAACCACTGACCTTAATAATTCCTTCAGAAAAGAAAATCAATCATACAAACAGAGATGCCACAAACATCCTAAGTGTCACGTCAAACACACCTTCCTTCCCAACTGCATCTGACCAACCACTTCCAAAATTTCTCCTTAGAAGCCATCACCTGTAATAATTACATCACATCTCTTTCAGTCCTAAAAACACTTCCCTGAGTTCCCAAACTCTCCACGAGTCTCTCACATCACATATTGGCATTGTGAAAGCATCACTCCCTGACAATGCACAATCAATCAATCAATCAGGATATTTGTAAAGCGCGCTGCTCACCCGTTAGGGTCTCAAGGCGCTGGGGGGGAGGGGAGGAGAACCGCTACTGCTCAACGAGCCAGGTCTTGAGCTGTTTCCTGAAGGAGAGATGGTCCTGGGTCAGTCGTAGGTGGGTGGGGAGGGATTTCCATGTCTTGGCTGCCAGGTAGGAGAAGGATCTTCCTCCGGCAGTGGTTCTACGAATGCGTGGGACGGTGGCGAGGGCGAGGCTGGCGGAGCGGAGCTGGCGGGTGGGTGTGTAGAATGTGAGGCGGTTGTTGAGGTATTTGGGTCCCATGTCTTGGAGAGCCTTGTGTGCGTGGGTGAGGAGTCTGAACGTGATCCTCTTGCTGACGAGGAGCCAGTGCAGGTTTCTCAGCTGGGCCGAGATGTGGCTGTGGCGGGGGATGTCCAGTATGAGTCGTGCAGAGGCGTTCTGTATGCACTGGAGTATTTTCTGTAGTTTGGCTGTGGTTCCAGCGTAGAGGGTGTTTCCGTAGTCCAGTCGGCTGGAGACGAGGGCCTGGGTGACCATCTTCCTGGTGTCGGCGGGGATCCACCGGAAGATCTTTCGGAGCATGCGCAGGGTGTTGAAACAGGATGACGAGACGGCGTTGACTTGCTTGGTCATCGTGTGGGAGGAGTCCAGGATGAAGCCCAGGTTGCGTGCATGGTCCGTTGGCTTGGGGGTGGTGCCCAGGGCAGGGGGCCACCAGGAGTCGTCCCAGGCGGAGGGGGATGTTCCCAGGATGAGGACTTCCGTCTTGTCTGAGTTCAGTTTCAGCCGGCTGAGCTTCATCCATTCCGCGACGTCTTTCATTCCTTCCTGGAGGCTGGCTCTGGCGGTGGCGGGGTCGTTGGTGAGGGAAAGGATCAGCTGGGTGTCGTCTGCGTAGGAGATGATGTTAAGGTTGTGTTGGCGTGTGATGGCTGCGAGGGGGCTCATGTAGACGTTGAAGAGGGTGGGGCTGAGCGAGGATCCTTGCGGGACGCCGCAGATGATCTCGGTGGCCGTGGACCGGAACGGGGGGAGGCGGACTCTCTGGGTTCTACCGGCGAGGAACAAGATGATCCACTCCAAGGCCTTTCCTTGGATTCCGACGTTGCCGAGGCGCTGTGGCATACGGTGTCGAAGGCTGCTGAGAGTTCCAGGAGGATGAGGGCAGCTGTTTCCCCGTGCAGGGACCTGATGTCGTCAGTAGCTGCGATGAGGGCCGTCTCGGTGCTGTGGTTTGCTCGGAAACCGTACTGCGAATGGTCGAGGGATCCGTTTGTCTCGAGGAAGGCGGAGAGTTGTTTGTTGACGATCTTCTCGATGACTTTGGCCGAAAAAAGGGAGGAGCGAGATGGGGCGGAAGTTCTTGAGGTCCATGGGGTCTGCGGTGGGTTTCTTCAGGAGGGCGCTGAGCTCGGCGTGTTTCCAGCTCTCCGGGAAGGTGGCGGAAGCGAAGGAGCTGTTAATGATGTCCCGGAGTTGGGGTGCGATGATGGAGTCGGCTTTGTTGAAGATGTGGTGTGGGTAGGGGTCGGTTGGGGAGCCGGAGTGGATGGTGTTCAACGTGCGGGTGGTGTCTTCGGTGCTGACCGAGGTCCAGGTGCAGAGGGTGGTGGTTGGGGGGCTGGATCGGTGGTTGGATGCGTGGTCTGTGTGCCGAAGCTGTTGTGTATGTCGGCGATCTTGCGGTGAAAGAATGAGGCGAGTGAGTCGCAGAGGTCTTGCGAGGGTATGATGTTGTTGTTGCAGGCGCTGGGGCTGGAGAGCTCTTTAACGATGCTGAAGAGTTCCTTGCTGTTGTGGGAGTTGTTGTCCAGTCGTTCTTTGAATGTGGTCCTTTTGGTGGTGCGGATCAGCTAGTGGTGTTTGCGGGTGGCGTTCTTGAGGGCTGTCATGTTTTCTGTTATCTGGTCGTGGCGCCAGGCTTTCTCGAGGGTGCGGCAGGTTTTCTTGGAGTTTTTGAGGTCGTTGGTGAACCAAGAGGCTTTCTTGCTGCCGTGTCTGCTGGGGGGGTTCTTCAGTGGTGCGAGGTCATCTGCGCAGTTGGTGAGCCACTGTGTGAGGTTGCGGGCTGCTTCGTTGGGGTCCGTCGTGTTGGTGGGAGGGTTCTGGCTGAGGGAGGTGGTGAGCTGGTCGGCGGTGATCTTGCTCCAGCTTCTGCGGGGAACCTGTTGCGGGTGGTGGTGGGTCATGGTTCTCCTGAAGTTGAAGTGGACGCAGCTGTGATCTGTCCAGTATAGTCCGGTGGAGTGGCTGAAGGAGATGTGCTTGCTGGCGGAGAGGACGGGGTCAAGCGTGTGGCCGGCGTAGTGGGTGGGGGTGTTCACCAGTTTCTTGAGTCTGAGGTTGGCGAGGTTGTTCAGCAGGGCGGCGGTGTTGCTGTCATTGTTGTTCTCCAAGTGGAAGTTGAGGTCTTCTAGGAGGATGTAGTCTGAGGAGGATAGGGCGTGCGGGCTGACGAAGTCTGCGATGGCTTCGCTGAATTGTGTGCGTGGTCCTGGGGGTCTGTACATGAGGGTGCCTCTGAGGGTGGTCTTGGGATCGGTGTGTATCTGGAAGTGAAGGTGCTCGGCGGCGGTGAGGGTGTCGTCGAAATTGTTCGTGATGCAGATGGTGTTTCTGTGGACGATGGCGATGCCTCCCCCGGTTTGGTTGACGCGGTCCTTCCGGGCGATCTTGTAGCCATCCGGGATGGCTATGGCGATGTCGGGGGCTGAGGAGGCGTTCATTCAGGTTTCTGTGAGGAAGGCGACGTCTGGTGATGTTGTGTCGAGGAGGTTCCAGAGTTCGACGGCGTGCCTGTGGACGGAGCGGGTGTTGAGCAGGATGCACTTGAGGTGATCGTTGCTATTGCCTGGCTTGGCGGGTGCGGTGCAGGTTCGGAGGCAGGTGAATCTGCAGGCTTGGCAGGTGAAGAGTCCGTGGGTGCGTTTCGGGGTGGCTCGGTAGCAGGTGGGGTTCTGGCCGGCGTTGAGTGCGTGGAGGGTGGTGGCGTCGTAAGTCCGTCGGGTGGGCTGGCATCGTCGGGGGCCAGGGGTCCTGGTGCTGGGCGAGGTCCAGGAGTGGACGGGCATAGACGGGCTTGCCTTTGGCGCGCCCCGCCATATATGGCCAAGTGGGAGGGAGGAGCAGCTGGGAGGCGGGAGTGGGGCGGCGAATGGGGATCGGGACTAAGGAAGGGGGTGGGGCCGCAGGGGAGCAGCGGGGGGGGGGAGACAAGGGCGGGAAAAATCACGGGGGAAGCGGCAAGGGGGCAAGCCTGAGGGCGGAGGCCCAAAAAAGCAGCAACAGCCCACAGAGGAGATGGCAAGAGAGCAAGGCAGAAGGATACGGCAAGAAGGCGAAGGCAGGTAGGCGAGAAAGAGGCAACAGCCGCAGGAGTGGCGGCGCTAGAGGCGCTAGAGGCAGCAGCGGTGAATAGGGCACACGGGGGCCGTGCGGTGAGTGGAGTGACCGGGTCAGACACGCACAGTGGCCATCTTGTAATGGTTTTTCATAAAGGTTAAATAATAATTACAAGATGGCTGCCAAGCATTTGTGCGCATGGACGGCTGTGATCTTAGAATGGTTTCTGAGCTGCTCCCAGTGCACTTTTCATCGGCTCCTCTAAAAGGCCCAAGGTTTTCTCTACTTGGGTGTCTTCCCTGAGTAGACACTAGTCTCACAGGCCATCAGGCCACAGGTGGCATTAGGCTTCACCTTTTCTAATGATGAATTTCATTGTTTCTACCGCCTGGTACTTTAGGCTGGAGCCTAGGGTGGATACTGGCCTTCCTGAATATCCGTAGACCAAGGGTGATGGTTGCTCCTCTCTCTCTTGACCTGTACCCTCTGGAGCAGCCTGTCAACTTCTCAGGCAGACTTGACTTAGAAGAAATGTAACAATTGTTTATTTACCAGCCATAGCTTTGGAGAAAGGACATGAACTTGGGCATTCACTAAAGTGTCAGATATCCCCTCATCCTCCTCTTGGCTTTCCTGCTCCAATGCTCGTGGGATGGTGTTAGAGTCTGCTAGCCTTTTCCGGTTCAGAGATGTCCTGTACCCAAACAGAAAATGCCCAAAGGTAGCCCACATGCTTTGGGAGAAAACGTTCTGCCAGTGGGAGAACATTCATTTGTTTTTATTCAAAGGAAATGTATCACTTTGTGGGGCAGCGTTTGGAGAACAACTAAAGAGCAGACAAGTCCTCCATGCTGGCAGAACATAGAACAGCTACCGTCATCTGAAGCTACTTCAGGGAAGCAAGCAGTGGCAAAGCCAAATAGGTCTGAGATTAATATGCTCATGCATGCAGGGTTAGCACATTAGAGCAAGAAACTTGAGAGGGAGCCAACTGAAGTAGACAGCAGACTACAGTTGTAAAATTGCCCCTCTTGCAGTTCAATGCAAGCACTGGAGTGGAGGCGGAAGGATACATCCAAACAGCCAATAGCATTAGGTGAGAGATGTATACTCCACTGGGCTGAGCCAAGATGTGATTAACAAAGTCTGCAGCAAACTCCTGGAAGAGGCTGGTTCAATAAAGTGAATATTTGAGAGGGTGGACCCGAATGTCACTCTAGGTATATTGTTAGCAACAGGTCTGTTTGACAGCTGGTGTCAAAATCAGACCTAAAACAAAAGCCCACTGCACAGCAGCAAACTCTAAATTTGACGGGCCAGCACCTGCTACTACGGCAGATTGAATGCGTTACCTCTAGCTCCCAGTGGCCAGTAGACACTTTGCCATATTTATAACTGTAAAATACAGTCATCTTTTTTAAATGGGAGAAATTTAAAGAGAAGAAAAATATTTCTTTGAAACAGTAAATCTTAATGTTTTTCTCCACTTTCAATTACGCCAATCACATCTTAATGTTTTATGAAGCACGTTTCTTCACTTTAAATTCTCCCATTCAAACATATGGGTGTATTTTTCTGTTATACATATGGCACCTTGTCAACAGGCTACTGGGAGCAAGATGCCTGGTGTTTGTAAATGTGACACTGGGAAATGGGATTCAATTTAAGTGATGAGTTTTATTGAAGTAAACATAAAAAGAGTCGCCTTTACACACAGCAGCAAACTTACTCCCAGTAGATGGCAGACATAGTGCCATATTTATAACGGAAAAAAGAAGCATTTATTTCAAGTGGTAGAAATTTAAAGAGCAGAAAAATGTTCCATACCATGGACATTTTTGCAGAACATGTTATGCACTTTAAATTTCTCCTACTTAAAAAAAATGGTTATATGTTTGCATTATACGTGTAACAATGCCACATCATGAAAAGATTTCCAGTGCCACAGTACATACAACACAAGCTCTCAGTCACCCATACACATTTATTCCATTTATACGGACACATGTTCATACATCCCTAAAGACCACACTCTCACTGAGACCCTTGGCTGTCCTGTCATAGTGCCCCTACTCAAAGTATTTTGTTCTAACCATAGTATCGGGCTCCATGGACATTAGGTTTAAAGTCAGTGGTGCTGGGTGTAAGGGTATCTGGTAACAACTCGTGAGTTGCTCGGCCTTCAGTAGCTCACAATGATTGTCAATGATCAGAATTAGCTCTCGCTATTGAAAGGGGTGGAGACCCCTGACCTAGTGACTGCTCAACTAGTGCTTCATAAAATGGATTAAGCTTTTCGTGTAGGGTGAAGTGGACAAACTCGGATTTTATTTGTCTCTGTTAAGATGTGCTTCTGAGCCAGTGATTGGAGCTGGGAGGTGGAACAATGTAATCTGTTTTTAGATGGAGCACTCCACGCCAAGCACGAAAAAAACAATATACCCGAACAATTAGAAATCAGGCAGAGGCTGCCGGAGTGACAGGCTGCAGCAGCAGCACAAAGGTATCGCCTGCTAGGAGGTTGGGCTTTCAGCAGTAATTGCTTTCGGTGGGTGGGTTATTTGACAATACCTAGAAGAAAAACAATCAAGGGGCGACATCATGAACCACAAAAAAACAGCTTATACGAAACAGCAGGAAAAACTCTTTCAGTGTGATGGCTGCACATGAAGGGGCTGAGCCTGGGGGAGAGATTGTGATCTTTCTCTCTCCCTCCCCAACCCACACCCCAAACAGGAATGAGCAAAAGGCTTTAAAACAGGAAACATCTGGGATACACAATAAAACAACAATAAAGACAGCCAGAGAGAAGTATGACACTTAGGAGGCCCTTGGATGAAGTGCTCGTGTGTGAGCTCTCAACAGTAGGGGTGCACTTGTTGTGGGTTTAGTGAGACCTAGGGTGCACCTCAGTGCACTGGTTTTGGGTTCAGTGAGATGTAGGGAGCGTCTTAGTGCACTGGTGGTGGGTTCAGTCAGACCTAAGGGCACCTCGCTGCCCTGG
This sequence comes from Triturus cristatus, assembly GCF_964204655.1. Classification (NCBI taxonomy): domain Eukaryota; kingdom Metazoa; phylum Chordata; class Amphibia; order Caudata; family Salamandridae; genus Triturus; species Triturus cristatus. The sequence continues at coordinate 146,829,661 of NC_140579.1, read as the reverse complement.
TGGCGAGTGGAGCTGACCTTAAAATGTCCCTTGCTAACTTGGAGTCCATACCTCTGCTTTCCCCCCACTTCTTTAGCGTGTTGTACTGACCTGATGATGGGAGTGGGACCTCGCCCCAACTGAGAACTTGCGCATTTTTATTATATGCTCTGCCTTGCTTTTGTTTTTCATTTTCGGTTTAATTTAAAACAAAACCTTTGTTACTCCTGTTCTATAACCATGGACCCTTTACGTGTTGTTCTTATCATGCTGCCGGACCTCCGGGATGTCGGCTGAATAGCTGTGATCCATGATGGCATAAATAAAGTTTTTTAAACAAAAAAAAAAATGTCCCTTGCTGCATTAGTGGTGGGTTGAACCGGCCACAGAATGAGCCTCTGAGCACTGGTGGTGAGTGGAGCTGGACTTTGAATGCACCTCGGTACACTGCTGGTGGGTTGATCAGGACATTAGGGGTGCCTCTGTGCACTGGTGGTGAATGTAGCAAGACCCATGGGGCGCCTCAGTCTTAAATTGCACCTCAGTGCACTGGTGGTGGGTGCAGTCGGATTTCGAATGCACCTCGATGCACTGGTAGTGAGTGCAGTCAGATGTAGGGAGTGCCTCTATGCACAGATGGTGGGTGCAGCCAAACCTAGAATGCGCCTCAGTGCACTGCTGGCAGGGGATGTTTTGGTACGCTGGTGGTTGGGGATGTCTTGGTACACTGGTGGTGGGGGATGTCTCGGTACACTGGTGGTGAGTGGAGCTGGTCTTGTTATATTTCATATCGGTGCCCTAATATAGGTCCAGGGAACATCATACACTTTGAGACTTTGAGGCCGACACACTGACCAGAGACGCTGTGGCTCCGGCTTACCATCGCTCCAGCTAACAGTGGTCTGACGATTCCTTACGGGGTGTCCAGTTCAAGTCCAGGACGAAGTCCCACACTCTCACTATTCAGGTATGGGGTTCCGACTAAAGCCTAGTGGGATTCTTCGCTCTTAGGCTCTTAGGCTTAGGCTCTATAGCACCTACTTACATGCTAGGTACACTTAGGTGCATCTAGTCAGGCATCTTAGGAGTATGCACTTTATTTTATAAATGCATTTCCTATTCCTGTATATGTTCATGAGTAATTGAAAAATGGTAGAACAATACTATTTCTTTTTATTCACTGTACTACTGGTTCTATATCTCTGCTACTGTGTTACAGTCGTAATAGCGCACTTATTTTACATGAGAAGAGCAATGGTACAATAAATTCTTACTGTAAAAACGCTCAACAGTTTTTTTTCTGTATCTCTCTGAGAGCAACACAAGCATGCACGAGTGATTGGGTGAAAAGTAGTATATTGTTTCCACGAGTCTGAGGTTATTGTGTTCTGAGGTTGCCAAAAACGAATCTCTCTGATAGCAGGAGAGTCTACTGACACTGCGAGCTATCTAATGCAAACAATAGGCTAACATATGCGGTGGGGGTGCAAAGAGTCATTCTGCCACCAGACCCACAGTATATGTTATCCGTAAACAGCGTAGGTCCTGCATAACAGGGTACTATTAGAACTACACTACAGTCTTAGATTGTGCCTAGGGCGGCAGGCCCGTCTAGTTGGACCTAGAATGCGTCTCTGTGCACTGGTGGTGGGGGGTGACTTGGTGCACTGGTGGTGTGTGAAGTCAGACCTATGGGTTTCCTTGGTGCACTGGTAATAGGTGCATTCGGATCAAGAGTGTACCTCATTGCACTGGGTGTGGGTTCAGCTGGACTTGGAATGTGCCTTGGTGCACTGATGATGGGTGCCGTCAGACCTAGAGGGTGCCTCGGTGCACTGGTGGTGGGTGGAGCAAGACCTAGGGGGTACCTCGGTTCACTGATGGTTGGTGAAGCCAGACCTAGAATGAGCTTCTGTTCACCGGTGGTTCGTGGAGCTGGATCTATGAAGCGCCTTGTATCGACATTTATAAAGCGCGCTGTAACCCTACGGGCATCCTGGCGCTACAATACGAATAAGGTGCTGGTAGGTAAGAAGTGTGGCTGAGCCGTATGATTATGCTCTAGGGAAGATCCAAGTCTTCACTTTCTTTCGAAACAACAATAGGTCCTGCATTTGCCCCAGTTCCAAGGTAAGACTATTCCAGAGGCAGGCAGCTGCCACGCCGAACGCTCATTCCCCCATTGTAGATCTCTTTATCCTTGGGATAATGGCAAGAATGGCTGACGAGGACCATAAGCTGCGTACTGGTGCATACCACCGGATCCTACCCTGAAGTAGTTTAGGTCCAAGTCCATTTAGTGCTTTAAAAACAATGCACAGAGACTTGAACATTATCCTTTGGGTCACCGGGAGCCAGTGCAGCTCCGCTAACGCCTGGGTTGTTGATGACCGACGTGGTCATGTCAAAGCAAGCTTCGCTGCTGCCGCCTGAATTCTTTGGAGCCTCGTGGTCAAATAACTCGAGGACTCCAGTAACAAGGCATTAGAATAATCCAGGCGGCTCAAAATGACACTCCTAACCACTGTAGCTCTGGCCTGAGAAGGTAGCAATGGCAGCACCTTCTGGAGACCTCTATATGTGAGTGTAGCAGCTTCCAACCAGCTTATTAACATGAGATTCCTGATTCAACTTATCATTGAAGCTGACCCCCAGATTGTGTACCGTGCTCACGGGTACCAAGGGGGCATCTGAGGGGATAGGCCAGAAGTCAATAGGTAAAACTAGCGGCACTCTGCCCACCCCACAGTGCAGAATATCAGTTTTTTCGTTGTTAAACTGTAGTGAGTTGCTTCTCAACCAGCTCACCATGTCCCACATACATTTGTGAAATGTTTCTTGGGAGTCAGCATGGTTGCCTTCCATGGACACTATAAGCTGGGTGTCATTGGCATAGTTAACCACACTAATGTTATGAGCTTTGATGACATCCAGAAGCGGCCGCATGTAGGCATTGAATAAGATGGGGCTGATTGAAGACCCCTGGGGTACCCCATGCTCATTATTTACAAATTCTGATTGAAAAGGGGGAGGGTTACTGCCTGTCGTCTTTCAGCCAGATAGGATTGAACCCAACGCAAAGCCATATCCACCACCCCATCTCTTCCAGCCTTGCAAGCAGGTTTGCATGGTTCACCATGTCGAATGCAGCGGACAGGTCCAGAAGAATTAGGATCGCTGACTGTCCCCTGTCCGCACGCATACAAAGATTATCCAACGCGGTTACCAGCGCTGTTTCCATCCCATGACCTGGGCGGAAACCAAACTGCTCATCCTCCAGCTTGTTATTGGTCTCCAGAAAAAGGGAAAGTGCCCAGCTCACTAGGCGTTCCACTATCTTTACTGGGTATGGTAAGAGGGAGATTGGTCGATAGTTTCTGGGGCAGTTTGGGTCCAGTGAGGGTTTTTTCAGGAGTGGTGTTATTATTGCCTGCTTCTAGCAGGGAGGTACCACCCCGCTACTGAGGGACTGACCACACAGTTGACGTAGGACAGGAAAGACCTCGGGGTCTAGCTCTTTCCATAGTTTTTGGGGAATGGGGTCCAGTGGTGAGCCTGAGGAGACTCCCAAAGCCACCCTGACAAACTCTACTTCCGAGGGCAACTCAAAGTGGTCCAGGGTGGTCTCCTGCTTCAATGGCCCGAGCCTCTTGTCTCTGGCTTCGTTAGTGATTAATATTTCTCTTCCATCACTTTCATTAGTGCCGTGTAGGACCTCTAATTTCAGTCCTTCCACGATCTTGCTTATCTTCTCGTGAAAGAAGGATGCCATTCCATCACATAACTCTTGTGAAGGCACAATCTTATTATTAGTACATTCAGGGGTGGTCATGTCTCTCACTATTTTAAAGATACATTTAGTACTATTGGGTGATTTCAGGATAAAGTCTGCAAAGTATTCAGCTTTGGCGGTTGTTATTTAGTTAGATTAGATAGTTTCTCCTTCCAGATAGCTTTTTCATTCTCAGCATAATGCTTTCTCCATTGTCTTTCTGCCTGCTTGCAATCCATCTTATGGTTCCTTAATACATCAGTATACCATTGGACAGAAGGTCTTCCCCGTTTCCTGATGTTCTTAAGAGGGGCAAGCTGGTCGATTTTTCTAGTTAGTTGCCTGCAAAAGGCTGTGTAGTTCTCCGCTACCTACTTCCTAGGGCTAAGTGAAAAACTGGGGCCGTTTTGCCCTCTTCAATAGACCCTTCCAGTCCCTACTGAGGAAACTCCTTTCTTCCTTGGGCAAGGCCCTGGTCCTCCTAGCATGAACCACTCTAAATTTGACCAGGTGATGATCAGACCATCCCACCGGTAAGATTTTGTCGATTACAATCGAGCTTTCCCCGGCAAAGATCAGATCCAATACGTGTCCTTCTTTATGAGTCGCTTCAAGGACCCATTGCAGCAAGTTCATGTTTGCGCAGGACTGAATAACATTGTTGTAGGCTGTATCCATTTTCCCATCAGACAATAAGTTAAAAAGTCTCCCAATATTAACAATGTGGACTGTGGGTGCAACCAGTCTTAGAAAGTGTCTCAGTGCATTGGTGGTGGGTGGAGCCGGACCGAGAGTGTGTCTGTGTGCACTGGTAGTGTGCAGACCTCAGTGTACTGGTGGTGGGGGAAGCTGGCCTTAGAGTGTGCCTCCGTGCACTGATGGTGGGTGAGGCCTCTGTGCACTGGTGGAGGGGTGGGTAGAGCTGGCCTTACAATGTGCCTCAGTGCACTGGTGGTGGGTGGGGCTTTCGTGCACAAGTAGTGGATGGAGCAGGTCTTAGAGTGCACCTCTGTGCCGTGGTGTTGGATGGGACTAGTCTTATAGTGTACTTCAGTGCACTGGTGGTGTTTGGGCCTCAGTGCACTTGTAGTGGGGGGAGCTGGTCTTAAAGTGTGCCTCAGTGCACTGGTGGTGGGGTGGGTGAAGCTGGTCTTAGGATGTTCCTCAGTGCACTGGTGGTGGGTGGAGCCTCAGTGCACTGGTGGTGAGTAGGGCCTCAGTTCACTAGTGGTGGGTGGAGCTGGTCTTTGAGTGTGCCTCGATGGAAAGTTAGACAACCTGTGCTCAGGCCTTTAAATTAGATTCTACTAGTTGGCATGCAGCACTGATTGTGTCACCCACTTAAGTAGCCCCTTTAAACATGTCTCAGGCCTCCCACTGCAGAGCTTTGTGTGTGCAGTTTTAAATTGCCATGTCGACCTGGCAAAATAAACCTTTGCCAGGCCCAAACCTTCCTTTTTAATACATATAAGTCACCCCTAGGGCAGGCCTTGGACAGCCGAGCAGGCAAGTTGCAATGTATTTAAAAAGTTGGACGTGTACTCTTATGTTTTACATGTCTTGGTAATGAAAAACTCTTACATTTGCTTGTCACTGCTACAAGGCCTAGCTCTCCCATAGGATAACATCAGAGTTACCTTATTCATTTTATAAGTGTAATTTCCAAATGGGAACAGGTCACCACTTCATGTCTGGTGTCTCTGGACTTGTGATTTGAAATTCTAACTTACGGTGTAGTCAGATTTTACGTTACCGTTTTGAAAATGCCACTTTAAGAAAGTTGGCATTTTATTGCCTTAGCCATCTGGTGCATGCAGCCTGTCTCTGAGTCACAGGGCTGGGTGTAGTGGCAGTTGAGCTTTGTATATTCCTCCTAGAGAGCTACACACAATGGGCAGTTTAGGTGTGACTGGATGGGCCATTACTGGCAGGATGGGAGGGAGGAGCTGGATCCAGCCCCACTTACATTTGAATAGGCTGTGTCCTCTCTCCACACAAAGGGCTGCATACCCCTTGTAGTTGGTATGTAGCCAGGAAGCAGGGCACTTGTGCACTAAAGAGACATTCCCGTAGAAGCTTCTCCCTACTTCAAAGGTACAAACACCAAATCTTCACTACACTTCTGGACTTGTAGCTTCTCTGCGAGGAAGGACTGCTGTGCTGCTGAAAGGACTGCCACTCTGCCGGACTGCTGCTCTGAAGGAACTGCTGCTCTGTAGTGCTGACGTGCTGCCCTATTGCCCCCTCAGTCTTGGACCCTTGAAAGTGAGCCTAAGGTGCTTGCCAGCACCTGTGGATCCAGCAGACCCAACGCATCTCCTCTGTTACGCGGCACTACCCTGAGCATAACCAACGCATCTCCGCTGCTGCACGGATTGGACCCTTCGCAAAGCCCTGCATCGATTCCACTGCCTGCAACGCCTTCAGAACTACCACAGAGTGACGCATCCTTGGTGAAGGTCCTCGCAACCCTCATTAACGGCAGCCTCTAGACTATGCTGGACTCCACATCGCAGCCTCGCAGCATTTCGGAACCAACGCATTGCCCCAACTGCACACAACATCCTTGATGTCATACTTCACACCGCAAGCCCATTCAATGGGACTCTTGATGACAGTGCAGGCCCTCGCATCGCAGCCTCACCGTATCTCGGAACCGACGCATCACTAAGGCAGTGCGCCACGTATTTGACACGAATACTCACAATGTCCTGCAAACCCGGATTAACAGTACTTTTGCTAAGCAGGCCTAACTGGGCCCAGTAACTGGACCGCACTCTATTGTGGTCTGCCTGAACTTGTGACTTTGTCCCAATCCGGGGCGACCAGATATCCACACTGATGCTTTGAGCTTTTTGGTGCTATTCTTACTAAAAAATTTAAACTTGAATATCTCCAGTTCTACTTATTGGATTTTTGTCATTTTGGACTTGTTTTATTTATTAAAAGAAGTTTTATTTTTCTAACTTGGTGTGAGATCCTTTTTGTGTGGTATTTACACATTATCACTGTTTGAAGTGTTGCACAAACACTTTACACATTGTCTGTAAGTTAAGCCTGACTGCTTTGTGCAAAGCTACCAGAGGGTTGAGCACAGGGTAATTTAGGATTGGCTTGCACCATACCCTGACAAGGATTGTGGTTTCTGCTTGATCAGGGATCACACCCCAATCAATCAGCAACCCAAATTCTCACAATAAGTAAATTTGAATCAATTCTAGTTTTCTAACATGAATCATGCGTGAGTACAGTCATAGGTAATCAGGAAAAAGGCTGATTTCATCTGACATTCCTAATATATTTCTATAACATTATTTTGTGATAGTCCAAACTGGAATAACTTAAAACCAAATGCAGATGAAATTTACAAATGGTGCAAGTTTCACTTATCTTCATAAATCGGGCTCCAGGTGAGAAATGAAGAGAAATGTTCTCAGAGAGGTGAAGTGGCATTCAGTCCGACCAGACTGGTCCGCGAAGCAGTTTTTGCCTTCTAGTGGCTCATAAAGGTGTCTCCAACTACCTCACTCCTGGCTCTTGGGGGACGACAGTCTCTAGGCTGCAAGGCCGGGCAGACAGAAAGAAAGGCAGGAACAGTACATGGATGTTCTGCAGTCTATGGATTAACCTTAGAAAAGGGAAGATTTCAGGCCTTTTCTAAGGATGGGGCTCCTAGGTGGCAGACTTGCCTTGCCTGGACTAGAGGACAGGAAGGAAATTTTAAGTTTTCAACTCTAAGCTCCCTACAAAGGATTCCAGCAATGACAGAGACCGAGCACACCACCCCCCCCCCCCCTTCAATTGAGCTCTCTTCCAGCTGTCACACGAGCTCTCTTCCAGTTGTCACACAGTCTTACAACAGCTGTTCACTACCAAATAAAACAAGCATTGCAAATGCAATCTTTTCCATTTGTTTGAGTTGGAGCTATTGGCATTGTAAATGGCAATACATTTTTCTTATGTGTTATGATGTGTATGTATGCTGTGTGTAGTGGAACTTTATGGGTTGGATTGGATTAGTTAGTTGTGTAATTGTGTGGTGTGGAGTATATTTGTGTAGTGGCATTATGTGGCATGGTGTGCTTTGGAAATGTATGGTAAGCAATTATGCGGCTTTCAGTGCAGTGGCATTATGTGGAGTGTGATTGTGAGTTGTGGAGTGGTAAGTAGTTCAGTTCAATTATGAGTAGTGCTACTAAATGATGCGGCACGATGTGGAATTGTGTGGTGTGGATTTGATGTATGTGGTGTGTTGTGTAATTGTGTTGTGTTGTAATATGTGATTTGGTGTTAAATCATGTGGTGTGGACTGGAAATGTGTGGAGCTGAATAGTGTGTCATGGAACTGTGTGTATAGGTTTGCGTTTTTGGTGACGGAAAAGAACAAATAGGTAGGAGCTTAGCATCAGATCTGTGTTGAGCTATTGGCATTGTAAATGTAAATGTCTCTTACCTATGTGTTATGGATTGGAGTGGATGTATGTGGTGTGTACCGATTATGTGAGTTGGTTTGGACTTGTTAGTTGTGGTATTCTGTGGTGTGAAACTGTGTGGTGAGGATTTGTGTAGTGGAACTAAGTGGTATGATGTGCAGTTATATTATGTAGATAGCAATGATATGTTTTTGAGTGTATTGAAATTATGTGGAGTGGGACTGTGTGTAATGGAGTGTAAGTATGTGGAATGGTGTTTTGTGTTGTGGAGTGTTATGTAGTGGAGTTTAAAGAAGACATGTACAACTGGAGGACTATTAAAAAAAGAATTAACAAAAAATGTCTTCTAGTGTTTTTTTGCCCTTGCAATGCTGGCAACCTCTTCCTGCCTGTTGCAATGTTTGTTTATTATAGCTTTTTTGTTCTCGTGAATGAAGGGTAATTAACAATAGGAGGGTGTAGATTGAGAAATAGTACATGAATTACAACACGAGCAGCAGACGTGAACTAGGAGAGTATCAACAGTTGCCAGATTTCGAGGGCACACTAAGGTGGTGCTAAGAAATGCTGAAGTGGGGCTGGGGTGGTGGTGTGCTGGTGCAGATGTGATGCTCAGGTGATGCTGAATGATACACAGGTGGTGCTGAGTGATGCTGAGGTGGTGCTGAGTGATGCGGAGGTGGTGCTGAGTGACGTGTTGCTGAGTTATGCTGAGGTGGTGGTGCTGGGCTGGTGCTAAGTGATGCTGAGTTGGTGCTGTGTTGAGGTGATGCTCTGCTAATGCTGAGGAGGTGGTGGTGCACTGTTGCAGAAATGGTCCTGTGCTGATGTTTATATTGTACTGCGTTGGTGCTGAGGTGGTGCTGCGCTGATGCTGAGCTGGTGGTGAACTGATTAAGAGGTGATACTGAGGTGATGATTAGGCCGTGCTGAGTGATGCCGAGGTGCTAGTTCATTCTAAGGTTGTGGTGCTTAGTGATTTTGAGTTAGTGTTGTGCTGAGGTGATGCTGCACTGATGTTGAAGTGGTGCGGTATTTGTGCTGAGTTGCTGCTGAGGTGGGGCTGCTTTGGTGCTGACGTGGTGATGTGCTGGTGGTGGTGCATTGATGCGGGGATGGTTCTGTGCTAATACTGACGTGGTGCTGCACTGCTGCTGAGGTGGTACTGAGTCATGCTGAGGTGGACCTGAGTCATGCTGAGGGGGTGCTGCTGCACTGGTGCTCAAGTGGTGCTGCACTGATGAGGTAGTGCTGTGCTGAGATGGGGCTGTGCTGATGCTGAGGTGGTGGTGGTGGTGTTCAGGTGGTGCTGTGCCAATGCGAAGATGGTGCTGCGCTGGTGCTGCACTGATGCTGAGGTGGTGCTGCACTGATGCTGAGGTGGTGCTGCACTGAAGCTCAGGTGGTGCTGCACTGGTGGTGGCTCACTGATGAGGAGGTGGTGCTGTGCTGATGATGTGGGGGTGCTGAGTGATGCTGTGGTGGTGCTGACTGATGTTGAGGTGGTGGTGGTGCACTGGTTCTGAGGTGGTGCTGAGCTGGTGCTCAGGTGGTGCTGAGTGATGTTGAGTTGGTGCCGAGGTGGTGGTGCGCTGATGCTGAAGTGGTGCTGCATTGGTGCTGAGTTGCTCCTGAGGTGGGGCTGCGTTGGTGGTGGTGCACTGATGCTGACATAGTGCTGCGCTAAAGCTAAGATGGTGCAGTGCTGATGTTAAGGTGGTGCTGCGCTAGTGCTGAGTTGGTATTGCGCTGATGCAGAGGTAAGCCTGAGTGTTGCGGATTCCTTCATCACAACCACCTTTTAACAGTGTCCCTTAACCTCTTCGCTGAGGCGCAAATTCCGCCGCAGCGCTGCCGCATTGCTGGACATTCCATTCGTGGGCGTGGTCATGACGTCTCCCGGCCGTCGTCCGCACACGCCCATTGTGACTCATCACGGCCGGAAGACGTCATGAGCATGGAAGAGGTTAAGGCTCCATAACCACTAACGTTCAGATGCATTTAATTAGTTATAAAGCGCCACCCATACCAGTGTAGGATGTCAAAGCACTTTGCATCACACACACAAATTAGACAATCAATCATACGTGTATAAATTAGCGTAAAGGAAATGTTACATAAGACTACAGGGTGTAGGAGGCACAAGTCATGCATATTGGTAGGCAGCATTGCTAAAGAGTGCTTGGGCCCTAGAAGCACAAACTCAGAATTGAAAACAGAACAACACAGTTGGTGGTTCTCTTAAGAACTGATTTCTAGCCATGTTAACCCTTTTTGCAACATTAATATCTGCTCTAATCTATACTTTGCAGTATATGCAGTTCTTTGATGAAATTTATAAATTCACTGTTCTAGGTTAGGATTTTAATTTACAAGCTGCAAGTAACAGAAAAGCAGTAACCCACTGACCTATTTAAATTTTATACACTTTGTGTTCCGTATGGTACACTTTCTTTGCAGCCCACATATTACCCTCTGCTACCTTGCAATGAGTCAAAACTTCTTCCACTAGACAACTCCATCTCTCCAGCAAAAACATTAATTACTGGAGTTATCTTGACATTTTTATTGTCTGGGATTGCTTGAGGCCAGGAATCTGTCAGGGAGTGCTTTTAAAAGCAAAATAAACTTGGAAACATGGCCCTGAAGTCAGTATCCAGTGTGATCACACTACCCTTGTGTCAGCCCTGCGTTCTTGTACTGCATTTATTTAATGTACTACATTCAAATGCACATTTATAGGAGACATTCTTTCAGAAAGAAACATTTTGGCCTCAGCGCTAAACCAAGAGCAGAGACTTCCAACCCCTCAGCCAGCAGCCAAGCACAGGTCCTGGAGGGAAGGAAAGAACACAAGCAGCATGCATATTAAAGTATCATTTGAAGCGTTGCTTTAATGGAACCGAAACAATGGCTGTTTTTAAGTAGTGGTTTAACTTTTTTACATGATTTAGAGCTGCAGTAGCTAGATGGAATGCTGTTGCAATGTTTTTGTGCCTGCTTCTTGAGGAAATTAAAGGAGGCAGACTTAGACTTAAAACCACAATAATTAATTGCTTGCATTCCAAGCCAGCCTGGGCGCTGTCTACAGGAAGAATACAAAGAATGCCAGCCACATGGAAGGAACTGAGAGGGTTAATGCTGCAATAAAATGTAAGCACCAGAGGTCTGAGCAGCCACAGTGTAAAAGGAAGTTGAAAACATAATAAAATAGTCCCCCCACAAGCAGATCAACAGAACAAAGCGTAATGATATTGTTCTAAGTCCCTGCTCCTTGGAGGAAAAAGGAGGGACAAAGAGGCAGGACTGGCCACTAGTAAGTAAGGATTTTTAAAGGACATTGAACCAAACAAATTAGAAGCAAGGTACTGCATTTGGCCCACAGAGATATATGTATACAGGAGGTTGTACGCTTACGCTCGACCTAAAAACAGCACAGCCTGTCGACATACTTTCACACCAATCAGACGTTAAGTCACCTCTAGCATGCTCCTGTCCAAAGGCGAATGAGCAGCAAGGAGGGTCATTCAAACTGCCAGCCAATCAGCATGTCATCTTCACTTAGGCCGCCAGAGGGCACTGCAATCAAAATCACAAGGTAGACAGACTACAGCGTCACACAGTAGCCACTAGGTGGCACTCAAATGCTTCAGGCGGAAAGACTTGGGTTTTGTCTATGCATGTATTTTGGTGAAGTTATTACACATTTAGAAACCCAATCATTTGCTCTGCAGTAGCAATCCCCATGGCCTACCAATATAATAGGTAAAATAAACGTACACTATAAAATGCATTCTAATCCCGGCTCGCTAGTAAAATACCTCACTCCACATTCAGGAAGATACTGTGGATACCATGGAGCACAAACTGTTTACCTACAATTAATAAAACCTGAGCTCAGGCTCAGAAGAGGTCATGGATCACCCCGGATTATGCCATGCTATGTTAAATTATGCCATGTTATGTTAAATTATGCCATGTTATGTTAAAATTATGCCATGTTATGTTATATTACGCCACGTTATGTTAAATTATGCCATGTTATGTTAAATTACGCCACATTATGTTAAATTACGCCATGTTATATTATGCCATGTTATGTTAAAATTATGCCATTTTATGGTATGTCATGCCACGTCATGTTAAATTATGCCATGTTATGTTAAATTATGCCATGCTATGTTAAATTATGCGATGTTATGTTATATTATGCTATGCAATGCACATTTGTTTAGCACACAGTACACCACTGGCATGGTACTGCAGTGCTTTCGCTCGCTCTGTGGTGACGTCCCAATGCAAAGTAGTGGAATATTGAGCTTTAAATATTTAGTTACAAAGAAGAAAAATTATTGAAATCAAAATATCAACAAGGTAAGTATGCCATACTCTTTTAGAACAATATTCTGTAGTTGATATTTTGCATAAACTTTTTCTTTTTTTTTTTTCCACAGAGTTCCAGGGCAGCCATCCAAACCCGCCCAGGCTTTTAGAGGCACCAGTCTCAGCCTGTGGAGAAGGCAGAAGGGCTTAACCTGTGGTCCAGGGACCCCTGGGGTCCGAGACGCCTACGCGGGAGTTCATAGAAAATTAAACGATTTTAACAGATTAATGAAGATTATATCAATAAAGAAGCAAAACTGAACATTTTAAAACGTTCTGTAAATGTGAAGGAATTTGAAATTTAAGGCTAAAAATGATTGTGGCCTCAACTGAATTTCGAAAGGCTCCAACCTTCCCATAAAAATAAAATATTTGATAATTTGTGAATCTGTTTAAGGAATGTTTTTCTGTATTTTTACGCATTATTTTGTGGTTCAAATCATCGAAAATGCACGTATATACTTTTTATTAATCTGTTAAATATGATTTAATTTTCTATGCAGGTATGGACCCCCTGGGTAGGCCCCGCGGATCGCCAGGAGTCCATGTACCACAGGTTTGCACTACTCACCTACACACAATGGTCAGCCCTTGCAGGCATTCCCCCCCTTCCTGTTCCTTCTTCACCACCTACCTGTCTGCGTGTATGACTGTATGCCTGTCCGGTCGTGGGATGTGTGGGCGAGTGTGAGAGAGACCTGTCGGTGGTCTCTATACCTTTCGGGTAGTCTGGTTGGGTATTTGATAGTCTTTTTGTGTACAAGGGCGTCTTGTACATGCGTTGATTATGTGATTATCTGCTTTATATGAATTCTATACCAATGTTGGCCAGTTTTTTTGTGTGACTATGCACAAAATAGTAATCTGCTGGGTTTGTAAATGTGTGTTGATTTTATAAAATGTTTTTCAGAACATGTAAATACACATTTATATACACATGTAAATGTATATTGGAATTTGTGGAGATACAAGTACATTTTGTGGACATTTGTTTTTTGTACTCGGTTGTACTCCAGTGCAGTGGTCTGTGGAAGGAGTAGTGTGTTAATGCTTTATGTAAATGCTTCCTGGTAAAGCCACGCTTCCCAAGATGTTCTAGGCACTATGAGTGAGGGAGCCAAGGACTGCACATGGGCCATACACTGGATGGGAGGTCAAGATAGAAATGAACATGGCACAAGAGACAATATTTCTACAGCAAGCAGTGGCTAGTGTGGAGTGCTACAGGGAGCCGAGGACTGCATGGGCAGGGAGAGGATAGAGCTTAGGAGAGGGAGCCGATGACTGCACGGGCAGGGAGAGGATAGAGCTTAGGAGAGGGAGCCGAGGACTGCACGGGCAGGGAGAGGATAGAGCTTAGGAGAGGGAGCCGAGGACTGCACGGGCATGGAGAGGTTAGACCCTAAGCTGAGGAAACGAGGACTGCACAGGCAGGGAGAGGTTAGAGCCTAAGCTGAGGAAACGAGAACTGCACAGGCAGGGAGAGGTTAGAGCATAAGTGAAGGAGCCGAGGACTGCAGGGGCAGGTAGAGGTTAGAGCCTAAAAAAGGGAGCCGAGTACTTCACAGGCAGATGGAGGTTAGAGCCTGCAAGAGGGAGCCGAGGACTGCACAGGCAGGCAGAGGTTTTTGCCTACAAGAGGGAGCAGAGGACTGAAAAGGGAGAGGTTAGAGCCTACGAGAGGGAGCAGAGGACTGTGTAGCGTTTCAAACGCTCTAGATTGCATAGCTGCGCAACGGCGCTAAATAAGACACAGGAGCCGGTATTTCTTGGTTACACACGCGGCTCCGACTGCCGCGCCGAGGCCACGCCTCTTTATTTAAACTAGCTAGCGTCTGACATCACGCGCCAGCGCTAGCGCACCCCGGCAGCGCGGAAGGCTAGAACGCCTCGCGCGCGCCGAACACTACACTCCTTCCAACCTTTATAAAACATTAAGCAAAACATAAAGCCAGAAAAACCAACGATGAGTCTGTTACCAGTCTGCCAGTCCTTACAGGTTACACCATATAGTCCGCCAGCTGTGATGACGGTGCCGGGTTCTTCCTCAGGTTGTAGCGGGATGGGCCGCCTCTGGAAAGGGCCACATCGGGGGTTCTGCGACTTGGGGTGTTAGGCTCTACCCGGGATGGGGAGCCGCCAGGAGGGTTACCCCCCGGGGTGGCTGGGATGGACTGGGAACCACCATCCTCACTCCGACCGTCCTCCCCCTCCTGATCTCCGCTCGGCTGGTCGGGGTCCGGCCCCTCTGGCTCGGCCCCGGGACGTGAAGGTGTTCCTGGGTGGACTTTTTTAAAGAAAGACACATCTCGTGTGACCGTTTCAGCACCTCTTTGAGCGGTCACCATCGTGCCTGTCCAGCGGGTGACAACCCATGGTTGTGGTTCAAAAGGAAGTCTGAACTTGCTGCCTGGGTAGCGGTCCTTCACGTACACTCGATCCTGCCGTTGTATCGTGGACTCCTTAGCTCCCCTTCGCCGGCTGGCGTGGTCATTCGAGCGCATCCGATTGGCGAGGGTCTTTTCATTGGTGGCTTGTGCCGGAACCCAAGTAGGGTGGTGTGGGATCGTGTCACTTACGATTCTTCCCATGGTGGCTGTTCCTGGCGCTGCCTCAGTTGTGACATGGGGGTCATCCGGTATTCCCTCAGGAAACTGTATATCGCTCTCTCCAGTGGAGATCCATCAGCCATGGCGATGCGAATGGTTTTGTTGAGTGTCCTCATAAACCTCTCCACCTCTCCATTGGCTCTGGGCCATCGTGGTGTTACTTTGCGGTGATGGATCCCCCAGCTCTTGAGATACTCTGCAAACTCCTGCCCCTGGAAAGGCGGTCCATTGTCGGTCTTGACCACCCCGAATATGCCATGAGTGGCGATGGTTTTCTCGAACTTCGCTATTACTTCAGTGGCTGTCTGGCTCCCCACGATTTCGACCTCTGGGTATTTGGTGAAATCATAGATAATGACTAACGCATACCGTCCATCGGGGAGATGTCCGAAGTCGGCACTCACACACTCACACAGTCTCAGGGGATTATCTTCGGTCGCCACCGGGTGAGGGCGTTCCGGCTGTCCTGCGGCTTGGCACCACGTGCAGGTTCTCACTGTCTGCTCAACCATCGCATCCATGCCTGGGAACCATACTTTGGCTCGGAGCCTGCCCTTCGTCTTCACCATTCCTTGATGTCCCCTGTGGGCGAGGTCCACTGCCTATTGAGCGAGGCTGGCCGGCATGACTAGCCTCGGGCCCCGCAGAAGACATCCTTGGGCGTCAACGGACAGCTCACTTTTCACTTTCAAGAATGATTCCAGTGTCAGCTTGGCTTGGGGCGTCCTTCTGTTGAGCGAGTCTTGGATTGTCCTCCAATCTCCCGACCTGACGGCCTCCGCCGCTGCTCTCACGCATTCATCACCTTCTGAGGCTTCTATGATTGCGGCCAGGCTCATTGGGAGGGGTCGTGACCGCTCCGTCACATACCGGACGTACTCCTCTGTGTCCTCGGCCTCCTCCTTCTCCTCTGTTGTGGCTTTCCTCGGGTGCCGTGACAGATAGCCCGCCGGGTTCGTGGCCCCTGGTTTGTACTCCACCCGGTAGTCGTACTCTTGTAGTTGGAGTATCCACTTTTCAATCCGGGGTGGCGGCTTCGAGGACGACCCTTGGAATAGAGGAATGAGTGGCTTGTGATCGGTTGTTACCGTGAAATGATGTCCATACACATACACGTGAAAATACCGGCAGGCCCAGTGGATGGTGATGGCTTCTCGCTCAATTTGCGAGTAACGCTGCTCCGTTTCGGTCAGAGACCTGCTGGCGTAGGCGATGGGGGCCCACTCTTCGTTGTTCTGGAGTTGCGTCAATACCGCTCCCAACCCAAACGGGCTTGCGTCGACCGCCACATTGGTGGGCATTGCCGGGTCGAAGTACGAGAGGGTAGTGTCCGCGGACAGGGCCGCCTTCGTTGCTTGGAACGCTTGCTCCTGTTCCGGGCCCCACTGCCACGTGGTGGACGACTTGGTCAGCTCCCTGAGGGGTTTGGTGAGGTTGGAGAGGTCCGGAATGAAGCGGCCGCAGAAGTTGACCACGCCCAGGAAACTCCGGGCCTCCGAGATGTTCGTCGGGGCTGGGGCATCTTGGGCATCCTTCACCTTGTCCGGGTCTGGGGCCACCCCTTGGTCCGAGAAGGTGTACCCGAAGAAACTGATCTTGTTCTGCAGGAACTGACACTTCTCCCGGTGCAGGGTCAAGCCTGACTCCTGAATCCTTTTGAGGACCCCTCTCAACCGCTGGTGGTGTTCCTCTATGGTTGACGCGTATATGAGCAGGTCGTCGCTCACATTAAGCACGCCGGGGAGCCCACTGAGTACTGCTCTGATGGTATTTTGGAATACCTCGGCGGCACTCGAGATGCCGAAGTTCAGGCGCCGATACCGTCTGAGGCCCACATGTGTGGAAAACGTGGTGATATACCTCGAGTCCGGATGAAGTGGTAGCTGGTGATAGCCTGACCGTAGGTCCATCTTCGATAACCACCTGGCCCCGTTCAGTTCTCCCAGGATGTCATCAATGGTGGGCGTCAGGTGTCGCTCTCTCTTGACCGCGGCGTTAGGGAGGCGCATGTCCACACAGATGCAGACTTGTCCTGGCTGCTTCGGCTTCCTGGCGATGACGATCGGGGATACCCACGGGGTTGGCCCACTGACCTTTTCGATGATGCCTTGTCTCTCCAGGGCCTCCAGCTCCTCCTCGACCTTTTGCCTCAGGTGGAAAGCGATTCGCCTGTGCCTCAGCGCCACTGGTTGGACCGACGGGTCGATGTGTAAGGATACTTCCTTTCCTTTCAGGCACCCGATGCCGTTAAAAACTTCTCCAAACTCTTCCATGATGGTATCCAGTTCTTCCTCCAGGACTGCCATGACAAACGAGATCAGTCTCAACTCTTCGGCCGATTGCCCGCTCAGCGGCATCCCGCTGCCCTCTTCCGTGACATAGACGGTGGTGCTGATGCTCCTCTCACCATGTTGTAGCTCTGTTTTGAAGCACCCAATGAGGGGAATGGGCGTCTTCTGCCGTACGCGAACACCCGAACCTTCGCCTCTCGCAGCGGGGGTTTGACACGCAGTTGGTGGTAGACATTGGCGGCCATCAACTCGATGGAGGCCCCAGTGTCAATTGTCGCCTTTACCTCTTGTTGTTGGACTAAGATGCGACATTTCGGAAGTCTGCGCTTCTTCTTCTGCGGCTGGTGGATCGCAAACACATAATGGACTGGGTACTCTTCGGTGTCGTCGTCCATGTCTTCACTGTCTGCCTCTTCCTGTACCGCATAGGCCGCCTCCTTCTTGACTCTGGTGGACCGGCACACCGCCGCAAAGTGGTTCATCCACCCGCAGGCGCCGCACTTTTTCCCTCTGGCCGGGCAGTCTTGCATGCGGTGGGGTTGGCCGCCACAGTACCCACAGTCTTTCTTCTTCGCCTCCGGTTGCAGTTTCCCTCCGGCTTGTCTCCCTTTAGGCCGCACTATGTTCACCGCTTCCGCCACTTGCACTTGCTCCGTCTTCACGGGGCGATGTAGGGCTGCTTCCATATGCGAGGCCCTCGCCTGCGATAGCTCCTTCGACCGTCCGAGAGTAAGGATGTCCGCTAGGGGCTTTCCTTCTTCCTGGAGGACCGTGACACGAAGCTTGGACGAGTAACACCCCTGTATGATCTGCCCTCGGACCTCCTCCTGTTCGTCGCGGAACCCACACGTGCTGGCTAACTCCTTCAGCCTGCCATGAAACGCATCCAGGGACTCGTCCGCCTCCTGTTTGGCTTGACGAAAGATGAACCTTTCATAGTCTCTGTTCGCCATGGGCTCGAAATGGGCGTTGAGCGCGTTCAGCAGTGTGTGGTACGTTTTCGGCGTGGCTTCCACGAGAGTTTTGTAGATGCGGTGGATGTCTTTGCCTCCTAGGTGGAGCAGCAGCGCTCTGCGCCTTTCCCTCGAGATGCCAGCCCCTTCGAAGTAAATTTGTAGGCGGTCTGTCCAATCCCTCCAGCGCGGGGCAAGGGACGACGGGGCACCGTCAACGGCAAACGGCTCAATGGCGGGAATCGACGCCATCTTGGCACGTGCGCAGCACGCGGTGGAAGCCGGCTCCCTCTCCTCTGCGTCGACGCCGACGGGCGTGCACCCCCTATGGGCGTTGCGCTTTGACTTCCCTCGCGCTTCTACACCAACCGGTAGGCGCGCCTACCTCCAGACGTCATCCGCGGGACTCCTCAGGCGCTCATGGGCTTAGGCGATCCTACCCGGCGTAGGCCTGCTCTGGTGGAGGGTGCGGTCGTCGTCAGGCACCTCGTGGAGCAGGCGCGGCACCACCTGGGCGAGACATACCCCTCACAGGCTGTGGAGTGGGGCACCAGGGCGCACACAGAGTCACCACCGATGGCTGGATGGGCCTCCAGGGCACTTGCAGTGTCCCCCACCAGGCCTAACAGCAGGCACAGCCGGGTCACCATGAGGAGGGGCTTCACAACCAGGCTCAGGACACATGGGAGGCCAAAACACACACTGTGGGGCACAAAAGCAGCACAGCAGGGCTCAATACACCCCTCGTCGCCAGTGTAGCGTTTCAAACGCTCTAGATTGCATAGCTGCGCAACGGCGCTAAATAAGACACAGGAGCCGGTATTTCTTGGCTACACACGCGGCTCCGACTGCCGCGCTGAGACCACGCCTCTTTATTTAAACTAGCTAGCGTCTGACGTCACACGTCAGCGCTAGCGCACCCCGGCAGCGCGGAAGGCTAGACCGCCTCGCGCGCGCCGAACACTACAGACTGCACAGACGGGGAGAGGATAGAGACTACCAGAGGGAGCCGAAGACTGCACAAGTAGGTGGAGATTAGAGCCTGCAAGAGGGAGCTGAGGACTACACAGGCAGGAAGAGGTTAGAGCCTATTAGAGGGAGCCGAAGACTGCACAGGCAGGGAGAGGTTAGAGCCGACGAGAGGGAGCCACAGACAGCGCAGGCAGGTGGATGTTAGAGCATGCAAAAAGCCGAGGACTGCACAAGTAGGTGGAGGTTATAGCCTGCAAGAGGGAGCCGAGGACTGCACAGGCAGGGAGAGGTTAGAGCCTCTGAGAGGTAGCCAAGGACTGTACAGGCAGGGAGGTTAGAGCCTATGATAGGGAGCAGAGGACTGCACAGGCAGGGAGAGGTTTGAGCCTATGAGAAGGAGCTGAGGACTGCACAGGCAGGTAGAGGTTAGAGCCTGCAAGAGGGAGCAGAGGACTGTACAGGCAGGGAGAGATTAGAGCCTACGAGAGGGAGCCGAGGACTACACAGGCAGGCAGAGGTTAGAGCCTATGAGAAAGAGCTGAAGAATGCACAGGCAGGGAGTGGTTAGAGCCTACGAGTATGAGCCAGGGGACTGCACAGGTAGGGAGACATTGGAGCCTACGAGAGGGAGAGGTGGACTGCACGATCAGGTAGAGGTTAGAGCCTACGAGAGGAACCCGAGGGCTCACAGGCAGGGAGAGGTTAGAGCCTACGAGAGGGAGTCAAGAAGGACTGCACAGGCAAGTGGAGGTTAGAGACCGCAAGAGGTAGCGGAGGACTGCACAGGCAGAGAGAAATTATAGCCTATGAGAGGGAGCAGAGGACTGCAAGCCGAGGACTGTACAGGCAGGGAGAGGTTAGAGCCTTTGAGAGGGAGCCGAAGACGACACAGGCAGGCAGAAGTTAGAGCCTACAAAAGGGACAGAGGACTGCACAGGCAGGTGGATGTTAGAGCCTACAAGAGGGAGCCGCGGACTGCATGGGCAGGGAGAGGTTACAGCCTACAAGTGGGAGCAGAGGACTGCACAGGGAGGGAGAGGTTAGAGCCTAAGAAAGGGAAACAAGAACTGCACAGGCAGAGAGAGATAGAGCCTATGAGAGGGAGCCAAGGACTGCACAGGCAGGTGGAGGTTAGAGCCTGCAAGAGGAGGCTGTGAGCTGCACAGGCAGCGGGAGGTTAGAGCCTGCGAGAAGGAGCCCAGGACAGCACGATCACGGAGAGTTTAGAGCCTACGAGAGGGAGCCGAGGATTGCACAGGCACTTGGAGGTTAGAGCCTGCAAGAGGGAGCCGAGGACTACACAGGCAGGGAGAGGTTAGAGCCTATGAGAAGGAGCCGAGGACTGCAAGCCAAGGACTGCACGGGCAGGTAGAAGTTAAAGCCTACGAGAGGGAGACCAGGAATGCACAGGCAGGGAGAGGTAAGAGCCTAATAAAGGGTGCCAAGCACTGCACAGGCAGGGAGAGGTTAGAGCCTACAAGAGGGAGCCGTGGACTGCAGAGGCAGGTACAGATTAGAGCTTAACTGAGGGAGCTGCAGACTGCACAGGCAGGGAGAGGTTAGAGCCTATGCGAAGGAACCGAGAACTGCACAGGCAAAGAGAAGGATAGAGCCTCCGAGAGGGAACTGAGGACTGCACAGCCAGGCGGAAGTTAGAGCCTAGTCGGAGGAACCGAGAACTGCACAGGCAGGGAGAGGATAGAGCCTATGAAGAGAAGACAAGGACTGCACAGGCAGACGGAGGTTTGAGCCTACAAGAGGAACCCGAGGGCTGCACAGGCAGGGATATGTTAGGGTCTACGAGAGGGAGCCGAAGACTGCACAGGCAGGGAGAGGTTGGAGCCTATGAAAGGGAGCTGAGGACTGCACAGGCAGGGAGAGGTTAGAGCCTACAAAAGGGAGCAGAGGACTGCACATGCAGGGAGAGATTAGAGCCTAAGAAACGGAGCCTAAGCCTGCACAGGCAGGGAGAGGTTAGAGCCTACGAGAGGGAGCCGAGGACTGCACAGCCAGGGAGAGGTTAGAGCCTAAAAAAGGGAGCCGAGGGCACACAGGCAGGGAGAGTTTAAAGCCTACGAGAGGGAGTCAAGAAGGACTGCACGGGCAGGGAGAGGTTAGAGCCTACGAGAGGGAGCCGAGGATTGCACAGGTACTTGGAGGTTAGAGCCTACGAAAGGGAGCCAAGGACTGCACAGGCAGGGAGAGGTTAGAGCCTACAAAATTGAGCTGAAAACTAAACTGCACAGGCAGGCAGAGGTTAGAGCCTATGAGAGGGAGCCAAGGACCGCGCAGGTAGAGGTTAGAGCCTATTAGAGGGAGCCGAAGACTGCACAGGCAGGGAGAGGTTAGAGCCTATGAAAGGAAGACGAGAACTGCATGGGCAGGTGGAGGTTTAAGCCTACTAGAGGAACCCGAGGGCTGCACAGGCAGGGAAAGGTTAGAGCCCACGAGAGGGAGCCGAGGAATGCACAGGCAGGGAGAGGTTAGAGCCTACAAGAGGGAGCCGAGGACTGCACAGGCAGGGAGAGATTAGAACCTACGAAAGGGAGCCGAGGACTGCACAGGCAGATGGAGGTTAGAGCCTATGAAAGGGAGCCAAGGACTGCACAGGCAGGGAGATGTTAGAGCCTACAAAAGGGAGCCGAGGACTGCACAGGCAGGTGCAAGTTACGCATACAAGAGGGAACCAAGGACTGCGCAGGCAGGGAGAGGTTAGAGCCCACGAGAGGGAGCCGAGGACTGGACAGGCAGGGAGAGGTTAGAGCCTCCGAAAGGGAGCAGAGGACTTCACAGGCAGGCAGAGGTTAGAGCCTATGAGAGGGAGCCGAGGACTGCGCAGGCAGGGAGAGGTTAGAGCCTATGGAGGACTGCGCAGGCAGGGAGAGGTTAGAGCCTACGGAAGGGAGCCGAGGACTTCACAGGCAGGGAGAGGTTAGAGCCTACGGAAGGGAGCCGAGGACTGCGCAGGCAGATGGAGGTTAGAGCCTATGAGAGGGAGCCGAGGACTACGCAGGCAGGGAGAGGTTAGAGCCTAATAAAAGGAGCCAAGCACTGCACAGGCAGGAAGAGGTTAGAGCCTACAAGAGGGAGCCGTGGACTGCAAAGGCAGGGAGAGGTTAGAGTTTACCTGAGGGAGCTGCGGACTGCACGGGCAGGGAGAGGTTACAGCCTATAAGTGGGAGCAGAGGACTGCACAGGGAGGGAGAGGTTAGAGCCTAAGAAAGGGAAACAAGAACTGCACAGGCAGGGAGAGATAGAGCCTATGCGAGGGAGCCAAGGACTGCACTGTTAGGTGGAGGTTAGAGCCTACTAGAGGGAGCCGTGAACTGCACATGCAGGGAGAGGTTAGAGCCTATGAGAGGGAGCCAAGGACTGCACAGGCAGGTGGAGGTTAGAGCCTGCAAGAGGAGGCTGTGAGCTGCACAGGCAGCGAGAGGTTAGAGCCTGCGAGAAGGAGCCCAGGACTGCACGATCACGGAGAGTTTAGAGCCTACGACAGGGAGCCGAGGATTGCACAGGCACTTGGAGTTTAGAGCCTGCAAGAGGGAGCCGAGGACTACACAGGCAGGGAGAGGTTAGAGCCTATGAGAAGGAGCCGAGGACTGCAAGCCAAGGACTGCACGGGCAGGTAGAAGTTAAAGCCTACGAGAGGGAGACCAGGACTGCACAGGCAGGGAGAGGTTAGAGCCTACAAGAGGGAGCCGTGGACTGCAGAGGCAGGTACAGATTAGAGCTTACCTGAGGGAGCTGCAAACTGCACAGGCAGGGAGAGGTTAGAGCCTATGCGAAGGAACTGAGAACTGCACAGGCAAAGAGAAGGATAGAGCCTCCGAGAGGGAACTGAGGACTGCACAGGCAGTCGGAAGTTAGAGCCTAGTCGGAGGAACCGAGAACTGCACAGGCAGGGAGAGGATAGAGCCTATGAAGAGAAGACAAGGACTGCACAGGCAGACGGAGGTTTAAGCCTACAAGAGGAACCCGAGGGCTGCACAGGCAGGGATATGTTAGGGTCTACGAGAGGGAGCCGAAGACTGCACAGGCAGGGAGAGGTTGGAGCCTATGAAAGGGAGCTGAGGACTGCACAGGCAGGGAGAGGTTAGAGCCTACAAAAGGGAGCAGAGGACTGCACATGCAGGGAGAGATTAGAGCCTAAGAAACGGAGCCTAAGCCTGCACAGGCAGGGAGAGGTTGGAGCCTACGAGAGGGAGCCGAGGACTGCACAGGCAGGGAGAGGTTAGAGCCTAAAAAAGGGAGCCGAGGGCTCACAGGCAGGGAGAGTTTAAAGCCTACGACAGGGAGTCAAGAAGGAATGCACGGGCAGGGAGAGGTTAGAGCCTACGAGAGGGAGCCGAGGATTGCACAGGTACTTGGAGGTTAGAGCCTACGAAAGGGAGCCAAGGACTGCACAGGCAGGGAGAGGTTAGAGCCTACAAAATTGAGCTGAAAACTAAACTGCACAGGCAGGCAGAGGTTAGAGCCTATGAGAGGGAGCCGAGGACCGCGCAGGTAGAGGTTAGCGCCTATTAGAGGGAGCCGAAGACTGCACAGGCAGGGAGAGGTTAGAGCCTATGAAAGGAAGACGAGAACTGCATGGGCAGGTGGAGGTTTAAGCCTACTAGAGGAACCCGAGGGCTGCACAGGCAGGGAAAGGTTAGAGCCCACGAGAGGCAGCCGAGGACTGCACAGGCAGGGAGAGGTTAGAACCTACGAAAGGGAGCCGAGGACTGCACAGGCAGATGGAGGTTAGAGCCTAGCCTATGAAAGGGAGCCAAGGACTGCACAGGCAGGGAGATGTTAGAGCCTACAAAAGGGAGCCGAGGAACGCACAGGCAGGTGCAAGTTACGCATACAAGAGGGAACCAAGGACTTCACAGGGAGGGAGAGGTTAGAGCCCACGAGAGGGAGCCGAGGACTGGACATGCAGGGAGAGGTTAGAGCCTACGAAAGGGAGCAGAGGACTTCACAGGCAGGCAGAGGTTAGAGCTTATGGGAGGAAGCCGAGGACTGCGCAGGCAGGGAGAGGTTAGAGCCCACGAGAGGGAGCCGAGGACTGGACAGGCAGGGAGAGGTTGGAGCCTATGAAAGGGAGCTGAGGACTGCACAGGCAGGGAGAGGTTAGAGCCTACAAAAGGGAGCAGAGGACTGCACATGCAGGGAGAGATTAGAGCCTAAGAGACGGAGCCTAAGCCTGCACAGGCAGGGAGAGGTTAGAGCCTACGAGAGGGAGCCGAGGACTGCACAGCCAGGGAGAGGTTAGAGCCTAAAAAAGGGAGCCGAGGGCACACAGGCAGGGAGAGTTTAAAGCCTACGAGAGGGAGTCAAGAAGGACTGCACGGGCAGGGAGAGGTTAGAGCCTACGAGAGGGAGCCGAGGATTGCACAGGTACTTGGAGGTTAGAGCCTACGAAAGGGAGCCAAGGACTGCACAGGCAGGGAGAGGTTAGAGCCTACAAAATTGAGCTGAAAACTAAACTGCACAGGCAGGCAGAGGTTAGAGCCTATGAGAGGGAGCCAAGGACCGCGCAGGTAGAGGTTAGAGCCTATTAGAGGGAGCCGAAGACTGCACAGGCAGGGAGAGGTTAGAGCCTATGAAAGGAAGACGAGAACTGCATGGGCAGGTGGAGGTTTAAGCCTACTAGAGGAACCCGAGGGCTGCACAGGCAGGGAAAGGTTAGAGCCCACGAGAGGGAGCCGAGGAATGCACAGGCAGGGAGAGGTTAGAGCCTACAAGAGGGAGCCGAGGACTGCACAGGCAGGGAGAGGTTAGAACCTACGAAAGGGAGCCGAGGACTGCACAGGCAGATGGAGGTTAGAGCCTATGAAAGGGAGCCAAGGACTGCACAGGCAGGGAGATGTTAGAGCCTACAAAAGGGAGCCGAGGACTGCACAGGCAGGTGCAAGTTACGCATACAAGAGGGAACCAAGGACTGCGCAGGCAGGGAGAGGTTAGAGCCCACGAGAGGGAGCCGAGGACTGGACAGGCAGGGAGAGGTTAGAGCCTCCGAAAGGGAGCAGAGGACTTCACAGGCAGGCAGAGGTTAGAGCCTATGAGAGGGAGCCGAGGACTGCACAGGCAGGGAGAGGTTAGAGCCTATGGAGGACTGCGCAGGCAGGGAGAGGTTAGAGCCTACGGAAGGGAGCCGAGGACTTCACAGGCAGGGAGAGGTTAGAGCCTACGGAAGGGAGCCGAGGACTGCGCAGGCAGATGGAGGTTAGAGCCTATGAGAGGGAGCCGAGGACTACGCAGGCAGGGAGAGGTTAGAGCCTAATAAAAGGAGCCAAGCACTGCACAGGCAGGAAGAGGTTAGAGCCTACAAGAGGGAGCCGTGGACTGCAAAGGCAGGGAGAGGTTAGAGTTTACCTGAGGGAGCTGCGGACTGCACGGGCAGGGAGAGGTTACAGCCTATAAGTGGGAGCAGAGGACTGCACAGGGAGGGAGAGGTTAGAGCCTAAGAAAGGGAAACAAGAACTGCACAGGCAGGGAGAGATAGAGCCTATGCGAGGGAGCCAAGGACTGCACTGTTAGGTGGAGGTTAGAGCCTACTAGAGGGAGCCGTGAACTGCACATGCAGGGAGAGGTTAGAGCCTATGAGAGGGAGCCAAGGACTGCACAGGCAGGTGGAGGTTAGAGCCTGCAAGAGGAGGCTGTGAGCTGCACAGGCAGCGAGAGGTTAGAGCCTGCGAGAAGGAGCCCAGGACTGCACGATCACGGAGAGTTTAGAGCCTACGACAGGGAGCCGAGGATTGCACAGGCACTTGGAGTTTAGAGCCTGCAAGAGGGAGCCGAGGACTACACAGGCAGGGAGAGGTTAGAGCCTATGAGAAGGAGCCGAGGACTGCAAGCCAAGGACTGCACGGGCAGGTAGAAGTTAAAGCCTACGAGAGGGAGACCAGGACTGCACAGGCAGGGAGAGGTTAGAGCCTACAAGAGGGAGCCGTGGACTGCAGAGGCAGGTACAGATTAGAGCTTACCTGAGGGAGCTGCAAACTGCACAGGCAGGGAGAGGTTAGAGCCTATGCGAAGGAACTGAGAACTGCACAGGCAAAGAGAAGGATAGAGCCTCCGAGAGGGAACTGAGGACTGCACAGGCAGTCGGAAGTTAGAGCCTAGTCGGAGGAACCGAGAACTGCACAGGCAGGGAGAGGATAGAGCCTATGAAGAGAAGACAAGGACTGCACAGGCAGACAGAGGTTTAAGCCTACAAGAGGAACCCGAGGGCTGCACAGGCAGGGATATGTTAGGGTCTACGAGAGGGAGCCGAAGACTGCACAGGCAGGGAGAGGTTGGAGCCTATGAAAGGGAGCTGAGGACTGCACAGGCAGGGAGAGGTTAGAGCCTACAAAAGGGAGCAGAGGACTGCACATGCAGGGAGAGATTAGAGCCTAAGAAACGGAGCCTAAGCCTGCACAGGCAGGGAGAGGTTGGAGCCTACGAGAGGGAGCCGAGGACTGCACAGGCAGGGAGAGGTTAGAGCCTAAAAAAGGGAGCCGAGGGCTCACAGGCAGGGAGAGTTTAAAGCCTACGACAGGGAGTCAAGAAGGACTGCATGGGCAGGGAGAGGTTAGAGCCTACGAGAGGGAGCCGAGGATTGCACAGGTACTTGGAGGTTAGAGCCTACGAAAGGGAGCCAAGGACTGCACAGGCAGGGAGAGGTTAGAGCCTACAAAATTGAGCTGAAAACTAAACTGCACAGGCAGGCAGAGGTTAGAGCCTATGAGAGGGAGCCGAGGACCGCGCAGGTAGAGGTTAGCGCCTATTAGAGGGAGCCGAAGACTGCACAGGCAGGGAGAGGTTAGAGCCTATGAAAGGAAGACGAGAACTGCATGGGCAGGTGGAGGTTTAAGCCTACTAGAGGAACCCGAGGGCTGCACAGGCAGGGAAAGGTTAGAGCCCACGAGAGGCAGCCGAGGACTGCACAGGCAGGGAGAGGTTAGAACCTACGAAAGGGAGCCGAGGACTGCACAGGCAGATGGAGGTTAGAGCCTAGCCTATGAAAGGGAGCCAAGGACTGCACAGGCAGGGAGATGTTAGAGCCTACAAAAGGGAGCCGAGGAACGCACAGGCAGGTGCAAGTTACGCATACAAGAGGGAACCAAGGACTTCACAGGGAGGGAGAGGTTAGAGCCCACGAGAGGGAGCCGAGGACTGGACATGCAGGGAGAGGTTAGAGCCTACGAAAGGGAGCAGAGGACTTCACAGGCAGGCAGAGGTTAGAGCTTATGGGAGGAAGCCGAGGACTGCGCAGGCAGGGAGAGGTTAGAGCCCACGAGAGGGAGCCGAGGACTGGACAGGCAGGGAGAGGTTAGAGCCTCCGAAAGGGAGCAGAGGACTTCACAGGCAGGCAGAGGTTAGAGCCTATGAGAGGGAGCCGAGGACTGCGCAGGCAGGGAGAGGTTAGAGCCTATGGAGGACTGCGCAGGCAGGGAGAGGTTAGAGCCTACGGAAGGGAGCCGAGGACTTCACAGGCAGGGAGAGGTTAGAGCCTACGGAAGGGAGCCGAGGACTGCGCAGGCAGATGGAGGTTAGAGCCTATGAGAGGGAGCCGAGGACTGCGCAGGCAGGGAGAGGTTAGAGCCTAATAAAGGGAGCCAAGCACTGCACAGGCAGGAAGAGGTTAGAGCCTACAAAATGGAGCCGTGGACTGCAAAGGCAGGGAGAGGTTAGAGCTTACCTGAGGGAGCTGCGGACTGCACAGGCAGGGAGAGGTTAGAGCTTATGCGAAGGGACCGAGAGCTACACAGGCAAAGAGAAGGATAGAGCCTCCGAGAGGGAACTGAGGACTGCACAGGCAGGCGGAAGTTAGAGCCTAGTCGGAGGAACCAAGAACTGCACAGGCAGGGAGAGGATAGAGCCTATGAAGAGAAGACAAGGAATGCACAGGGGGGGGCGGAGGTTTAAGCCTACAAGAGGAACCCGAGGGCTGCACAGGCAGGGATAGGTTAGGGTCTACGAGAGGGAGCCGAGGACTGCACAGGCAGGGAGAGGTTGGAGCATATGAAAGGGAGCTGAGGACTGCACAGGCAGGGAGAGGTTAGAGCATACAAAAGGGAGCAGAGGACTGCACATGCAGGGAGAGATTAGAGCCTAAGAAACGGAGCCTAAGCCTGCACAGGCAGGGAGAGGTTAGAGCCTATGAGAGGGAGCCAAGGACTGCACAGGCAGGTGGAGTTTAGAGCCTGCAAGAGGAAGCCGCGGGCTGCACAGGCAGGGAGAGGTTAGAGCCTACAAGAGGGAGCCGTGGACTGCACAGGCAGGGAGAGATTAGAGCTTACGTGAGGAAGCTCCGGACTGCACAGGCAGGGAGAGTTTAGAGCCTATTAGAGGGAGCCGAAGACTGCATCGGCAGGGAGAGGTTAGCGCCTATGAAAGGAAGACGAGAACTGCACGGGCAGGCGGAGGCTTAAGCCTACTAGAGGAACCTGAGGGCTGCACAGGCAGGGAGAGGTTAGAGCCTACGAGAGGGAGCCACGGACAGCGCAGGCAGGTGGAGGTTAGAGCCTGCAAGAAGGAGCCGAGGACTGCACAAGTAGGTGGAGGTTATAGCCTGCAAGAGGGAACCGAGGACTGCACAGGCAGGGAGAGGTTAGAGCCTATTAGAGGGAGCCGAGGACTGCAAAGGCAGGCAGAGGTTAGAGCCTCTGAGAGGTAGCCAAGGACTGTACAGGCAGGGAGAGGTTAGAACCTATGATAGGGAGCAGAGGACTGCACAGGCAGGGAGAGGTTTGAGCCTATGAGAAGGAGCTGAGGACTGCACAGGCAGGTAGAGGTTAGAGCCTGCAAGAGGGAGCCGAGGACTTCACAGGCAGGGAGAGATTAGAGCCTACCAGAGGGAGCCGAGGACTACACAGGCAGGCAGAGGTTAGAGCTTATGAGAAGGAGCTGAAGAATGCACAGGCAGGGAGAGATTAGAGCCTACGAGAGGGAGCCAGGGGACTGCACAGGTAGGGAGACGTTGGAGCCTACGAGAGGGAGAGGTGGACTGCAAGATCAGGCAGAGGTTAGAGCCTACGAGAGGGACCCGAGGGCTCACAGGCAGGGAGAGGTTAGAGCCTATGAGAGGGAGCAGAGGACTGCAAGCCGAGGACTGTACAGGCAGGGAGAGGTTAGAGCCTTTGAGAGGGAGCCGAAGACGACACAGGCAGGCAGAAGTTAGAGCCAACAAAAGGGACAGAGGACTGCACAGGCAGGTGGATGTTAGAGCCTACAAGAGGGAGCCGCGGACTGCACGGGCAGGGAGAGGTTACAGCCTATAAGTGGGAGCAGAGGACTGCACAGGGAGGGAGAGGTTAGAGCCTAAGAAAGGGAAACAAGAACTGCACAGGCAGGGAGAGATAGAGCCTATGCGAGGGAGCCAAGGACTGCACTGTTAGGTGGAGGTTAGAGCCTACTAGAGGGAGCCGTTAACTGCACATGCAGGGAGAGGTTAGAGCCTATGAGAGGGAGCCAAGGACTGCACAGGCAGGTGGAGGTTAGAGCCTGCAAGAGGAGGCTGTGAGCTGCACAGGCAGGGAGAGGTTAGAGCCTGCGAGAAGGAGCCCAGGACTGCACGATCACGGAGAGTTTAGAGCCTACGAGAGTGAGTCAAGAAGGACTTCACAGGCATTGAGGGGTTAGAGCCTACGAGAGGGAGCGGAGGATTGCACAGGCACTTGGAGGTTAGAGCCTGCAAGAGGGAGCCGAGGACTACACAGGCAGGGAGAGGTTAGAGCCTATGAGAAGGAGCCGAGGACTGCAAGCCAAGGACTGCACGGGCAGGGAGAAGTTAAAGCCTACGAGAGGGAGACCAGGACTACACAGGCAGGGAGAGGTGAGAGCCTAATAAAGGGTGCCAAGCACTGCACAGGCAGGGAGAGGTTAGAGCCTACAAGAGGGAGCCGTGGACTGCAGAGGCAGGGAGAGATTAGAGCTTACCTGAGGGAGCTGCGGACTGCACAGGCAGGGAGAGGTTAGAGCTTATGCGAAGGAACCGAGAACTGGACAGGCAAAGAGAAGGATAGAGCCTCCGAGAGGGAACTGAGGACTGCACAGGCAGGCGGAAGTTAGAGCCTAGGCGGAGGAACCGAGAACTGCACAGGCAGGGAGAGGATAGAGCCTATGAAGAGAAGACAAGGACTGCACAGGCAGGCGGAGGTTTAAGCCTACAAGAGGAACCCGAGGGCTGCACAGGCAGGGATAGGTTAGGGTCTACGAGAGGGAGCCGAAGACTGCACAGGCAGGGAGAGGTTGGAGCCTATGAAAGGGAGCTGAGGACTGCACAGGCAGGGAGAGGTTAGAGCCTACAAAAGGGAGCAGAGGACTGCACATGCAGGGAGAGATTGGAGCCTAAGAAACGGAGCCTAAGCCTGCACAGGCAGGGAGAGGTTAGAGCCTACGAGAGGGAGCCGAGGACTGCACAGGCAGGGAGAGGTTAGAGCCTAAAAAAGGGAGCCGAGAGCTCACAGGCAGGGAGAGTTTAAAGCCTACGAGAGGGAGTCAAGAAGGACTGCACGGGCAGGGAGAGGTTAGAGCCTACGAGAGGGAGCCGAGGATTGCACAGGTACTTGGAGGTTAGAGCCTACGAAAGGGAGCCAAGGACTGCACAGGCAGGGAGAGGTTAGAGCCTACAAAAGGGAGCTGAAAACTGCACAGGCAGGCAGAGGTTTGAGCCTATGAGAGGGAGCCGAGGACCGCGCAGGGAGAGGTTAGAGCCTATTAGAGGGAGCCGAAGACTGCACAGGCAGGGAGAGGTTAGAGCCTATGAAAGGAAGACGAGAACTGCATGGGCAGGTGGAGGTTTAAGCCTACTAGAGGAACCCGAGGAATGCACAGGCAGGGAGAGGTTAGAGCCTACAAGAGGGAGCCGAGGACTTCACAGGCAGGCAGAGGTTAGAGCTTATGGGAGGAAGCCAAGGACTGCGCAGGCAGGGAGAGGTTAGAGCCCACGAGAGGGAGCCGAGGACTGGACAGGCAGGGAGAGGTTAGAGCCTACGAAAGGGAGCAGAGGACTTCACAGGCAGGCAGAGGTTAGAACCTACGAAAGGGAGCCGAGGACTGCACAGGCAGATGGAGGTTAGAGCCTATGAAAGGGAGCCAAGGACTGCACAGGCAGGGAGATGGCAGAGCCTACAAAAGGGAGCCGAGGACTGCACAGGCAGGTGCAAGTTACGCATACAAGAGGGAACCAAGGACTTCACAGGGAGTGTGAGGTTAGAGCCCACGAGAGGAAGCCGAGGACTGGACAGGCAGGGAGAGGTTAGAGCCTACAAAAGGGAGCAGAGGACTTCACAGGCAGGCAGAGGTTAGAGCTTATGGGAGGAAGCCGAGGACTGTGCAGGCAGGGAGAGGTTAGAGCCCACGAGAGGGAGCCGAGGACTGGACAGGCAGGGAGAGGTTAGAGCCTACGAAAGGGAGCAGAGGACTTCACAGGCAGGCAGAGGTTAGAGCCTATGAGAGGGAGCCGAGGACTGCGCAGGCAGGGAGAGGTTAGAGCCTATGGAGGACTGCGCAGGCAGGGAGAGGTTAGAGCCTACGGAAGGGAGCCGAGGACTTCACAGGCAGGGAGAGGTTAGAGCCTACGGAAGGGAGCCGAGGACTGCGCAGGCAGATGGAGGTTAGAGCCTATGAGAGGGAGCCGAGGACTACGCAGGCAGGGAGAGGTTAGAGCCTAATAAAGGGAGCCAAGCACTGCACAGGCAGGAAGAGGTTAGAGCCTACAAGAGGGAGCCGTGGACTGCAAAGGCAGGGAGAGGTTAGAGATTACCTGAGGGAGCTGCGGACTGCACAGACAGGGAGAGGTTAGAGCCTATGCGAAGGAACCGAGAACTACACAGGCAAAGAGAAGGATAGAGCCTCCGAGAGGGAACTGAGGACTGCACAGGCAGGCGGAAGTTAGAGCCTAGTCGGAGGAACCGAGAACTGCACAGGCAGGGAGACAATAGAGCCTATGAAGAGAAGACAAGGACTGCACAGGGGGGCGGAGGTTTAAGCCTACAAGAGGAACCCGAGGGCTGCACAGGCAGGGATAGGTTAGGGTATACGAGAGGGAGCCGAGGACTGCACAGGCAGGGAGAGGTTGGAGCCTATGAAAGGGAGCTGAGGACTGCACAGGCAGGGAGAGGTTAGAGCCTACAAAAGGGAGCAGAGGACTGCACATGCAGGGAGAGATTACAGCCTAAGAAACGGAGCCTAAGCCTGCACAGGCAGGGAGAGGTTAGAGCCTACGAGAGGGAGCCGAGGACTGCACAGGCAGGGAGAGGTTAGAGCCTAAAAAAGGGAGCCGAGGGCTCACAGGCAGGGAGAGTTTAAAGCCTACGAGAGGGAGTCAAGAAGGACTGCACGGGCAGGGAGAGGTTAGAGCCTACGAGAGGGAGCCGAGGATTGCACAGGTACTTGGAGGTTAGAGCCTACGAAAGGGAGCCAAGGACTGCACAGGCAGGGAGAGGTTAGAGCCTACAAAAGGGAGCTGAAAACTGCACAGGCAGGCAGAGGTTAGAGCCTATGAGAGGGAGCCGAGGACCGCGCAGGCAGGGAGAGGTTAGAGCCTATTAGAGGGAGCCGAAGACTGCACAGGCAGGGAGAGGTTAGAGCCTATGAAAGGAAGACGAGAACTGCATGGGCAGGTGGAGGTTTAAGCCTACTAGAGGAACCCGAGGGTTGCACAGGCAGGGAGAGGTTAGAGCCCACGAGAGGGAGCCGAGGAATGCACAGGCAGGGAGAGGTTAGAGCCTACAAGAGGGAGCCGAGGACTGCACAGGCAGATGGAGGTTAGAGCCTACGAAAGGGAGCCAAGGACTGCACAGGCAGGGAGAGGTTAGAGCCTATGAAAGGGAGCTGAGGACTGCACAGGCAGGGAGAGGTTAGAGCCTACAAAAGGGAGCCGAGGACTGCACAGGCAGGTGCAAGTTACGCATACAAGAGGGAACCAAGGACTTCACAGGGAGGGAGAGGTTAGAGCCTACGAGAGGGAGCCGAGGACTGGACAGGCAGGGAGAGGTTAGAGCCCACGAGAGGGAGCCGAGGACTGGACAGGCAGGGAGAGGTTAGAGCCTACGAAAGGGAGCAGAGGACTTCACAGGCAGGCAGAGGTTAGAGCTTATGGGAGGGAGCCGAGGACTGCGCAGACAGGGAGAGGTTAGAGCCCATGAGAGGGAGCCGAGGACTGGACAGGCAGGCAGAGGTTAGAGCCTATGCGAGGGAGCCGAGGACTGCGCAGGCAGGGAGAGGTTAGAGCCTACGGAGGACTGCGCAGGCAGGGAGAGGTTAGCGCCCAAGAGAGGGAGCCAAGGATTGAAAAGGCAGGGAGAGGTTAGAGCCTACAAGAGGAAGCCTAGGACTGCACAGGCAGGGAGAGCTTAGAGCCCACAAGAGGGAGCCGAGGACAGGACAGTCAGGAAGAGGTTAGAGCCTACAAATGGGAGCCGAGGACTGCACAGTTAGATGGAGGTTAGAGCCTACGAAAGGGAGCTGAGGACTGCACAGGCAGGGAGAGGTTAGAGCCTACGAGAGGGAGCCGAGGACTGCGCAGGCAGATGGAGATTAGAGCCTACCAGAGGGAGCTGAGGACTGCGCAGGCAGGGAAAGGTTAGAGCCTATGAGAGGGAGCCGAGGACTGCGGAGGCAGGGAGAGGTTAGAGCCTACGAGAGGGAAACTGAGGACTGCGCAGGCAGATGGAGGTTAAAGCCTATGAGAGGGTGCCGAGGACTGCGCAGGCAGGCAGAGGTTAGAGCCTATGAGAGGGAGCCGAGGACTGCGCAGGTAGGGAGATGTTAGAGCCTACCAGAGGGAGCCGAGGACTGCACAGGCGGTAAGATGTTAGAGCCTACGAGAGGGAGCCGAGGACTGCGCAGGCAGATGGAGATTAGAGCCTACAGAAGGGAGCCGAGGACTGCGCAGGCAGGCGGACGGTTGAGCCTTCGAGAGGAAGCTGAGGGTTGGACAGGCAGGGAGACCTGTGTACCTTTACGAGAAAAGTGAGTTTTGAGGAAGACACAGATGATCAGGGAGTAGTTTTGCAAGAAAGTCCGGATCAGATGTGTGCAGAGCTTGGAAATGTCACCGCCTCACGAATAGGGAAAGCTGTATCCGTTCTTTCTCCAAGGGGGGACCTTAGCCTCGCACAACCCCATTACCGCCCCATGGGAGCACAGACTGACCTATTTTCATCATGCTGCAGGTGCAGAGCCGCTGACACAGCACGTGATGAAAGATGCTCGGTGTGCATGGGCCCTCAACCGTGCACAACTAAAGAAATCTAGACACTGGATAGCAGCCCACAGCACATATAAAAATATACACGCCGAAGGCCCTCACATAGACAGGGCTGCCGAGTGGACACCACATTATATCTGACACCTCCAGTCAATCTCTGCATGTTGACGGCGTTAAAAAAACCTGACTTGTCTGGTGAAAGCAAAACTACACGTTCCAGAATAAAAAGTGTTGTTAGAGAAAAAACACAGGACTGTCAACATGACAACTTTAGATACAAACACAGCATGTGAGCAATCAACGGCAACTGCTCACTTGCAGGGTGGCACGCTGCACCAGAAACACACAGCCAAGGTAAAACACCTAAGGCCGGCAACATCAACGCAAGGCAAAGGGAACGTGGCAGGTGCATGTCTACAATACACGACAAAAGGGAGCAGGGAGCGAGCGGTGCGGCACCCTACTGCACACAAATACCACATACCCTTCACCTACAGCTGCAGCACAGTGCCTGTGCTGAGACAACAAACAGGAGACTGAAGCCACTGTGCACCCCACACCAGGGGCGTAACAAACGCCCCCGCAGCCCCCGCGGTGCGGGGGCCCCCAGTCTTCGGTTAGGTGAAGGGGGCCCCCTCAGCTCTTCGGTAAAGAGCTGGGAGAGAAATGCTTGCTCTAGAAAGCAGGTGCAGTTTGCAGCCTGCTCAGAGCTCCTCTGCTGACCCAGGGTAGGACCGAAGAGAAACAAAGTAACAAGTTACATTGTTTCTCTTCAGTCAGAGCCCGGCCGGAAAAAGGATGGGGCCCCGCACTCTTCAGAAACACCGGGGCTTTCAGGGAGAGAGGTTAGACTTGTAAAGAGCAGGACAGATAACATTCTGCAGCGTCGGTAAGTCTAGCAGTTTTAATTGTGAGTTTTCATTGTGAGCTCCTTCAAAAAACATGCTATGTTGTGGGTTGATAACAAATGCCTGATATGTTTTAAAATGCAGCATTTACATTTTTACAGATAGGTTATCTGGGACTTTAATTAGTCCCAGCTGTAAATATCCTCCTGTCGCTGACCCTTTTCTTTGTCTCACACCACTAACAAGTGCAGGATATGTTACCTCCTGCCAGGCCCGGTTCTAGAGGGTGGGGTGGGCCGAGTGGGCCAGGCCCACCCAAACATGAGCCATGGCCCTCCCAGTGAATCTGCCACCGATGTACAACTACAATAAAAACTGTGCAGATAACTGGTGATTTACGATCCTGCTGCAGAGTAACCATTTGTCTGTTGGTAGTTTTTAAGTGCTGATAAACTAAATTTTATGGGAATAGCTCAGTGGGTTACTACCTCTGTCACAGATATCCTTGTGTTACTTGCAGTTCAGAAGTTACTATCCTAACATAGGACAGTGACCTATGAACTGTCTTTAAAGAGCTGCATACAAACTTCGCTTTTTTGTATTGTGATATAGTTAGAACTTCTCCATTCCTTCATTATTCTAATGTTGCCAAAAAGAGTTTGTTTGGGCAGTTATACATTTTAATCAGTAAAGCTGACCTCCAACCACTGGAGTACTCTTTAAATCCTGAGTTTGTGCTTCTCCAGTCCAAACCCCCGTAAAATATATTGCCCACCAGTATGGATGATGTGATTTCTACACCTTGTAATCCTCATTGGCTTATGTGACATTCCCCATAGACTGATTTATTGTCTCTGTATAATGCGTGCTGTTATGTAAAGTACTGTGACACCCTACACTCATATGAGTAGCGCTGTACAACAAATGGAATGGATATGAGAGAGGGGCAATGGAGAGATGAGGGGCACAAGTGGAGGGTGGCAATGAGGGAATCCGAGGAAGAGGTCATGGGGTGGGGAGCTACGGAGAGATGAGGGGCGCTGGTGGAGGGTGGCAGTGAGGGAGTCAGAGGAGGAGGTCAACGGGGTGGGTGGAACTACAGAGAGATGAGGGGCGCTAGTGGAGAGTGGCAGTGAGGGAAGCCGAGGAGGAGGTCCTGGAGTGGGGGTGGAGCTGCGGAAAGATGAGGGGCACTAGTGGAGCGTGGCATTGAGGGAAAACGAGGAAGAGGTAATGGGGTGGGGAGCTACAGTGAGATGAGGAGCACTGGTGGAGGGTGGCAGTGAGGGAGTCAGAGGAGGTGGTCACGGGGTGGGGGAACAGCAGAGAGATGAGGGGCACTAGTGGAGGGTGACAGTGAGGGAATCCGAGGAGGAGGTCACAGGGTGGAGGGGAACTACAGAGAGATGAGGGGTACTGGTGGAGGGCGGCAGTGAAGAAATCTGAGGAGGAGGTCATGGGGTGGGGGGGAACTACAGAGAGATGAGGGACGCTGGTGGAGGGAGCAGTGAGGGAATCTGAGGAGGAGGTCATGGGGTGGGGGGGCTATGTAGAAATGAGGGGCACTAGTGGAGGTTGGCAGTGAGGGAAGCGGAGGAGGAGGTCATGAGGTGGGGGAACTACAGAGAGCTGAGTGGCACTAGTGGGGGGTGGCAGTGAGGGAATCCAAAGAGGTCACGGGTGGGGGGATCTACGGAGAGATGAGGGGTGCTGGTGGAGGGTGGCAGTGAAGGAATCTGAGGATGAGGTTATGGGGGTGGGGGGAATTATGGAGAAATGAGGGGCACTGGTGGAGGGTGGCAGTGAGGGAATCTGAGATGGAGGTCAGGGGTGGGGGGGAACTACAGAGAGATGAGGGGCACTGGTGGAGGGTGGCAGTGAGGTAATCCGAGGAGGAGGTCATGGGGCTCGGGGGGAATTACAGAGAGATGAGGGGCGCTGGTTGAGGGAGCAGTGAGGGAATCTGAGGAGGAGGTCATGGGGTGGGGGGGCTACAGAGAAATGAGAGGCACTAGTGAAGGATGGCAGTGAGGGAAGCCAAGGAGGAGGTCATGGGGTGGGGGAACTATAGAGAGATGAGGGGCACTAGTGGAGGGTGGCAGTGAAGGAATCTGATGAGGGGGTCATGGGGGGGGGAACTACAGAGAGATAAGGGGCACTGGTGGAGGGTGGCAGGGAATCCGAGGAGGAGGTCATGGAGTGGGGGAAATACGAAGCTATGAGGGGCGCTGGTGGAGGGTGGCAGTGAGGGAATCTGAGGAGGAGGTCATGGGGTGTGGGGGAGCTACAGAAAGATGGGGGACACTGGTGGAGGGTGGTAGTTAGGGAGTCTGAGGAGGAGGCCATGAGGGGGATTGGCTATGGCGAGATGAAGGGTACTGTTGGAGGGTGGTAGTTAAGCTATCTACAGAGAAAGAGGTCAAAAAAGAGGTCAAAAAGACGTTTGCACCAGCAATAAAGCCGGCCCTGTCATGGCCTTTCTGTTTTCATTTATTTAATTAACAGTCAGGTGATTAGGACAACTGTGGAGCATACTTTATCATGCATGCTAATTATTTTTACTGCTATATTCAATGTTTCAAGTTTGAAGGTGATTTTACTATTGTTTTTTACTGGGAATAGTGAAAGTGGAACTGAATGGTGGCTGATATGGGGCTAGGGCCCAAGGTCAGGTGTGAGATAAGGTGTGATGGAGAAGGGTGGTAGAAAAGTGGATAATCAAGCCTGTAAGAGAGTGCGCTGCAGAGTCAGAGGTCAGGTGGAGGTAGTAATGAAGAGGGTTTCTCCCTGAAGGCTCGCACAGAGGAAGCCCGGGTAGTGTCACTTGCTTGATACTCCCACCTTAGAAACTTCCTCTTCCCATCAAAGGGACATTGCATGGAAGAAAAGCACTTTTTGAGAGTGATAACATTTAGAAAGAGACTTTGAAAAGAGTGCGTTTTACTGTGCCTTGTAAGAGTAAGGAGAGATAAAGGAGGGCCCAGAAGCAGGCCTGGCTAGATATATAAGCGATAAATTGGGCCAGCAGTGGCCCACCCGAATGTACCCTTGGCCCACCCAAATAAAAATTCCTGGAGCCGGGCCTGCCTCCTGCCCCCAATTTTACCATTCCCCGTCCCACCCTTCGTGTTAGTTGGCACTAGCTTGGTTTTATTTTACCTTTGCCAATGCTTGATTACTTGCTTCACAAGCATTGGCTGCCACTGCATGGCTCCCACGTGCTGGCCTCACACTTCGGAGCTGAGGAGACCCGTCCCCTGTTGCTGTAGACGCCTTGGTGCTGTTGCTACACCCTGGTGTAGGCTGCCAGCTCCTCACCCTGCTCCTAAACCTCTTACTCATCAGCTCACAGCCTCACATCTACCGGGGCACATGAGCTGAGCAACCGGAGCCGTTTGTGTTGGTCTTGGCGCTGTTCTGTGGTATTGCTTGCTGTGCTGGAAGGAGAGAGGGCTCCTTCCTGTCCACCTCTAAACAGGTGCCGGGGACTACAGAGAAAGGGGGCCGGGATTGACAACCCTTGTTGCATGTGACAATAAATGACCTAGTATTACATTCTCTCTATAATGGTGAGTTCAAATCAGAACATGCCAAATGTGGCCCTCGGGGTAAATGCACTGCTACTGGGCGCCAGAGACACACAAAAATCACTATTCGGCTCCCGGGCATCGGCTAAGCTTTATCCAAACAGTTCTGAAGTGCTGCTCACGTGGTATTAAGAAGTCTTTTCTTGCACTTTTTCGTCGAACAGCACGTCACAGAGACCGGTCTGTGTGCAACCCATTAATAAAACAAATTGCACCTCTGCCAGTGGCATAGTGTTAACTTTTGTTGAAATAGTGCCAAGAAACACGCTTATGCTGTTTGTGAGCGCTATAAAACACATAAATTGTACCTATTTCAGCTGCACGCAAGTTACCAACTGAAGCGTGTTACAATAGCGCTTAATGGAAGGTCCTTGCTCTTCATCTGATGTGTACATAAAATGAAAAGCATGTCATGCTTTGTTAGCACTGGAGTCGTAGAAGAATATGGAAGGATTTGCTGTCTTCGTCTTTCTTTTCTCATCTTGGTCTCTTTCAATCTTACTTTCATTAATCTTGCACTTAATTTACTAACTTTTCCTACTTATGCCTACTGCTGATTTTTGTTTCTACTCATATGTTGCATACTTCCTCTTACTGTGCTACGTAACCTCTTAATTTTACCTTTCTCTTACACCTCATATTTGTTCCCACTCTTACGTTTTATTATTCCAACATACTCTTGCTTCCACTTACAATTTATTACGCCTATTTCCTCCTGCTCTTACTCATTTCTCCTCTTACTCCTATTACGTCTTCTAACTGCTATTCTTACTTTTGCTACCGTATTTACCAATGCCCTTATTACCATTAACTTAGTCCTACCTACTCCTACTTGCACTCTTACTCCTGCATACTCCTACTTGAACCTACCTTCCACTACTTTTACATCTAAATACTTCAGCTCTTCTGCTTAGCCCTTCTTATGCCTATTCTTACTCATACTTGGGAGAGGGATTGGCCTAACGGCTAGAGCGGTCGACCTTGAATCTGGGGAACTGGGTTCGAGTTTCAACAATGACGCTGAACATCCTGTGATTCTGGGCAAATCACTTAATCTACCTCTGCCTAACAAATATGAATGTGTCCTCATGTAACGCAACTGGTGCTCATGTAAAGCGCTATGATACCCGATACGGGTCAAGTTCGAGCTATATAAAACTCCATAAAATAAATAAAAATAAAAAAAATGAACAGGATCTGCTCGGTCGCATTGGAATGTAAACAAGCATTTGCAATGCAATTGGTCTCGCATTTGTGAGAGTTAGAGCTATTGACATTGTAAAGGACAGTGTATTTTACCTATGTGTTTTCTGCTTGGAGTGGAGTGAATGTGTGTGGTGTCAAGTGGTCATATGTGGTTTGGATTGGAATTGTTAGTTGTGGAATTGTATTTTGTGGATTGGATCTGTGTAGTGAAATAATGTAATTATGTGGATAGTAATTGTGTGGTATTGAGTGTACTGGAATTATGTGGAGTGGGATTGTGTGTCATGGAGTGGGATTGTGTGTCTTGGAATGAGATTATCTGGAATGGTATTTTGCGTTGTGGAGTAGTATGTAGTGGAGTTTACTTATGTGGTGTGCTGTTAAATATTATAGCATGATGTGGAATTTTGTGGTGTAGATTGGATGTGTGTGGTGTATGTAATTCTGTTGTTGGTTTGAATTATGTAGTTTGTTGTTGAATTATGTGGTGTGGAATGGAAATGTGTAGAGTTGAAATGTGTGACGTGGAAGTGTTCGCTGCTGGGTGAAAATTATGTTGAGTGGTATTACGAGGCATGGTGTGAAGTGTAGTTATGTGGAATGTTGCTACGTGACAGACTGGATTTATGTGGAGTGTATTTATGCAATATGGATGAGAGCATAATTATGTGGAGGTTAATTATGTGGTGCTGAGTGGTATTATGTGGAGTAATTATGTGTGATGAATTGTGTGGGGATGAATTGTGGAATTGTGACGTGTGGAATTATGTGGCATGGTGTGGTGTATAATTGTGCGGAGTGGAATTATGTAGCATTTTGCAGAGTTGTATTTTGTGGAGGGTAATTCTGTGTTTTGGACTTGCGTGTAAATATGTTGTGTGACGTATAATTATATAGGTTGAAGTGGAATTATGTGTACTTGAATTGTGTAGTGTGGAGTGTAATTATGTGGTTTGGAGTGCTATTAAGTTGTGTGGAATGTTATTATGTGATGTGGAATTATGAGGTATGGAGTGAAGTAGAAATATATGTTTTTTCATATTTAGGATTGTAATTATGTGGTATGGAATGTAGGGTTAAATTATTTATAGTTGAATAGTGTGGCATGGAATTATGAGAGGTTCAAATGTGCTGAGTTTGGTAGAATTAGGTAGCGTGGATTTGAGCAAGCTGTGCACGCTAAGGCTTTTATGTCATGGGGTATAAAGTTGACAATTGTCTATTTTTCTTTGTAAAAATAATTTTGGCTGTTTCTTTACCTTCCGGTACATTTCTGAACAATTTGTTAAGCTAAATTGTGATGTTTCTTTTTGTGCGTATGCAGGAAAGAACGAGTGTATGTGGAATGTTGCTACGTGGCATAGACTAGATTTATGTGGAGTGTATTTATGCAATATGGATGAGAGCATAATTATGTGGAGGTTAATTATGTGGTGCTGAGTGGTATTATGTGGAGTAATTATGTGTGATGAATTGTGTGGGGATGAATTGTGGAATTGTGAGACATGTGGAATTATGTGGCATGGTGTGGTGTATAATTGTGAGGAGTGGAATTATGTAGCATGTTGCAGAGTTGTATTTTGTGGAGGGTAATTCTGTGTTTTAAAGTTGAGTGTAAATATGTTGTGTGACGTATAATTATATAGGTTGAAGTGGAATTTTGTATACTTAAATTTTGTTGTGTGGAGTGTAATTATGTGGTTTGGAGTGCTATTAAGTTGTGTGGAATGTTATTATGTGATGTGGACTTATGTGGTATGGAGTGAAGTAGAAATATATGTTTTTTTCATTTTTAGGATTGTAATTATGTGGTATGGAATGTAGGGTTAAATTATTTATAGTTGAATTGTGTGGCATGGAATTATGAGATGTTCAAATGTGCTGAGTTTGGTAGAATTAGGTAGCGTGGATTTGAGCAAGCTGTGTACGCTAAGGCTTTTATGTCATGGGGTATAAAGTTGACGATTGTCTATTTTTCTTTGTAAAAATTATTTGGGCTGTTTCTTTACCTTCCGGTACATTTCTGAACAATTTGTTTAGCTAATTTGTAATGTTGCTTTGTGTGCGCATGCAGGGAAGAACGAGTGTATGCAAAAAATCATCCTATGTCTCAGTATTAACTTCCACACCTCTTAATAATAATCCCAATCCTAGAATGAGTTATCCGTTTGATTTACACCAGTTAGTAAAACAAGGAAGTGCTTTGCGAGTCTGTAAGTAGCAAAGGTTTTAAAGGACTTGTTTTTGTGACAAGTATTGCTTTTCCCAGTTCAAGGAAGGGATAAAAAAATATCTTCAGATAATAATAGGGGTGACAGGATGGTGCGATAGCAGAATATTGATTTGGGTGGATCTG
The DNA here is from genome assembly GCF_964204655.1 of Triturus cristatus. NCBI lineage: Eukaryota > Metazoa > Chordata > Amphibia > Caudata > Salamandridae > Triturus > Triturus cristatus. The sequence continues at coordinate 146,787,085 of NC_140579.1, read as the reverse complement.
GCGAGGACTGCGGGCAGCAAGTGCTTGATACGCTATTTGCATAAGAAAATACTATATATTTTTTTCGTTATCCTCCATTAGTTATTAGTAAGGAAGGGGGAAGAGAAGCGTTCACCGACAGCATTCGGTTAGTCTTAGGGACACAAAGAATGATGGTCTGTGGTAGATGGCGCCCAGAAGGCATACGTATATGTATCAGGAGCTGCCAAAGAAAGGAAGTGGAAATGCGCTTTAGACGTTGCTTGTATTGATGGCTACTGTGCGGTTGCAGACTTCGCTGGGCTGACAGTTGGTGGGGAAAAGCTACGTTGTCATTGTAGGTTTAATTCATGAATCGCTCATTCTCTCTGGTGTTTGTCCTTGGGGTACTTGTTGACCGGTGCTACATATGGGATCTGGTTTGCCTTTGACAGCAGATATGGTTTAGTGGGGTACATAGTGTAAATTAATGTTGGCGTGAGGAAACAAAAATCTGACCCTTTGTACATTTGATATTATTGTGTGCATCATGCAGAGGATGAAAAGTAGCAGGAACGGCTTTGATGCCGTATAGGCTAGCAGGAAGAAATGTTTTGAGGTGGTCAGTTGCAGAGATTGTTCAACATTTTTTAAACTTCCATAGTGGCATTGGGGAGGCCAGCAGCTGAAAGGCTCTGTCTTTACTGGTAGGCAGTGGTTAGATGGTGACCGGTCATCAGTCTTTCTGTGGGTGATGGACAGGGGAGCAGTAGGCGGCGGTCACAGGTTTGCAGTGACATCCGAGGGGTGGTTTTAAAGGCGGGCAGAAAAGCATAATTGTGGGTTTCATAGGGGTGAGGGTAGAGTGTAATGGATGAGTTAGTAGCAGGCACGACGGAAGTGATCTGAGTTTGGAGGTGGTTAACTGAGAGGGCTTCGCTTGAAGGTGGCTCATCAAGTAGGAGGATGTGTTTGGTGGGCCGGCTGGAGGCAGTGTTATGTAACTTTGCTGGAGGGCGCAGCAGCATTTACTGATGTATGTAAATCGCTCGATGAGAGGGCGGATGTGACCAATAGAGGAACCAGAATCCTTTTTTTATGGCTGGGGTGAGCCCCTGCAGTATGGCGGGTCGCTGGCCTGAGGGCTCTTGACTGGCGAGGAGAATGGGGGGCCCCCTCCATGTACTTTGCAGGGGGGCCCCCTCAAGTTTTGTTACGCCACTGCCCCACACACATACTAACAGCACAGCAACATTAACCCTGGTGCCATTTTTAGTTAGCAGTGAGGTGGCAAAGTCATGCACACAGCTCAATACCAAAAAAGAATGTCCACAAACCAATACCATCACGGCAAAGGCTGCAATTTCATGTGCTCCTTCTGCACGGAAGCAGGAGAGATGCATGGGTTGCATTGTAGCACTGTCCTGCACATGCATTAATGCCCACCCTCTCTCTACTGCTGCACTACCCTTGTGCCTGGGACAAGAGTAGAGCTGGGTGACACAATGGCGAAAGGATTTCTTTGACCAAAGCGGTGAGAAGGCAAATACAGGCAGGACCTACACATAGGTCTATCATTACAAGCTCATCTGAATGACGAGGCAGGCATCAGACACCAACAGCAGATCTGGGAAAATGTAGTGGGTCTGGTTGGGCGGCAGCCTTAGGGTTTGTCAATGTTTGTTTTGGGATGTTTTTTGTAAATCTTTATTATTCGAGAAGCTGTTGGACACTCGCCGAAATAAAAACAAATTTAATGAATACAAAGGTATTTTTTGTTTGAAAAGCAAAAGGCACACACAAAAGTACCTGGCACTTTAGGGAACTACTTAGTCTGCAGTTGTGCTAAATGTGGAGGGCAGAATGCCTTCACTCACAGTGAAGGCAGCCAATGGCTGATGTGGGATGACCCATGGCGCCATGCTGTACCCTGAAGTGGGAGGAAGAAACATGTGAACGACACAATAAGCGACCAATGGATGAAAAGGGCTGGTTGAAAATCTCTATAAGTATATTATATATAAATCGTTTTTGTGAAATCTCCAGGCCTTGGCTAATGACAGACCTACAAACTAATGTACACATTTCCTTCGCCTGTGTGCCCGTGCACTGCCCAATCATGGCACATAGCCCCATTAAAGACGACGCAAACCACCAGCACACAACACCCTTCCGAGCAAAAGCAACACTTGTTCGTTCACATTCAACACAAAGCCAAAGATAATTACAGAGTTTGTTGCAACACTTTCCAACCAACAGTTACTGCATTCTTTGTAGCCACTAAACAAACAGCAGCGGCTCTGGGAGAGCAATGGTTTCACCGTGTGGCAATGGTTTCACAGTGTGGCAATGGTTTGACCGTCTGGCAATGGTTTCATGGTGTGGCAAAGGTTTGACCGTGTGGCAATGGTTTGACCGTCTGGCAATGATTTGACCGTGTGGCAATGGTTTGACCATCTGGCAATGGTTTCACAGTGTGGAAATGGTTTCACAGTGTAGCAATTGTTTGACCGTCTGGCAATGGTTTCACGGTGTGGCAATGGTTTCACCGTGTGGTAGTGGTTTGACTGTCTGGCAATGGTTTTACGGTGTGGCAATGGTTTGACTGTGTGGCAATGGTTTCATCGTGTGGCAATGGTTTGACCGTCCGGCAATGGTTTCACAGTGTGGCAATGGTTTCACGGTGTGGAAATAACTTCACAGTGTGGCAATGGCTTCTCAGTGTGGCAATGGCTTCTCAGTGTGGTAATGACTTCACAGTGTGGCAATGGGACACAACGGAGCCAGACACATTGCATCATAACAAAAAACAAGTAAATGATCCCTGCGTGTGAGCACAGCCATGACAGCCCTATGGTATATTCACCTGTTGGGGTTGTTAGCAAAAGTTACTGCCCTCTTCTGCCCCGTCAATGACTGGCTTGGTGACCAGAGGAGGACTGTAGGCCAGCAGCACGAACCATTAGTTCGATAATAGGCCTTGGACTAATGTTTTTATTACTTTTTTATTTGAATTTCTGGTTAAGATTGGAGTTATTCAATATGTGTCTCTGGGAGTTTAGTGAATTCTGCAAATAATCTGGGGCCTCAAATCTGAGAGAGATTTCGAGGGGTTTCCGTGTAGAAAGTTCCGGAAAGTGAAAACAGTATTCCTAATTTCTATATGTGGTGGGGTTAATGCATTTCATATTGAAAAGAAAACACTTTAAAAAATATGCTTTGAAACGTCTCTAATTTCTCAACCATACGCATTCGTGTACACGCATTCGTGTACACGCCCTTGGTGTCAGAAAATGTATCAAATGGCCTGCATTGTTGCAGAAAATGTGTGGCGAACAAAGCCTTTTAAAAAAATATACACATAAAAAGATAAAAATGAAATAAATTTTTCAGTTTCCCAGATCGACATATGAAAATGAAAGGGCAGTAAGGATGAGAAGTACATAAAAAGGGAAAATTGAAACCTTGTGACTCTTGAATCTCACATTTTGAGACATGATCGACCCTCGAATGACTTGGCACTGGAGGGATTTCAAGTGCAGCAGATTCGGTTGATCGAGGATCGACCCCTTTAAGTAGGCAGAGAGTCCCTCGACACCCGGGGTACCAGGCTAAAAGCCAGCTTTAAACCATTTATGTGTATTGTTTTTTGATCATTACTCGGCCCTTGCCTTAACACATAGCCCTTTGAGAAACTGCATGCCCCAAACACGAGGTCGCATCTACATATATTGCTGCATCCATAAATTGATGCGTAAATTAGTACTTCTCAGGAATCATACCATGAGGTCCTGTCAGGAAGGATTACAAAGCTGTCTGGAGATAAGCATTTCCACACCGAATGCGCTCCCACACTCTCGTGCTGATGTTGTCGCAGGACAGGGCGGTCAGAGAAGGGTTTATTCCACACCAAGTTTCTGGTTCATCTACTTCAGAGAACGGACAGTTCCTTAAACAGGCTGGAGAGGGACACAAGACCAGTAGGTAAACAAGGGTGAGGCTGGAGACCAACATGTGTGATGAGGCTAACGCCCCTGCTTAAAGAAGATGGACACATTTACAAACAGTGTTTCAGAGGTGGTCAGTAGGAGTGGGCAGTCAACTCTGCTCTGCCGGCGGAGTTTGCAGAGTTTTTCTCACTCCGCACTTCACCTGGAACGTAGAGTTCTGGAAAAACTCTGCGACCACATGGCAGAATTTTTCTCACATGCGGCTCACCAGCATTAGGTTGACAAGTGAGAAAAATTGAGTGCCAGTACGAGTCCTGGTGCTATTTCTCAACATAGGCAGTCGCAGCAGGATGCTACCGTTCGCGTTGAACATTCTACCACTCGAGTAGAAAATCTAGCAGAAGCAGAAAGAAGCTGTGTGCTAGTGCCCTTATGATGCATGGACATTTGGTGAATTTGAGACTCCAGGATGCACTGCAGTGTTATGAGCCCCAATGTCCCCCAACATAGGCCTAGGAGCTGTATGACCTTTTACCTACATTTGTCCTACCATGCTCTACATAACGTCTCTGGTGCTGACCTTTTACCTAGTTAGGTGCCGAATAAATGTTGTGTGGTTTTCTTCGAAAACTAGTCTAATTTATTATGCATGAGTACTCTTAGTATAAGAGCAGGATTACCATCTTCTGCATAATACCTCTGTACAAAAATCGCCGCTATCGTCATCCTTGGACGACAGGCCCACATTACCATGCATCTAGGTAGAATTTCTGAGCATAAATATCGGGTATATAAGTACCACATCTTCGCTGGGCAAACAAGAGGAGAAGCTTCCATGCTGATGAGATGCTGAAGTCCCTAAACCTAGACACTACAGCACGCAGTGGTCTGACATCCCTCGCGGGTGTCCAACTCGAGACCAAGACGGGTTTCCTTCTTTCTCTCCAATCAGGTAATGGGATTGGCTCTCCTTGGGAGATTCTTAGCTATACACCTACATACATGCTAGGTACACTTAGGTACATTTAGTTAGGGTTTGCATCTTAGGAGTACTCCTGATTACTGTCATGTATCTATATGCCTGCATATATTCACTGTTTTAGCACCATGTTAGAATTCTACCTTTTATTTACTCTGTTGGTGCTTATAATTGTATATATCTGTTTCTGACTAATGGTTGTTGCAGCACACGTATTTTATACCAGAATGACGCTGGTTCAATAAATGCTTATTGAAAACGTTCTCTTCGTTTATTCTGTATATCTCTCTGAGCCGAAGTGAGCACGAGTGACTGAGCGAAAAGTACTGTACTGTTTCCACGATCCCTGAGGGGTCAGGGTTGTCATGTTCGATAGTTGCCAGAAACGATTCACTCCTTGGTAAGGTTGTGGGCTTATAGTGGTACTGTGAGCTAGCTGGTCTACAGAGTAACATATCCTTTGGAGTGTCTAATCTGGACACCAATCTCTTAGTTTATGTTGTCTAAACGCACAGATCCTATATAGATTTGTAGGAACTACATGACATGGCGCCCAACATTGGTTTGGTTATTTTACGGTCAAATCTGAGTAGTTCAGTCGTGCTTTCTCAAAGACCCCTACTCACATTAACCCAGAGATGTCTGGAGTGGGGAGGGAATATCCACCGCACCTGAGTAGTTATACCCTATGTATTGGCTGTAGGTTTATTCAAGCTTGAAACACTGTAGTTGCCTACATTGTGCACAAGCCTTATCTCTATTTCCTAGTAATTCCTTTTGCAATGTCTGTCCAGGACGGTGCTGCAAATGCAGGGGAAGAAGAGCAGGAAGGTGGTGCGCTGAACATTTCAGAAAATTGAGAAAATGCACTTGCTTTAAAATTAGCGGATTTCGGAGTCCCAGCATTAGGTGGAACTGTTACCTTCGTGATTGAGGCACATGAGGCATTCAGAACAGAGGTGTTCTATTTTTGGGTTAAGTTCCCACCTGCAGATGCACGCACACATACGTTTCATACCTATATTCCAGATGAACCACCTGAAGAATATTCTCCATTCGAGGACATAGAAGTCCCGTTAACTTACCAAGAGCATATAAATTGGTTTAAAGGCGCCCTCCTACATACTAAAGAAAAGGTCAGAGTGTAGTGTTGTGTCTCTAGTACGCAGTGCAGTTTGGTATGTCAGCCATACCTTGGTAGGATAGCTCTGATCAGACAGAAGGCCCTCCCACATATCAAAGAAAAAGTGATACTCGGTCCACTCATCAGAGACAGAGCGACTTGGCCAGTCCTAGCTGCTTACCCACCTCAGCTACAGATAGATACATTACAAGCAGCAGATTTGCATCCACGTCACAAAGAAATAATAAAACTTTAGAGAAGTCTCACACAGTTTGTTATGCGAACCCTCACACTTTAGCCTACAAGGGTCACTCAAGCAGGTTAACTAAGGGACCGCAACTAAAATCACCCCACAAATGCTGAACGCGATTATGGGAAGAATGCCCACTAAACATGAGCAAATGCCAGTCTGGATTGCACAGAAAATAGCATAGCTTGAGACAGTGTCTCCACACACAGGCCCGCAAGAAAAACACAGAATACTGAGAATTTGCTTGCCAATGGGAATAGCTCCCCCGACAGAGGATTGTACCACATGGGTTACAGTTTTTGCAGCCATTTATACCAGAATGCATGGTATCCCCTCAATAGCAGTCATACCAGAAGTATTTGAACAAATACAGAATGAGTACAGGGAGGAACCCGCTCTGGACTTAGGGATGAAATTGATAGGCAATTTTGCCTAGGTATCGACAATTATGTTAGCCAACATGAAAGGGGAGGCAGCAGCGGTGGCTATACGCCAACGCCTGAGGGAATACACTCCTGCACAACAGAAGCGAGAAATACCAAAACTGATCGAAGATAAATATGCTTCACTGGATAGTGATAACTAGGGGGCTAGACCTGTGAAACTGCAATTATTGGGTAATCCTGAAAAGGATAACTCAAAGCAAGCACCCAATTCTTCGAAAAAGAAATGGGATAATAAACAATCAAAAAACAAGCAGAATGCTTCGCAATCATGGGGTGGGTCTCCTCAACGGGAGCCCTCTGAGAGGAAATATAACCTTTGAAATAGAGATGATGTTAAAAAACCTGACGGGTATCAGGATACTGATACACGTTCCTCTCGTTCCTTTCAGGGTTCATCCAAAAACTCCAAGAGGGTAGGACATTCAGAAAGCAGATTAGAAGAGCGAGTCAAGTGTGGAGGGCTTGTGTCCTGCAGATGCAATTATTATGGAGGGAGAGCGGTTGTAGCAGATTTTCAGCCTGGGGTGTTAGTGTCGCTAGGATGTAGTGTTGTGTCTTTAGTATGCAGTGCAGTTTGGTATGTCAGACATACCTTGGTAGGATAGCTCTGATCAGAAGAAGACCCAACCACACCAGCTCACGCAACCCAAGAGTGGACTATATGTTCTTCACCTGTATTTCTGGCAAGGTTGCTGAAAAAACAATCGCCTTCCACAGAGCAACCCTCATCAATGCTACAGTGACTGGAAGAGACTGGTGACTCCCCAGAAAAAGAGGAATTTAGGAACACCCATAACATCTTATGGGGGCCTGACAGAACGTATCTATTTACCCAGAGTCCCACATTCTGTCTACTTCAAAAACCCAGGATCCGCAAATACAGGCTAATAATCAACCTGTCTTAATATGCGGCATCCAAACCGTGCCCTCAATTACCAAGGGTACACTCATTGCCAGGAAACCTGCCAGGAAATGACCTTCAGCATTTGGAAGCATACATCAAAGTTATGGCTCATATACATTGTTCATTCCCAGCAGCCCTTATTGCTAGAGCCACCTGAAGGGAGCTGGGTGGCTGTCAGGCTAGGCGAAAAAATGGAAACTACTGCCTCTCCTCTCAATGACTCACTTTCTATATAAGAGAACACATACAAAGCCTGATTTTGATAGGCCAGTACTTTGACTTCGCTCCTCCAACAGCAAGAGGAACATAGACTGAAGGTCAAGAGTATGCCAAGAATAAAGCCCATTCTGTTGAAGACTAAACAGCAAGAGCAACTTATGTCCACCCAAACTACCAACAAACACAATCCACCTCATATGTATGACAAGGTGCTCTCAAACAGTCAATAGGATCTAACCTAAATTGTTTTTAGGTATTAGACCCATCTAGAAAGCAACTTGATAATGAGAGGGTTGTCATCCTTAATATTTCTCCATCTCTCCTCAAATATTTACAGGCCCATTTCTGTTCATAGACAGAAGACTCAGAGGACCAAATTACCCAATCCTCGGATCCTGCGTCAATTAAACCTATATTCAAAATGGACCTAAAAGAAGTCAGAACTTTCAAAAACATTCAGTCCGAACAAGCACCCAGATTAGATGCTTCAACATAAAAGGTTCATACTATTATTGAGAAACTAACTTTCTTTAATGAAGCATGCACAAAGACTCAAACAGGAATAACCCAGCTAAAAAATACATTTCTAAAAATCACACCAGTACTCACCACATCAAATAAAGTTTCTCACATGTAAATGTGGAGACATGGAAAATAGATCCTAACGCTCAAATTTACAAATTGTAGTTATCCCAGAGAGAGCAGATGGTGATGCAAATTCCAATATGATCATGTGACTCACAGATCTTCTCAGTCGTTGTGTGCTAAACAAAGATTAAGAACACTCATCCCAGGAAACAGAAAGCCTCTTCTAGGGCCATAGAACACCAAGTATTTCCAGGCACACCCAGGCATGGTGACAGACCCTGAGCCATCACCACTTTTTTCTAAGATTTTAACACCAAGGAGAAGATTCTGTCCCTCGCCTGAGAAAGATGATGGATTCCACTAACGAAAGGTTTCTCTTTTTCTGCAATTCCCATCCTAGCCTGGGAAACCTCCATGTCCCAGTGGGAGATGAGGACTCTCTTTCTCTAGAATTCCATTGCCTTTAATTCCAACAATGTTAGTTGCCAGTTCCTCGCTCAAAATCAAATGGCAAGGCTCTTTTTCAGACTTTCATGGCTGTATCACAAGCAAGAACCTTTTTTTCCCAACTCTGTTAATTACGTTTGCCTTTACACCAGCATTGCTAACACATTTAAAATCACTACTTTCGATATGGCCACCCTCACCTTGAGGTAGGGGTTAGGTCTTATCTACCCATGGAGATGCACACATCCTAGGGACAGAGCTTATGCATTTTCTTCTCCTGTACATCCAAAGCTATTCTACAAAAGAATACTTTTAAATGAGCAATCAACTTGGAAAAATGTCCACGGTCCCCTCCCGTGCTATTCTAGTATACAACCATTCTCAACTCTCTGTACACATCACTATTTCAGGGCTCCAGGGCCCCTACTCTTCTTCAGCTCAGCAACAAACATTACTAAAAGATCCTCTCTCTGTTGTCTACATGGGTAAGACCATTAGTAATTTATAAACAAAATTGCCTTTACTCAGCTTCTTGTCCCATTCTATGGGACACTCTAAATGTAGTAATGTATGGATATTCACTACAAGTCCGCTCTTTGAGGAAGACAATTGAGAACATTAAGGGAAATCACACACAAGGTAGTACCCTGTCCGCCAAACCCTCGGTCCGTCAATGAAAAGCTTCCTCCGACTGAGTAGGGACCTTCGAAAAGCAGACATTACACTGACTAGCCTGTTTAGGGTGGCCATTGTAATGTCTCTTTCTGTCCATCACTGTCAGGAAAAACCTGGAGGTGGTGGGGGGGGACAGAAAAAAACAATGATGACAACCACAATCTGAAACAACGACCGAGAACACTGGTCTATTCGGAATAACCCTCAATTTCTCCAGATTTTCGAAATGGCTACAAGTTCACCTAGGTTAAAAAGCGACTTTCAATTTCTTCACCAACTGTACGACGAAGGGGTTCTTAAATCATTCCAGATACTAAGCAGGGAATTTGCGATCCTACATCACAAGTTTTTTTATTATTTACAGATCCGTGGCTTCCTGACCAAAAAGCAGAGCATAATCCAGAGAGAATCACCTGAGATCTGGATAAATGTACATAAATCACCACAGCTCAGAATCTGAGGCATTCTCTAATAACCTAGAAGATTATATTGTGCTGTGGGCCCTGAAATGGCCAGGTTGGCTAAATATGCAAATTACCCCAGATATTTTTCCAAGTCCTATAAAAATGTTTTTCAAGTAGCCAAACATAGACGTATAATTTCCCTAAACAGGCTCCATGAGTCCAAGCTATCACTCGATTTTTAGGTCACACCTGCCTCAATTCTTCGGTGGCACTCAAATTCCAGCTCAATCAGGCAATGTGGCAGATGCCAGACCCATGACGCTGACTGAGCACATATGTTCGCCACCTGTCCAACATTAAAATTATTCTAGAAAACAGTTTTTGTTAGTCACGCAATAAACTGAACCCAACACTAATGACGATGGGAGTCACATAAACCAGAAACATGATTTCGTATGTTCGCCTATGCTATTGGCACGCTTGCAAATCACATGCCAACGACGGGCCCTGACCCTGAGAGACATGTCTTGCTGCAGTGAGGTTTAGTTCACTATAATAATTAAGGCTCCCGGTTTTATGGTACTTATTTTCTTGACATTTTCATCTGTATCTATAAATATCTATTTTTTGCTTGTTTTTGCTGCAATTATCCATATTCATTTTGTGAAAAAAATTAAGTTGACACTAGTATATTTCCACATTTATTAAACCGTGAAAAGTACACTTATATTTGAATGCCTGACACGTTTCAATGATATGAACACCCGTAGAGAATAAATCAATAGCCTTGTATTAAAACAAACATTTTAGTATCATACATGTTCACATCTGCAGCTGTTTCAATGTAATTCCTAAAATTCCTATCTTTTAGCTCCCTTACTTGTCAGGCCTGGCAGCCATGACTGACAACATTTACAATCAGTCAAAAAACATTATAATTTCCATTTTTATCCACATTTAAAAAAAATACAGACTGGAAAATAAGTTGTTTGCTCTCTGAATTTTTCTGTAAAAATCAGTAAAAACAGGGAGCCCTATTAAGACTGTAGCATACAAATACACATAGACGTTTTAAACAGATTTGGGGAAATATAAAAAAGACCAGTTTCTCCAAATATTTCTATGTAATGGGAGAGAGGGTAGATATCAATGAACACACCTGTTTTTTTTCCTTTATTAAAGTATTGATGTCAATCTTTGTTATTTTCTCTCTATAGGAGAAGCAACGTCATATATACGGTAAAGGAACATTGCTTATATACTTTGAGGACTATACATAATCCATAAATACTGTACTTGTTTTTTTATCGCTCTCTCATTCCACTCTGACCATATTTATCTTGTAATGAAATAATGATTCACTTCCTGAACTGAATGTTGCTTTGATTACGCTCATTTCTTCTCCACTGTTCAATTAAAGAGTAGCTTGTTTGTGACCTTATTGTGTAGTGCAATATGGTGGGCTAGATTCACCAGAACGCAGTGCATTGTGGGTCGTTGCTAGGATGCAGTGCAGTGCGATACTGTCCCTAGGATGCACATAGTAAAGTATTATGTACAGCCGCATTTACAACCATTGCAGTGTAAACGCTGCACCGCAAACAGGCGTCTAATGATGCAATATTCCATTTCTGTACGTCATCCATGAGGTTTGCAAGTAGTGAATGAACACCAAACACCCAGAACAACGTCCTCTTACGCCCATTTACATTCACATTAACGCCCAGCTGGTGTACATGCAAACATCAGTAAAGAGGTAAAGCTTCTTCAGCCAGACCTAAAATAAACGTGCCCAGCATCAAACATACAAAGATGACGTTATAAATGAGCAGGCCTCTTGTCGAATGTCCGATCAAGACATAAGCAGGCATGCTTGAAATAATACAGGGATTAAATGGCCCCTGTTACTTTAAATGCAGTGTTGTCAGACAGAGCTGGAAGATGGTGCAGGTGGTCAGCCTACACGAGACAAGAAAAGTCAGATGGACATAACATTGGATCTTTCTACCTGAACTTGCATGCACTAGGTGTGACTTGTTTCAGCTTTTAAAGATCAAAAGGCGGCCTTAACCAGGCATCGATGCGGTCATAAGACAACAGACACACAGGCCTGTCGCGTCGCGTCTCAGCAATCACCACCACGCAGCCAGGTCAGTTTCTATTATTTATTGCATGCATATGTATCTGCAGCCAGCATGCTGCACGTCCTGCCTCGTCCCCCGCTTCCTGTGTATATCCTGCCCCTCACCCCTTGACCGGAACTGGTGTCCGGTGACCTCTCCTGCCCTCTGCCCTCCTCGGGGTCCTAGTGCCTCATTTCTCAGGACACTACATCTCCCCCCTTTGTCACAAAGGCATTACGACAGTAGCATTCGTTGGTAGTAAAATGGGACAGTCTCTTTTGTAGTCAGTTGCAGGATGTGAACTGTCGACTGATGTGACCCGTGAGATGCTGCCTAGAGCGGCATTTCACATTTCCTCTATTAGTCTCTTCGGTCTCACAATGTCTCTTCTTGGCCTCTCCACCTGTCCTTGGCCCTCCTTTGGCCTTGTTGCTTCTGCGACACCTGCTCCATTGCATTCCTTCGTTGTTGCGTGTTCTTCCTCTTTTTCTTCTTTTAAGCCTTTGAAGTGTGAGCTGTTCCTTGTGATTCGCCTGCTGTCTGATTCTGCTGTTATCATTGTTCCTTTCACTTGTGTTATCGTCAATGGGTCGTGGGCGAATGCACTGTCCGACTTCCGTTGTTGTCTCTGTCGTACAATGACAGTGTCTCCTTCATGGAGGTGTGATTTGGTGGCATGTCGTCTTCCATCAGCATATTCCTTCATTCTCTTCTTGGCTGCCTCATCTTTTGCTGCCACGCCTTCGTGCCCCGGCGCGGCCAGTCCTTCTATCTGCGGCAGCCTTGTTCTGCTTGTCCTCCCTAGTACTAGCTCCGCCGGGCATTTTCCTGTAGATCCATGAGGCGTGTTTCTGTAATCCCTCAGCATTTGGCATAGTGCTTGTCCTAGGGAAATCTGCGACAGTTTCGCCCTCTGAACTGCCTTCTTGATGTTTCCCATAAATCTTTCGACCATGCCGTTTGCTTGCGGCCATAGTGGTGTTACCTTTCTGTGCTGTATTCCGAGGTAAGCCATGAACCTTCGGAACTCCTCTCCTGAGAACGGAGGGCCATTATCCGTTTTCAACGTCTCCGGGGAGCCCCATGCTGCGAATATGTCGTCCAGAACAGGTAGCGTTGCGGCTGCTGACGTTGAGGAGACTGATCGCACAATCGGGAATCTGGAGTATTCATCTATTATGACCAGTAGGTAAGTTCCCGCGTCTAGAGGTCCAAAGAAATCAGCGGCCATTGTTGTCCATACTGCTCTTGGTAGTTCCGACATTTGCAGTGGTTCTTGTCTTGCAGGCGGACCCGTCGTTTGACAGAGGTGACAGGCCGCTATCGTATCTTCTTTTAGACGATCTAACCCCGGGAACCAAACCTTTTCTCTCAGCAGTTTTTTTGTCGCCACAATGCCCCTGTGTGACTCGTGTGCAATGCTGACCACTTGGCGTCGTAGCGAACGTGGAATGACTATCCTGGTGCCCCTCATTACTATTCCGCTGTTTGTCTCCGAGAGTTCCCCACTTATTTTCTGTAGAGCCAGCATCTCCTCCTTTTGTACTCCTCCCTTCCATGTGCAGTTGTTGTTTATATGTCTCCATCTTTGCTGTCTCGTCGTTTCTCGGGCCGCTCGCAGTGTGTCATCTTTTTCCGTTTCTCTCTCTATCTCTGTTAGAGTTACTGGTGCCGGCGTGCTTTGCTTTAGCACGAAGTTTAAGTATTCTTCGGCCATTGAGGCCTTTTTTTCTGCATGTGGCAGCGGATGCCGTGACATGTAGTCGGCTGGATTATGCTCTTTCCCAGGTTTGTGGACAATTTTGAAGTCGTAGTCCATTAGTCTGATGCCCCAGCGCTCAATGCGGGGCGGCATCTTTGCTGCTGGGTTGCCGTAAATTGTTACTAGTGCTTGGTGGTCCGTGATGATGGTGAACGGCTTTCCGTACACAAACATGTGGTAATGCTCGCATGCCCATACCACCGCCAAGCTTTCTTTCTCCGGCTGGGAGTACGCCTTCTCAATGTCTGTCAAGCTTTTGCTGGCATATGAGACAATCTTCCTTGGTGACTCCTTTCCCGGCAGGTGTTGTGCTAATATTGCACCTAACCCCACTGGGCTGGCGTCAACCGTCAGCTCGGTGCAGAGCCGAGGGTCGAAGTATGCGAGGTGCTCCGCCGTCATCACAGCCTTCCTGATCTCTTCGAACGACTCATTGCACTCTTGAGACCAGACAAATTTCTGGCCCTGTTTTGTTAGCTCTCTCAGCGGCGTGCTCACTGTGGCAAAGTCTTGTATGTATCGGGCACAGTAGCTTGCCAGGCCTAGGAATGACCTTATTTCTGCCACATCTGACGGTGGCTTTGTCTTCTTTAGCGTTTCCACTTTGCTGGGATCAGGCCTCATCCCTTTTTCCGAGAATATGTGTCCGAAGAAAATCAGTTCTGTTCTCCCTAGCTCGCACTTCTCTCCATTTAGTGTTAGTCCAGCCTGCTTTAGATGTTTGCACACTTGCCTTAAGGCGCTGTCATGTTCTCCGTCTGATTTCCCAAACACTAGGATGTCGTCACTGTAATTGAAACTGTTGTGTACTGGTCGTATCACCTGTCTTATTGTCTCCTGAAATATTTCGGCCGCTGACGAGATACCAAAACTGAGCCGTTTGTATCTGAATAGTCCTAGGTGTGTGGAAAATGTTGTTATGTACCTCGACTGTGGGTCCAGCTCTAGTTGGTGATACCCTTTGTATAGATCTAGCTTTGAGAATCGGCACGCCCCTGTCAGCCTGCTGATCATGTCGTTCAGATGAGGTCCTGGATGACGTTCCCTCGATATTGCAGTGTTCGGTAGTCTCATGTCCACACAGATCCTTATTTTGGACGTGTTTTTCTTCGGGACTGCCACAATCGGTGATACCCACGGTGTTGGCCCGTCTGCAGGCTCAATTATGTCTTGCTGCAGTAAGTTATTTATTTCTTCCTCCACTTGCGGTTGTAGGTGGATCGGCACTCTCCTGTGATGCTGTGCCACTGGTCTCACCGCTTCATTTATGTGTAGGGTGACCTGTTTGTCTTTTAGCTTCCCCAGTCCCTGCAGTATTTCTTGATATTCTTGCAGTATGTTTTCTTTTTCTGTCATGTGGTACGTCATCGCCAACAGCCCCATGACTTGTGCCGTGACGTTACTCAGCAGGCAGGGCGCTGGGATGTCCCCTTTCAGCACATGTATTTCTTCCTGACGCGTCACGTCCTGATATGTTAGCGTCTCAGTGAACTTGCCCATGTTTTCTACTGGTGTCTTTGATCCCCACGTGAACACATCTACTGTTGATGGCGATAGCGTTGGCCTTGTTCTCATTTTCATGTACTCGGACATGCACATTATGTTGCATGTGGCACCACTGTCTAGCACAAACGTTGTTCTGTGGCGCCCGACGTCGATGTCTACTGTGGCCGTCTTTTTTATTTGCTGTTTCTCCACCAGCTGGATGTGTTCCTGCTGTCTTCCTTCTTTGGGTGTGTCGGACATGAGGTAGAGCCGTGCTTCTCTCCCAGCCGTCGTCTGTTCATCCGACTCTTCCGACGAGCCTCTCTCTGCTGTCTCCATATGTCTGGCGTGTCTGGTGCCTGTTGTCCCTTGTCTTGCTGTTCGTCCCCTCTCGTTCCTAAATTGCCTGCTCATGCAGGTGCTTGCGAAGTGATTGTCCCTATTGCATTTTCTGCATTTCTGGCCCATTGCTGGGCAGGTGCCAACGTGTGGGAAGTCAAAGCCGCATCTGTAGCATGGGACCGCTTGTTTCCTGTGATGTTGTTGCTCCCTGTTGTCGTTCTTTTTGAAATGTTCCGTCATCCGATGTGCCATCGCTTCTCCCTTTTCTTTTCCAATTTGTATTTGTTTGGCATGCTGCGTGGCCCGTGCTTCTGTGCGGGCCATCGTCAGTATTTTCTCAAGTGTTGTTGGTTCTTTTAGGATGCGTGCTCTGAACTCTACTGATAAACACCCTACGATGAGGCGCGTTCGTATTGCTTCTTCGTTGTCAAATTTATCAAATTCGCAGTATGTCACCAACTTCCGCAACCTTGTCGCGAAGTCATCCATGCTTTCTTCTGGTTGCTGGCATGCTGTGTGGAACGTGTACCTTTCAAAATCGATGTTGCGTTGGGGGTCGAACTTCTCTGTGAGGCACGCTTTCGCGCCTTTGTAATCCGCCGTCTTTTCACTTGGTAGTGTCATCATTAAGTCTTCTATTTCGTCTCCGGCAAGGTTGACCAGCAGATCTAATTGTTTGCTCTCTGCGACGTCCGTCGCGCGCATGTATCGTTCAAATTGTCGTAGCCATCTCTCCCATCTGATGCCTGCTTGCGGTTCCGACATGTTGAATGGCAGCGGCCTGCGGAACACAGCTTGTGTGCTCCTTGTTTCTTCGTCACCCATATTCTTCCTTTCTTTGTTTTATTTATGTACTTCTTGCCTTCTTTCTCCTTCCTTCTTGTTCCTCTGGTGCTATTTCCTTTCTTTGGCACCTTTTTCTTGTCGTTTTCTCCTTATTTGGACCTTTTTCGTCTATTTTCCTTTTTTTGCCTGACTCTAAAATGGCCTCCCGGCCTTCCTGTGCTCCTATTGGCCCAAATTGCCTGACTCCAAGATGGCCGCCGCACTCTCGCGCGATTTCGCGCTGTTCGGGACTTTGCCTGACCTTTTAAAATGGCCGCCGTCTATCTTGGGCGCTGATTGGCTCAATTCGCCTGACTTTAAGATGGCCGCCTCCTCTCGCGAGAGTTCGTTGAAGCTCACGCACGGGAGGGATCTTAATCTTTCCTTCAGTTTCACTATCGCGCTGCTCTTACTTCTGTTAGCAGCGCCGGGGTGGGCTCCCGCAACGATGTTTTCTTCTGCTGGCGCTTCGGACCAGGGTGGGCTCCTGGCTCCGAATTTTGTTCCGCGACCGGGTGGGCTCCGACAGTCGCCGCGACGCGTGGATTTCGATCCCGCCTCGTCGCCAGTTGTCGCGTCGCGTCTCAGCAATCACCACCACGCAGCCAGGTCAGTTTCTATTATTTATTGCATGCATATGTATCTGCAGCCAGCATGCTGCACGTCCTGCCTCGTCCCCCGCTTCCTGTGTATATCCTGCCCCTCACCCCTTGACCGGAACTGGTGTCCGGTGACCTCTCCTGCCCTCTGCCCTCCTCGGGGTCCTAGTGCCTCATTTCTCAGGACACTACAAGGCCCTAGGCATGACAGGCCTTTACTCGATTCCTCCATGCAGGGTCTTCCCAAGCGGAGGGAAGGCGGGGCTCTTTGCCCTATAGCCTGCACACTGGGGCTCTTTTTCATGGTCTGGTTAACAGCGCAGATGTCGCCAGACAACCATATGAGAATCACTTTGTCGCCATCCTGCATGCTAGGACTAAGTGTACATGTTTTAACTGGGCCGAAGTTGTGTTCATCCACAAAAAAGTGCTTGCCCTCCACATAGCAGTTATCACTTTGTTTATCTAGCTGCCTGAGCTTGAACTTTCAGGGGCCCAAACACGGCATTGTTATGCTATTAAAGTGTCTTAGAACACTAAATAGTGTATGGTGTTTTTTTCTGGCAGCAGAGACTAGAGGAGGGCAGTCATTAACCTACTTGGATGGAGTTTTAGGTCTGTCTTGACAGTGCGACTGTCCCCTTACCTTGTGTGATAAACATAAAAGAGCTTACAGAGTCTTACTGAGGGAGGGGCTTGGGCTCCACTCACATGTTGATCCCATGAGTACATGATTAAACTAGGCCAGATGTGCGTGCTTCCAATGCTTGCAGTGCACTTTTTTGGCTTGTGGCAAAGTTTATACTCAATGCAGGTTGGTTATGGTGGCAGCCACTCATCACGTGCATAGGCCTGGTCTGTTTAATATGAAATGTTAAATGTTATGAGAAAGGCACTAGGCCTGCTGTATTTAGTAGGAAACGCATATGCTAAAGACGATGGGCATTTAAGTGTGATTTGTGATTAGTCTGTATTAGAGCCTACATACAGGTATTTTGTTTTGTGGAATCTCTCGGGTTACCGTTGAAGGCAAGGGTTATGACGTTGGACACCCATTCTCACAAACCCGGGGGGAGTGGCTTCACTATGCTGACACTTGTTAGTCGCTGTTAAGAAGGGTTATATATTGTTTCTCGAGCTGTATTTTTCTTCATATTTGTAATTTTATCACTGATTGATGGTTGAGACTTTATGTGCAATTGCATAGGCATGTGTTGGTAAAGTTTAAAACCAAAGGGTAAAAGCTCAATCAGTTCATTGGGAAAAGCATGTCAGATTCGTAAGTTTGATCTGCATTTATGAAATGTTGTGACAAAGCCAGTAGGCCTGACCTACTTATTGTGAAAAGCATGTCTTAAAGACAAAATGCTTTTGTTGTAAAGCCTGTACGTAGGGACTTTGTTATGAGGAATTTCACATATTACAAGTGCAATTTTGCACATATTTGTAATTGTATTTATGTATTCCTAGTGACTGCCAGCTATGTGTACTTCAGTAGGCCTGCGTTCTATATAGTGTCAAGTCATTAGTAAAAGCAGGAAAGGTTCTTATGTGTGATCTGTTTATAATAAAAAAGTTAGTAGGCCTTCCTTACTTATTGTGAAAGACAAACAGTGTTTAAGGGTAGATTGTTATTACGCTGTGCTAAAGCCTGTAGGGAGGCATTTTGTTACATTGACTCTTGCAGAGTACTGTAGTGGGCAAAGGTTTTGTTGCTGGTGACGCACCTGAACAAACCATGGGAATAGATGGTTTGCACTATGGTAAGGCTCTAGGAGTAGGGATTGTGTATTGTTTTGACAATTGTATTTTACTATGGTATGATGGTTGCTTATTGGGAAGGCTTATGAACCAACACAGCAGGTTTGTGTTACTTATGGTGACAAGCCAATGACAAAAGGTTATAGGCTTGATTGTTTATCATGAAATGATACGATAAAGGCAGTAGTCCTAACATGTTGACTGTGAAGAGCATATTAGACTCAATAGGCATTTCAGGGTTGAATGTTATTACTCTGTACTAAAGCCTACATATAGGTATTCTGCTATATGGAATCCCACAGACTACCATAGTAGACAAG
Organism: Triturus cristatus; assembly: GCF_964204655.1. NCBI lineage: Eukaryota > Metazoa > Chordata > Amphibia > Caudata > Salamandridae > Triturus > Triturus cristatus. The sequence continues at coordinate 146,767,925 of NC_140579.1, read as the reverse complement.
CACTCTACAGTTCTCTGACAAACCTTGGTACAGAAAATGTGTATTGGCAGAATCCTTGTTAGGCCCTCTTAAAAGAGGTAGTATTTTGCTTTGCCAACTGTAATATTCTATGGTATGTAATGTTATGACTGTATGCCTGTAGGTTGCTTTGTGGGAAAACGTATGCTCAGAACAGGGGGCCTCAATTGGTGATGGTGATAAGCTATTGATAACCTCTGCTGGCCTGATTGGTTCACTAGGACAAATATTCCTGGACGTGCTATGTTATGCGTCATGTCATGTAAAGGCAAAAACTGAAATACTCAACTGCAAAAAAAGCTCAAAATCTCAAACTAGCCACCTTGCAAAAAAAAAAAAAAAATACCCGCTTACAAAGATCTTGATCTGGTTTCATTTCCTAAATGCAGCCAAAGTCCCTACCCACCTACTGCAGAATAAAATTAAGTTATTAGCATATTTCATGGAAAAAGCATGATAGTGGGATAAAGTGTGAAGTAACTGTGTTGTAGGCAGACTTTCATCAATGATACGTATTTTGTACCAATGATTTTAGTCTATATTTTTACATTATGTCTGTCAGCCACTGGGGCCTCTTCATAAACTGCATTTTGTAGTAAATTAAGTAATACTACAGTGGTGCTGCTCACACACTACAAAATGCAATTTGCAAACCTATGGCCTTAAACCTCTGCCTCACCTTATCTTTTCTGTGTGAAGGGCTGCACCGCGGTGGCTGAGATCTTTGCAGATGTAGGTATACGTTTTAGTAGTAAATGCGAGAGGGACAAGGGAGAGTGGCAGGAAAGTTGTGACTGCCTACCACTAAATAGGTGGGGATTAGGAACATTTCAGGAGTGATTTAAGTAGAGACAAGCTAATACATATACTCACACACAAATGAGTGAGAAAAAAATTACTATACACAAACTACACTGCTGATGTTGCCAAAACAGGCTCTAATGTACTTCAGCCCAGCCTTGGACTAAGTTGAGCACGACATATGGCCAACTACTGATAGTGCAACACACACCCGTAGAAAACAACAGAGACAGAGTAATAAAATAACACACTGTAGGAGCGGATGTTAAATAAATGAAATTATTTTGACATTTAACTTATAAATATTTTAGTCTTAAGATTACATGGATAACTAATTGTTTTATTATTTTACAATTTCATAATAAACAATTTAATAAGCATAATTTGTAACTACATTTAGTAAATATTAAATCAAAATAAAATGCTTAAAATGTTAGTGAAGGTGTTTTTTTTACCTATTTTTAAAAAAATGCATTTATAATTTTAAACAACTTTATTTTAAAGTTTTGACAAGCTCACATAGGTCATCACCAGTCGAGATCTTATACAGATATATTCCGTTAGAAGTATAGCTGGATAATAGAATACAGATAATTTCCATATAAGAATACAGGCTCCACATCTTCTTTCACATAACCGCCACATATTCAATCTCGCTCTTAGATCTACACAACTTTCATATATGCTATCCCCGGGGTAGGATCTCCCCTAAAATCCCAGAGACAGGAGATGCCAAAAGAGGTTAGTTGAATATCTCTGCTGGGAATAAATGTATTTATAATTTGAAATATAATATTTAAATAAACTAATTATTTAACATACATTTAATTTGATGAGTTTCTGTGCAGTAAAATGTTTGTTTTTATTAACATATTTTTACAGAATAATAAACTCCAATAAATTTGCCTATACTTTCTCTGTGGCGTGTGCACAGTTAGTAATAGTTGCTTTACACTCATAAACCCTGTTTTAGAGGTGTAGAGGCTCCAGCCCCTGATGTGAGGGGGTGGAAAGATAGGAGTGTAAATCAAGGTGTAAATCTACTCTTGGAAATGGTAAAAAGCAATAGAAAAAAACGGTGGAGAGTTACACATAGACATTATTCAGTATATATATGTATATTTACAATACAAGAAAAAACAAAAGGTCAAGGCACTAGAAGCCTGCACCAGTCAGTCTAATATGATAAAAATTAAATGTTGTACTATTATGCCCATTTTATGCTTTACCTAGGCGTAGCTTTTTAGTAGGAATTTTAAAACAGGCAAAGTTTAAACATGCCAAGGTTGCCTTATTATTCTTGCAAAGGGCTAATGATCCTCATACACTGTTTTGCATTATGAATTTTATTAAGGTTGCTTTAAGGTTAAGGAATTCAAGAGGGCGGTGTTGAATTAATTTTTTTTTTGGCCAATTGTCTCCAACCTCGTGTTATGAACCGTATTGTTCTGGTTTTAACTGTATATGCACTTTTATGGTATTTTTTAAGTACCGAATAAAGGACTATTGATTGATTTATTGATTGATTGATTAAAGCAGAAGCATGGTGTAAAGAGCCGGGAACGTGACCTTCCTACGTCCTCATTCATTGGGAAACCCAAAAACACAGAAACCAGGCTGGCTCAGCGCACAAATATTATCATGTGTAATCATTTGAGGGAATTTTGTATCCAAAAGTTACAACAGTACAAAAAAGTTAACAATTAAAAAGTAAAATGGCACTTCCCAAATGAATCAAGTTAGCCATCAGATTACTGGAAATATATTCTTCCTTTATTCTTTTATTCTTTTGTTCATGATTCTTTTTTTAAGCTATCAATTCTACTTTTTTGTACTGTTGTAACTTTTGGATACAAAATTCCCTCAAATGATTACACATGATAATATTTGTGTGCTGAGCCAGCCTGGTTTCTATGTATATTTACAACGGTGACTAGGCTCATCTATTGCCACATACTATCATGTGGGTCATGTTGATGTGCTGTACTACGCTTTTAATGTTAATTTCTGTTTCGTTTGAGGCTATGTTAATTGTAGTTACAGGCATTTCGTATTATTTATTTATTTGACTCATTTATAAGGCGCGCGAATCATCCCCAGGGGGATCTCTCGGCGCCAGAGAAGGAGACAAATGTATGAGGAATACAATATTCATTCATTAGAATAGCCAGGTCTTGAGCAACTTTTTGAATTGTGGAAAGTTTGGGCAGGAACGGATATGTTCAGGAAGCTCGTTCCAATGTTTGGGGGCCCGATAAGAAAACGCACGACCTCCCATTTTGACTTTCCTAATTCTCCTGCAACAAAGCAGGCTGCAATTACTGGATCTAAGTAGTCGCCCAGGTAGATAGCGTTCAATTTTATTAGCCAGATAGGACGGACACATGCCGTGCAGGGACTTAAAGACCAGGCAGAGTAGCTGGAAGATGGCTCGTTTCCTCACAGGAAGCCAGTGTAAAAGGCGCAGGAGAGAGTGGGAGGGAGTTCGTGCTGGTTTGTTAAGGGCAAGACGGGCTGCGGTATTTTGCCCCACCTGTGGCTTGGATAGCAGGTCTTCCCTAATTCCTACCAACAAGGAATTGCCATAATCAAGGCGACTGATAAGAAGCGACTGGATGAGGGCCTTTCTGGCGTTCAATGGAATCCAGGGAAAGATCTTACTGAGTAACCGCAAGGTCCCATAACAGGTACCTGCAAGAGTTTTCAACTGATCTTCCATTGAAAGCTTATTGTCTATTCTGACCCCTAGGTTTTTAGGCCACCCTCTAGGGGCAGGTGCTTCTCCTAATTCTAATCCTAATTATAATACAAGTAGTACTAGCTTACATAATGTTATGTTTTATGCAATGTCATGTTTAGTGTAGTCATGCGTTTCATGTTATGTACCGTGCTAGGTTCTCATCAAATATCCTTCTAGGCACTTCACATCATGTTTTGTTGTACTAGGTTAAAATATGTTGTTTATGATATGCCATGTTGTGTGTTTTCCTAGGTCATGTTATGATTTGCTATAAGCTGTTCATGTTATGTTATGTGTCGGTTGTACCCGGTTACATTCTGATAAGTGTCGTGTTCATTCATTCTAACTAACTTCTTTCCATACTGTTACCCCTTGCACCCCAATGACTCTCCGGTTCAACGCTCCTTCATGTTTGCAGCAGCAGTTTTTACCCGGATGTGTCGCTGTGACCAGAGCTGGCATTTAGCATGGGCAAGCTGGGACCAGCCCCAGGGCACCCATTTTCTGAGGGGCGCACAGAGTTGTGTGCATTAAGGTTATGCCAGCAGCAGCCCCTTCTCATCTTTCCCCCAGCCTTGTCCTTGCCCCACCTCTCCATTTCTTTATGATTTACCAGTTTAAAGTGGTTTTAGTCCTTCATTATCATAGGACGTGAGATGTGTTAAAAGCCCACTTGACCCTCTAACCCCTGCTGACACATAAACAAAACTCTCCTCTGCTGAGGGAGACAAGCTATCGGTGCTTGAGGTGAGCTTGGGGCAGGGGCAGTGCTTAATTTGAGCAGGGGCTTTCCGGTGCTAAGCACCGGCCCTTAATTGGTTTCCGGTGCTTGGCACCGGCACCTAATTGTCAACAATGATACCTGAAACAGTTTACCACATGGTGGCGCTGCTCATCTAATTTAGAGATGAGCAGAACCACGGTTGTTTAGGAATACAATGTACATTAATTGCTAATTATCAACAATATGGAGCTCAGGGGGTCAGTAGGCAGGTCGCCCCCCACTCATAAATTATGCACAAAGCACGACCTGCCCCGTGAAAAATGGTAAACAAAGTAAGCACGCTTTCATCAGTATCCCTTGCAAATTCAAAACTGTTTTGTTTGATATTACATGTGCGGCCAATTTTTGCCATACAACAAACGGGTCTGATATCACGCTGGGGGCTGGTTACGTGACCCCCAGCGTGATATCAGACCCGTTTGTTGTATGGCAAAAATTGGCCGCACATGTAATATCAAACAAAACAGTTTTGAATTTGCAAGGGATACTGATGAAAGCGTGCTTACTTTGTTTACCATTTTTCACGGGACATTAATTGCTAATACCTGCCTCCCCAGCCATTCCTTTAGCTATGGGGACCTGGAATAATCTGAACTGTCGCATTTACATGCGAGAGAGATGGTTAGTCGTTGTTTTTGCAGCGATGACAAGGGCGATGGGTGGTGCAAGCTGCAGTGGCCTCCTGGTCAGAGCACTGGCACTTTTTTTTTACAAATTAAGCACTGGGCAGGGGGGTGTTTGAGTTCAGGGGCCGGTCCGTGCTCCTACAGGTACTGACAGCGAACACAAAAGCGACCCACATTTTATGTTATTGACTACCATCCGCAAGGGCGCCGCATTTCTCTCCGCCCGCGCCGCTACCTCAGCAAAGGTTGCTTGTGACGTACCAACACATCCGGTTCTCATTCGGCCATCAACGTAAGATGACACAGCTCAGTTACCTGGACGTAATGACCAAAGCATTAGGGACTTGGGGTGCGTCGATGATGCCGCTGGCCATGGCATGACAGGGTTGCAGGCCTGTGTGTGTACAGGCAAGGGGCAAAGTACACACACATACTGCCCAAGCAAACACCCCACCATAGAGGCAAACCTCACGGCAATTCAAGGTTTATTCACTTGTTAAACCCTAGTATGGGGCTGAGAACTCACCGCTCGGTTTGGACGCCTTGACCTTTACACTCACGTTTCTTGGCGCCTCAAGGTGTAAATTTAGATTTTCATCTCATGTAATCTACATGCGAGAGTGGCAGCTCTTGCCCCCAGACTGTAATGAACCGACGCCTCCTCTCCTGTGAACCCCCTTTGTGCTCACCCATCCGTGTCTAGACAGCAGCTCCAATCACAAATACGCAATTTTCCGTCTCCCTCTGCAGTCAAAAGTGAATTTCAATTTCAAATCTCCATCAGTCAAAAACTCCTCCGGCCTCAAAGGCTGCTCGTGCATCTCAGCCACGACTTGACGTCGTCAATTAATAGCTCCCGATTCATTAGCATGAGTCCGTTCCACCATTATCAGTAGTGGAGCTATGCTAGGGAGCAGTCGTACACTTCTATTACCACATTTCTGCTGCTGCTATCTGTGGTTTACGAGGACTGACTGTTTTAGGAGCTATTCTGTTTTTAAATACCACTAGTCTTATATAGCCCGTTGCCGGGGGCCATACCGGTTGTTATAGTCCTGAACCAGAGTATTAGGCCTGAGCCTCAGGCCAGGCCCTATAACGAGGTAGAGGGCCTTTAACAACCGGTATACCCCGAGGCAGAAGGGCTATCAATGAATCGACTTGTAGAACGTGGCCAATCACCCGCGAGGGTATCCAGGCACTAGGGATCTTGCTGCGGAAGCTCAGTTGAACAGCCAGGTCTTGAGTCCTTTCCTGAATTCCAGAAGCAAGGGTGAGGTCCAGAGGTGAAGAGGGAGGTCGTTTCCTGGACCTGGCCGCTGGGTAGGAGAAGGAACAACCTCCGTTGCAGCTTAGACGTATGCGAGGAGTGTGAGGGAGATGAATGGAGGCAGAGCAAACTTGTCTGGAGGGTTGGTGGAAGTTCAGTCAGTGTTTGAAGGAAGCTGGTCCTTTGTTGTGCAGGGCTTTGTAGGTGTGGCTCAGCATCTTGAATTGGCATTTCTTCTGAATGGGGAGCCAGTGGAGCCGAATGAGGTAGGGGGTGATGTGGGTCTGCTTGGGGAGGTCGAGGACGAGTCTGGTGGCAGAATTCTGTATAGTCTGTAGTCTCTTCAGGAGGCGCAAGTTGATTCTTGCATAAAGTGTGTTGCCGTAGTCCAGCCGGCTGGTGACTAGGGCTTGTGTGACGGTTCCCCTGGTGTTGACAAGAAGCCATTTGAAAATCTTGTGGAGTATGAGAAGAGTGAGGAAGCAGGCGGAGGAGATTCGTTGATCTAATTTTTCATGGTGAGTTTGCTGTCCATGATAATGCCGAGGTTGGGGGCATGGTCTGTTGGCGTGGGTGAGGGTACTAATTCGGAAGGCCATCAGGAGTCGTTCCTAAGAATGTGTTGCTCTTTCAGTCAGTTGTTCTTCTTCCATTCAGCGATTTTCGTCATGCACCTGTGGAAGTTGGCCCTCGTGGTGGAGGGCTTTTCTAATAGCGAGAAGATGAGATGAGTGTCGTCAGCGTAGGATATGATGTTTAGTTCATGGAATCTGGCGATATTGGCTGGGGGGTCATGTATGTGTTGAACAGGGAGGGACTGAGGGATGAGCCTTGAGGGACGTCACAGATGATGCTTTTGTGTTCAGAGCTGAAGGGAGGCACATGGATTCTCTGTGTTCTTCCAGTGAAGAAGGAAGCAATCCATCTGAGGGCGTCTCCTTGGATCCCGATGTGGTGGAGTCTCTTGAGAAGTGTGTGGTGGGATACAGTGTTGATTGCTGCTAAGAGGTCAAGGAGGATCAGGGATGCTGTTTCTCCTCAGTAAAGGAGGGCCTTGATGTCCATTGGTAGCGATGAGGGTGGTTTCGATGCTGTGGTTGGTCTGGAATACAGACTGGGAGATGCCCAGAAGGGTGTTGTTTTCCAGGTGTTCAGTGAGTTAGAGGTTGATGGCTTTTTAGAGGACTTTGGCGGGAAATGGGAGCAGAGAGATGGGATGAAACTTTTTAGTTCGCTGGGGTTGGCAGACGGTTTCTTGAAGAGAGGTATGACTTCAGCATGTTTCATAGCTATAAGGCTATTAAAACATGTTCTCAATTAAAAAGGGATAAACATGAAGACAAACATTGTAATGTTGGAGCTCCAGGCTTATACCAGCCTTTGTAAGCCGGGAGCGAATCCATTGTCTTCAATGGAGCTCTCGACATTCCAATGTTCTAATGTGTGTTAATACACACTGATGAAGAGGCCAATCGATCCCCTTCTTCAAAAAAACATATAAGAAGAAAACAACACACAAATAAAGGATTAACTTTTGGCAAATGCCACCCAAGTTCCAAACATTTTCGCACACTTTCTATCTTACCTTCCACTAAACTTTAAATCTCAACACAATTTTTTTGGACCACTAAAAAGTAAAACAAACAATCATTTATTTTAGTGTTTATTTCCTTTCAAAAGTATTTTGTAGCAGTATTTGTGTTTCTGGTGGGACATCTCACCACATTAATTACACCCTCTCTCCCTTGAGCATCCTCAAGGTGCACCCTCTATTCATCCAACTCCAGGGTTGGGACAACCCTCTGAACTGGCGCCGCCCCCAAGAGTGGGGTCTGCAGCTAGGTATGTTTGCTCCAATGACCTGCAGTGCCAGTGCCTGTGAAACGATGGCGAATCGAGTGCCTGGCAATGATGCTACCCCAGTGCTCGATCTGCTGGCACAGCTCCTGGAGAGGGTGCAAGCTATTTTTTTTTTTTTGGAGCGCTGTACATAGCACTGTATTTACATTACACATTCAGGCACGGGGAGATTAAGTGATTTGCCCAGATTCACAGGATGTGGACGCGACCTCGAGGCTCGAACCCTGGTTTCCTGCACCAGAGGCGGCAGCGCAGCCGACGGACCACATCCTCTTCAAGCCTGGCAGGCTCACTAACTTCGGAAGGAGGTTGTCTCGTGTGGAGGAGGGAAGAGAGGCCAGGCGTGTGTGGAGGAGGGAAGAGAGGCCAGCTTCCAACTCAGCCAGTGGTGCAGCAAGGAGCCTGGCACAAGCTACAGGCTGAGGGTTTGTACCCCTCACAGCTCTCAGGAGACCGGCTGCTACCCGTGGAACAGTAATCATCAACGGAATTGTTGCAATTTAGAAAAGCTTTGAAGACCTGGCTCTTCCCTAAGTAATTCTGCTTTCCGCTTATGTGCTTTTTAGGTCTCGGCTAGCGTGGCTGCGCACATGCGCAGCTAGCTCGCCGAGATTTAATGTTTTGAGGGAGTTTCAGTAAAGGGCTTTAAGCCCCGCCCCTCTTTTTCATTGGCTGGCGTCACCGTTTATGCTAAATGGTGGCCAGCCATTGGAAAAGAGCTTTGTATGTTGCCTCCCTTTGGCTTTTCCAGACGGCCCACTTGGATGGGCTCACCTGCTTTCCGTGGGTCGCAAAAGGTTTCTTATCTTTATGGGGCCATGTGTTTCAAACACATGGCCCCATGAAGACAAGTTCCGGCGCGATCCTCTTTCGTTTCTTTTGTTTTCATTTTTGCCCTGGCAGCCTTTATTTGACGTCCGTGAGGCGTGCTTTCCAAGCGCATTAACAAAACCTAACTGAGTGAACAGCTACAGGAGAGTGGCAAAATTGTGTTTACTGGAGATCTCTTCACCTCACTCACATTGGACGTGCATTCCACCGAGGTTAAGCTCCAACTGGCAGTTTGTAGACTTAACAGAAATGCTCCAAAAATAGTCAGATGCAAGATCAGCGCGCGGGGACACAGCAAGCTAGAAGACGTTCCCTCTTTTTTCCTCAAAACATACGCAGAATCTCAGGCACTGATTATGGAATTCCTATAAAATCATCTGAGGTCAGTGGTAGGTTTTTATTGCACAGGCTAAGCCGAGCACTCTGTAACAAGCAACAGGTAAGCTGCAACCCACCCCTGCTTTTATACATACTGTCAAATAACCCCGTGTCATCATGCATGAAACCGTCTGCTTGTTTTTTATTGAAGGACCCTTTCAATCTCGAATTTGTAGTTTTGCATTTCTGATGAAAAAATGAGGCCTACAGGTCCCAGAATTCAAAGCAGTGCTTCCTATAAAAGCAGAACAGGTCCAAGATGTACCACAATAATTCCTATTTTAAAATAGTCCATATTTGTAAAGCACAAACATATCACCACTTAAGGGTTCAAGTCGCTGGGGGCCGTTAGGGAGATTAAGTGACGATTGCCCAGAGTCACATAGTGCTGGGCTGAGCTGTCACCGGGATTGTACCTTGAGCCCCTTGGTCAGCCACTCTGGCCTCTGCACCACACCCCTTCCTAACATTAGCATTAGCCCACATGGCAGCAAGATATGTTTTTACAGAGAAAGGCTCCAAATCCACTTTGGCAGACATACTGATTTTCTGAAATGTACTGTTTATGCTTTTTACGTCGCGTGCAACATCAGTTTGCCAGCGCGTCCATATAAATATATTGTCGCTGCGATTGGACGGAGAATCCTGTGACGCAGGGCTTCCCTAACCCCGCTCACGAGAGTGAGATATACAGGGCTGAAATGCGGGGTCTTGTTTCCTTGTACTGGGAACAAATATGCTCGAGCTGGACCTGCGTCTTTTTACTCCAAAATGTGAAGATAAAGAACTAATTTAATACGCTCTGGTTCCTCTGTGTAATCTTTTCCAGTCCGTGGCTGCTTAAAATATTAAGAGCAGAGGATTAAATGCTTGTATTAACGCAGAGGCCCAAGGGGGATTTATCTGCATTGGCTGAGGTGTGTAACTGCAAAGCGGCTTGTGAAATACAATCCGGGAGTGTGGCACAATCCAGACCCGGGCAGCTGCTTCATGGCCGCGCCAGCAGCATTAGGAAAGTCTCACTTTGTATTTAGAGGTCGAGAAAATAAGTACCACTGATCTGGACTACGGTCGCACCAAGAAGTTTATTTTATTTCTGTACTTGGCCATGGTATGCCTTTGTTGAGCGACACCACACCTTCTACGTGGCGCACTTTGTAGACGTCAAGCACGGAGTAAAGTTAAGTCCAGAAAAAGTCATAAATTGATCCTTTCTAACACATTCCATCCTGTGCTGCCTAATTCTTACTTCCTCCTCGGACAGCATTTTCCTTATAAGGTGAATGCTGCTGGCCGAGGCAACCACAGGGGGCAACTAGAGAGGTCAGCACTCTAGTGTCGCCTGGGTCCAACACCCCCAGCCCCCTTCAGGGGCAGGGACTCTGGTTGGAGTCCACCCCTCTCCAGCCTGGTTGTGGCGCACAAGGTGCATCACTTCCTGGGCGCCCAGGACTTGGGGGAGGGTATATATCCCTCCCCCACCATTTTGGCGACCTCTTTTGATCGCCGCACACGCCATCTCCCTCCCTACCGCTTACCCGGCGTGATGGTGGCAGGAGGGGGGCAGAGAATATTGTAATGTTTTCCTTTTTTCGTTGCAGGCGGAGTTACAGGGTGATCTGGAAGCAGGCCGGCACCAAGGGTACCTCTGCGTGGCACCATAGGGGGTGCCAGAGCCAAATCCGAGGAGCCTCATGGGAGGGTCCTTGAAACCGTATCGGCGCCCCGCTAGTCCTTTGGGCGGTTGTGGGCCTGAACAACCGGGGGGGTTTGCTATGCGACGCTCCGCCCTGAAAGGGGCGTTAGTAAGAAGGTACCAACGGTCACGTGATCCGGGAAGAGGATCACTAGTAAGGGCAGCACAGGCGGGGTTTGCCCCAGTGCTGCCTGGCTCATCAGGCGGGCAGGCGGCCCAGTTGGTTGCCAGCCCTTTGATCGCCCGTAAGATAACCCACCTTTTACATAACGGTGTATGTAATAAACCTGCAGCAACTTTACCCAAACAAAAAATTGTGTTGTGTGTTTATTTATGGGAAATGTATATTATGTTGGAGGGGTGGAAAAGGATGCCAATGACGATACTAAGTGCCGGGCTTTTTCCACTGAACTTCCTCCTTCATTCTCAGACCTCCCCCTGCCGAGAGTACCCACGAGGGACTCTGTCTGCCTGACATTCCTGCTGTATTACTGCACGGGGCTGCGCTGCAGACCTGACAACCCGAAAATAATGTTCTTCTCTCCATCCAAACCTCACCGCCATCGCTTCCCCCACCTCTCGGCGTCTTTTTGGTATTTAAGGTTCATATCTTTTTTAAGTGGAAACAAGTATCCTGGGATTTTGGTTAACGGTGTCCTTTGTGAAACAGGGCCACGTGGGGCCAAATAATTATATTATAATGGTTTGATTGCCCATTCATTTAAAGAACGTCACAAACGGAAATTAGGTAGGAGTGGCTTTAACCTAATTCAATCGCCCTAATTATATCGGCTTTTAAGGGATGAACGGCTGATGATACTAACCTGTGACCTTCAAATTACACATAGTACTTAAAGTAGGAACTGGAGACAAATATTTATATTTATATTCACTTAAAAAACCATAGGTTTCACACATGTTATAGTTAGCTGGGCATTTCACTCGTGAAAAACCAATGAAATTCCCCCGTTATAGTTAGGTCAGATAACTATAACTCGCGCGACCGCCACTCTATCACAAGGATGATGTCATCGGTGATGTCATGAGTAATGCCACTGACCATGTCATGAGTGATGTAATATGTGACGTCATGAGCACTGGATTGCGGGCGCGCGAGTTATAGTTATCTGACCTAACTATAACGGGGGAATTTCATTGGTTTTTCACGAGTGAAATGCCCAGCTAACTATAACATGTGTGAAACCTATGGTTTTTTAAGTGAATTTGCAAGGTTTTTTAAATGCTAATTCCTAACTATAACGTGTGTGAAACCTATGGTTTTTTCAGTGAATTTGTACGGTTTTTTAAATGCTAATTTATGTATTTATTTATTTATTTTAAAGATTTTTCACCGTGCGCGTACCGTGCGCGCGCTGTGGGCGAGCGGTGCGCTTCACGCACCGCGCGCCCACGTTACGTAGTTCGCGGAATTTTTCCGTTTCTACCGTGCACGTACGCTACGCGCACTCCGCGATTTTTTGGAAAAAAATTAAAATACATTTTTGCCCTTGGGGGTCCTTCTGGGACCCCCTGACCAAGGCTAGGGGGTCAGGAACTGTCCAGCCTGCCCCCTTTGAATGTTATCCACCTTTGTTTTTCACCCCCTCAGACTGCGAGAGACAAAATGGCGGCCGACACTTCCTGGTTTCGACCGATTCGAATGTTTATTAAGATCTAACAACCAATCAGAATCGCGCTCGCGCACGGCAGCGTGCGCGTACGGTAAGCTTACGGTACGCGCTCGGAGCGCGCCTATAGATATATATATTGATTTAAATGCTATTTTCTCAGGAAATACTGAACAGATTTACACCAGACCTGCAAATAATACAAATATAAAACAAATATACTGATTGTCTACTGCCCAAGTGGGCAGAATAACACAGGTAAATGCTAAAGCTTGCAAAGGCTCATTCCATGATTCAAAAACAATCATCAATAATGTTAGGACCTATATGCATATATTGGCAATTAATATCAGCAGGGGGTATAATCCATCCTCTGGAAATCATGAAAATATGCCAAAATCAATGCATCAGATAGTCAATCTATAGAGCTCTAAGACAAATATCATTGCCTACAAAAGCTCTAACAGTAAGCCCAATCAGTATATTTGTTTTATATTTGTATTATGTCAAGAACATTCTTTGTTGACTAATAATTGAATCACATCGTAAATATTTTCATTCAGCTGGGTCATTTATTAGCTTGACACTGTTAAAATGGCCGCCACTTTGGTAACAAGTTTCAATACTGCTGAAGTCAGCAGTCTGTCGTTTGTGTTTACATACTTTGAAGTGTATTTAACTTTATGCAAAAATTTCGCCATGAGCGTGAACAAGGCGAAAGCCGAAACGCGTTGTGTTTGCAGTCAATAAATCAATCTGAACTGCAAATCTCCTGGGTGTCCGTGTGATTTCATATTGGAAATCGTTTGCTGTGTTATATTTAGGGGCTGCCGATTACCCCTGCACGGACCGCCCTATCAGACAGCCTTCAGCTTTATCGGGATCGTGGAGTTGTGGATTACGGAACGAAGGCTGACCTCGTCATTTACCCTCAGCCATCTCGGGACTTTAAGCAGTGCATATGCTTTATTCCCATTTGAATCGCGTTATGCTGCGGTAAGAATCGAAAACGGAACTCGCCTACGGCTGTCAGGCGCTCTGAGTCTGCAACTCTGATTTCAGCGCCTGACCGAACAAACGCTGTGACGAAGTGCAAGCGGTGAGTAACTGCGGCTCAGCAGCGAATCTCAAGTTACCGATTGGGAAGCGACTGCCTTGCTGTTATTCGGATCCCGACTCTCTACGCTGCGGGATGTGTTTTGGTGTCGGCTGACTCAAGCCATTCCAGCGGCCGCTTTTGAGTCCGGTCCGGATTTTACTTTTACCGTTGCACAGGCTGAGCAAGTAAAAGACAAGAAGGGAGCCGTATATGACTGTGACGGATCAGTTTCAGATATACGGCACTGGAGATTTGAAGACGAATTTGAATGATTATGGCTGCAGCTTTAGAGGCGAAGCGCAAGCTGACAGCAAACAAGCTCTTTTTCGCACAAGGCATTGTTAATGACGATACAACCAACTTAGGGATAAGTATTAATTAGGAAATCAAGATACAGCAATTATATACCCATCTTGAAAAGCTATACAAAAAAGAACTTTCCAAATGGTGGGAAGCAGAGTCTCTACAGAGATACATCGATGTAGCACGAGCACCACGAGGGTTGCAAATTTTCACGATACCTACGTATGAGGACCCGGATCCGGAGATGTTAGAGGAATGGTCTAACAACTCAGCCGCCTGCTCTATCACGATGATGCGGATTCTTGTAAAGTTTGCACTAAAAGATCGTAGCAAACTATTATCTGAGATTGACCAGGTTTATGCTGAACTGGAGAACCTGGTGGCCAAAGATGTCTTGGAAAGCTTTATGAAATCTCTGCTAGCACGGATGGACAAGCTAGAAGAAGAAATCACGGCCAAGAAACAACGTAAGTTCTTAAGGGACTATAAGGATTATCTAGCAGGTCGCACCCTAACCTTCCATAAAAAATACGATCATTTATTTGCAAAGGATGGAAGTGTATCTTTACCATTGGCTACTGTAACATCGGCTGTGGATATAATTGAAAGTGATGTCTCTGATGGCAGTTTGTCAGATGTACCTACATCAGTAGCTTTGAGCAGTACTAGCTCAGTTCCTCAAAAAAAGTCAAGTAATTTTTTAGCCCAATTCCAGGCTATGAATCAGGGAAGGACAGAACAATATCAGGAGCAATCGGGGCAGAGAGGCCGAGGACGCGGCAACAGAGGAAGAACAAGAGGAACAAACAGGCCAAACAGAGGAGCAAGAAAAGAAACAGGAAGCCCGATGGGAATGACGACGAGGGGCAAGAAAGTACAACCATGACTGTCATGAACCTGTCCAAACGTCAACTATCTCGTGATGAGGAGGAACTTCTTGGCCTAGGTTTGTCTTTTTGTCCAACCTCTAATTTCAACTTTGTACAAACTAGGATAGACCTGTTTTATTTCTCTCGTAAATTGAAACTTAAGAAATGGTTTGACACAAAACATAACAAAAGTGAATTGATTCAAGCTGGAACATCTTTATGTAATCTTGATACTGATGATATAGAGATTTTGCATGCACTATCGTCTATGACTGAAGCAGACAGTGTTGGTGTAAATGTAAATTTGGAGGATTTTTCCATTGATCCTAATGTTAATCCAGGCAGCCATTTTAAACCTAAATCGGTTTTCTTACCCAATATCGAATGTGATGCGATTGAGGTATTTGAGAGGGGCGTTCTAAGTGACATGAAAAAATTGAGGTACACCAAAACCCCAGCTGTTAGTAAGAATTTAACAAAGGAACAGATTGCAGCATTGAATAACCTTAAAATGGACAATACCATCGTTATCCGACACTCGGATAAGGGTGGTAATGTCGTTATTCTTGACAAAACGGCCTATCTGCAGGAAGGTTACAGGCAGTTGGAAGATCGATCATGTTACTCCATTTCTGATAAAAATTCAATTTTGCAATCTAATCACAAGTATGGAGAATATTTGGTGGAGTGGAGAGAAAAAGGATTATTGGAATGGGAGGAATATAACTATCTTAAATGTCCTCATCCTATAATCCCGGTCTTGTACCTACTCCCAAAAATACACAAGGACCCTGTTAATCCTCCAGGGAGACCTATAGTTTCTTCAATTGGCTCCCTGTTGGAAAATACATCCCACTTTATTGATCACTATTTACGCCCATTTGTGGTCAGCTTGCCTGCATACTTGCGGGACACAACCCATTTTTTAACAAGCATTGATGGGATTTACTGGGAACCACAATACACCTAGGTTACTCTTGATGTGGGTAGCCTATATACCAGCATAGAACATCAGCTTGGTTTAGGTGCTGTAAAACATTTCCTGAAGACACGATCTATTTCTTTGTTTTACCATTCACAAATGATTTTAGATATGATCGAGTTCTGTTTGACGAACAATTTTTTCGTTTTTGATGATGTCATCTATCGGCAGTCACAGGGCACGGCCATGGGCACCTGCTTCGCCCCCAGCTATGCTAATTTATTCATGGGCTGGTGGGAGGAGCAGGTGGCCTTCCAACTGGCCGAATTTTCCAACTGTGTCCTGTGGCTCCGATATATTGATGACATTTTCTTTATCTGGAATGGGGATACTGATTCGGCTATTTCTTTTGTAAATAAGCTTAATGACAATCCTTTTAACTTGACCTTTACAGAGAATATAAGTAAAACATCAGTTGAGTTCCTTGACATTGTTGTACAAATTGAAGGACATTCAATACAGACACAATTATATCGCAAAAAGACTGCTGGCAATAGCATTCTCAATGCTTCTAGTGCACATCCTCGTAAGCTAGTTTATAGCATTCCTTACGGTGAACTATTGCGCGCTAAGCGTAATTGTAGCACCGAAGATAGCTACCTAAAAGAAAAAGCAAAAATGATACAACGTTTTAGAAACAGGGGTTACCAACAAAAAACTATTAGTGAGGCTTGCAGGAGAGTAGAAGGGGTGTCACGTACTGATCTATTACATCCTACTCAACGTACACCGGACTCAGAGAATTTGCGGTTCATTACAACTTTTTCAGGACAAGCACAGGAGTTGAGAGAGATTTTGGACAAATATTGGCATGTACTGCTGACTGACAGCAATCTGCAAAAATATTTGAATAGTCATCCACAAGTTACATTCAAAAAGAGCAAAACATTGAGGGATGAACTAAGTCCGAATATGGTAACTGAATCTGCCAAACCAAGAGTGGGCGGCCGCCCAGGGTTTAGATGCTGCAAAAGTTGTAAGGCATGCAAATACAGTTCTGATTGTACGTTGGTGCATTTTTCTAGCATGAGTAAGGAAATTAAAATCAAAAAAGCCCTTACTTGCAACACAACCTATTGTGTATATGCTCTGATATGCCCATGTAATAAAGCATACATTGGTAGCACAATCCATCGTGCCAAAAAAAAGAGTACTTGAGCATATCAGAGCTATACGACACAACAATAGGCAATATCCAGTTGCCAGGCATTTCTTCAATCAACATCAGCAAAATGAGAGGCTATTGAAGATGGTTGTAATTGATGCGATATATGACAATGTACGAGGAGGGAACAAGTTACTCCAGTTGAGACAACTGGAATCAAGATACATTGTTGACCTCGAAACTATGTCTCCAAAGGGTCTGAATTCAAGCGAAGAATTGTCAGTACATTTACATACTTGATATGTGAGTAACTTTGCATTTGTGCTATATCGAGTGTTAGCTGTTGGCACTTGTGATTTTATGCTTATACAGATTTTATTGTATTTTTCAGGTAGTGGCACTGCAGGCCTGAACAGACCACTGATGAAATTAAGTATTTTGTTATTTTAGTTTGCGGCCTTTTTGATTCATAATTTGCTAGTTATTGGCCCACTTGGGCTTACTGTTAGAGCTTTTGTAGGCAATGATATTTGTCTTAGAGCTCTATAGATTGACTATCTGATGCATTGATTTTGGCATATTTTCATGATTTCCAGAGGATGGATTATACCCCCTGCTGATATTAATTGCCAATATATGCATATAGGTCCTTACATTATTGATGATTGTTTTTGAATCATGGAATGAGCCTTTGCAAGCTTTAGCATTTACCTGTGTTATTCTGCCCACTTGGGCAGTAGACAATCAGTATATTTGTTTTATATTTGTATTATGTCAAGAACATTCTTTGTTGACTAATAATTGAATCACATCGTAAATATTTTCATTCAGCTGGGTCATTTATTATCTTGACACTGTTAAAATGGCCGCCACTTTGGTAACAAGTTTCAATACTGCTGAAGTCAGCAGTCTGTCGTTTGTGTTTACATACTTTGAAGTGTATTTAACTTTATGCAAAAATTTCGCCATGAGCGTGAACAAGGCGAAAGCCGAAACGCGTTGTGTTTGCAGTCAATAAATCAATCTGAACTGCAAATCTCCTGGGTGTCCGTGTGATTTCATATTGGAAATCGTTTGCTGTGTTATATATATATATATATATATATATATATCCATTACTCCGTCGTCAAGCATTTGCAGAAAAGACGAAGATAGACCCAGGTTTGTGTGCTTCTTTACAGATTTATTTCACAAGCCCATACACATAGATATATAAATATATATATATTTGTGTTAAAGGTTGAGACACTGACTGTCATCTCACCACAGAACTGGTGACAGGAGGTTTTAGAGAAGGGGGGGGGGGGGGGCGACGCATGCGACGGGTCTCGTGGTCCATCCTGAATCTTGCTTGTGTGGGCATCATTGAGGCGTTCATTGTCCAGCGTGGGCTCCATGACGATGGGGAGGCATCGTGGTCTTTGTGTCCATGCTTCCCCTCACTTAACCGGGCGCTTATTCCAATCAAACTGATCAAGGAGAAAAACGAGATTGGAAGACATACCAAGCCATTGAAGGGCGGGAAAGGCCAGGGTAAAATCAGTCACACACGGGTAGGTACCTATGCACTAGGCTGGCACGGACTCACCCTGCCCTAGCCCTGCTGGCTTTTTAGACTCCAAGCTTTAGAGAAATGTTGCAGTTTCACTTGGGACTGCTCCACACCTGGGTAGGGTGACCAGACATCCCGGATTTTCACGGACTGTCCTGGTGTACCGATACTTATTTTTTTAAAAAATACATGTCCCGGTTTTGTGGACAAAGGTCAGGTCATTCTGCAAAGCAGAATAGAAAGATATGATCTCCTTTCAAAGAGGCCTCTGCACTCACAAAGAATTAAAGAAATGCATCTGTTTTTGTGAGGGAGGAGAACAAGGGTGCGCAGGGCGAAGATCCTGCTATACCTTATGTTATGAAATGAAAAAAAAGTATAAATCGGATGGTCCGCGGTCCACCCCTGACTTCCAAAAACATTAGATGGCGGCGATACGTAGGGCGGGATGCATTGACACTCCTGCCTCTGCCTAAACTACTGCGTGGAATATGGGGCTGAAGCAGTGTTTGGGGACCTGAGGAGGCACTGAGAGAAGTACTTAAGCAGGAAATTGGCATTGTGGTTACACCGTTGTTCACCCTGCACCCCGACATTCCACTTGGATTTTATATCCCCCATGCAGCACCTACCTGGATCACAGGTGCATCCTGGGACCTGCAAGTCTTAAGAAATGCGGTATGGTGAGCACGTACCAGTAGAAGGGGGCGGAGCGGGTCCCTACCAATGGGGAAGCAGCTGGACTTACTAATTAAGGTGCCTCCATGCCTCCTGAACACTAAAGGCATCTGAGGAAGGCCGATTCCGGCCGAAATGCATTATGCCGCAAACTCATTAAAGGTGTTTCCGATTTGTCCTCCGTGTGGCCTCTGCTCTTTCTTCTGGAGGAGGTTCTTTGGATATATATAAATATATATATTTATTTATCCACACGCACAGCAGCTTCCACGGCATAAGTAAGAGAGCACTCACAGGCAGTGCTTGAAATGGAAAAATAGAAATGCAGGTACTCTGTACTAGAGTACCTGTTCGTTTCTAAGAAGTGCCGGTACTCTCCAATTAAAAGTATTGGGGTTCTCCTGAGAAGTGCCGGTACTCTCCCTCGCAAAATAAAAAAGTTGCGGTACTCCGTACTGGACAGTACCGGCCCATTTAGAGCACTGCTCACAGGTCCTTGTCGCAAGTTATTTATTCGGTGCACAGATCCCCCCGCACTGACAGACGCGTTTCGGCAATCTGCCTTTTTCGATGTCAGTAGCCCCAAGTGTATGACACATATTTAAAGGATATATATATATATATATATATATATATATATATATATATATATATATATATATATATATATATATATATATATATATATATATATATATATATATATATATACCAGTTATAGGAATAAGACTAAAGGCTTTAGTCCTACCTTTATGTCTGGCCTGTCCCGGTTTTTGCTTCTCAAACTCTGGCCACCCTACATCTGACAAAAGAATGGAACGTGTCCTTGTTTAACTGTACCTCACTATCGCTGCTGGAGAGCGCGCAACAGGTCTTCTTTATGAGGTGGGTGCTGCACCTGCCTCGTGCCATATCTGCATGATACAAGTCATGGTGCGTGTGCAACACTAGCCCTGGGGTAAGCCCCACTTACACGACAGTGTGTGCAGTGCTTACAAGTGGGTATGGACTGAGGTTACCACCGGCTCCAAGTTGCCAGGAGACCCCCTTCAGTTTGACAAACCGGTGTGTTCTGGAAGCTTTAGTCCTCGGATGCTTCTTTTGATCTGATTACTCTACCCCGCTCAGTTTCAATGATTTGTTACAACAGGCCTCGGCGTTGAGGCGCTGTGTCTTGGATAGATGGAGGCGAAGTGGCATATGCATTGCAGTATTATCTTCATGGCAGGGCTTTAAGTGGGATGAAAAACTAGGGGGGGGTGGGGTCTCTCATAGGGGCGTGGCCCATGCCATTAAGTGCATGGCTTAAAACAGGTAAGCTAAAAATCTGTGCTTAGGACAGTGTGCCGCCCAACTTTTATTTTGCTGTATTGCATCCAGATATATTATACAACAAGTACCATCATACCTTGAACAAGTCAGGACTATTGGCTTTGTCAATGGTTGTTAGTTGCACAAGATAAATAAGCAGCAACTATGGCTTCTATATAATACTGACAAAGCTTACACTTAAAGCCCTGGTGACACCACGACAATGTTTCTGCTCCTGAGTTTCAAAAAGAGAAGAGAAATCCAGAGAGAAAACTACTTTCTTTGAAGGGTTTCCCTTCCCCTACAACGCTCACCTGGCATGACATCATGCTGTAACTTCTCTACTAGTGAGAAGTGAGCAGTGTGAGCATGCGCACATCGAAGGGCCTGCTGTTACTGAAGTTGGGAAAAAAAATTGACCGTCTGTGCCAGGGCACAAAACAGAGCCCGATAGAGACTAGTTTCGATGCCCCCTTTAAAAAAACTACAGGTGCTCCGCACTGGTGTGACCCAGCCCACTTAAAGCCCTGCTTCATGGTATATTTGTAATGCTGCGGTACTAACCTGCCAGTTTCCCCAGGCCCGTTCTCCATGTGCTGCCCCAGGCCAGGCTTATTCTTTGAATTCTGGGACTTGTGATGTTTTTTATTCTGTTATAAAACCAGGACTGTAAGACCAAGACATCAAATAAAACAAGCATTAAAAATGCAATAGGTCTCGCCTTTCATTAAGTTAAAGCCATTTGCGTTGCTATACAATACCATTAGCAAAGCAAATGGCTTTAACTTAATCAAAGGCGAGACCTATTGCATTTTCAATGCTTGTTTTACACCAGTAATGCTCTGCCTATACATGAGCTCTCAGCTCCAGGATATAAGTTTGGTGATAATAGCACTTTACAAATGTTATAAATAAATAAGATAATCTATCCCCTGGGGTTATCGGTGTCATCCGGAAGTTAAGACCTGCTTTCTTCATTCATTCGCAATCCTGCAAACCCACCCGGAGTGCTGCAGCCGTTGAACGATTTAATGTCAGAAGGCGAGCCAGGGTGACGGAACATGCATCCTGGTGGCTGTGTCCTAGTGGAGAATAATGCATCACCCATTCCGAGGTTCTGTTGTGGAACGGATGCTTCATGGGGCACTGCAGAGAATGTATCTGGAATCCAAAAGTCCTGCCGGGAAGGGTCGAGCATAGGAGCGCAGCAGGGAGATTTCCGGTCACTCTGAGGTCCTTCCTGGAGAAGCATCCCATGGAACAGCTAGTGAAAGTAGGATTGCTATTACAACAGAGCCTTACGCTGTTTGAGTTCCTTCTGTCAGAGCGCCACTATTCAAGGGCAAACCTAAAATGAAATTAAATCTGTGGTTCTTCTGGCTTTGTTTACTACGGGGCGACTAACGTCCTGCTGTTCATCTGACACACTTCAGTATCTCAGCTTCCCTTCTGCTCCAAAACCTAGACACCACTCTTAAGTGGCTCCTCCGCTGCTGCTCCTCTTTCAGCCCTCCTTACTGCTCTCCAGTTTAGATCCCACCAATCCCTAGAAGCAGCCTCTACCTCCCTAGGTATTATGGGTAATGACCCTTTTCTCCACAGGTATTAGGGGTAAATGACTAGAAGGCTTGCACCGAGACAGGTGAGCATGCTGTCATGTCTATAATCCTTTTCTTCCTAGGCATTAGGGGAAAGGACTAGAATGCTTCTAATGATAGTCGAGCATGTTGCAGTGTTTATGACCCTTACCTCCCCAGGTATTATGGGTAAATGACCAGAATGCTTCCACAGTGCTGCTGTGTTTGTGACCCTTATCTCCACTGGGAGCACAGGTGAAGCACTCGACCGGCTCTCCTGCCAACATTCAAACTGCTAGGTCGAAGTATCCTGCTGCATTACTGTCTGCCAGAAAGTTCTGCATTGGGACCTCTAGGTTTCCACCTTTCCCCACCTCCGAAGGTGATATTTTTCTTTTTAGGTCGAGCCTGTTGCAATCAATAAAACTATGTTTTTCCCACCTGCTACTTACCATAGGTTCGCTTCACTGTCGCTCTTCTTTGCTGCCTCCTAACTCGTTCGTCTTGCCAATATGTCACTTCCGTTCAAGGCTGAGGCGCACTGGTAAAGTACAGTTTGCTTATGCTTTCCTTCTTCAGCTGTTGTGTGGAAGAACTCTTTTTCTTTTCTTACTTTCCACAGCGCTCGTTGCTGCTTGTATTTACTGTCCTTGTATCTGTGATTACTTTTTAATTTATAGAGGTAGCCAGTGAAGCGCTCCTGCTCTGCCGATGGCTGCTGCCCCCATCTTTCTTCCTCTTCTTCCCTCTCTTTCTGTCTCTGTCTCGCTCCTCCTCACTTGCTGTAAACCGCGACTTCAAGAAACGGCTCTTACCCTCTCTCCCCTCCCCATTCCTTCGTTCATTCCCCTGTGAAATGACCCTTGTATTTGGCTCAAGTCTTTTTAATAAAGTGAGATTCTACTTTTATGTCGGAACACCGAGCACACCATGTGGCTGCTCTCTGGCTTGTAGAGCAACGAATTAAAGAAAAGCTTGATTTGACATGATTGAAATGATGATGGCTCAGTGCTGCTCCAAATTGTTTTTTGCTCAAAGTAACTTATAAATAAGGCGAGCAAAAGCAATGGAAACTAGAACTGAAGTAATCAAGGATGGTCACCGGAAACACTACAGCAAGCTCCTTTAGACCGGGCCAATGACGGCCACAAAAAAAGCTTCTGAAGTGAATCATTTGTAAAAGCTGGGCTTTTACAAACATTTACACCGCCATTTCACCACCATGGTGACTTTAAAGACAAGGCACATTTTCAAGAGCAACAGATCACCCTTATCCTCCACAATATAGCTGGTAATGTACATATGTCTATTGATTCTCAAAATGTAATCATTTTTTACATATCCACTTCCTTCATCCCTGACTGCCATTTCTTACTGACATTAAATTAATAGTGTCAGCCGTGCCCTGAAGGATTGTTGTGATCCATTCACATTCATTTTTATAACCAACCTAGAACACAAATCCACTCCACACCACATAATTCCACCCAGCACAATTTCACAAGTAACAATTCCAATCCAACCCACATAATTCCACTCGACACTACATATATCCACTCCACTCCACTCCAAACAAAAACACAGGTGTACAAGACATTTTCATTTACAATGCCAATTAGCTTTTACTCTCACAAATGCGCATTGTATTGCAAATGCTTGTTGCTGTTTAGTACCACTCACACCCAAAGGTAATCAGATTTAGTTTTCCATCCCTTCCTTCACACCATACCACCAGTCATCATTTCCCCCATGCTGAATTCTCCATAAACAAAAATCATCAAATTTCCTGCCTCGTTGGTCCCCACTACCCTTGGTGGGTACCTTAATATCTTCTACCTCAAGTAGGGAATCAGAGGTGCATGGGAGGAGCTTGTTCAACCTGAGAGTGCCCAAATCCATTAGACAACAACTTTTATCGAATCGCAGCTTGAGAGATGCTTTAAGAGTGGAGCATTGGAGCACAGAGATTGGAAAATCTTTCCTTGAAGCAAGAAGGATCACTTCCATAAGTAAATCATCTGTATGACACCAGTGGTGGCTACCATGTATGGCGGGTGGGGAGGGGGAGCAGGTGTAAAAAAAAAAGACCATCTCCGCGACGCAACCTTTTTTTTCGGTCTTCTGCCAGCTGGGTTAGAGAACTTTAAAATGCTCATGTCTGGCTGGCCATCGCCAGACGGCCGGCCAAAGAGACATGCAAATTTTAAAGCGCACTGCACAGCTCCCTGCTGCTTCCACTCAGCAGCACTGGCCCCACCCCATCCCGACCCTTAGTTCAGGACGGGATGCTGAAAAATCAAAATAAAGAAACTTTATTACGATTTTATTGTTCATCCCTGGCCTGTGGCTTTTCTTAGTGGGGCGTCGATCTTCTGCTCAAACAGAGGAGCCACCCCTGTAAAACACAAAGAGCTGAATGTATTCCCTTTGCTTCACATGAAGGCAATGAAGACATTTCCTGGCACTAGAAACCTAATCAAACTTCTTGTCCATAAACTTCTGAATGAGTTGCAGCTTGGAGAAGGAAAAGTTAGGAAGGCCAAGACATAGGGCCCAACTTAAGTGTTTGGTGCACAGTGTATTCCTTCAAAAACGTGGCAGAGTACCCTATCCGCCAATACCTCGGTCCACCCACTCTATTCACAGTTGGGTGGACCATCATCTTTCTGACGGTGGTGCCTCGTATGTCTCTACTGGGCTGGCGGAGTAGGGCCCATTAGAGTAAGGACATTGGGATGCCCTCCCTAGTTAGCGCAGATGGTCCGATGTTTTTTTCCTACCTTTTACCACCATGAAAAACCTGCTGGTTCCAGACAGAAAAAAAAGAAAAATGACCTCACATCCTTAAAGAAAACTCCCGCGGGTTTTCTTTTCCAAAAACAAACTCATGCTTTGCAACTTTGGTTTTGAAAAACAAAAAGGTTTGGCGCACGCCTGCCAGAAAGATGGCAGCCGCACACCAAACCTGCAATGCCATCTGCGGTACCGCTGTGACTGTGGTTGCTCTGAAGCCACAGCGACCACCCTAGGGCTGGTGGAGATTTCTAAATATGGTGGGCAGTTGTATGTCAGGATGGAGGACGTAATGTCCTCCACCATCCTGACAGATGGCTGATCGCCCAACAAAGTTTAAATCAGGCCCATACATAGTCTGTTGCAACAGTCTAAGGGAGATAAAAACACAAAGAGGTGGCCATTTGCGGAGAGCTGTTTGGGCCAAAAGGGAAGCCTTTTTCCTATCGTATTCAGCATGGGAAAGCAGGAACTTTCAAAGGACTTTACTCTGCCTGCGGATACTGGAGGAATCCCTGGACGTCAATCAGAGGTCGCCAGAGGGAGCATCTGCTGCCCCTGCAACTCCTGGCTTCTGTGTACCAATGCCTTTAAACGTGTATTTCACATCAATAATGCATGCTTGAAACATCCAGATCACGCATGACACTGTGATGTTGAAAGGTATAGCTTTTCAACCATATACAAGCCTCACTTAAAGACTGTTCAGGATGTAATACACTTAGGAGCAGTGCATCCTACTGTGCCTCACCAAGCGGAAACACGTTTAAATCCACACAAAGAACCCTTTTCACATCTTAAAAATGTATTTTTCAACTTGCATCTTATTCAAGTGAAAAGGCAGTGCTATGTTCTAGCTTTCATTCTGGCTAGCTACACAGATGCAAGTTAGACACCTGTAACCTGAGCTTCAGAAATATGTCCAATTTAGGCAGAAACCATTTATCATTCCTGCAGCTAGACAGGTCTAATAGATTATGACCACCATGCCCTGTCATCTACAATAATCCTTAACTCATCCAAAGCCATAATCAAACTCTACTGGCGTGAAATCCTACCTGCCAGATATTTTGGCTCTCCGATTCCTCGAGTTACACTGACAGCTCCTTAGCCATGATTTCTGAGAATCCAAATCATCAAAAACTCATTCAGTGGAAAATAAAGTTCATAGAAACACCTTTCGGTCGAAAATAACAGAAAAACACGGAAAACAGTTCAAAAATTATAATTCACTTAAATAAAAAACTTGTTTTAAGTAAAACAAAAATAAAGAATTGTGAACCCCTAGGAAATTATGCTTGGAGAGCATAGATTCAATATTAAAAGAGATTAGTAGATAAAAGTGAGGGAAGCAGGGTACATGGAACGTGGTTATGGAAGGAGTCCCCACTTAAAGAAAACCTGTGTGTGGGGGTGGAGGGGAGACAGAGGAGCAAGGGGAGGGGAATAAACTAATTTTAAAAATGGGTGAAGAAAGTGGGGTGACGCTCCCCAAAAAGTAAAACAAACAGGAACAGGGAGAGGAAAAAAGGAAGCGAGGAGAAGGAAGGAAAAAATGTGAGGGAAAAAAACAGCAGAAATGGAGTATCAAATAAACACATTCTATGGATTGGTTTATACCAATGTGTAACTGGCAATTGTCTTTGAAATTTATACTAATGAATGTGAAATGGTTTAACAAAATAAGGTTTTGTTTGTTTCTTTTTTTTAAGGAAATTGCATCCGATCCACTTGATACTTTGGCCAGACAACCGCTGGAAGCAGTTCACTTTGCCAGCATTAAGCAGGGTGTCTATTGGCCAAGCACGCAGCACATTAGGTTGCTCACTCTAGTGTTCAAAGCCTTTCACAGCACAGCACCCCCTTCCCACTCACAGAGGGTTACATGCCACACCACACCATGCTCTCTCCGAACAGCCAATTTTAATCTTCTAACCGTACCCGAACCCCTTCGAGGGTCGGATCCTTCAATCTCCCCTAGCCTCTTCACTGGAGTGCCCTCCAAACCAACTCAGATCACTTTCTTCCTCATGAAGCTGACACGTACCCTCAAACCTCTCCCATTCACCATAGACTTGTGACACCCTTTAACCTCTGCCCTTCCCCAATCCACTGTCAGCCCAGACCAGACACTGCACCTAACCCTTGCCCAGATGCCGATGCAATTAAATATGTGAAACCTCTAACAATACAGGTGAAAATGTATATTGTTGCAAACACCCACTTGTGCATTTTCTTATGTACTTTTATTTAGTTTTATGACAAATAAGCCCATGTCCAGAATTTTTTTAATTCCGTTAAATCTTCAGTAATACATAGTACAGTATCTGTGGATCTGAATGTTACAACACAAGAATAGTACTAAAAAACGCCGTACATTGTCACATATCTGATCCTGGGACCGTGTTATCAAAATAACCCTAATGGCGTAACAGCTGTGTGCGCCTTCTTTTCCTTCGTCTGAGGCACTTCGGTATTACAGAAAGGTCTGCTGATGCTTGCACAGCCCCTTCTCTAGGAGATGCAGGGACTATGTTCCACATACAGGTCCCGCACAGTCATTGCACTTCCCTGGACGTGGCATACGGGTGCAGTCACTCACTGCACCCGCATACATCTCTGTCTCCCTTTCAAAAGCAAAGCCGGTTGAGCTTCCGCCTGCACATTGAAAGCCAGAACAGCTGCTTCAAACAGCTGGTCCGACCTTTCACTAATGAGTAGCCCCCTGGGCAGGGGCGATTTCTCATTCGGTCACATTCATTGTGGTATGGGTACTTGTCCCTGGATCCTGACAGGGCACAATGTTATTGCCCATACGCAACACTGGGAAATAATCGGACATTCCCTCCCAGGGGCTTAAAAAGCATTTCTCTAGATGTATCCTGGATGGAGTCTTTTTTTTGGTATTTCCAAACATGTCTTTTAACAAAAAATACATAGAGAAGCAAGAAGCAATGTTTGTCCCCTTTCTCAGGGTGAGGCCCTGAACAGGATGGTTTTCCAGAATGCAACATTCTAATCGTTGCCTGGAAGGGATCCTGCACTGGTTAGTTGATGATTCTAGCAGGCACCCTTCTATTCGTTCCTTACAAAGGGTTCTAAACTGGTTAGTTGAGGACTATGCCAGGCAGCCTTATAGTTGTTCCCTGGAAACTGTCCTCAACCAGTTAATTGAGGGTTTTAGAAGGCAGCCTTCTAGTCTTTCCACAGAAGGGGTCAGAAACTGGCTAGTTGAATCTACCAGGCATTCTTCTGGTCGGTCACTGGAAGGGTGGCTAAACGAGTTAGTTGGTGATTCTGACAGACAAACTTCAAGCCATTTCCTGGTTTTGATTAGGCAGCCTTCTAGTCATTAGTATTCTAATTATTAGTCTGTATTATTGAGCACCGTATTGTAATTATACTAGTTGTACTTTTGAGCAAATTATATCTATTCACCTCTAATTGTATGTTCTTATGCTTATACTTGTTTCTAATATATGAGATGTAAAGCGCTCTGATACCCGCAAGGGTCTTGTTCGCACTATATAAAACCTTCAAAATAAATAAATTCCCTAGAAAGGGTCCTACACTGTTAGGTTACAGAGTCTAACAAGCAGTCTTCTAGTCATTCAGTGGAAGGTGACGTAAACTGGTTAGTTGGAGATATTCATAGGCAGACTTCTAGCGATACCCTGGAAGTCGTCCAAAACTCTTTACTTTATGATTCTTGCAGACTGTCCTTTAGTCATTCCCCGAAAGGAGACCTAAAGTGCAGTTGTGGCAGCCAAATCACAAAGGTGGGGAGAGGGGGAGGGGAGGTGGGAAGAAAAATATATTTTTTTTAAACTTCCATTTTCCCCCACAGCCTCCGACACCAACGGCTGCCTCCCGCCTCGGAGCTCTCCCGTCAAGCTCTTGGAAGACAGAGGCTGCTTAGCCAATCCAGTCGCTGCTCTGCTGGGAGAGCAGTGTCTGGATTGGTCTGAGCGGCCTGCTCTGCCACTCAGACACTGCCTGTTAGCCTGGCATGTGCTGTCCACTAGTTGCACCAGTCCAAGCAACCCTTATTGATGATAGGTTTAAAGACAACCTTTATTGAAAGCTATCCTAGTGTTCAGGCTAAGACTTGAAGGAGTGTAAAGCAGCTTGGTTTACCAGATTATAACCTCTTGAATCACTAAATGAAAGGAGAGCCACACAAGGTATATATAAAATATATTCTAAACACTCACTACTAATCTCTTTATGAGATTAGAGTCCAAGATAAACAATAATACAGTTCTAAAACGACAGTAAATAGCACAATATACAATGGACCCTAGGGGCGGACCAAACCATATATTAAGAAGGTGGTATAAGAACCACGACTTGACTAGACACAGTGCCTAGAGCAGGTAGAATTGCTGGGACCCGAAGGAACCACCCAAGGTAGTGACACAGGAGACCCATGGGGGATGTGTGCAGTGTGAGAACACAGCCGCGAGCCCCGTACTATTCTATGGGAAAGTCGCAGTTGGAATTTTAGAAGTTATGGACACTTAGGAGATGACTTTGAGCAAACCCCTTTAGACTTAGGGGTTCTAGGGCCAGCACCCACGGGAGCACTGTAGTACTCGAGTGACCTCACCCAGGGAAGCCGGGTGCATAGGTGTCAAATGGTGTCGGGAATCGTTGTTGATTTCAAAGGCGATCTTCTGCAAAGTACTACTGCCAGGAAGAAGAAAAGTGTCCGGTGTGATCCAAGCCTGGATCGAAGATCAGAAGAACCTGAAAGCAGAGGGGACAGAGTCTGGGTCACTTGCTAGTGACCAGGGGCACGATAGTCGAATGCCCACCGATGTCGGGTGTTTCAGGTGCGAAGAGGCGAAGCTTGACTCTGCAGCCACGAGGACAAAAGGTTTCGACGAAAACCAGGAGCTGGATTTGAGCTGTCCCACAAAGGATGTCGAGTGCTGTGGTGTCGGTGCCCAGATTGGACCCAACAAGCCTTGGCAACAGCAACCCACGCAGGAAGAGAAAAGATGCTTCGGTGCGGACCAGCAAGGGCCTGGGGACTCCCCATGCGATGGAGAGTCAGGGCACGTCTGGAGCAACCAAGTAAGCCCAATTAAAGTTAAAGTTGCCTTCACAGGGACCCACCAGTCGACAGACCAGGGATCGCAAAGGGACCTCGAGAGAAAACACAAATGGCCAGTTCACGGAACACTTGTGGAGTGTAGGTGGGCAATCTTCAGTGCAAATGCTGCTTGGGGTCAGGGTTACAAGTAACCCAAAGCTCAGCTGCAGGATTCGTTGGAGAGCTGATGCTTCTGCAAAGTGACGCGGTGTCCAGGGGTTCGGGTTGCACGGTCGCCACGAGGAATACGGGCCTCAGACTTGCTGTGGGCACTGATCAACCTCTAAGACACCGGAAACCCATCTCTTGTGTTGCAAAAGTCTTCAGAGTCCGGCGGGAGCTTCGGAGATGCAAACCGGTCAGATGTGTCTTTGGTGCCTGCCTTGCAGGGGAGTAACTCATTTACTCCAAGGGAGATTCTTCAGTCATCTAGTTCAGTGTAGATCGTCGAAGTTCCAGGATTCAGTATCAGAATTTCGTCCAGGTGTAATCTAAAGTCCTGTTGCCAGGGGTTCCTATCTTATACCCAAGGAAGGGGTGGGACAAACTCTAGGGACCCACCCATGGGAGGGTCAGGAAAGAGGGGTGGCTACACCCATTTCCTTTGTCCGGTTTCACACCAGAGCTGGGGCTGGTAGTCCCTGGAACCGGTTTGAGCTGGACTATGCACAGGGACACCACATGTGCCCCCAGTGCAGACTTCAAAGCACTCTTGGAGTGCACCCACCCAGCCCCAATACACTAAAGTCTGCCTGGGAGGTGGTGACACATCCCTGTGACAGGAAACCTATTCTCCAGGCCTCCCCTGCCGGAGTTTCGTCCAGCAGCAGGAGGGCAGACTCGTGTCTGTGGCTGGCAACATCCATTTTGTGAAGCCAGGGCACTGTTAGCTGGTACCGGGTATACCAGTGCTGTCATGTCTCTCCCTCTAGAAGGGTGGGATCATACTCCCACACCAGTTACTGGTGTGGGAGTATGATTCCAAGGTGTTTGACACCAAACAGGACATGTTTCCGTGCAGACATTCCAAAGTTAGCATTTACCGTTTGGTTATAATGCACTTAAGAGTATATGGTTTGGCTGCATCACAAACAACCCCGGAATAAAGGTTCTGAAGGCTGCAGAGGGGCTCTGCTCATGCATGGGCACCCTCTCACATAAAACCCAGCACCCTGCCTTCAGGATTAGTAAGGCCTGCCAAAGGGGTGACTGATAGGTTTATATGTGTAGTGATATGGAGAGATATAGTGAACCTATATCTCAGTAGGCGGTGCATGCACCACCTTACCCAGGCTGCAGTAGCAGTCCTGTGGTGTCATTTTGAAAGGCTTCCCAGGGGTGGCATAATATATGCTGCAGCCCCTGGTAGGCCTCTGGGGTACCTATGCCCTGGGTACATAGTATACCATATACTAGGGACTTATAAGGGTACCCCAGAATCCAATCTGGAGTGTACCTAAAGTACTGGTAATCAATTTAGAGAGGAAGCAGCTAGGCTGGGGTTCTGGTTAGCAGGGCCCCAGCCAGGCTAAAGTCGAAAAACAGTGAAACATCAGCAAAAAGTGGGGGTAACTATAAGAAGCAGATCCTACTCTCCTACATGGGGCATTTCTGCAACCCGTCTGTGAACTCAGCTGCGTTCACAGCAGGGTTGGAGAAATAGAAGTGAGCATGTATGTTTTTGCCGGCTTAGTACGGTCGGCCAAACATACATGCACACTTCTAAGTGCCACCACCTGCCTGTCATGGCCTGGCCCGCCCCGCCTTCCACGCATGTCAAATCCGGTCAAAGAAAAATAAAATGGTATTGTTCCATTATCATTTTATTTTTCTTTGACTGGCTCTGATGAGGAGCCGCCCCTACTAAAGTGGTTAGCTGAAAATTCTAATAGGCACTCTTCTAGACATTCCCTGGAAGGGGTGCTAAACTGGCTAGTTAAGGATTCTAGCAGACAGACTTCTTTTCAATCACTGAAAGGGAACCTTAACTGGTTGGAGATTCTAGCTGGCAGGCTTCTGAAGGGGACCTCAATTAAGGAGTTGGTGTTTCTGGCAGGCAACCTTCTAATCATTCCTTGGAAAGGGACATAAATTGGTTAGTTGGTCATTCCAATTGGCAGCTTTCAAGCTATTAATTGGAAGGGGTGTTTTAGCAAATTTGCCTTTTCTGCGTAGCCATCCTGTTTTTTTGCCTTTTGCTGGAAGCTATATTTTTTGCTGGTTTTAGAACTCTATGCACTTTACCCCTGCTAATGAGTAGTAAAGTGCCTGTGCTCCCCCTATAAACATGGTTGATTTGGCCTATTCCTAATTGGTATATTTAACTTACCTACAAGTCCCTAGTATCTGGTACAATATGTACAAGAGGCCTGTAAGTTAAATGTCACTAGTAGACTGCAGCACCAATTGTGCCATCTACTACAATGAAAGTGTAAAACATGGCTTCAGGCCTACCAGAGTAGCCTTTCTGTAACATTGTAAAAACTGCAATTCGACTTGTCAAAAGAAACCCTTTTGACAGATCAAACCCTACTTTTTAAATATTTATGATACCCTATGCAGGCCTTATTGCCCATAAGGTAGGGTGCATGGACATTAAATTTTGTTAATCATGTCCATACAGTGAAAAAGTCAAAGAAACTATTTTCTTTGTAGCAAGGCTGGCTGTTCCCTAGGAAAATAGGAGGATGCAAAACGAATACTGTATCTCGGCAATGGGATTAGCTAGAAAAATAATTAACCAACTTTTTAATAGTTACTAAAATCCAATTCAATGGTTTTTTAGAATTATTTTGAGCAAGCTACATTTTCCTTGCCTAAAGCCTCTGTAGGCCTATTTGCTTCAACTGTCACCAGGCACCAGGCAACCTCGATGAGGTGTTAAAACTGCTCCCAGAGCAGGACAAAGGACTTAAGTGTAGGGAGGTGTTGGTGTTGCCTTGACAGGATGTCCAGTAGGCTGAGCCCAGGATCTTGATTAACTTCAATGAGGGCCCCTGTCACAGGCAAATATTCACTGACACCTGGGCAATGACCTTCCTTTGTCCCTCCATGCCCTCAGGCTCCAATTACTATTAGCATCCCTTTTGACATTATAGTGTTAAATCCTTTTCGAGTGTTAAAGCCAGCTTAGCAGGTCTGATAGGTTTACATAGAACATTTGGGGGAGCATTTCAAAGGAGGGAAATAGGATGCCAAAACAATTTGTGTCTACTTCCTAGAAAACCTTGTTTTTGTCTACCAGACTTCTGTCTCATGGTTTATTGGGGATACAAAGTACGCTTCAAATTGGATTTTGTTGTTAAATGTGGGAGGACAGTAGGATTACCATATTACACTCTGCACACACACCCCGTCCTCAGAGCCCAAGTTTAGTGGGGCTTAAGAGTTTTGCCATCTTGAAAATGCCCAAAGTAGGCAGGGTTGGCCTCTGGAACTTTCACCCTATTGGTAAGACATGCCCAGAAAACATTTCCACCCACTAGCTTGCGCCAGGCACAATTATGGCACCTCCAAGCACCAACATCAGAACACGCCTGGACCGGAGGAAGATCAGAAGAGGGCTGAATCTGCTGCCTGCAACCAGAGAAGACCAGTATAAGGCTGGACCTTCTCTTTATTGTACCCCTACGGCAAAGAAGTGGACTCCAGTGGTCATAAGGCTGACCTCCTGTTAAAGCTACAGGGACACAAGAAGCTAAAGAGGTCTCTACCTGCAACTGCCCACCTAACCAGTGGCAAATGGACCTAGATTAGACACTGGTGTTTGGCTTCTGCTTGACACCCTGTCCATCTCTAAGGGCCTCCACTGAGGTCCTTGGGGCTTTACAAGCATACTCCTGTGGTGGTTTGGGACTTAAAGGACTAAAGCCAGAAGGTAAAATCTGTGATCAGGGTGATACAGGTCCGTTCCATGCTTTATAGTGCTCTGCAGCAGATTGCGCCTCGGTCCTGGTCTACCACGACCATTGACTATCATTGGCACTTTTTGCTAATCAACACCGTTTTTACTTAAAATTTTAAAATGTCATATCTCCAGGTCCCCTTATTGGATTTTTGTGATTTTGGTGTCATTTTGTTATTAAATTCCGCTTGGGTTTTTTTTTTGGTACACACATTGCCTGTAAGTTAAGCATGTCTGCTCGGTGCCATTCGTACCAGGGATTGAGCTCAGGTTAATTTAGTGACTTTGAGGATTCACCCTGACAAGGGTAGTGCCTATTCCTTGAGATGGGCAGTCACCCCCTACAGTTGTAAATTGGTTGGTTGGTGATCCTAGCAGGCAGCATTCTGAAGGGAACACTAATTCACAAGTTTGTGTTTCTCGTGGGCAGTCTTCAGGCCATTCCTTGGAAGTGGTCCTAAATTGGTGGGTTGCTGATTCTGACATGCAGTCTTCTAGTCCAGGCCAGGGCATGGAATGGTGAGTCTGTTATTCTAGAAGTTTGTTAGTTGTTCCATGGAAGGGAACCTACATAGAGGAGTTGGTGATTCTAACAGCAACCTTCTAGTAAATCCTTAAAAGGTGCACAAAATTATGGTGTTGGTCAAACTAACATGTTTTCTTAATCTTAATCTCTGAAAGATGACCTAAATAGAATGTATTATTTATTTTTAAATCACAGAGCGCACTTACACTAATGGGTAGAGCTTCTTGTTGCCTATGATACCTCTGACAGTGACAAAACATGTGGTCAGTGATCATAGAGATAGGTTTTAATCAGCTTCCTAAACTTGTAAAATGCAAGTTCAGCTCTGATTGAAAATGGAAGAGAATTCCATAGAGTACACACAGTACCTGGATGCAATACCAATACCAGGGCCGGATTGGCCGTAGCGGGCACCGGGTGCTTCCCCGGTGGGCCGCCAGGGTGGGGGCCGGTTTTGGGCCCATGGGGGCTGGTTTTGTTACCGGTGGTCGGCAATATCGGCCCCCTGTAACAAAATCGTCCGAAACCGCCCCTAGCAAACCGCTCGGCTGAAAACATTCATTTTGATGAGTAGTTGTGCTGTAACATTTTATTAGTTGTAGGTTGATAATAATATTAAACAAACTTACATTTTTATTACAAGTCCAATGTTGACTCTAGCAATCTAGCAAATTATCATCCTATTTTGTTGCTCCCGCTCCTGGGCAAGTAACTAGAAGGTTTGATAAATACCCAACTTTCAGCCTGTCTTGAGGAAAATCAGATACTGGACCCATCTCACTCTGGGTTCAAACCCTCCTTTAGAACAAAGACTGCCTTGGTTGCAGTGGCTGATTTAATCAGACTCTCTCTGGAAAAAGGTATTCCATCAATACTGGTGTTAATAGATCTATCCGCAGCCTTTGATACTGTGTCACACACAAGGCTGATTTAAAGGTTGCATGAGATTAGCATCTTTGGTACAGACCTCCAGTGGTTCCAGGACATCTTAAGAAATGGATCTCAGACTATATCGCTGGGCACCTTCAAGTCTCTCATTATATCGATTGACAAGGGGGTACTGCAGGGCTCATGTTTAAGCCCCATGCTTTTTAACATCTATGTGGTTCCCCTAGCTACCATCGCCATATTCTTTGGAGTGGAAATTATATCATACGCTGATGATACTCAGCTTTTTATCTTCTTCAGGGAAGACCCGGACAGCATCTAAGACCAGTTCTCAAACAGTATGAAACCTATTGCAGACTGGATGGCAAACAACTGACTGCAATTAAATACCAAGAAAACTGAGATCATGCTTCTTAGAAAAGCACAGCAACTTTGGACCTCAAAATGGTAGCCTACAGAATTAGGCCCTGCTCCTATACCCAAACAGGTAGTGAAGAATCTTGGCCTTAAAATGAATCAATATGTCTACGAAAGACCAGTTCATTGACAATAGCGGCAGTTGCTTCAACTGGATGAGTCTGTTGAAAAAAGCTTTTACCTCTCTTCCCCTCTCTGTTAGGAAAACCATTGTTCAGGCTTTCATTAGTAGCAAAGTGGACTACAGCAATGCTCAACTTGCATTGGCCAATGAGATCTCAATGTCCAAATTGCAGGTGGTTCAAAACACTGCCGTGCAACTAGTGTGTAACCTTCTTTCCTGCTCTTCGGCTGCCCCTCTACTGAAAGACTCACATTGGCTACCTATTAAGAAAATGAATTTTTAAAATCTGCATAAGTCAATACTAGGACACAACCCTAGCTACCAAACATCAGAAAATGAACTATTAAAGCCCTGCTTATCGTTCCTCGTGATCGATTGACTAGATGTGGGGCAGGTCTTTTTCTTACCTCGGCCTGTGTTATTGGAATTTCTTGCCTACCATATTCGCATCTGTCCTGATTACATCAAATTCAGGAAACTGCTTAAAATAGTCTTATTTTAAAACTCTGCTCTAGGTTTTGCCTGTGTCTATTGTTGGCGCCAAGATAACTCTTCTGAGGTGATTCGAGCTATATAGTAAGCTGTATTAACATAACATAATACTTTAAAATAACAAATATTTTTATAAAGAATTACTGAACTTTATTATTTTTCTCTACTTTTTACCATAGGGAGATCTTCACCCTGGTGGCATAGACCTCTGCCTAGGTGTGACAAGTTACTATTAATATCGTTACACTAATAAATTCAGTGTTAGATGTCACTACCTTGTGATCCAAGGGGGTGGAGACATGCAAGTCTGTACTTAAGTGTAAATCTACACTCGGA
This sequence comes from Triturus cristatus, assembly GCF_964204655.1. Lineage (NCBI taxonomy): Eukaryota > Metazoa > Chordata > Amphibia > Caudata > Salamandridae > Triturus > Triturus cristatus. The sequence continues at coordinate 146,731,239 of NC_140579.1, read as the reverse complement.
AATGGTGAATAGCAAAAAAAGTATAGATTTACAACTAAGTGCAAGGGTAAATGTAAACATTAGTAAATATCTTCATGTGTATTTAACTTTACGAATCTGAGTAGATTTTAACATTAGTACATTTCTGCATCCATTTGCCTTTGTGAATTGGGCTCTCAGTTTTGAAAAATGTTCTCCACAATCTTTAGAGCCCAATAATGTTTTTATTATCATCTTCAATAATTGTTTTTTTGCAATTTTATTTATATAGTATTAACTTAACCCAAGGCCTTAGAGTGCTTTACATAAGCACAAGAAGGCACTATTGAAGGTCAGATTAAATTTTATTTCTTTCGTTTTTTTAGACAAGGGGGATAAAATGAATTGTCCAGAATCCCAGGACTCTGGTTCCCCATCACCAAAGCAGCTGGCAGCTCTGGCCATCAGGCCACATGTCCACCCCTTGCATCCCTCTAAGTCCCTCTCTAAGGTTTACATCCTCTCTGTAATGTTCACAGCCTCTTCTCAATGTTTACAGCCACCCAAAGTGAGCAGATCCCCCCTCAAAACTGGTAGCACCTTGCTATTTTAAATTTCAGCCGTCACTGCTTACTACCCCACCTAACATAGCCAACCCCATATTCTTTATAGTTTATAAGATTCAACAGTACTCCTCACTATCCCAAATGCGTACAGGCCTTCTATAGTAGATGCAGTGCCTCCCCAATCCTCCTCAGTGAGTATAATCCCTTCTATATATTAACTATCCTTGCCCAATATTTACAGCCCATCAATGTTTACAGCTTTTCACTTCCTACAGTACCATTCCATACACATCACGGCCCTTTCCCAAATGTTTACAGATTTTTTGTCTACTGACCTGAGCAAATATGTACTGCCCCATCAATCTTTCCAGCTTCTGGGTGTTTTTTGGCACCTTTAGCATCCCTCCTTATTGGCCTACACCCTATCCCAAATGTTTACAGCCCCCTTTATAATAAGTCTAACGCCTCCCTGATGTTTAGAGTGCCTCCTCTGTGGTAACAAACCCTTCTTCGATATGTACTGCCTTACTCAAAATATATGGCCCATCAATGTGTACAGATTCTCAATTTCTACAGTACACTCCCCTTTAGTCGCAAATCCTCCCCAATGTATACTCAGTACCTCCCCGGTGCTTACTATCCACAGCAATATTTACCACCCCACCGATCTTAGACAGCACAACTCCTTCAGGTCACATATCTTATCCCAGATGTTTACAGTCGCTCCTCAGTGTTTTACAATCCCATAATCAGTGCTAACTTTACATACTCAATCTTTATGACTCACAGATCTTTACAGCTACTCACAATCGAGTGCATGACTTCCTATTGGTCAAAGCCCCATCCCAAAAGTTGACAGACCCTCTGTAATATCCACAGTACCTCCACAATGGTAACTCTTCCTCCTCAGTGTTTTCATTTTATATCTACTGTTTACAATATTTACTGCCCCACCATTCTTTAGAGCTTCTACAGCTCCATTACCTGCTAGTCTAAGCTCCTTCCCAATTCTTACAGCTCTTACCCAGTGTCCCCACTATGCATCAACTAACCAATGTTTACAGCCCCTTCGTACGTAAATGTCCATTATGCCGAGACCACTTCCATAATGAGCATGTATCTCAAAACACTCATTCTACCCCTTTTCAAACACACTGTTCCCAGAAGCTCATATCTCCATGGTCACAGCCCCATCCCCCAGGAAGTTACCTCCAGCCTAACACCACAGTAACTTGAGATAATGAACCAGCAGTTTGCATCTCAGTCCTCCACCCAGACTAACATCAGCTGTCTGCAGCCATCCAACAACCTTTATCCGAAACTTGCGTTAGGTTCAGAGCTCACTAATGATCAGATTCAAGTTATGTTCACCATGTGATGCCCTTAGACTGCAGCTTCTTCACTGTCTACACCCATGCATCTCTCTTGACAAGAAGGTCCTCAGACCATAGTTCTACCCTACAGTTCACACTTGCTCTCAAGGGTCCTCAGACTGCAGCTTCTTCAGAGTCTACACCCAAGCATATCTCCAGACTAGAAGATCCTCACACCATAGTTGTACCCTATAGTTCACACTTTCTCTCAAAGGCCCTCAGACTGCCTTTTCATTCAGGACCCTCGCAACCGCATAACTGAGTAACCCTCAGACAGGAGGCCTCCAAGACTCATGTCAACCTCAGGTGTTAATGATCCGAAGACTACACCTCCCCATAGTCCTCTGATAACCTCAGGTCAAAGAGCACTGACCCTGCCAACCCTGAAATATGTGATTTTCGGGCAAAGCTTGCTTACCTGCTTCTAGCTCTATGTCCTCCGTCTGCAGCAGCTCATAGGGAGGCGAGGAGCAGATGAGCTGCCAGAGTTTGGCAAAGCATGGGCATTCCAGACCCACACCAGCACACCAAGGCCAGTAGGCCCTCTGCCAGGGTTTACACTCGAAAATGCGAGCCAGCATGCGCCGTCCTTGCACGCCTGATCCCAGACCAGACTGGCAGTCCACTCAAAGGAGGCCAAGTTACCCGTCCTAAAGGTTCCTCCCAAAATCAAAGCATTTTCTGTCATGAAGGAGCATCTTCAAGTTCCATAGGTCCCTTCACAACAATGTAAGGATCCACAGGAAGGTCAAGAGAAGTCAGCCCTGCAGGAAAACCAAAGGGGCCTCTTCCTCCGGAGAGCTCTGAACTGGCAGGTTCTAATGGAGAATGTGATGTGAGCTCTCAGACAACAGACACTCTTTCTGTGCACAGAGATGGAAGGATCATGTGGTATGAGATGTCAAGGGAAAAGCACATGTTTTCAATGTTCAGGTCAGGTGAGATCTCAAGGGATAAGTACAAATTCTGAAGGTGTCTGTGATGTTTCAGTTCAAGGCTTGAAGACACTTGCCCTGCAAGTGTGTGGAATGAACAAGACCCGTGAGTTTAGAAAAAGGACATAACTTACATCAAATGAGTGATGAAACTTATTTGAGACGCTCAAGAATCTTTTTACTTCCTAACTGTACTAGCACTGACACCGATAGAGTAGTGACCTGCACTTTTTTCTCACCCAAGCCAATTTCTATAAAAAAAAGGCCAGCAGACTTTTCAAACTACATCTGAGGGTTCGTTTGTGTATTGACATCAAGTCCTTCACACCCATAAAATTCACTTTGGAGAACCTCACGGATAGGCTCTGCAACTCACACAGATTTTAATGATGAGCAGTGACTTCAGCGTGGGGTCACCCTCACCTTTGGCATGTGGCATCTATATGAACAGGCCACCAACCCAATCCTGTGGCCACTAGTTGCTGACATTCACTGTCCCACTGGCATCAAACTGGGAGTTGCCATTGCCCAAACATAGTCATTTGCACAACCAACAAAGACACTGTCCTGTGTATGCTCTCTGGAGCTGCCTGTGGTATTTAATGTCAAGTCTTTGATCCAAAATGGAACTTCTTTTTCACATCTGACTTCCAGTGCAGCGGCATGAGTGAGTCGGTCATCATCACCCTGCCTGTGGACTCTTCCTATTATTCAGTGATTGCCACCTGCTTCTCCTAGTCCATAAGATTCAGGTTAGTCCATTGGTGCACCTCTTGCTATCTTCCCATCAATCTCCCACACCTAGCCTAAAGAATCCTTTCTCTCAACCTAACACACCTTCTTCTCTGGGGAGTTGGCACTATAAATCATACGCCGAACATCGATCTGTCCTCTTTCTTCTGTCCCCAAAGGGGCTTGGAGGTGGCTGTCTGTATACTCGAGGAGAGGGCACCGACCTTAGCATTGCTGCCAGAGGGCTCCCCACTTTGTCTTCTCTGGTAGACAATCACACTCTTACTTTGAGGGGGGGGGGAATAGTGAGTGGGAAACTATTTTGTCTCTTTGCAGTCTCCCGCTCTCTCCCTTTTCCTGAGTAAATGAACAATATGTTCTCTCTGTGTTGCCAAAATCGACGCAGAGGATGAGAGAACTGGTTGCTTTTTTATGGCATCTCCAAAGAGCTGGATCCTGTCATGTGTAGGATGCTGTCTGCAGTGATTGTCATTGCTCCATGATCAGAGTGTAGGGAATGTGCAGATCAAGACCCGAAGGAGCACAAAGTCCACCAGCTTCGAGCCTGCACCAGGTCTGCTCCCTTTTACACCCGTTCTTGCCTCACACTCTAGTTGGTCATTTCAATCTGGTCTCTTCCCTGTCTCACACGATCTTTGGCATCAAGCAAAGGTTGTTCTCTGGCAGATGGTGCTTTGTTTCAGGTTTCAGAAAGATATGTGTTTATGCTGTGGGTTAGTCCTGGGTGATGGATTGGCATGCTTGATTGTCAGCCCCTGAGACTGGAAACTTCTCCTGTAAGAGACTTGTTCCAGTGTCAAGCGGTGACTAGGTTGACATAATGTAAGGCCTAGGGTGATGGTTGCTTGAATTCAGGTACTTAAAATCCCCAGAAGAATTTGTTTCAGGTGACTGCTTTCATGCAGTGATTGATCTCAGTTATGTTTGACCTCAGGTAAGGATTCTGTTTCAAGTAATTGACTGCGCCAGGTGCTGTTTTGTGTGATTCACTGCTCCAGACGTAGTTTTGAGAAACTAACTGCTCCAATAGTGTATCAGGAAACAATGCACCGGATTCTGTTTCAGGATTTAAGCAGACATAAATGTGTTCCTAACGCAAATGTTGAATTTATTCAGGTGATGGTTGGTTTAAGCAACTCGCCTACTGGTAGGTGAATGTTAGACCTGGCTTAGGGCCAGGTCCTGGAGACGGTTAGCTTGGTGTAATGGCTTATCTGAGAAGTGAATGTGTCGGAGTAGTGACAACCAACCCAGGGTGTGATTGATGTTAAGAAATGTTCACAAGTATATGAGAAGTATAGTCTTATGCAAGTGTGAGCCTCTAATGAGAGCTAGCTTGGGACAGGATCAGGGTTAAGTAACATTTTTAGTTGGATATCACATTTCTGGTGATAGTAAGGGTGGGCTGATTCTTTGTGCTTTCTGGAAGCAAGTTTGAAATGTTTTGAGAATATGAATTCTTACCAATGAAGGATGCCTGTGGTGGTTTGGTTATTCTTGTGTAATCAGGATTCTTATCAATAGTATTTTTATGAGTGCTAAGTAGTTTGGGGTACGTTCTGTGTGAGATAAGGCCTTGGCAATAGGAACAGATTGAGTTTCAAGTTGATCATATGTTAAAGAAGGACTTGGTGATAGTTGAGGTCAGGGGATGTATAATCTGGGGTATGATTGGGTTGTCTGATGTAAACACTGCCCAGCTGGTCCTGGTGAAAGATGGTCTCAGATGATTGATGGTCTTGAATGGACATAGATCTCAGGTTTTGAATCTTGAACTTTTGTCAAATGACTGCTAGTCTCATGTGATACTTGACCCCTGCTGATGGTGGGTCTTTGTGGTTAGAAGTCCCGGGAAGATGAGTAGGGTCAGATGGTCTCAGGGGAGAAACAGGGCTAGGAGATGGGTGGCACCTGGTGATGGTGGGTAGTTGATTATGGTTGGTCTCAAGTAATAGTTTGCCCTTCGATATCTGGCTGCAGGTGATAGATGCGTATGGTTATTTTTTAGCGTTTCTCCAGTAAAAACATGTTCCCAAGTGATGAATAGTTCCAGTGGCTTACTGGAAACAGGGATCTGGCAGATGATGAATTTAGATGATGCTTTTGCCTGCTTTTGGGCAGTCCTGGGTGATTACTGGTCACAAAGTATGGGCTGGTGGCTGATTTAGCAGCATGGCGCAAAGGATACTCCCCGATGTTACTGCAGCTTGTTGATGGCACCAGGAGATAGCTGGTGTCTGTTGATGAATAATCTCTGGAAATGGCTTGAGCCTGGGCATCTGAGGTTTTGTGGTCACAGGTAATGTCTAGTATTAGTGTAGAAGTGCACTTTATATGTTCTATTTAATGAAGTCATTCATTAGATAACAGGCAATCACACACCATAGCCCTTTAGTTTCATTAGTTCAAGGTAACAAGGTTATCATTAGACCCATGACAAAAATTGCTGGATTCCAAATCATGTCTCCCACATCTCTAAGCACAAGAAATGGTCAGTCAATAGGGCTACGGAGTGGAATTAGTAAGGTGTTTTATTATCAATATCAACCAAATGCTGTAGGTTCCTATAGACTTAGAAAGCACACTCCATACTCAACAACGTCTATGCTGTCTGGGCCAGATAAAGACTGGTACAAGAGGCAAGGTTGGAGGCTTATGGTGAGGCCTAGTGCATGCTCAGTGTCTTGCTGCACGATGAGAAGCTCGGCTGTAATGAGAGATTTGGTTGAAGAGAGAAAGACTGATTCAGGGGCAGCTGAGTCCAAGACCCCACAGATGAGACGTTGGGTTCCAGATGGTAGGCTTTGCTAAAATCGAGAAATTGATAAACCTAGTTCAGTGAGGACTTGGTTGTAGGAAGGGGCGCAACTCAAGATACAAATCTTCTTTCAAGACAAGCTTGGTTTGAGATGGGAGGCTGGAGTCAAGAAGGGAGGCTTTGCTAAAAAAGATAAATTTGGTTTAAGATGGAATATTTTTGGTTAAATGTGAAACATTTGGCTTAATATGAGAGGTTTGTTCAAGGCGAGTTGGTTGGTTCAGAACAGCTGGAAGGTTGGATTACAATTTAAGTCTTGGGTAGAGAGGGGAGACATGAGTAGCACAATGGGAGGCTTCATGCGGAGTGAAAGAGTTGGTTTCCGATAGAGGAAGTGGCTCAGGAGGAGAGACTTGGTTTGTAAGACAAGTACTGGTTCCAAAAGGGATGCTTAGTTTGAGAGTGGAGGCTTGGTTTGAGAAGGAGGTGGTGAGAGAGGATGGGTTTGGTTAAGAGGGGAGGTTTATTTAAGACGGGATTGATCAAGAGCGGGGTTGAACTCAAGGCAGTAGGGGTGGTTCACGAGGAGAGGCTTTGCTCAAGCCTTCGCTGGATTAGCAGGACCCCTACATTTAAGCAAAAGCAGTCAGCGAGTCTTTGTCAGAAGTTGTGTGTATAACTTTGTAACCTGCTGTTTTAACTCAATCCACTACTTCCAGCAATGTCGGAATTGTGGTCAAGAGTGTGTTTTTGTGTGCAAGCATGTATAAACAGTTTAAAAAATGCCTACTTCCCGGAGTGTGTTAGATTCTGAGTTAAAGGAAATCCAGCATAATAAGCTTCCAAATAAGACAATTTACACAAGTGGGAAAGTGGTGTGAGGGAAAGAAACCAAAAGATGGTGCAATGATCTGGCAACCTTATACTCCCGGTTGAATGGCTGGAAGCACTATAGAAATGCGGGTCGAAATGCCCCAAAAATGAACTTGTCAGTAAATACCCTGGTAGCTGTGACTGGAGAATGCTCTGGTTCCAGATGGAGGCGATTGAAGGATCTTGTGATCCCAGGTAGGTATGATCAGAGATAGCTCCAGTCCCAGGTGAAATTAATGGAGAATATGTTGGCCCCAACTTAATATGGCTGGAGATCACTCTGGCCCTAAATGTTTAAGAACCTTAGTTCTGATGTGTTTGACGTGGTCCCCAGATGAATGTGATAGAAAGAGGCTCTGGTGACACCAACCTATGATTAGGGGATGTGTCAGTTTCAGTTGGATATGGCCAAAAGATGTACATGTGGGACCTGGTAGGAGAATGCCACGATCATTAGTAGTTTTGTTTGGAGGTTATTCCGATCCTGGGTGGAAATGATCAGAGGATATGATCATAAGATAACCAAGTCCTTAGTGGATCTGGTCAGAGGATGCTCTGGTGCCAGGTTGATATGATCATAAAATAATCTCGTCCTTGGGGAATATGAGCAGAGGATGTTCTGGTGCCCAGATGAAATGACCATAGGATAGCCCAGTTCTTCGTGGATATGAGAAGATGATGCTCTGGTGCCAAAAAGATATGACCATAAGATAACCCAGTCCTTGGTGGATATGAGCAGAGGATGCTCTTGTGACAGGTGGCTATGATCATATGGTAACCTAATACTTGGTATATATGAGCAGAGAATGCTCTGCCAATACGTTATGACAATAAAAAAATCCAGTTTGTGGGGAATATGAGCAGGGGATACTTTTATGGTAGGTGGATCTCAAAGGATGCTCTTGTCCAAAACTGATGATCAGAGGATATTCCAGTCGCAAATGGATATGATCAGGGGATGCTCAAGTCCTAGATGGATCAAATCTTTGAATGTCCTTTGAATTGACAGGGATATGTTTGGAGGATATTCAAGTCCTGGGTGGATATGAGCAGAGGATGCTTCAGACCCAGATAGATCAGAGGACAAGATGCTTCTCTTACGAGTGTATATGATCAGAGGATGCTCTGGTGCCCGATGGATATGATCAGAGGGCGATCTGGTGCAAGATGGATATGATCAGAGGGTGCTCAGGTCCTGGGAGGATTGGAGGATGCTCTGGTGGAGGTGGATTTGCACAGCAGATTCTCTGGTGTCAAGTGGATCTGATCTGAGAATGCTCCTGTCATAGGAGGATGTGGTTAGAGGGTGCTCCAACTCTGAGTGCATAAAACCCAGACAATGCTGCAGTCCTTTGTGAATATGATCACAAGATACTCCCATCCCAGATGGATATGATCTGAGAATCCTTCGGTCCTAGGAACGTATGATCGGAAGATTTTCCATTCCCAGATATATACATGATCAGAGCATGCTCCAATTACAAGTGGGGATGATATTTGAATGCTTAAGTGGGTAGAATGATTGGAGATTACTCAAAAGAAGCACTAGTCCCAGGTGGATATGATTTACGGATCCTCTGGTATCAGGTGAGCATGAACTGAGGATCCTTTGTTTCCAGGTGGGTTGTAGCAGATAATCCTATGGTCCCAAGTGGATTATATTGTCTAATGCTCTGGTTTAAGGTGGAGCCGATTAGAATATGCTCTGATTACAAGTGGGTAGGACTTTAGGATGTTCTGGCCTCGCTGGCTATTATTATTGGTGGATACTCTAGTCCGAGGTGGATATTACCGAACGATGTTCTGGTCCAAGGCGCACAAGACTGGACAGTGCATCGGTTTCAGGTGGATATGATTGGACAATGCTCTTGCCTCAGAAGAATATGATCAGTGGATGCTCCAGTGCTGGGTGGGCATGAAGAGAGGATGCTCTGGGCCAAGTTGGAATTATTCAGATGCTGCTGTGGTCCCTGGAGGATATGATCGGTGTATGTTTTTGTCCCAGGAGGATACCATCAGAGAACGCTCTAGTCCTAGGTGGATATGACCAAATGAATATCTGGTCCCAGGTGGATCTAAATCAGAGGATGCTCCAGGCTGTGTTAGATATGATCGGATGATGCTTTGGTCCCAGCAGAATATGATTGGAGGAAGCTCCAGTCACAGATGTCCTAGGTGGATATGAGCAGATGATTTGCTGATCCCAGATGAATATGGTCAGTGATGCTCCAGGCCCCGGTGGATATGTCTGATAGATGTTCTGGGAGTACTACTGTTTAGGTGGCTTTGAACCACTGCTCCCAGGTACAGATGGTTGAAAAATGCTCCAGTGACTGGAGGCTATAACTGAATGATGTTCCGGTCCAGTGGGATATGATGCTCCAGTCGTCTGTGGAATTGAAGGTGGAATGCTGCATTAACTGGTGGGTATAGTCAGACAGTGCTCCGGTCCTGGCTGGATATAATCAGAGGATGCTCGAGGATCAGGTGGATTTGATTGAACGATATGGGTTAACTGGATACAAGAATGCTCCAGGATCAGGAGGCTATGAGTGGAGGATCCGGGTGGATGGGATAGGCGGATGATGCTATGCTAGGATTATAGTACCAGAGGATGCTCCAGTTTGAGGTGAGTTTGACCTAAGGTGGGTCTGGCCACTAGTGTCTCTGATTGGGAAGCGTCTCCAGCCTAAGTTGGATATGATGCTACAGTCACGGGTAGGTTTTTAAAGAGGAATTCCGCAGTGACTGGAGGATATATTCAGAGGATCCGCCGCTTTCAGGTGCAGATGGTTGGAGAATGCTCCAATGACTAGAGGATATGACTGAATGGTGCTCTGGTCCAGAGTGAATATGATCAGAGGATGCTCCAGGATCAGGTAGATATGATTGGAGGATCTGGGTGGAATGGATCAGTGGAAGATGCTACCCTAGGATGACAGTCGCAGGTGGGTTTGACCTAAGGAAGTTCTGGTCCCTGGTGCCCTTGATAGGGTGGCACCCCCAGCCCAAACTGGATATGACTGGAGAAGGTTCCTGTTCTGGTAGATAAGATCAGAGGACTCTGCTCTCATCATGGGTGGATATTATTGAAGGACAGGTGTGTTTGATTCGGTTGCCTCTGGTCCCAGGTGGATACAATCGAAGGTAGGTCAGATCAAGAGTGGATAGGATCAGAGGGTGCACTAATCACTGGGGTAATTGATTGGTTAACACCTGGTCCGGGGATATGATCAGAGAGTGCTCTGGGCACAGTGGATAGGACAGAAGGATGCTCCGATCACAGGTGAATTTATTGGAGGATGCCACAGCCCTCAGACTGAGCTAGATATAAATGTTACACTTCAGTTGTAAGAAGGAAACTGACTCATGTCCTCAGTGGGAAGGGTATGATGGTGGTAATAACTAGAAGGTGGTGATCTCTAAGGTGGAAGAACTTGGAGAATGTGGAGCATACCTTACTGGTTTTGGTTTGACATTACGTCGGGTGACAGTAATGTCTGATGACAGAAGTGGTGAGGGTCGTTAAGATGGTATGTTACATTACATTACGTTATGCTTTGCTAGGTTTTGTTTGTAGAGTGCACTACCATGCACTGGCCCTGAGCAGGCACGAGTCTAGCCAAACGTGGGGTCTATTGGGACTCCTTGAAAAGCCAGCTCTTGAGTTTCTTGTGGAATTCAAGCAGTGCGGAGGAGGATCTGATGTGTAGTGGGAGGTCGTCCCATACTTTAGGAGCAATGTAGGAGAAGGCTCGACCGCCGGATCAGGTTGTGGGATGTGGTGAGTGTAAGTACGAACGAGGGGGTGTCTGATAGAGAAGGGGCTAAGGTCCGGTGATGAGCATGGGCTGTTGCTAGGGTCACGTGATAGAGTGTCACTAATGTTCGAAGATAGAGGAGGCGGTCACTAGGTGAGCGAGGGAGATGGGGTGTCACTAAGATTCAGAGATGGAGGGGGTCGCTAGGGGAGGGTGACGGGTGTCCGAGGATATAGGGGTGTGGTATAAGGTACAGGTTTGGGGGTCACGTAGGTCCGGGGACTGGGGTCATTGATAACCGGTATTAGAAAAGTAATTGGGTAAGGTCCGGTGATAGAAGTGGGAGGGAAGGTTTAAGGTCCAGTGACGGAGGAGAGGGCGCTACAATGGGTGTTACAAGTGAATGGGGGGGTACTTAAGGCGCGGTGAAGGGGGGATCCTATGAAGGGGGAGCGGGCTACGGCCTTGTGAGAGAGGAAGGGGGCACTGAAGCCCAGTGATGCAGAAGGGAGTGCTGCAATCCAGCGATGCTGGAGGCGGAGTCGTCCCCAGATGGCCTCACATGGGGGATCCCCCTCGCACCCTTCTGGGTGGAATCCGAGGCGACTTTGACTCTACGAGTGTAAATGGGGCCGCACTGGGAGGGGCGTGGCTGCTCTGGCTGTGGGAGGGGTGGACAGCAGGAGCAGACCCTTGTCGAGTTTTGGAGGATGGTGGGGCTTAGAATCCTGTGGGGGTCGGGGGGTGGGTCGGTGCCTGGAGGTCTCAGGGTCTGTCACTGGAGGTCTCAGGGTCTGTCACTGGAGGTCTCAGGGTCTGTTGCTGGGTGTGTCTCGGGGCCCTACAGTGAATGGAGGTCTCAGGGTCTGCCACTGGAGGTCTCAGGGTCTGTTGCTGGGTGTGTCTCGGGCCCTTCTGTCAAAGTAGGTCTTGGGGCCTGTTACTGAAGGTCTCAGGGGCCTTCAGTGAAAGGAGGTATCAGGGTCTGTCGCTGGAGGTCTCACAGTCTGATGCTGGGTGTGTCTCGGGGCCCTACAGTGAATGGAGGTCTCAGGGTCTGTCGCTGGAGGTCTCAGGGTCTATCACTGGAGGTCTCAGGGTCTGTTGCTGGGTGTGTCTCGGGCCCTACTGTCAAAGGTGGTCTCGGGGCCTGTTGCCGGGTGTGTCTTGGGTTCCTACAGTGAATGGAGGTCTCGGGGTCTGTCACTGGAGGTCTCAGGGTCTGCTTCTGGGTGAGTCTTGGGGTTCTACAGTATATGGAGGTCTCAGTCTGCTGTTGGGTGTGTCTCAGGGTCCTACAATGAATGGAGGTCTCAAGGTCTGCTACCGCGTGTGTCTGCGGGTCCGTTGCTGGAGGTCTCCGGGTCCGATTCTGGGTGTGTCTCGGGGCCCTACCGTGTGTGGAGGTCTCAGGATATGTCGCTGGAGGTCTCAGGATCTGCTGCCGAGTGTGCCTCTGGGTCCTACAGTGTATGGAGGTCTCCGGGTCTGTGGCTGGAGGTCTCAGGGTCTGTGGCTAGATTTCTCAGGGTCTGCTACCGGGTGAGACTCGGGGTCTTACAGTGTATGGACGTCTCAGGGTCTGTCACTGGAGGTCTCAGAGTCTGTTTCCGGGTATGTCTATGAGTCTGTTGCTGGAGGTCTCAGAGTCCGTTGCTGGGTGTGTCTCGGGGCCCTACCGTGTATGGAGGTCTCAGGATATGTCGCTGGAGGTCTCAGGGTCTGCTGCCGAGTGTGTCTCGGGGTCCTACAGTGTATGGAGGTCTCCGGGTCTGTGGCTGGATTTCTCCGGGTCTGCTACCGGACGAGTCTCAGGGCCCTACAGTTTATGGACGTCTCAGGGTATGTCACTGGAGGTCTCAGGGTCTGCTACCGGGTGTGTCTCGGGGTCTTACAGTGTATGGAGGTCTCAGGGTATGTTGCTGAGTGTCTCAGGGTCTGTCAGTGGAGGTCTCAGGGTCTGCTTCTGTGTCTTGGGGTCCTACAGTGTATGGAGGTCTCTGGGCCTGTTACTAAGTGTGTCTCGAGGTCCTACAGTCTATGGAGGTCTCAGGATCTTTGGCTGGATGCCTCAGGGTCAGCTCCCGGGTGTGTCTCAGAGTCCTACAGTGTATGGAGGTCTCCAGGTCTGTTGCTAGAGGTCTTCGGGTCTGTTGCTGAGTGTGTCTCGGGGTCCTACCGTGTATGGAGGTTTCCAGGTCTGTGTCTGGAGGTCTCAGGGTCTGTGACTAGATGTCTCAGGGACAGCTCCCAGGTTTGGCTCGGGGTCCTACAGTGTATGGAGGTCTCTGGGTCTGTCGCTCGAGGTCTCAGGTTCTGCTGCTAAGTGTGTCTCAGGGTCCTACAGTTTATGGAGGTCTCAGGGTCTGTCGCCAAATGTGTCTCGGGGTCCTACAGTGTATGGAGAACTTGGGTGTGCTGCCAGGTGTGTCTCAGGGTCGTACAGTTTATGGAAGTCTCAGGGTCTGTTGCTGAGTGTCCTGGGGTCTGTCACTGGAGGTCGTGGGGTCTGTTGCCGGGTGTGTCTCAGGGTCGTACAGTTTATGGAAGTCTCAGGGTCTGTTGCTAAGTGTCCTGGGGTCGGTCACTGGAGGTCTCAGGGTCTGCTTCTGGGTGTGTCTCGGGTCGTACAGTGTATGGAGGTCTTAGGGTCTGTTGCTGAGTGTCTCAGGGTCTGTCACTGGAAGTCTCAGGGTCTGCTGCCGGGTGTTTCGCGGGTCCTACAGTGTATGGAAGTCTCAGGGTCTGTTGCTGAGTGTCTCAGGGTCTGTCACTGGAAGTCTCAGGGTCTGCTGCCGGGTGTGTCTCGGGGTCCTCCAGTGTATGGAGGTCTCCGGGTCTGTCGCTGGAGGTCTCAGGCTCAGCTCCCGGGTGTGTCTCAGGGTCCTACAGTGTATGGAGGTCTCCAGGTCTGTTGCTAGAGGTCTTCGGGTCTGTTGCTGAGTGTGTCTCGGGGTCCTACCGTGTATGGAGGTCTCTAGGTCTGTGTCTGGAGGTCTCAGGGTCTGTGACTGGATGTCTCAGGGTCAGCTCCCAGGTGTGGCTCGAGGTCCTACAGTGTATGGAGGTCTCTGGGTCTCTCGCTCGAGGTCTCTGGTTCTGCTGCCAAGTGTGTCTCTGGGCCCTACAGTGTATGGAGGTCTCGGGGTCTGTCGCCAAATGTGTCTCGGGGTCCTACAGCGTATGGAGGTCTTGGGTCTGCTGCCAGGTGTGTCTCAGGGTCGTACAGTTTATGGAAGTCTCAGGGTCTGTTGCTGAGTGTCCTGGGGTCTGTCACTGGAGGTCGTGGGCTCTGTTGCCGGGTGTGTCTCAGGGTCGTACAGTTTATGGAAGTCTCAGGGTCTGTTGCTAAGTGTCCTGGGGTCGGTCACTGGAGGTCTCAGGGTCTGCTTCTGGGTGTGTCTCGGGTCGTACAGTGTATGGAGGTCTTAGGGTCTGTTGCTGAGTGTCTCAGGGTCTGTCACTGGAAGTCTCAGGGTCTGCTGCCGGGTGTTTCTCGGGTCCTACAGTGTATGGAGGTCTCAGGGTCTGTTGCTGAGTGTCTCAGGGTCTGTCACTGGAAGTCTCAGGGTCTGCTGCCAGGTGTGTCTCGGGGTCCTCCAGTGTATGGAGGTCTTGGGGTCTGTCGCCAAATGTGTCTCGGGGTCCTACAGTGTATGGAGGTCTCAGGGTCTGTGGCTTGGGGTCTCAAAGTCTGTGGCTGGATGTCTCAGGGTCAGCTCCCTGGTGTGTCTCGGGGTCCTACAGTGTAAGGAGGTCTCAGGGTCTGTCTCTAGAGGTCTCAGGGTCTGCTGCCGGGTGTGCCTTGGGATCCTACAGTGTATGGAGGTCTTGGGGTCTGTGGCTGGAGGTATCTGGGTATGCTGCCGGGTGTGTCTCAGGGTCGTACAGTTTATGGAAGTTTTAGGGTCTGTTGCTGAGCGTCTCAGGGTCTGTCACTGGAAGTCTCGGGGTCTGCTGCCGGGTGTGTCTCGGGTCCTACAGTGTATTGGGGTCTCAGGGTATGTTGCTGAGTGTCTCAGGGTCCGTCACTAGAGGTCTCAGGGTCTGCTTCTGGGTGTGCCTCGGGGTCCTACAGTGTATGGAGGTCTCAGGGTCTGTCACTGGAGGTCTCAGAGTCTACTTCAGGGTGTGTCTGCGGGTCTGTTGCTGGAGGTCTCAGGGTTCGTTGCTGGGTGTGTCTCGGGGTTCTACAGTGAAGGGAAGTCTCAGGGTCTGTGTGATGTGTCCCGGCCTACGTACTCTGAGGTGGGGCTGCTGGTAGGAGCACTATCTGGGCACCTGTGGTGGGAAGAGGTGCTTTGGGGCCTGGTGGGTGATCTGGTGGCAACCGACTAAGTCGCGGGGCGGGGAGGGGGGAGGGGATGGCGTGGGCGACGAGGAAAGACGCTCCGGGGAGATGCAGAGATGCGCTGTGCGTTGCAGGGTTCTTGCGGGGGGCACTAAGGGGGCTGCGGTAGATGCTGCAGTGAGAGGCACGAGAACAGGATGCTGTGGTGAATGCAGGGTCGCTGGAGTGTGGTAATGCTGCGGTGGATGTGCGTCTTGCCTTCAGTGAGATGCAGGGATGGGCTAGAGGGATGCAGCGATGAGTGATCCGGTTAGCCACAGGGATGGGCCAGTGGGATGCAGCGATGAGTGATCCGCTCAGCCACAAGGATGGACCGAGGGATGCAGCGATGAGTGATCAGCTAAGCCACAGGGATGGACCGAGGGATGCAGCGATGAGTGATCAGCTAAGCCACAGGGATGGACCGAGGGATGCAGCGATGTGTAATCCGGTTAGCCACAGGAACGGACCAGTGGGATGCTGCGATGAGTGATCCGGTTAACCACAAGGATGGGCCAGTGGGACGCAGCGATGAGTGATCCGGTTAACCACAGGGATGGACCAGTGGGTTGCTGCGATGAGTGATCCGCTCAGTCACAGGGATGGACCAGTGGGATGCAGCGAGGAGTGATCCGGTTAGCCACAGGAATGGACCAGTGGGATGCAGCGAGGAGTGATCCGCTCAGCCACAGGGATGGACCAGTGGGATGCAGCGATGAGTGATCCGGTTAACCCAGGGATCGACCAGTGGGACGCAGCGAGTGATCCGGTTAACCACAGGGATGGACCAGTGGGATGCACCGATGAGTGATCAGCTAAGCCACAGGGATGGACCAGAGGGATGCAGCGATGAGTGATCCGGTTAGCCACAGGGATGCGCCAGTAGGATGCTGCGATGAGGGATCCGCTCAGCCACAGGGATGCACCCGTCGGTGTCACGGATGCTGCTGGGATTCTCAGCTGAAGCGCTCAGCCGCCCTACTAAACACTGCGGTGGGAGTTCGTAATACTAAAGTGGCGCTCTGTAGAAATGCGGAGACGCTACAGTCTTGTTACGGTGAAATGCAGAGATGCTGCAGAAATGACCCGGTGGATGCTTCGGAGAAATGCAGGGATGTTGCAGATATACCCAGTGTAATGCAGGAATGCTCTGCTGGGATGCCAGATGCTGCGTCGGGAGGCAGGAAAGCTCCGGTGGATGTTGCGTCGGGAGGCAGGGATGCTCCGGTGGACGCTGCGCCGGGAGGAAGGGATGCTCCGGTGTATGCTGCGTCGGGAGGCAGAGGTGTTCCAGTGGGATGCAGAGATGACCAGTGAGATGCACAGATGCCCCGGTGGGATGCAGAGATGCCCCGGTGGGATGCCGCGATCCTACGGTGGGTTGCAGAAATGCCCCAGTGGATGCCCCGGTCGGAGGCAGTGGTGCACCGGAGGATGCTGCGGTGGGATACAGGGATGCCCCGGTGGATGCTGCTATGGAAGGTTGCAGAGATGCTGCGATGAAAGGCTGTGACGCCCTGGTGGATACTACGTGGAAGATCCGCTGGGACGCACAGCTACGATGGCTTCGATGGACGCTGGTGGCGCACAGATGGCGTGGATGCTGCTGCCAGCCCCTGGTGGGTGCGGGGGTGGAGGAATGCTCTGCTGGGTGATGCTGCTGGTAGCCCCCGGTGCTGGACTCAAAGCAGGGTCCCGTCTTTCCCGAGTTCCGGAGGCAGCATCAACGCCCTCCCCAAATCGGGCAGATGTTAGACTGCAGCTCGCTGAGGACGGGTACTTCCGGTCCCCTTCCCTTCCCTCTCCCAATCCAGCTCTTCTTCGCCCCTTCTGGTTGCCATAGAGACGGAAGAAGCATACATAATGCGGAGCTCGAGAATTCATGTTCACGCATCCAAGCTCCCCTTCGTAAAATGTGCGTGCCGTGCCTTGGAAGAACGTGCGACAAGCCCCCGAGCGGATGGACGTTTAGTTCCCTGGGAGAATGGACTTCCAGTACTCTGAGAGAATATACACAGACAGACCCTGGGGGGAGTGGGAAGCCAGTCCCCGGGGGGAATGGACGTTAGTCCCATGGAGGAATATATTGCCTGTCCCCTGGGAGAACGGACTTCGACTCCCCTGGAAGAATGTACAGCCAGTGCCCCGAAGAATGGTCAGTCAGGCCCCTTGGAAAATGCCGGTTTAGTCCCCTGGGAGAATGTACAGCCAGTCCACGGATCAACCTCCTGGGAGAATGAACAGCCAGTCCCGTGGACAAATGGAAACTCAGACCCCTGTGAGAAGGGGCACCCTGACCCTCGAAGAATGGACAGCCAGTCCCCTGGGAGAAGGGGCATCCAGTCCCCTGGGAAGAAGTTTCATCCAGTCCCCTGGGAAGAAGGTTCATCCACTCCCCTGGGAAGAAGATTCATCCAGTCCCCTGGGAAGCATGTACATCCAGTCCCCCTGTGTGAGAAGGGGCAGCCGTCATGACCCTCGAAGAATGGATAGCCAGTCCCCTGGGAAGACTGTACATCCAGTCCCCTGGGAAGAAGGTACATCCAGTCCCCTGAGAAGAAGGTACATCCAGTCCCCTGGGAAGAAGGTACATCCAGTCCCCTGGGAAGAAGGTACATCCAGTCCCCTGGGAAGAATGTACATCCAGTCCCCTGGGAAGAAGAGGCATCCAGTCCCCTGGGAAGAAGGTACATCCAGTCCCCTGGGAAGAATGTACATCCAGTCCCCTGGGAAGAAGAGGCATCCAGTCCCCTGGGAAGAAGGTACATCAGGTCCCCTGGGAAGAATGTACATCCAGTTCCCTGGGAAGAATGTACATCCAGTCCCCTGGGAAGAAGGTTCATCCAGTCCCCTGGGAAGAAGGTTCATCCGGTCCCCTGGGAAGAAGGTACATCCGGTCCCCTGGGAAGAAGGTACATCCGGTCCCCTGGGAAGAAGGTTCATCCAGTCCCCTGGGATGAATGTACATCCAGTCCCGTGTGAGAAGGGGCAGCCGTCATGACCCTCGAAGAATGGATAGCCAGTCCCCAGGGAAAATGTACAGCCAGTCCCCTGGGAGAAGGGGCATCCAGTCCCCTGGGAAGAAGGTACATCCAGTTCCCTGGGAAGAAGGTACATCCAGTCCCCTGGGAAGAATGTACATCCAGTCCAGTGTGAGAAGGGGCAGCCATCATGATCCTCGAAAAATGGATAGCCAGTCCCCTTGTAGAATGTACAGCCGGGCCCCTGGGAAGAAGGTACATCCAGTCCCCTGGGAAGAAGGTACATCCAGTCTCCTGGGAAGAAGGTTCATCCAGTGCCCTGGGAAGAATGTACATCCAGTCCCGTGGGAGAATAGGCAGGCTGAACCTCGAAGAATGAGCAGCTAGACCCCTGAAGAATGGACAGTGAGGCCCATGAGAGAATGCCGGTTTAATCCCCTGTGCCAATGTACAGCCAGTCCTTTGGGAGAATGTAAGCCAGTCCCCAGACCAGTCCCATGGGAAGAATGTACATCCAGTCCCCTGGAAGAATGTACATCCGGCCCCCTGGGAAGAATGTACATCCAGTCCCCTGGAAGAATGTACATCCAGTCCCCAGGGAGGAATGCACATCCAGTCCCCAAGGAGGAATGTACATCCAGTCCCCAGGGAAGAATGTACATCCAATCCCCTGGGAAGAATGTACATCCAGTCTTCGGGAAGGAATGTACATCCAGTCTCCTGGGAGAATATACAGACAGGCCCTGGGAGAATGGGCAGGCTGCACCTCGAAGAATGAGCAGCCAGACCCCTGAAGAATGGACAGTCAGGCCCCTGAGAGAATGCCGGTTTACTCCCCTGTGCCAATGTACAGCCAGTCCTTTGGGAGAATGTATGGCCAGTTCCCAGACCAGTCTCCTGTGAGAATGTACAGCCGGTCCCCTGAGAGAATGAACAGCCAGTACCATTGGGGTATGGATGTTTAGTCCCTTGGACGAATGGACGTTTAATCCCCTGAGAAAATGGGTAGCCAGTCCGCTGGGGAATGGATGTTTAGTCCCCTGGAAGAATGGACGTCTAATCCCCTTGGAGAATGTACAGCCTGTCCCCTGGAAGAATGGACATTTAGTGCCCTGGGTGAATGTTCACCCTGTCCCCTTAAAGAAAGGAAGTTTAATCCCCTCAGAAAATGTACAGCCAGTTCCATGGATAGTCAGGCCCCTGGGAGACTGTACATCTAACCCCCCGGGGAGAATGTACATCCAGGCCCTTGGGGAGAATGTGCATCCAGTCCCCCGGGAAGAATGTACAACCAGCCCCCTAGGCAAAATGTACATCCTGCCCCCTGAGGAGAATGTACATGCAGCCCCTGGGAAAAATGTACCTCCAGTCCCCTGGATTTTGTTTTTTAAATCCTGTCCCCTGGGAAGAATGTACATCCAGTCCCCCTGGAAGAAAGTACATCCAGTCCCCTTGAAAGAATGTACATCCAGTCCCCTTGAAAGAATGTACATCCAGTCCCTTTGAAAGAATGTACATCCAGTCACCTGAGGAGAATGTACATCTAGCCCCCCTGGGAGAATGTACATCCAGCCCCCTGGGGAGAATGTACATCCAGCCCCCTGGGGAGAATGTACATTCAGCCCCCTGGGGAGAATGTACATCCATCCCCCTGGGGAGAATGTACATCCAGCCCCTGGGAAAAATGTACGTCCAGTCCCCTGGGAAGAATGTACATCCAGTCCCCCTGGGAAGAATGTACATTTAGGCCCCCTGGGAAGAATTTACATCCAGCCCCCCTGGGAAGAATGTACATCCAGTCTCCCTGGGAAGAATGTACATCCAGTCCCCCTGGGAAGAATGTACATCCAGTCCCACTGGGAAGAATGTACATTCAGTCCCCCCGGAAAGACTGTACATCCAGTCCCCCTGGGAAGACTGTACACCAAGTCCCCTGGGAAGACTGTATATCCAGACCCCTGGGAAGACTGTACATCCAGTCCCCTGGGAAGACTGTACATCCAGTCCCCTGGGAAGAATGAACATCCAGTCCCCTGGGAAGAATGTACATCCAGTCCCCTGGGAAGAATGTACATCCAGTCCCCTGGGAACAAGTATATCCAGTCCCCTGGGAAGAAAGTACATCCAGTCACCTTGAAAGAATGTACATCCAGACCCTGGGAAGAATGTACATCCAGTTCCCTGGGAAGAAAGTACATTCAGTCCCCTGGGAAGAAAGTACATACAGTCCCCTTGAAAGAATGTACATCCAGCCCCCTGAGGAGAATGTACATCCAGCCCCCCGGGGAGAATGTACATCCAGCCCCTTGGGGAGAATGTACATCCAGCCCCCTGGGGAGAATGTACATCCAGCCCAATGGGGAGAATGTACATCCAGCCCAATGGGGAGAATGTACACCCAGCCCCTGGAAAAAATGTACTTCCAGTCACCTGGAAATCTTTTTAAATCCAGTCCCCTCGGAAGAATGTACATCCAATCCCCTTGGAACAATGTACATCCAGGCCCCCTGGGAAGAAAGTACATCCAGACCCTGTGAAGAATGTACATCCAGTTCCCTGGGAAGAAAGTACATTCAGTCCCCTGGGAAGAACGTACATTCAGTCCCCTGGGAAGAATGTACATCCAGTCCCCTGGGAAGAAAGTACATCCAGTCACCTTGAAAGAATGTACATCCAGACCCTGGGAAGAATGTACATCCAGTTCCCTGGGAAGAAAGTACATTCAGTCCCCTGGGAATAAAGTACATACAGTCCCCTTGAAAGAATGTACATCCAGCCCCCAGAGGAGAATGTACATCCAGCCCCCCGGGGAGAATGTACATCCAGCCCCTTGGGGAGAATGTACATCCAGCCCCCTGGGGAGAATGTACATCCAGCCCAATGGGGAGAATGTACATCCAGCCCAATGGGGAGAATGTACACCCAGCCTCTGGAAAAAATGTACTTCCAGTCACCTGGAAATCTTTTTAAATCCAGTCCCCTCGGAAGAATGTACATCCAATCCCCTTGGAACAATGAACATCCAGGCCCCCTGGGAAGAAAGTACATCCAGACCCTGTGAAGAATGTACATCCAGTTCCCTGGGAAGAAAGTACATTCAGTCCCCTGGGAAGAAAGTACATACAGTCCCCTTGAAAGAATGTATATCCAGTCCCCTGAGGAAAATGTACATCCAGCCCCCCGGGGAGAATGTAGATCCAGCCCCTTGGGGAGAATGTACATCCAGCCCCCTGAGGAGAATGTACATCCAGCCCAATGGGGAGAATGTACACCCAGCCCCTGGAAAAAGTGTACTTCCAGTCCCCTGGAAATCTTTTTAAATCCAGTCCCCTGGGAAGAATGTACATCCAATCCCCTTGAAACAATGTACATCCAGGCCCCCTGGGAAGAAAATACATCCAGTCCCCTGGGAAGAAAGTACATCCAGTCCCCTTGAAAGAATGTACATCCAGTCCCCTGGAAAGAATGCACATCCAGTCCCCTGGAAAGAATGTACATCCAGTCCCCTGGAAAGAATGTACATCCAGTCCCCTGGGAAGAATGTGCAGCCAGTCCCCTGGGAAGAATGTACAGCCAGTCCCCTGGGAAGAAAGTACATCCAGTCCCCTGGGAAGAAAGTGCATCCAGTCCTCTGGGAAGAAAGTACATCAGTCCCCCTGAAAGAATGTACATCTAGCCCCCTGGAGAGAATGTACATCCAGCCCCCCGGGGAGAATGTACATCCAGCCCCCCGGGGAGAATGTACATCCAGCCCCCCGGGGAGAATGTACATCCAGCCCCCTGGGGAGAATGTTCATCCAGCCCCTGGGAAAAATGTACCTCCAGTACCCTGGAAATCTTTTTAAATCCAGTTCCCTGGGAAGAATGTACATCCAGCCCCCCTGGAAAGAATGTACATCCAGCCTCCCTGGGAAGAATGTACATCCAGGTCCCCTGGGAAGAATGTGCATCCAGCCCCCCTGGTAAGAATGTACATCCAGTCCCCCTGTGTGAGAAGAGGCAGCCGTCATGCCCCCGAAGAATGGATAGCCAGTCCCCTGGGAAGACTGTACATCCAGTCCCCTGGGAAGAAGGTACATCCAGTCCCCTGAGAAGAAGGTACATCCAGTCCCCTGAGAAGAAGGTACATCCAGTCCCCTGGGAAGAAGGTACATCCAGTCCCCTGGGAAGAAGGTACATCCAGTCCCCTGGGAAGAATGTACATCCAGTCCCCTGGGAAGAAGAGGCATAAAGTCCCCTGGGAAGAAGGTACATCCAGTCCCCTGGGAAGAATGTACATCCAGTCCCCTGGGAAGAAGAGGCATCCAGTCCCCTGGGAAGAAGGTACATCCAGTCCCCTGGGAAGAATGTACATCCAGTTCCCTGGGAAGAATGTACATCCAGTCCCCTGGGAAGAATGTTCATCCAGTCCCCTGGGAAGAAGGTACATCCGGTCCCCTGGGAAGAAGGTTCATCCAGTCCCCTGGGATGAATGTACATCCAGTCCCGTGTGAGAAGGGGCAGCCGTCATGACCCTCGAAGAATGGATAGCCAGTCCCCAGGGAAAATGTACAGCCAGTCCCCTGGGAGAAGGGGCATCCAGTTCCCTGGGAAGAAGGTACATCCCGTCCCCTGGGAAGAATGTACATCCAGTACAGTGTGAGAAGGGGCAGCCATCATGATCCTCGAAGAATGGATAGCCAGTCCCCTTGTAGAATGTACAGCCGGGCCCCTGGGAAGAAGGTACATCCAGTCCCCTGGGAAGAAGGTACATCCAGTCTCCTGGGAAGAAGGTTCATCCAGTGCCCTGGGAAGAATGTACATCCAGTCCCGTGGGAGAATAGGCAGGCTGAACCTCGAAGAATGAGCAGCTAGACCCCTGAAGAATGGACAGTGAGGCCCATGAGAGAATGCCGGTTTAATCCCCTGTGCCAATGTACAGCCAGTCCTTTGGGAGAATGTAAGCCAGTCCCCAGACCAGTCCCCTGGGAGAATGTACAGCCAGTCCCCTGAGAGAATATACAGCCAGTCCCCTGGGAGAATGCACAGCCAGTCCCCTGGGAGAATGTACAGCCAGTCCCCTGAGAGAATGTATAGCCAGTCCCCTGGGAGAATGAACAGCCAGTACCCTTGGGGAATGGATGTTTAGTTCCTTGGAAGAATGGACGTTTAGTCCCCTGAGAGAATGGGCAGCTAGTCCTCTGGGGGAATGGATGTTTAGTCCCCTGGAAGAATGGACGTTTAGTCCCCTTGGAAAATGTACAGCCTGTCTCCTGGAAGAATCGACATTTAGTGCCCTGGGAGAATGTTCACCCTGTCCCCTCAAAGAAAGGATGTTTAGTCCCCTCAGAAAATGTACAGCCAGTTCCCTCGAACAATGGATAGTCAGCCCCTGGGAGAATGGTAGTTTAGTCTTCTGGAAGAATGCACAGCCAGTCCCCTGGGAGAATGTACAGCTAGTCCCCTTGGAAGAATGTACATACATGCCCCTGAGAATAATGTACTTCTAGTCCCCTGGGAAGAATGTACATCCAGTCCCCTGAGAAGAATGTACATCCAGTCCCCTGGGAAGACGGTACACCCAGTCCCCTGGGAAGACGGTACATCCAGTCCCCTGGGAAGACTGTACATCCAGACTCCTGGGAAGAACGTGCATCCAGTCCCCTGGGAAGACGGTACATCCAGGCCCCTGGGAAGACGGTACATCCAGTTCCCTAGGAAGACGGTATATCCAGTCCCCTGGGAAGACTGTACATCCAGTCCCCTGAGAAGACGGTACATCCAGTCCCCTGGGAAGAATATACCAACAGACCCTGGGAGAATGTGCAGCCAGTCCACTGGGAGAATGCACAGCCAGTCCCCAGGAAAGAATGCACATCCACTCCCCAGGAAAGAATGCACATCTCGTCCCCATGGCAAGAATGTACATCCGGCCCCATGGGAAGAATGTACATCCAGTCCCCTGGAAGAATGTACATCTGGCCCCCTGGGAAGAATGTACATCCAGTCCCCTGGAAGAATGTACATCCAGTCCCCAGGGAGGAATGTACATCCAGTCCCCAGGCAGGAATGCATATCCAGTCCCCAAGGAGGAATGTACATCCAGTCCCCAGGGAAGAATGCACATTCAGTCTTCGGGAAGGAATGTACATCCAGTCTCCTGGGAGAATATACAGACAGGCCCTGGGAGAATGGGCAGGCTGCACCTCGAAGAATGAGCAGCCAGACCCCTGAAGAATGGACAGTCAGGCCCCTGAGAGAATGCCGTTTTATTCCCCTGTGCCAATGTACAGCCAGTCCTTTGGGAGAATGTATGGCCAGTTCCCAGACCAGTCTCCTGTGAGAATGTACAGCCGGTCCCCTGAGAGAATGAACAGCCAGTACCCTTGGGGTATGGATGTTTAGTCCCTTGGACGAATGGACGTTTAATCCCCTGAGAAAATGGGTAGCCAGTCCGCTGGGGAATGGATGTTTAGTCCCCTGGAAGAATGGACGTCTAATCCCCTTGGAGAATGTACAGCCTGTCCCCTGGAAGAATGGACATTTAGTGCCCTGGGTGAATGTTCACCCTGTCCCCTTAAAGAAAGGAAGTTTAGTCCCCTCAGAAAATGTACAGCCAGTTCCATGGATAGTCAGGCCCCTGGGAGACTGTACATCTAACCCCCCGGGGAGAATGTACATCCAGGCCCTTGGGGAGAATGTGCATCCAGTCCGCCGGGAAGAATGTACAACCAGCCCCCTAGGCAAAATGTACATCCTGCCCCCTGAGGAGAATGTACATGCAGCCCCTGGGAAAAATGTACCTCCAGTCCCCTGGATTTTGTTTTTTAAATCCTGTCCCCTGGGAAGAATGTACATCCAGTCCTCTTGGAAGAATGTACATCCAGTCCCCCTGGAAGAATGTACATCCAGTCCCCTTGAAAGAATGTACATCCAGTCCCCTTGAAACAATGTACATACAGTCCATTTGAAAGAATGTACATCCAGTCACCTGAGGAGAATGTACATCTAGCCCCCCTGGGAGAATGTACATCCAGCCCCCTGGGGAGAATGTACATCCAGCCCCCTGGGGAGAATGTACATTCAGCCCCCTGGGGAGAATGTACATCCATCCCCCTGGGGAGAATGTACATCCAGCCCCTGGGAAAAATGTACGTCCAGTCCCCTGGGATGAATGTACATCCAGTCCCCCTGGGAAGAATGTACATTTAGGCCCCCTGGGAAGAATTTACATCCAGCCCCCCTGGGAAGAATGTACATCCAGTCTCCCTGGGAAGAATGTACATCCAGTCCCCCTGGGAAGAATGTACATCCAGTCCCCCTGGGAAGAATGTACATTCAGTCCCCCCGGGAAGACTGTACATCCAGTCCCCCTGGGAAGACTGTACATCCAGTCCCCCTGGGAAGGCTGTACACCAAGTCCCCTGGGAAGACTGTACATCCAGACCCCTGGGAAGACTGTACATCCAGTCCCCTGGGAAGACTGTACATCCAGACCCCTGGGAAGACTGTACATCCAGTCCCCTGGGAAGAATGTACATCCAGTCCCCTGGGAAGAATGTACATCCAGTCCCCTGGGAAGAAAGTACATCCAGTCACCTTGAAAGAATGTACATCCAGACCCTGGGAAGAATGTACATCCAGTTCCCTGGGAAGAAAGTACATACAGTCCCCTGGGAAGAAAGTACATACAGTCCCCTTGAAAGAATGTACATCCAGCCCCCTGAAGAGAATGTACATCCAGCCCCCCGGGGAGAATGTACATCCAGCCCCTTGGGGAGAATGTACATCCAGCCCCCTGGGGAGAATGTACATCCAGCCCAATGGGGAGAATGTACATCCAGCCCAATGGGGAGAATGTACACCCAGCCCCTGGAAAAAATGTACTTCCAGTCACCTGGAAATCTTTTTAAATCCAGTCCCCTCGGAAGAATGTACATCCAATCCCCTTGGAACAATGTACATCCAGGCCCCCTGGGAAGAAAGTACATCCAGACCCTGTGAAGAATGTACATCCAGTTCCCTGGGAAGAAAGTACATTCAGTCCCCTGGGAAGAAAGTACATACAGTCCCCTTGAAAGAATGTACATCCAGTCCCCAGAGGAAAATGTACATCCAGCCCCCCGGGGAGAATGTACATCCAGCCCCTTGGGGAGAATGTACATCCAGCCCCCTGAGGAGAATGTACATCCAGCCCAATGGGGAGAATGTACACCCAGCCCCTGGAAAAAGTGTACTTCCAGTCCCCTGGAAATCTTTTTAAATCCAGTCCCCTGGGAAGAATGTACATCCAATCCCCTTGAAACAATGTACATCCAGGCCCCCTGGGAAGAGAAAATACATCCAGTCCCCTGGGAAGAAAGTACATCCAGTCCCCTTGAAAGAATGTACATCCAATCCCCTGGAAAGAATGTACATCCAGTCCCCTGGAAAGAATGTACATCCAGTCCCCTGGGAAGAATGTGCAGCCAGTCCCCTGGGAAGAATGTACAGCCAGTCCCCTGGGAAGAAAGTACATCCAGTCCCCTGGGAAGAAAGTGCATCCAGTCCTCTGGGAAGAAAGTACATCCAGTCCCCCTGAAAGAATGTACATCCAGTCCCCTGAGGAGAATGTACATCTAGCCCCCTGGAGAGAATGTACATCCAGCCCCCCGGGGAGAATGTACATCCAGCCCCCCGGGGAGAATGTAAATCCAGCCCCTGGGGAGAATGTACATCCAGCCCCCTGGGGAGAATGTTCATCCAGCCCCTGGGAAGAATGTACATCCAGCCCCCCTGGAAAGAATGTACATCCAGCCTCCCTGGGAAGAATGTACATCCAAGTCCCCTGGGAAGAATGTGCATCCAGCCCCCCTGGGAAGAATGTACATCCTGTCCCCCGGGAAGAATGTACATCCAGGCCCCCTGGGAAGAATATACATCCAGCCACCCTGGGAAGAATGTATATCCAGCCCCCCTGGGAAGAATATACACCCAGTCCCCGGGGAGAATATTCATCCAGCCCCTGGGAAAAATGTACCTCCAGTACCCTGGAAATCTTTTTAAATCCAGTTCCCTGGGAAGAATGTACATCCAGCCCCCCTGGGAAGAATGTACATCCAAGCACCCTGGGAAGAATGTGCATCCAGCCACCCTGGGAAGAATGTACATCCAGTCCCCCGGGAAGAATGTACATCCAGTCCCCCTGGGAAGACTGTACACCAAGTCCCCTGGGAAGACTGTATATCCAGACCCCTGGGAAGACTGTACATCCAGTCCCCTGGGAAGACTGTACATCCAGTCCCCTGGGAAGAATGAACATCCAGTCCCCTGGGAAGAATGTACATCCAGTCCCCTGGGAAGAATGTACATCCAGTCCCCTGGGAACAAGTATATCCAGTCCCCTGGGAAGAAAGTACATCCAGTCACCTTGAAAGAATGTACATCCAGACCCTGGGAAGAATGTACATCCAGTTCCCTGGGAAGAAAGTACATTCAGTCCCCTGGGAAGAAAGTACATACAGTCCCCTTGAAAGAATGTACATCCAGCCCCCTGAGGAGAATGTACATCCAGCCCCCCGGGGAGAATGTACATCCAGCCCCTTGGGGAGAATGTACATCCAGCCCCCTGGGGAGAATGTACATCCAGCCCAATGGGGAGAATGTACATCCAGCCCAATGGGGAGAATGTACACCCAGCCCCTGGAAAAAATGTACTTCCAGTCACCTGGAAATCTTTTTAAATCCAGTCCCCTCGGAAGAATGTACATCCAATCCCCTTGGAACAATGTACATCCAGGCCCCCTGGGAAGAAAGTACATCCAGACCCTGTGAAGAATGTACATCCAGTTCCCTGGGAAGAAAGTACATTCAGTCCCCTGGGAAGAACGTACATTCAGTCCCCTGGGAAGAATGTACATCCAGTCCCCTGGGAAGAAAGTACATCCAGTCACCTTGAAAGAATGTACATCCAGACCCTGGGAAGAATGTACATCCAGTTCCCTGGGAAGAAAGTACATTCAGTCCCCTGGGAATAAAGTACATACAGTCCCCTTGAAAGAATGTACATCCAGCCCCCAGAGGAGAATGTACATCCAGCCCCCCGGGGAGAATGTACATCCAGCCCCTTGGGGAGAATGTACATCCAGCCCCCTGGGGAGAATGTACATCCAGCCCAATGGGGAGAATGTACATCCAGCCCAATGGGGAGAATGTACACCCAGCCTCTGGAAAAAATGTACTTCCAGTCACCTGGAAATCTTTTTAAATCCAGTCCCCTCGGAAGAATGTACATCCAATCCCCTTGGAACAATGAACATCCAGGCCCCCTGGGAAGAAAGTACATCCAGACCCTGTGAAGAATGTACATCCAGTTCCCTGGGAAGAAAGTACATTCAGTCCCCTGGGAAGAATATACATCCAGCCACCCTGGGAAGAATGTATATCCAGCCCCCCTGGGAAGAATGTACATGCAGTCCCCTGGGAAGACTGTACATCAAGTCCCCCGGGGAGACTGTACATCCAGACTCCCGGAAAGAATGTGCATCCAGTCCCATGGGAAGAATGTACATCAAGTCCCCTGGGAAGAAAGTACATCCAGTCCCCTGGGAAGAAAGAACATCCGGTCCCCTGGGAAGAAAGTACATCCAGTCCCCTGGGGGAATGGATGTTTAGTCCCCTGGGAGAATGTACATCCAGTCCCCTGGGAAGAATGTACATCCAGTCCCCTGGGAACAAGTATATCCAGTCCCCTGGGAAGAAAGTACATCCAGTCACCTTGAAAGAATGTACATCCAGACCCTGGGAAGAACGTACATCCAGTTCCCTGGGAAGAAAGTACATTCAGTCCCCTGGGAAGAAAGTACATACAGTCCTCTGGGAAGAATGTACAGCCAGTCCCCTGAGAAGAAAGTGCATCCAGTCCTCTGGGAAGAAAGTACATCCAGTCCGACTGAAAGAATGTACATCCAGTCCCCTGAGGAGAATGTAGATCTAGCCCCCTGGAGAGAATGTACATCCAACCACCTGGGGAGAATGTACATCCAGCCCCCCGGGGAGAATGTAAATCCAGCCCCTGGGGAGAATGTACATCCAGCCCCCTGGGGAGAATGTTCATCCAGCCCCTGGGAAAAATGTACCTCCAGTACCCTGGAAATCTTTTTAAATCCAGTTCCCTGGGAAGAATGTACATCCAGCCCCCCTGGGAAAAATGTACATCCAGGTCCCCTGGGAAGAATGTGCATCCAGCCCCCCTGGGAAGAATGTACATCCTGTCCCCCGGGAAGAATGTACATCC
The DNA here is from genome assembly GCF_964204655.1 of Triturus cristatus. Taxonomy (NCBI): domain Eukaryota; kingdom Metazoa; phylum Chordata; class Amphibia; order Caudata; family Salamandridae; genus Triturus; species Triturus cristatus. The sequence continues at coordinate 146,701,697 of NC_140579.1, read as the reverse complement.
AGGCCCCCTGGGAAGAATATACATCCAGCCACCCTGGGAAGAATGTATATCCAGCCCCCCTGGGAAGAATGTACACCCAGCCACCTGGGGATAATATTCATCCAGCCCCTGGGAAAAATGTATATCCAGCCCCCTGGAAATCTTTTTAAATCCAGTTCCCTGGGAAGAATGTACATCCAGCCCCCCTGGAAAGAATGTACATCCAGCCCCCCTGGGAAGAATGTACATCCAAGCACCCTGGGAAGAATGTGCATCCAGCCACCCTGGGAAGAATGTACATCCAGTCCCCCGGGAAGAATGTACATCCAGGCCCCCTGGGAAGAATATACATCCAGCCACCCTGGGAAGAATGTATATCCAGCCCCCCTGGGAAGAATGTACATCCAGTCCCCTGGGAAGACTGTACATCAAGTCCCCCGGGAAGACTGTACATCCAGACTCCCGGAAAGAATGTGCATCCAGTCCCATGGGAAGAATGTACATCAAGTCCCCTGGGAAGAAAGTACATCCAGTCCCCTGGGAAGAAAGAACATCCGGTCCCCTGGGAAGAAAGTACATCCAGTCCCCTGGGGGAATGGATGTTTATTCCCCTGGGAGAATGTACAGCCAGTTCCCCAGGAGGATGTTCAGCCAGTCCCTTGGGAGGATAATCATGCAATCCCCTGGGAAGAATGTACATCCAGTCCCCTGGGAGAATGGATAACAAGCCCACAGGGTAGAATGGACAACCAGTCCCCTAGGAGAATGGACAGCCAGTCTCCTGGGAAATGGACAGGAGAATGGACAGCCCGTCTCCTGGGAAATGGACAGCTAAGTCCCCCGGGAAGAATGTACATCCAGTCTCTTGGGAGAATGGACAACCATCCCCTCACCCTCCCCGGGAGAGGGGACAGCCTGTCCCCTGTTGGAATGGACAGCTACGCTCCTAGGGGAACTGACAGCTAAGCCCCTCAGAAAATGGATAGCTAAGCCCCTGGGAGTGTTGCGGGGATTCTGCACATACACAGAACTATGAGCAGGAAAACAGGACCTCAGTGTGTAGGGGCTAAGCCTTCCTACCGCCTCAGTACCCAAAATCCCAAAACCGACTAGCTATAGTGTCTCATTCGTTCTCCTACATAATCACTCAGATACAAATAATTAGCCATCCCAGAACACAACACTCCCGCCTCTCTCAGGAATCGCGGCAGCAAGACGTACCCTTTTGCTCATTCACTCGTACTTGTCCACAATAAGACTAGACAGAGTCACTGTTATAGTTCAAAATGTTTATTTCAACTATAGTGCTCTATAAAGCAGTATAGGAGCCACTACCAGCAGCAAAACGCATAAACCTAAAACAGTTAGCATTGTAGCAAGTCCATAGACTATGAAAGGGGATGTCATCATATACAGACAGTAGATAAAGGACTATAAGGCCTATCCACCCTCCCCTTGGAAAGAAGAAGTTGTATTATATAAAGGAAGATCTCAGGGCTTTGTCAACAGACCCCATACCCTAGTGCCTAGATTGTAGTTTTACATCATAGGAACAGCACAGCTCTTCTCCCTGGAAATGCCTCTCTCCAAGTGTGTGTTAAATCAACATGCCATCCTGTAATATCAAAACATGAGTCTTCAGCAAACACAGCTGTGTTAGAGTGTTTTGTCTAGGTGCTAGGGACTGACCAGAAGAGAATAACAAGAGGGCATTGCTTATCAACCTTGCACGCTGTGTTCAGACTAAAACTACAGGAACAGGCAGAGAACGAAGAAAACAGACAGTTCTCATGTGAAAGGCACAAGCAAAGTCTTGCAAAATAAAGTCATGTAGTAACGTGCGCAAAAGCAGCATCATGGCAGGAAAGCTCATGCTAACAGGAGCAGAAGTATCAGGACGCCAGCCGCCAATGCCGGTATTAAGGGAAACCCTCCGAAGGTGCTGGAAAAAATGGAATGTATAAAGCCGGTATTACTCCAAATATCGTCTGAAAAAAAGTCAAAAAAATTAGCAAGGCCTTCCGTATCAGATGCATTAAATATTCTATGTATCAGTTCTCCAAAATGGAGTGGGAGATTAGTGTTTAGCAGTGACTGAATCTCACTAGATGTTCTAGCTCCCTGCAATTCGAAGGTCTCTTGAGCCGAAGTGAGAGCCACTTCTTGTTGAAACAATAACGCTTTGAGTCTGCTAAATTTATTAAAATCCGTTTTCAAAGTTGGAATGGAAGGCCAAATGGATCTATCTACAGGTGGATAAAGCACATTGCTACAACATGTAACATGCTGAGAAACTGTTACTATATACGGGATGCCTGCCCATAAGCCACTTTGTTATTCAAAATAAGATAACTGCCGTTAGAAAGCAATGTGAGAGCGGGAATTATTTCTGCGACAGGCATTCCTTTAAAAAAACAAGCCACATTAGGTGTGGACACATTACAAGTACCTTCCAACTTAACTTGTTTGCAAATTAGGGAATGTCCTACTGTGGAATCGCACTCCTCCCCTGTTAGGAAACTTCCAAACCCTCCCGTTGACATCTGTAAGGTGAAAGGTAGGGACTATAATTCATGGAGAAATGCACTACTCAAGGGTTCAAAGCGGCAATTGGAAAATGTTTCATAGCAAGATTTAAATTGAAACAGCGTAAATGACAGAGAGATAACACCATAAATTAACCATACAGCCGAATCATTCTCCGCTACAGAAAATGTCAAATGTTTTAATTGTTCAATGTGTAACAACGTGTATGTAGCGTCTTTCATGGACATGAATCTCTGTTTATCTGTTAGATTAAATGATAAAAATAAAGCAGAAGCGTTCAAATAATCCTATGGTACTTTTCCTATTTTGAGAGTCTGTAACGTCCAGGCAAATTGCATCACAGATTGTAACTTATTTTGACCATGTAATAACACAGATGCATCACTTTGAACAATATTAATACTAGACAAAACAATATTATCTAAAGTTTAAATGTGGGAAGACAGTGTATTTATGCTATTGTCGACTACTACAAGAACCTTCTCCAAATTTGCTTTGTCAATTTGGCGCAGATGGAATGCTGCCTCCATCTGAGATCATTTCCATATTTCGTTATAAGCAGCATAGATGAATCTTTTTGATCTGGGAGCTTTAGGACCCAAGAGAAAATCAGCCAAATTGATGTTGCTTGCCAAGAGTGACAGGTGTTGTTTCACTGACGACAGAGTGGAGAGTTCCAACCATTGTTGACAAAATTTTTCCACTGAATATGTGGTGACCAAATGTGAATGTGGGTATCAGGGATCAGGTCTAGTTTGTGTGAAACGGGTCATTGCATTATAAAAACGCAGTTGACAGGCTTTCAAATTGGTTTGCCACAACAACCATCCTGAAGGGTCAACATCAGAGATATTGAAACTGTCATTTTGAAACAGAGCTTGTAGGACATTGATTGCATAATTGGTGTGTTTACACCAATTATCATACTCAGTGAATGAGGGAATGGACGGAATATTAAATATTTTGGCAGTAGCCAGGCCGATACAAGTAGTTTGGTGCACTGTGTCATTTAAAAATAACATTTGATTCGGAATGAGGAATGCAAGATGCAAAGCTTCGGTCCCCTGGACCTGCCAAACCTTAGTGCCCCAAATCGATTTTAAATCAATGGCATCTTTCCAGTGATCATAACCCTGTAAGGCCTATTCAGTTCTAAACGAATTTGAATATTTTAACTTTGTGTGTGTCAAAATACATTTAGATTGAGATGGCAATTTCAATTTAAAGTAATAGGAGTCTGGATTGAACGTGTTGTAATCAGTGAAATAGGTGAACTTATATTTAAGTGATTTTGAACTTCCCTGTAATGGGGGTTGGACAATGTTCCCACTGCATGTAGTTAAAATTAGGTCTTAAAGTGTTTGTTTTGTGCAACAAATGATAGCCATAATGTTGATAACAGAATAAATCAGCATCATTGGCAGTATTTAAATACAAATCTTCAGCATCAAAAGCAGCATATTATTTCAAATCAGAAAACAATTAATGTACTGCTTGTACATCCCAATCATCAGAATGTATGTCCTGTGTTACCACATCTCCTAGGGAAACGCATAACACATATGGTATCTTGGGGACCTCCGTCGGACCATGGATTTCGAATGCCACTTTATCCCAAACGATGCCATCTGCAACCGGGAAAGCCGGAATGTTTACAAGGACTTGATCATGTTTCATGATAAGGGGCGATGTATGGGGAGCCAGAATACCATCGAACAACTTTACAGCAGAGTGTTCTGGCAAATAATGTCCATTTATGAGCAAGAAGAATACTATCGCAAACCAAATCAACATGAAGAGGAAAATCAGGATAAGCACCAACCAGATGTAGGTCCAGGGTGGGACTAGGTAAGTCTTTTCGAACCAAGAGATGAAAATGCTCGTGTTTGTCAGTGGAGGTGCCACTGAGGAACGACGAGGAGGAGTCATAAGAGAAGCTTGTACGGTCCTCAAAATAACCACTTGCACCCACGTTTAGTAATGGCGGCAGCACAGAATCAGCATTATGTTGTAAAGGACTGTCCGGTACTTCAATATGGAACTCATCAGCAGGATAAGTATACTTAACGTCCACGTTAGAAGACACAGTGGAAGAAGGCATAGCAGGTAAAAGACCAATAGGACTCTCCATCTCACCATCAATGACACGGGGATTAGTGGAAGATGTAGACGTCACCAGATTCAAACGAATAGCGTTACATGAAACACTCGGAGTGACACTATTCAGAATCGGCCAGATGGTGTAGTTTGACATTGTCAATTGAAATGTATCTGTTGTCTTTGCGATCAGGCAAAGGCGGCAGTATCACTGCACAAGTACCCTTCAATCCAAGAACTGGGACCAGTGCACGATAAGAGGGACCAAATTATTTTTTGTTCTCTAGCTTTTCTCGTACTAGATCTCCAATCTTAGGAAGCCAGACGACGACTGGAATCAGCATTGCCTTGTCATCGGAAGCGGGTATATGTTCAGTTGCGTAGCTGTCACGGGTCTGTTGTAGGTCCTGTAACATAGTAGAATGGTTATCTACGTCAAACGTTGCAGCCGCTGCCACAAGGTCTAGAGTTTCAAGGTCAGGCACAAACATTTTAATGCCAAAGAGCATTTCGTATGGGGTCCACCCACCCAGAGATCTTCTTGGGAGATTATTAAGTGCACGTTGAACCCCATACAAATGGGCCAGCCAGTTCCTGCCAATACCTAAGACTCTAGCTGTCAAAGACTGCTTTAAGTCACAGTTCATCCACTCCACTATAGAATTGTCCTCAGGCCTGTATGGAGACGAAAACTGCACCAGCACCCCAAAGACTTCATCGCGTCCTTGTACGCCTTAGAGGCCAACGCTGGACCTTGGTCAGAATGGAAGGTGCCACAGACAAAAGTCCCGACAAAGACACACAAATCTCTACTGACATTTCGAGCGTCAGCACTGCGTTGTGGCCCAACACATAGGAATCTACTGCATGAATCAACTGCAACAAAAATATATTTATATGCAGTATCAGAAGTCAATGGAGCGCAGTGATCAAGATATATACAGCCAAACTGCTGATTTGATATACACAGCTGTGTCGGTGGTGGACGCAAAACCTTAGAAGGTTTGATTTGTTGACAAATGTCACAAAAAAGCACATAACTACGTGTTTGTTTTATAGACCACTCCACCAATAACGCTGCTGTAGAATGGACACTGTTGCAGACACTCCTCTGTGTGCAGAAGCCATGCCCTCATGTGCTGCTATGATTAATGGAAGTCTGCAGTCCATGTTGGGAATCAGCCAATCCCCAACTGACAGAAATGTAGCTTAAGGAACTTGTTCGGGTGATAAATTATAAGAATATTTGGAAGGAAAGCCCTTACCCGCAGTTCCATACGTCGTAGCAGCTATAACTGCCAGAAATTAATTATCTATCTTAGTCGTGGACCTGGTAACTGCTGCAACGGAACACGTGGCTACTGCGGATTTGGCTGCCTCATCTGCCAAAGAATTACCGACAGCATGTGTTCTCACACGCTTATGGCCAAGAGTATGGATAATGTGCGTGAGTGGCAGAAGTTTCTTAAACTCTGCACTTGAACCCAGAGCATTTTATGCTTTATTGCAGGGACCTTAGAGTCTCGATAATCATTTTGAGACCAAAAGAATAAAATGTTATTGAAAGACTGGACGCAGTAGTAGGAATCGCACACAATAAGAATATTCACATTAGGATCTGCAAACTCGAGAGCTAGAACAAGTGCATGCAGCTCAGCCAATTGCGCTGTACAGTCCCCAAGTGCCTGTGTATGCACTATGGAAGACTTAAAATCACCATTTACAATCGAACCAGCAACAATAGCGCAAGCCGCAGAATAAGCATGTTTGGACCCGATGGCCAGTTGAGCCGAGCCATCGGCGTATATGATACATTTGTACTCATCCAAAGGAAGCAAAGAAAGCGGAGGAGGTTGGACATGTTCATACTGCAAAAACTCCTGTGTCTGAAGAGCAGGATCAAAGATAAATGTGACATCAGCCGATGTTAAAGAAGTAGCCCATTAAATCCAACGGGGATGTAAAGCTTTAGAGTTTGGTACACTTGCCTTAGTCACTGCTTCTAAAACAGGGATAGGTGAAACGACCAGAATGCGTTTTCCCTGCGCCAGCGAACGTTCTTTCAGATTCGCCATTTGGACCGCAGTTAAAATCTTTTCTACATTCGAAAAGCGCATTTACGCTGCTGTGTAAAAATGTTATTTGTATGCAATAGGCACTGTGTGTCCTTCATTGAACGTTAAGTACGTGAAACCCACCGTCCACGGTACAATATTATGACCAGGTTTGTAGAATTATCATGTGCCAACAAGAAGTTAGTCTCTAGCAGATCAGACTGCAAAGGATTGCAGAATAGAGGTATGTTTCGGTAAGCAGCAGGCAGAAGTAAATGTAGGTTGTATCAAAGCATAGAGCGGTTTGATACGCTGGGCGCAATCAGGAATGTATGTCCTCCGGAAATTCAAAAAATCAAGCAAAGACTGTAGCTTCTTAAGTGTAGACAGAGGTTGCAATTGTGCATATTTCTCCAGAAAGTGGGGGGGAGGGGGCTAACCCCCTACCTTCATTATTGAGTTTGTAGTCCAAAAAGAGCACCGCAAAGCAAGCGATGTGTGATTTAGCAAAAATTACATTTGTATCCATAGTCGGCAAACGACAGGATAATTCTGTCAACTCAGACAAGATGCAGTATCAGCTCGTCGTCCGTCAGATAAATATCAGCTAAGTACAAGAACGCATCTGGATCTATGCTGTGTAACAAAGACACAACACGTGCAGCAAAAGCACTGGGGCTGTTTTTATAACCTATAGGCAAACACGTACATTTTTTCTGATTTCCGACAGCAGTGAATTCGTTCAAGTCACGGCTCTCAGAAGCCAAGTTGTGATTGTAGAAACCATTGGATATGTCACCAGCGCAGAGCTGTGAGTGTTCTGTACAGCAAACGTACATCAACTATTCAAATTTTGATAATCTAATACAATCGGATACGAACCGCCCGGTTTGGATACCGGAAAAAGAGGATTATTCATCGGTGATACACAGTATTCAATTACACCCTGATATTCCAATTGAGTCAGAATGTCACAAACAGGAGCCTTTGCCTCCGGCCTGATTGGACATTGCAGTTGTTGCTGCGGCGTAGACCGTAATCGAATCTCGTGTATTGGTGATTTTTTATCCCAGCCCACCTGATTACGGTACACTGCCGGGGCAAGGGCAAAAGCCCACTCCGCTGCGTATGCCTGTTTAGCCTCCTCAGGGATGTATGGTGAAAATCTTGGAAGTATCATGTCCTCCCCTCTAGAAGCGGCCAAAACAAATGGCGGAGGCCAATCTGCCTCTGCCAACAAAATTTCATAGGAAGAAGTGAGATTTTCCCCCAAAAATGCCGTAATTGTACGCTGTATATCACCCTCAATTTGGAGGACTATTACATAGAGTCTATCTTGAGGGAGCAACTTGATATCTGCCATTTCTACTGTAATAAATGTGTCAGTTGCTCTCGCTTCCATACAGGAACGCAGTGCCTCTGGCACTATGGTAACCTCGCTGCGCTGTCGAGCAGAGTCACTGCCCATCACCAGTCTAGGAGTAGCGTCCTGACCGTCTGAGGCATATTTCGCTGTTAAAGCAGCAACTTTTTTTCTTTTGAAACGGGGGTCCAAAACGAGGCAGTCCCTCTTGTTTGGCCTTCACGTCAAACTGGCGAGGCTGACCTCGTCCCTGTTGTGTGGTAGCTCCTTTACCACGATCCTGACACTCCCCTCCACCGACTCGAGAGTCCGATGAGTCTTGTAAAGAATGAGGAGAGCGCTGATCCGGGACTTTAAATCGATCTGGAGGCTTAATTTTCGTGCGATCGTGAAAATCATACGTTCGCTCAGAAGATTCGGCTGTCGGTAAACCAGCACGCCAACCCTGCTTCTGTTGTTGCTGCCCCTGTTTTTTGTTTTTACAGTTCTTTTCAGGAAAGAACAGGCGCCCATCCTTCCCAATTTGGGCTTTTAGTTGAGGTTGTGCTCGAGTTTGAGGTTGAGTAAATGGCTTAATCCCTAGACTATTGCGCCTTAAGGTTTTATAAGCTTTAGCAATAATCTTTGGCAATTTGCGCTGTTTGTCTGTGTCTGCAACAGCCTCCAAGCATTGCGCCACCTGCAAGCTTACTGCATCACCCTTAACATTAGCAAGGATCATATCGTAAACAATATCAAACACCCCCACCAGTCTAATTACCAACTCCAGGGCCGCATCGGCCCCATGTTCATTCTGAACACGTTTTATCACGGAAGGGAGGATGGTCAATACACCTCTGCAAACACTCTACCCCAAGTGTTACAATCAGCTAACTCGGAAACAAGGCCTTTAGGTAAACTCATGGTCAGGATCCTGTGTTTGTCTACAGGTGTGGTACTTGGAAAAACGGCTTCGAGTTGTCCAAATTTTTCAGAAAGCCAGTAAGGAAGTGTGTCCCTATTTTGCGGACGCTTGTCCATCACTGAATTAATCATGACAGGACTGATAATTAAACCACCAGGTCCCGGTGGTTTGCAGCAACGCCAGGTGGTCCCACTTGCATGTTGCGTCACATGAACTGGATAACAGCTCGATGTATACGTATTAATGAAGTGTGTAATACACGTAGCTCTACGACTGGAACATTAAGATAATTTGGATGCGGGGTATACCCAGCCAAAACGGGTCATGTGGCCCCATCAATTGACAAGGGGCCTAAACGGACCGCTGTTACAGGGTGAGGAAGGGCGCCATTAAACTAAATGGTATGTTGCCAAGCCGTTAACAGAATTTCAAGAGATCTATAAGGTCGATAATCCCGTGGAAGTGCGGTGGCAGTATATTCGTGAAAGAAATGATCATTTCCATCCACTGCCGGAAAGGTGACCCAAGAATAAAATACCTCAAAGCTGTAAGCTGCATCCACTTCAACAACAAACATAAGAGCAGCACCAGCATTAGGGACTCCATGTTGAGGTAAATAAGCTGTGACTGGAGAGCGGTTAGGAGCTGTTATGGAAACTGCCATATTGATAGAAGAGAAGGACAACCTATGTGTGGCAGCGCAACACTGGGCTTGAGAAAGAGAAGCTTGAAAAACCTATAATATTTCAACAATAGGAGGCTACACCATCACATCCGTCTCCGGAAACAGAAATGAGGGGACACGCACAAGCACTACTCAGGAGTCTCGCAGATAAGTACCAGACCAAACGTTGGCGGCGCCATGTTGCGGGGATTCTGCACATACACAGAACTATGAGCAGGAAAACAGGACCTCGGTGTGTAGAGCTAAGCCTTTCTACCGCCTCAGTACCCAAAATCCCAAAACCGACTAGCTATAGTGTCTCATTCAATCTCCTACATAATCACGAAGCTACAAATGATTAGACAACCCAGAACACAACACTCCCAACTCTCTCAGGAATCTCGGTAGCAAGACGTACCCTTTCACTCACTCACTCGTACTTGTCCACAATAAGAATAGACAGAGTCACTGTTATAGTTCAAAATGTTTATTTTAACTATAGTGCTCTATAATGCAGTATACGAGCCACTACCAGCAGCAAAACGCATAAACCTAATACAGTTAGCATTGTAGCAAGCCCATAGACTATGAAATGGGATGTCAGTGTATACAGACAGTGGATAAAGGACTATAAGGCCTATCCACCCTCCCCTTGGAAAGAAGAAGTTGTATTATATAAAGGAAGATCTCTGGGCTTTGTCAGCAGACCCCATACCCTAGTGCCTAGATTGTAGTTTTACATCATAGGAACAGCACAGCTCTTCTCCCATGAAAGGTCTTTCTCCAAGTGTGTGTTATACCAACATGCCATCCCGTAATAGTCAAAACATGAGTCTTCAGCAAATGCAGCAGTGTTAGCGTATTTTGTCTAGGTACTAGGGACTGACCAGAACAGAATAACAAGAGGCATTGTTTATCGACCTTGCACTCAGTGTTCAGACTAAACTCCAGGAACAGGCAGAGAACGCAGAAAACAGACAGTTCTCATGTGAAAGGCACAAGAAAAATAAAGTAATGTAGTAAAGTGCGCAAAAGCAGCATCATGACAGGAAAGCTCATGCTAACTTAGCAATGTCAACATTGTCCCCAACGGCCATACGACAGGAGAATGGACAGCCAGTACCCTGGAAGAATGGACAGCCAGTACCCTGGGAGAATGGACAGCCTGTACCCTGGGAGAATGGATAGCTAGTACCCTAGGAGAATGGACAGCCAGTTCCCTGGGAGAATGCACAGCCTGTCCCCTGAGAGAATTGACAGCCAGACCCCTGGGAGAATGGACAGCCAGTCCTCTGGGAGAATGGACAGCCAGTCCCTTGAGAGAATTAGCAGCCGGACCCCAAAGATAATCCACATACAGGCCCTGGGGAGCATGGATATTCAGCAACTCAGCAGGCTAAGCTCACGCTTGCGTGATGATTTCAGTTTGTGGTCCTGTGCTTAAGGAGGCAGCGCCTTGCCTGTAGATACAGTCTATGGTCCTGTGCTCATGGCACCAGCTCCTTGCCTGTAGATACAGTGGGTGGTTCTTTGCTCATGGCAGAAGCTCCCTGCTCGGGAGACACTCATTGTCAAACTTGCTTTGGGACAGTGATCAAGGGTGAAATTGGTGAGACAAATCTGCATGGCAACACTTCTCTTCGGCAGCAGTGGCTTTCCCATTTTCGTGCAGACTGGTGCTCAGATTCAGCAGTTGTGGCCTGTGGGCCAAGTCATTCGCGGTGATGTGTCTTTGGCAATTGTGGCCTCTGGGCTGATCAGGGCTACCTGCTACCTGCTTTGGTGGCAACCCAGCTTTATAGCCCATGTTACACTGCTGGATGACAGCCTGATACTTGATCTTAAAAGATCTTAATGCAGCTCACAGAAGACCAATGCAGGGAGATCAGGGAGGCCCTTTCACAGCATGGATTACTCCTAACTGGGCTATCTGTGAATCTCCGCTTTTACTGGGTGCTCCTTGTTACATGGTCCCCACTGGACTGGTCAATATGTTAGATCGCCCGAGGGGTGTTCTTGTGATTCCCCCTCTGGGCATTGGTCCAGATAGTCACGACGGTGACGTAGGGACGTAGGCTAAATAAAGAGGGCTCTGGGCATTGCCAGAGCAGTTGGGAAGCAACTAATGTGTCTGGTTTGGTTATTTGGCCTGACAGTTCCCAGGCCTAATCAATTTGTGTTCACTGTTACGGTGTCATGAGTGTGATGAGTCACAGGACTGGTGGAGTGTACCTCACGAGTCCGGTCCTCTGCTCTCTTCACCGCAGGAGGAACCACCGGACTGGACTTGGAGTGGGGAACACGCAATATCGGAGGAATCAGCTGGCTCCCACCACGGCTCCTTTAAGTGGGACTCGTTCTTCATAAGCCCCGCCCCCGGACTCAGCGTCCGAACCAGTGATTGAAAAGGACCATCCTGAGGCAAGGGGGGTGTGGCTCAAAGCAGGAAGACGAAGAAGGAAGAGGACGCCAACGGAGAAACACCGAGAGGAGCTTCGCCTTCGCGAGACGCCGAGCCCCTGCTGTGGTCCTCAAGAGAGGCGAAAGACAACCAACAGAGAGAGCCAGGAGGTCAAAGACCCCATGCTACGCCCAGCCACACTCCTGGAGGAGTGTGTGGCTCAGTCAGGTGTGTGCAAGGTTCTCAGGATGGGTCGGGAGGAGGGGGAAGACAGGCGATTGGCGGGTTTTTGTCTCACTGCTCCAAGCCTATGTTACCCTTCCCCTTGCACTTCTTCACATTCGTAGCGCCGAACGAAGACACTGGTGGTCCCGCGCTCCCTTTTCCACGGAAGTATCAGATAGGTTAACCCTACTCACGGTTCCTTTGGCAGGGGTAAAATACAAATCGAACAGAGCCATATAGCTTTGAGAACGTAAAATCCCAGAAATCAATACAGCATTCGAAAGATCCAATGCATGAGTAATATCTATATCAATCTTACCAAACTTAACTTCTATTTTTGCCTTCTGAGAAGAAAGATCGTTGGGAAGGCCTGTTAGTAAATTTTGATAAAAGGCACCTAAAGAGCCCTCCTTAAAATTAGATCCATACGAGTATTTTTAATAAGTGCGGTAGGGGTATTATTGAGGAGATGACCTATATATCTGCGTAACTGCAGGTACTTAAAAAAATCGTGTGAGACCAATCCATACTTGTCTTTTAAGAATGCAAAAGAGGCCATATTGCCCTCATAAAGTAGGTCCCCCAATGTAAGAATACCGTGGGATCTCCACCTAATTGTAACCGAATCTTGAAAAATTGAGGGTAGAAGCCTAGCAGCAGCCAAAGGTGTGTAAAAATGAATTTTGGGTATTAACCATTTCCGACGAACCTTCCTCCAGACTGAGTGCATAGCTGCAATAACCTTGAACTTAGTCTTTTTATAGTAGCTGGGTTCAAGAACCATAAGAAGAGACCCCTTAGCCTCTTGTCCTAAGCCAATCTCAAAAATAGAGGGACTGCATGGTGAAGGAAGTGAGGCTCGTGAGCCAAAAAGTGGGAAAGCCAGATGTTGAAGTAAGGCGGCCAAATTATATAACAGAAGACTAGGGACTGCCCACCCACCTCTGTCCAATGGTAGGACCATCCATTTGGCAGCCCTACGAGGCATGCGATAACTCTATAAAAACCTATTACAGCATCTTTCTGCACTGCTAAGACTAGACTGGGAAAATTCAAGAGGGATGGTCCTAAAAATATACAAAAATTTCGGCAAAATCAACATCTTTAATACATTCCTCCTACCAAATAAGGAAAGATGCAAGTTGTCTAACCTGCGCAAAGTAGAATTGGCGATATCTATAATAGGTAAAATATTCATATCAGGTAGCTGTTCTACTGCAGCCGAAATTTTAACCCCCAAATACATTGTACTTTGCATGACTGGTAGCTCCGAGGGTGCCATAGTTGATGATTGGATAATCTGGGTTTTCTGCACATTAAGTTTATACCCTGAGAGTCGGCCAAAGGAGTGCGCGAGGGTCTTGATGGCCAAAAACGAAGATGACACATTGCTGGTTATAACTATGATGTCATCGGCATATGCCCGCGCTTTGAAATCGACCGCATTAATCTTGACAGGCACGATATTGCTAGAAAGCTCTAATTTATTTTAAAAAGGATCAATATAAAGAGCAAATAAAAGGGGCGAGCAGGGACAACCCTGTCTTGTGCCCCTACTTAACTAAAACGGCCTTGAGAGCGTCCCTGAAATTGACAAAGTTGTTTGAGGGGCGATATAGAGTGATTGTAGGGCATGTACAACGTTAGGGGAGAACCCCTTCCACTGAAGAACCCTCCACAAAAAAATCGCAGGCAACCCTGTTGAACGCCTTTTCGGCGTCCAACAGGATTGCTCCGAGGGGGAGTGGGTGGCTTGGGCCCAATCCAGAAGAGCAATAACACGGCAGACATGGTCCGCCGTGTCCCTTCCGGGGATAAATCCGTGTTGCCGAATAGAGACTAATGGGGATATGACCGAAGCTAATCTAGCCGCCAGGATCTTTGAAAAGATTTTACTGTCCGTATTTATCAAAGAAATCGGACGAAATGAGGCGGGATCCGGCTCGGGTTTACCTTTTTTTTTATAACAAAATGATAGTTGTAAAACGCCAAGAATCTGGAATACTACCAAGCTGGGCGTCTCTGAGGGTCGTTAAAAGGTCCTCCTGAATCTCCGAACGGAATTTGCTGTAGAATTCCAACGGAATAGAATCAGGACCCGCTGCCTTACCACTAGCCAATGAATTTAATGCTAATTCCACTTCATCCCATACAATGGGTGCGGCAAGAACCGTATTTTGGTCATCCGAAATTTTGGCTGTATTGAGTTCCTCAATAAAAGCACCAAATTCGAAATCTATAGTATGGGAGGTGACTTCCTCGGTATATAAGGAGCGATAAAATTCAGAGAAAACTGACAAGACCCCATCAGGGGTATCATGAACAGCCCCCAAAGGATCCTGAATCCTAGTAATACGGTTAGCTAAACCACGCTGCTGAAGCCGCTTGGCGAGGACCCGCCCAGATTTCTCACCATACTCGAACATTGTCGAGCGGTACTGCAGATAATTAGCCACGAGGTCTTGACCAAAGAACTCAAGCAAAGAGGCTTTGATTCGTGCAACCTGCGTCTGAATAGGAAGTATATCCCCACCCTCCCTAATCGTGCTTGTAAGCAAAACTTCAACGCTGCGTAATTCGTCGATCCGAGCCTTAGTTTGATCCTGTATTTGCTTCTGACGAAAAAATTAGAAGCTTTTTGTCTCCCCACGGACAACGGCCTTAAATGAGTCCCAAACTATGTTACTGGGGGCAGAGCCTCTATTAATATTCAAAAATTAAATTGCCCAAGGCCTCAAATGGTCTAAATAATTTGTATTGAGTAACAATTTTCGCTCAAAAGTCCAGGGTCTAGGGATTCTTGCAACGGCTGGTGTAGTGCATTTAATAACCAAAAGATTGTGGTCCGACATAATTCTAGGGAAAATTGCAATTGATGAGGTGAGTGCCAGTTGATCAGACACAAAAAATAATCCAATCGGACCATTTTCTTATGGGGGGCAGAAAAGTAGGTAGAGCCGTCTTTATCTGTACAATAACGAAACCATAAATCAGTCATAAAATGTTCTTGGACAAGGGCTTGCAGAGCTCTATAAACTCTAGGTTTTTGGCCCAGGTAGGTCTGCCCTCCAGTTAAGTTGAAATTAGCTGACAAATTAATGTTGAAGTCCCCACAAAGACAGATAGGCTGGGGCCATAAAGCCAATTCAACATTTAAGAAGTCTAGAAGTACAGGGTCGTCCAGATTTGAATTATACACGGTACAGACTGTAAGGGTTGAGCCATTAATCAAGAGCTGCGCGATTGCCCACCGCCCCCCAGCATCTTGGCTAAATCTTAAGCATGAGCCTAGCCCACTTTTCATTAAAATTGCCACCCCCCTTATCATAGAGGTCTGGTGGGAACACACTATCAGATCAAGCCCAGGAATTTTGAGACATTCTCTATTGTTCCAGGGGACGTGAGTTTTCTGCAAACAAAGTACCTCTAAATGAAGAGCATGAATAACCCCTACAAATAAGGCTTGCTTCTTCCCATTATTCAGACCGCAAACATTCCATGAAGCAATAGAAATTTTATCCGTTGTCATTAGGAATTTTAAAGAAAAACATCACAATTTTAATAATTCGCTGATTTAAACCAAGATTGCCTTGATTAAAAAAAATTAATTTAAGCTTATTTTGTGAATGCCCCCTAAGCCCACCCACCCAACCACCCCACCCCCCATGCCCAAACCACCCCCCAAACAAGGCAGGGATCAAGATCCCGGTGATGGAGAAGCCGGTATGAGCAGGGACCCCCCCCAGGAGTCGCTGCCAATTCCCCCCAAATTTTTTTTCCATCTAGTAGCTAAAGAGAAAGATATATCATTGTAAACTTCAAGTTACAAACAATTACATTATACATTCATTGTAATGTAGCCAAGTATGCTTTAGCTTGGATTTCAGACTCAAAAAATCTAGTCTGGCCTTGAAAAATAATTTTAAGTTTAGAGGGAGAAAGCAAGAAAACTTGTGCCCCCTTAGACTGAAAAGGAGCGATCAGCTGGCGGAGCTGCCACCTCCGCTCTATCGTGGCTGAACAAAAGTCCGGTCTAACAAGGAACCACCAAAATCTATGCCTATGGGTCCACTAATCCCCTCCCGCTGGCAGGAGTTTACAATGCAGAAGTTGCGCATGGTTCTCGTACAATGAGGACCAAGATATAAGTCACGAAAGGGGGCTAAGGTATGCTGCTGAGTTGCAGGACAACCGAGCTTCTCCAGTTGGTTGCATTCGCGCTCAGCGTGCATCAAGAAAATGTGGAGGATTTGATGGCCCAGTTTGCACCGGTATTTGAGGGCATAGGATGTTTGAAGGATCGGCTGATAAAGCTTCACATCGACGTGTCCATTCAGCCAGTGGCGCTACGACACCGAAGGGTGGCTTTCCACTTTCGGCCGAAGGTGGAGGAGTAACTCGTCAAGCTGGAACAGGAGAGCATCATCAAAAAAGTGGAGGGCCCGACACCTTGGATGTCTACGATTGAGGTTGCCTGCAAAACAAAGCAACCGGGAGAGGTCCGGATCTGCGTAGATATGCGCCTGCCCAACCTCGATATCAAGCGAGAACGACACCTCACCCCCATAGTGGATGATATTATGGCGGAGGTCATTAGGTCACAATGGTTTTCTAAGATGGATCTAGATGGAGCTAGATCCAGCGTCCCGAGTGATCACCACATTTTCCAATCACGTGGGATTATGGAGGTACAGGCGCCTCAGCTTTGGAATTTCGAGTGCCTCAGAGGTCTTCCAGGACACCATCAGGGGAGTACCTTCTGGCCTCGATGGGGTGTTCAATGTCAGTGATGACATTTTGGTGCATGCCCCCACCCTGGAGGAGCACTTTGCCCGCCTAATAGCTGTGTTCCAACGGTTAATGGAGAACGGACTAACCCTCCACAAAGAAAAATGTGACTTTGTAAAAAACTAAGTATCATTCTTTGGCTACTATTTCTCGCAAAAAGGAGTGACACCCAACCCCCTCAAGGTCCAGGACATTCAGACAGCATCCGCCCCCACCAATGTCACTGGAGTAAGAAGCTTCATGGGAATGGTGAATTACTGGGGCCGGTTTATCTGCAACCTGACTGGCTTTACTGCTCCAATGAGGGAGATGGTCAAGACCCACGTCGCCTGGAACTGGGGACCCGAACAGGAGAGCGCCTTACAGGCCACGAAGCAAGCCGTCTCAGCAGACACGACGCTAGTCTATTTCGGATCCAGCAAAGGAATCAGAGTTGTCTGTGGATGCCAGTCCTATCGGACTAGGAGCAGTACTATCACAACAGCAAGGCAATGGGGAGTGGGCACCGGTGGCATATGCCAGCAGAGCGCTGACAGCGACGGAACAAGGGTATTTGTACATCGAAAAAGAGACCATTGCCATACACTGAGGCTGCCGCCATTTCCACTTATACCTTTATGGACAGCCTTGTACCGTACATATGGATCACAAACCTCTTATTCCACTGTTCATGGGGTCATCATCATAGCCACCATCTTGAATCGAGAAGTGGATTCTTCAGCTACAAGAATATCACTTCAACTTACTTTTCCGTCCTGGAATGCAAAACCCGGCGGACTATCTCTCGAGGCATGTCCGTCCCGCCACCCCGATCGAGGAGATGGATGCAAGGGAGGTAGAGGAATATGTTCGCCTGGTAGTGGAAACATCTAGTGCCCTTCCCATATCGTTGGAGGAAATCCTGGAGGCCACAAAGAAGGATGAATGCCTCCAGCTCTGCATTTCCGCTGTGAGATCTGGAAAATGGAGTACCCTGCTGGACAAAACTGTGTATCGCACTGAGGATACGAGGTCAGCACTGTTATCTCTTAATAATTCGAGGGACGAGTTGATAATATCTCCAGAGGGGTGCCTGATAAAAGGTCCGAGATTGGTGATACCAGGATGCCTACAGCAGAGAGTGGTAGACTTGGCACACTTAGCTCACCAGGGGATGGTCAAAACAAAACCCAGACTAAGATGCAAGGTGTGGTTTCCCAGTCTGGATGCCCTTGTGGAACAAGCTGTGTGTAGGAGCCCGCTTTGTCAAGCGGCAGGGCCTGCTGATCCACCGGCACCCATCATCACTGAAGAGATTCCTTTGTTTCCCTGGTACCAAACAAGTGCTGATTTTAGGAGCCTCCCCGATGAGCGTCATATGCTGGTGGTCATTGACGACGTCTCTAAATATTCCGAAGTCGAGATTATGGAGTCCATTACAGCCAGTCAAACCATTCCTTGTCTTGAGAAGATTATGGCCACCCACGGATTATTTAAAGAACTGTGCACTGATAATGGCCCCACTTTCTCCAGCCAAGACTTCGCAGAGTGCTTAAAATCCAGGGGGGTCCGTCACCGAAAAGTGACACCCTTATGGCCTCAGGCTAATGGAGAGACGGCGCGTTTCATGCGCACTCTAAACGAGGCCATCAGGATTGCGGTAGATAACAGACAGGAGATGGATTGTGCTCTCTACGGTTTCCTCCGAGAGTATCGTATGACCCCTCACTCCACCACCCAAGTGAGTCTCATGTCAGTGTGCATGAACCGGCCAGTGGGAGATGTGATTCCACACCCCGAAGTTGAGTCAGCCAAACAAGAGCTGGTGGCGAAGAAGCTGCAGAGGAATGAGAAGGTGCCCTGGAGATGTGGAGCGAGGCCGAGCTACCTAAAAGTAGGGGATGCTGTTATGGTGAGGAATCAACATCATAAAGGGAAGTTCAGTCAGCCCTTTGAACTCAAGCCTTGGCAGTTACAAAAGTGCAGGGGACCAAGATCACTGCCATGAAGGAGGGAGCGACCATCACCAGGAATGTGTCTTTCTTCAAAGCCTACCAGGATCCTGGCAGCAGTCAAACAGGTAGTTTTGCGCTCCCGAGTGAGCCAGAACTGGGGACAGGTGATGAGCCTGGAGCTGGTGGAGAATGTGACAGTCCGGAGCCTCCTGGTCAGAGACTGCTGACATCCGGAAGGGTAGGCCCCTGTTCGTGGGACGAGCCATCACGTGGGACACCCAAGAGTGACCTATCGCCCCGCCCAGAAGAATCCCAGGGGCCCGAGTTTGGTGTCCAACAAGGAGGTGCAGAGAGGTACCAGCTTCGACCCTGTCCAGTCAGATTGTCTCGTTTGAAGAACTTTGTAACTTATTGAACTCACTTTATAAATTGAGCATGTATCACTTGTGGCAGGTTTTGGTGGCATGAACCTGATGTTTTTGTGTTTGTTTTTTCTTTTGTGTTTTTGTTGCTGGTTTGGGAGGAGTTTTACGTGGTTCCCACTGGACTGACCAATATGTTAGATCGCCCGAGGGGTGTTCTTGTGATTCCCCCTCTGGGCGTTGGTCCAGATAGTCACGACGGTGACGTAGGCTAAATAAAGAGGGCCCTGGGCGTAGCCAGAGCAGTTGGGGAGCAACTAATGAATGGTGTCTGGAGTAGTTATTTGGCCTGACAGTTCCCAGGCCTCATCGATATGTGTTCACTGCTACGGCCATCTAAAGGCCGGTGAACACAACACTCCTCATGCTAAGAACTTGCTGGGATTCTCCTGGACAGTCTCCTTTCCTTCAAGACCAGGCATTATCCTTCCATCTCTCAGCAGGCTTCTAGGCACTTCAGGCAAACTGTCAGCGCCTCCAAATGAAATGCCAGACATCAGGTGAAGCTCTTGAAATACTATGTAAGGCAGTGCAGTCTTTTATTCTTCTTTTTCTTTAATTGAATTCTATTATGAAGGTATTATAGAATCCGGTACAAGCAAATAAATATGCACATGCCAGTAATATCTGAAGTACAGCGCTCAATAATGTCAACATAGTCATCATACAGGTAGGGATCATGTGATAAAGTCGTCTTTGTTATCCGGCACAATATAATCAACATTTAACATCTGGGCTCAAGGTAGCATCTTTCGTAGTATTTCCTTTAGCCCAGTTACTCACAACCTTCATGGCCACAGAAGGTCAACTCTGAACTGGTCTATCTTTGCTTTCTACAGTCCCACTCGCCCATTCTATCTCCATAGCCATGATATCTGGATTTAGGAGCTAGGCGTACAGGGAGTCCCATATGTCCTTATGTCGCTGGGACTGCTCGTTAAACTAAACCATGTCCCGCAACCATGCCTGTACTCTGGGTGTGCGGTCTCCTCTCCACCAGTGAAACAAATCACCTCACAGGGCTCGGTAAATTTTTTGTATAGCAAAGTAGTGCCATTTTAGGGGTTACATTTATACCACAGGCTACCATTGTTGGTAATATGTTACTCACTTCTTACCGGTATTCCGCCACAGCCTGGCACTGCCTCGCCAGACACAAACAATCTGTCTCAGGGGTCCTGCACCTAGTGCAGTGGGAGCTCTCTCTGAGTTTAGTTAGGAATAGCGTGTGAGGGGTACAATAAACTCGCTGCATATACTTAACATGAATAAGTCACAATCTAATGTTACGCGACAGTTCCCCAATGTTGCCACAGCAATTGGCCCATTCAAAGTCTGAGCGGTCCCCCCCAGATCTGTCCCCCACTTAGCTATGGCCTCGGGGTTCAGCATGGGGGTTCAGCTTGGATGGATGAGTATAAGTTTGTCACCAAGTGTTTACTGTGAGGGTGAGCATTAATAAGGTTAGCGTTTTCGACTCTGGGACTCTTGTGGGAAGGTCTGGTAGAACTCTCTGCACAGTGCTCGGAGCTGGTAATATGTAAAAAAAAAAAAAAGGTCCGGTGGAGAAGGCTCCTGCCCCCTTAACTTCGCTGGGCATTCCAGAAACCAGCACAATGGGAATATGCCGCCCAACGTACATAGCCCCATCCATGTAGTTGTCGGAGCGTAGTTGCACTGCAGGTAAGAAAGGTTAATGGGTACTGATTTAGAGATGTGTTTAGGGGAGTAGAGTATTGCATAGCTAAATCGCCTGCAAAATGTATCCTATGCTGCTTGCATGCATGCTACTGTATCAATCTCCATTCGGCTACTTTGGGCCTGATTAGATCTCGGCGGATTTGTTGCTCTGTCACAACGGTGACAGATATCCCTTCCGCAGAAATTTAATAGGATATAATGGAATTTATATTTCGGCGGAAAGGATATCAGTCTCAGTTGAGAAAAAGTAACCCATCCGCCAAAATCTAAATTAGGTCCAGAGAGGGGTCTGTCCCAGCCACGCTATCATTGAGGTGGGGTGGGCGCTGCTATGCTCAATCGCCAGGTGTGCCATATACGAGGAAGGGCAAATGTACAAAATGCACCTGATCGCACATATAGTAGAGTTTGAAATCTGGGGCAGCATGACCGCCCGTTTATAAGGCAGTGTCAGCGTTAACCATCGGATCCGTGGCTGCTTGCCCACCCAGAGCAGCTATACCAAGTGCGGGTTTAGTATTATAAAGAATCGCTGGGTCAGTGGTATCGGGATATTATAGAAAAGGTATAGGAGCCTGGGCAATAAGGCCATTTTTAGGTCTCGCCTAGACAGCGCATGCGCTGTCGCAAGACCTATAGTAAACACAAATGTGGAGGGTAATTTCTCCTGTCGCTTGCCATTGGTTGATTCTGGCATAGCTCTTCTTATCTGGCTTATGGTTGGCTTTTGATCCCATATGTCACTTCCGTTTTGCCTCCGTTTTGCAGGAAGCAGCACCGACCAACTACAGTCTAGTTCCGCTGCTGGCTGTTATCTATTCATTTAGGGACTACTTGTTTAACCTCTGGTCCCTGCTTGTTCTAAACAGCTGCTCTTTGCTCCCTCTTGGGATGCAGCTGCCCCCTCCTCCCTTCTGCTTGATGGGCTCTTTTCTTCTTGGAGCCTGCACGGCGCTGCCGATTCCCCTCCCCTTGTTTTTATTTACAAGCACTACGCTTTGAAACTTTACTACCTAAGCGGAAAGGAAGAATTCGGCGTGTCAGTGTAATAAATATTGTAGCGACGAGGTACACGAATATGGTCCAAAATGTAATTTATTTCCTCGAATGTACAACCCGGATGTGATCTCACGACCAGAGCTGCCGACTTTGCTGCCAGTAAACTAGGTTCGAGCCCCCATTTCCCCGTGCCAACCAAAAATGAATGTGTCCTTGTGCAACGTAACACTCCCTGATGAGGTACACAGATATGGTCCCAAATGTACTTTAATTCCTTGAGTGAACAACTAGGAGTAACACGATCCTGCCAGTCAGCAACTGCTACAGGACAGGAACACAGATACAAATAATAACACTCACCGTGCCCATAACGCTAGCGCTCGTTAAAGAACATACCCCAACACGAGCCACACAAAGATGTTTAAAATTAAGCACGAGTGCTAAGAGACATGTTAGCATTGCGTATGGTTTTCTTTTTTCCTACTAGTCTTGTTTGGGGTAATTATCTTTATTTTGGATTAAAAACAAAAACGTAAACACAGATTTTTTTTTTACAACATCAATGATTTATTGGGCGCCACATACTGCTCACGGGCCGCTTCAGTGGGCCACATCAAAAGCCCAGAAAGACGGACTGCTGGGAACCTGAAGAGAACTGAGGGATCGTTAGTATAGGGTATTCGAGGCCCGGAAAGATCTGAGGAGACCAGAGAGATGGGCAAGACGTGCAGAAGAGAAAGGTAGAGTGCAGCCCTTCGCCAAAGCCTAGAGAAACTGACAGAAACAGCACTTGCTCAAAGAACTCGAGGGAGGGCAAGAAACTGCACTCCGGGATCTGTGGGCATACAGCAGCACTACCTATCACAAATCAGCAAAAAGTACAATGTATCACTCAGTACAAGCGGCAACATCACTGTGCATCATACACCACAAACAGCACTACTTATCAGACAACAGGCAACGGACTGTTCTATACTCTTTCAATCACATTATCAAAGAGTACAGCCTATCACACAGCGTAAACAGCACTACACATTATACTATTAGATACTACATATAGTTGACTAACAGTATGGTGCACTATTCAACATGACACGAGCAGTAATAGTATTGTGCATCACACAGCTCAAACAGCACTGTCCAACACAACACCAAAATCACCAAAATCACAGCCCGACGCAGGACACACTGCACCGTGCATCACTCTACGAATAGCAGAGTGCACCCACCACACAATGCACAGACAGAACTGAACATCATACAGCGCAGGCTTAGATCACACCATCCATCACAGGCACCACAGCGCACTGGACGACACAAGCAACAAAGTGTGTCACACCATTAGTGAAGTTGCACACGCACCACTCAGCACCATCCACCACAAATCACCAACAAAACCGTGCATCCCCAGTACAAACAACATAGCACATGTCAGAGCATAAGCATTCCATTCCAGACAATGGCACCACGAAGTGCAAGGAGCATGGGGCGTCCCAGAACACAAATAGTAGTGCGAATCCTACAACCGAGCCAGTCAAACTGTACAAGGAACACTGTGCTCATCACTTACAAGCAGAACTCTCTAGCACACACAACACGAAGCATCACACAATACAAACCACTGTGCGTCTTATTACACAGGACTTCACAGAGCACAGACAGCACTATGCATCACACTACACAAGTCACATGGAGTGCCACAAATCATGCATCACGTTACTCATCACAAGCAGCGTAGGCATCTGCCAGAACAAGCAACAGGACGATGAGAGGTATGTGCTCGCTGTGGGTAACGAAAAAACAAAAAGTAGACAAAGGGCAAAACAGCAGCCTGCTGGTGAGTGGCTGAGAAGGAGAAACCAGCTGCCAGCTCGGAGCGCATGCATACCTGTGTAGATAGGTTGCCGCGTGGCTACAGTAAAGGGGAGAACACCAGCTGCTAACATTCTGGGTCTCAGTTGTAGACACAGCCCCTGACTCGGAACTTGCTGGAGCTGCATGATTAGGGTGACAGGAAAACAAGAGCAGGCAACCTGCTGCATAAATGACAGGAGGGCGAAGCAAGCAGCCAGGCTGCAGGAGATGGGCATCTGGGGTCGCAGTAAGCGCCAGCCTTCTGGCAGGGGGTCCTGAGACCGTTACACGAGAGCAGCCTGCACTGCAGATGGTTAGCTATGGTTGAGGTCAGCTGGCTTGCTAGAGGCAGACGGCTAGACTCGTAGTGATTTATTAGGATGAGCATGGTCGGACGGGGACAGAAACTAGGCCCTGGCACCAAAATAGGTGGCCCCTATTATCAAATCAGATAGCTAAAAAACTGGCCCACATTTTCAAATCGAGGCCGGTTGTAACTTGTAAAGATACGTTGTGTTGGTGATCTGCGCTTGTTACAGGAAATGTTAATGGTAATATCGAGGAATAATCAGTAAAAGCCAACCGACCAGACCTTATAGCAGGCCCACAAACAGCCAGAACAAGCATTGGCATAGCCAATAGGTCTCGCCTTTGGGACCTTATAAGTGTTTAGCCATGCAACAGTTGCATAACTAAATACTTATAAGGTCCCAAAAGCGAGACCTATTGGCTATGCCAATCGGCCGTGCGGCCGCGAAAGTGATCAAACATCAAAGCGGCCGTACGACCACGAAAGTGAAAGTAATCGCGGTCAAGCGCGGCGCGCGCGCCCGCGCACATGCACTGTAGCTCTAGGCTGGCCTGGTAGCACTTTTTATTTTTTTTTATTTTTTTTTATTTTTTTTTTAAACCTTTATTCGCATAAGTCAGATACACAGCTATTCAGCCGACATCCCGGAGGTTCGGCAGCTAAACAAGCAACACGTAAAGTCCTCCATAGCTCTAATGCAGGAGAATGACAAAGGTCTCATTTTTGAAAACTACCTACAATAAACACAACAAGCAAGGCAGTATACATCACAAAGTCGTGCCAGTTTCCAGCGGGGGCGCGGCCCCATTTCCAACATCAAATCAAAGCCAACGATCGGGAGGATGAGGGAGAGCAGAGGCACTAACATTTTAACGGAGGTGCATCAGGAAAACCCAAGTCGGAAGTGAGGCTAGGGGGAAAGTGGCTCCTCCGGCGGTTCAATGGCAGGAGGCAGACATATGCCTCCCCTATATTGGTTCCAACTTCCCCATACCTTATGCCATTTCTTAGGCCTCCCCCGTGCACTATACACCGTTTTCTCCCGAAACATGCTCCAGTCCATGTTGTCCTTCCATGCATCCAGGGTGGGCGGGCTATGGGATCCCCCACAGTCGTGCTATATCTCGCTTAGCCACCATATTGCCTAGGGTCACCCATTGAGTCTGCGCTGCGTCATAATCCGTAGGACCCCACACATTCAAAAGACAGCGCCGCGCCTCTGGGTGCAGTACTATACCCGTGACCTCCTGCATCACCACGTGAATCCGCTTCCAAAAGTCCGCAATCACACCACACTCCCATATGATATGTAGGAAGGTGCCCACCATCCCGCAGCCCCGCTTGCATAACCCATCCTCGGAAAATCCCATATGAACCAGCCGGGGCCCAGTGACGTAGACTCTGTGCAGTATCTTAAGCTGGACCAACCGCAGTCTGGCGGGGATCGCGACCTCCTTAGGAGAGGAGACGGCGTATTGCCAATCTTCATCGTCCAGCTCAAGGCCGTCCCTAGTCCACTGATCCCGAACCCCCATGAGGAGGTCGGTCCGGACATTCACAAGCTTTTTGTAAATTAGGGAGATTGTGCTCTCCGGCATATGGCCGTCCAGGATCCGGTCCTCCAAGGGAGAGGACTCAGGCACCCTCTCCCCCTCAACGAGCACCGACCGCAGCGCATGGCGCACCTGCGCATACCGGAAATATTCCGTGCCCTCCAGCGCATATTCCGTCCGTAGTTCGTCAAACGACTTAATCCGCCCCTTGACCAGCAGGTCGCCCACCCGGGAGATGCCAATCAGGTCCCATTTCTCGAATCCCTTAGAGTGCCAAAGTTTCCCCAGCATATCTGAGTCATACAACGGAGTGGCGAGGGTGAGCCTCTCTTTCCAGCCCAACGAGTTCGTGACTGTCTTCCACACACTCACCGCCACCCCGGTCGGCCCCGTGAGGGACCCAGCCGGGGGCCTCGAGTAAAGTGCTCTATAGTAGCCACCCCCACGCAGCATCCACCGGTCCATAGCGAAGCCGGGGCTAAGCGCCGGGCCGTAGACTCCATGGTTGATCGCACTCAGCTGGGAGGCCCAATAGTATCTTCTAATGTCGGGAAGCGCGATACCCCCATCGTACCAAGGAAGAGTTAGTTTTGCTATCGCTATACGCGGACGGCCTTCCCACAGCAGCGAGCGCTGGAGACACTCAACCTCCCGAAAGTAGCTGGCCGGAACCAGCTCCTGGGTGTTCTGCAGTACATAGAGAAGCACTTTTTCGAGCCCTCTCAAAAAGTCTCGCCAGACCAGCGCATGCGCTGGGTCAGGCGAGACCTAAAAATGGCCCACACACAGAGCTGTCAGACCAGCCCTTGTGGCATTGCCAGATTGCCCTATAGAACAGTCTGACCCTGGCATAGAGACAACCATGGCGGATAGGCAGAGGCTGGCGCAGATGGGCATCCAGGCACAGGAAACAGTTTCGAGCAGCTTGCAGCAGTTGAATAGCTGTGTCGTTGCTTTGCTATGATTTTTGTCCAGAGGGTTCCTACCACTAGTGTGTCCCCGTAGTCTGTATTTGGGTTGAAGCCAGAGCTTGTGGTACTGTAGTCTGGCATTGGAGGTGACTAGTGACACCAGGGAGTCTGACTGCACATGTCCGCAGGAGCAAGCAGATATTAGGAGAGGAAATCTCGGCATTAAAAGTGCCGAGCAGGCACCTGCTTGAAACCATACTGTACAGGAAATACCAGTGACCCCTGAGAGAGTTCAGAGGAGCAAAGCACATTGCCTACTGGAGACAGACAGGTAATGCCATGTGCCTACATAACCTTTTGAAGTTTAGGCCAATATGTAGTGTACCCAATAGCATTCTGTCTGCCAGAGTTGGATTCTTATGGCCTGGGGAGTAGAGGATGAAGGTCATGTGGTGAAAAAGGCGCCATGTATTTTGGGGATCAAGAAAAATTAACTTGCTTAGATGGCAGGAGACAGTGTTGGGCAACTCCTGCACCTTAGGATCAGGGAACACTCAGTGCACTGCCCGCCGAGAACTGATGTGTGGGTCAGAGGGTGCCAGAAGTAGCAATGTGTTTGAAAAAGAAATCTGGGCACAGTGCGACAAAGCAGCAGAGCCCAGCTGGTGAAAAGTGTTAGAAATTAGAAGTGGGTAAAAAACAGCTAACTTGTGTTTGAGTAGGAGAACAGTAACAAGCATTTGCAATGCAATAAAGTTTGAGCTATTGACATTGCAAATGACAAGGCCTTTTATTTTTGATTTCGTTTTCATAACATAAATAAAAGTCATTGCCATTTACAATGCCAATAGCTTAAACTCGCGTAAATGCGAGACCTATTGCATTGCAAATGCTTGTTATCAATGCAGTTCTATCCATCAGCGATAATGGAAGCGATGCCTAGCAACAGATATGTTCCACAATGAACCTCATAGTAATCCCGTACTTTTCCTTCATACAGTAGGTTTGTCCTGATTGATCCGGACCACTAAACATTTAATAGAGATGGTAGGCCAGGTCAACGGGAAGTCCAGCTTGTAGGGTTGTGTGGCAGCGTGAGTGGGAATATTGTGGACTTGTTCCAGTTAATCGAAACAGCTGCAACCGCACGAATAGAGTAAATTCCTGTATGACGTGATGTTGTCTGCATAGAATGAGACTATTAAGTTACGAGGCGAAATTCTAGCCCACATTTCCAGTGCAGTTGAGAAATTATGTAAGGTAAGGGCTCTGTGGCAATCACATTGAGTATGGGGGAGAGAGAGCATCATTGTGGAGTGCCCCGACCAATGGTGAATGGGTCTGAGAGCAGGACATCTTGTCTGATCCGAGTGGTCAGTGAACAGCAAATGCACCCAGCTGATGAGATTCTTTGATATATCCATTCACTACAGGACTGCACATATCTAGTTCCATTCAATCGAATCAAAATCTCTGGTTGCATCTAGGAACACAGCCACTGCTTCCTGACTTGGGTCCAGTTGATGCACAAGAGCAAAGAGGGTTTTCAAAGTATGCATGGTGAATCTACTGGGTATAAATCCTGCCTGGTCCAGAAGGGCCAGCGTAGGCAGTAGGAGGATTTGTCTATCGCAATTATTTAGGCAGGATTTTTGTGTCTATGTTTATCAGTAAAAGGAACAAATGATGGATGGAATGCTGAACAACGCAAACATTCACCCCAGTCACAAAGATCTGGGTTTAATCCATCATTCCTTTTGCTCACCATGCCACCCCAGTTTGGATCCAGCCATATGCATATCAATCTTGACCCTGCTCCTCTTGGGAACAGTCCAGCCTGAACTGGTAGGACCACACAGGAGTTCGGGATGGATTGTTCCCATGAGGCACAGGGTCAAGACTGATTTGCATATGGCTGGGTTCAAACTGGAATGGCATGGTGAGAAAAAACGATGGATTTAGGCCCAGATCTCTGTACTGGGGTGAATGTTTGACATTGGTCAGCATTCTGTCCATCAATTGTTCTTTTTGCATATGTTTATTAGTGACAGCGGCCAGTACGAGTCTGAGCGATCAGGCAGTTTACCTGACTGGAGGAGGGTTATGGGTATTGATTCTCTCAACAACGATCGCAAAGTACTCTGCAATACCTCGTTGCAATGTTGTTGGCTGAAGACCAGCAAAGTCGTATATCATTCAGCTGGGAATCTGTCCCCACCCAGAGCCTTGCAAATTAGGAGTCCCACTTCTGCAGCTCGCATTTCCTTCAATGTGAGAGGCACCTCCAGGAGGTCCTTTGATCCATGCAGGGGCTTTACATTCAAAATACTGTTTAAGCTCGTTCTGAGTTCAAGTTATATGAGACGTGTAAAGCCAAAGTAGTAGCTCTGGCGGCCACTACATTGAAGAGATGGTGGGGAGGGTGGGGAGGGGGCAGGGAAGAGTGGGAGTGGGCACTGCAGGGGTGGTACTAATGAATACAAAAAGAAAAATGACCTGAAGCTGCCGGCCGCATTGCTCCTCGTGCCTCGGTGTTCTGCTGTGGTGCTTTTTGGTCCCAGCAGGCACTGGGGCGGCATCAGACTCCCTGTGCAATACCTGCGCTGCTCTCTTTCTATGAGAGCAGCACAGGGATTGGCCTGAATGGGCTGAAAAGACGCTCTACTCCGGACAGGCAGTCTGTGCTGTTTCTCCAGCCCAGCTGTTCAATACAGCAGGGTTGGAGAAACCAAAGTGCACATGTGTGTTTGGCCAAACACACATACTCACTTATAAGTGCACATAGCACTCCTCCCCCCTTCTCATGCCCGGGCCCCGCCCCTCCCGGGCTCAGAGCCGACAAATGAACAATAAAAAGATTATGGTGTATCGTTTTCTTTTTCACTTGCTGGCTCAGAGCCAGTGGGGTGACGCTCCCCCCCCCCCCCCCCATTGTGGAAGAGCAGTCCCTGAGTAGTAGTCCAGTAATTCTATCAGTATGTCTTCGGACACGTGGAGGAGGGTGCTGTCATCTTTTGTAGCTGTGGAATAGCTGGCGTGCGTCTGTCAGGTTGCGCTAATATGGGAAACATCCTTTACCACGAAGGCATTTCCATGCATTACGTTTACAACGGTACACTTACCACGTAAACATCTATACAACGCGTACTCCTTCCACGAACGTCTTTACCACGCAAGCTGGAACGTCTTCTTCCTCGTCCCATTTAGTCCTTTTTTAGTGTCGGCGAAGACGTGAGTTAAAGACAAAAAATTGAAAAAAAAGGGGGCTTGGGGGGTCTCCCCCCCCCCAAAAAAAGAGAAAAGAAAGGGGGGTGGGGCCCCCCCCCCAAAAAAAATGAAATAAGGTTCGGAAGTAGAGGAAATCGACGTCGTTTTATGTGAAAGGAAATGACGCTTCAAATTTAAGATGTATAACGTCAGTCACGAAGGAAGAACGAAGAGACGACGTGAAGAGGTAAGGGAAATACAAATTTAAAATATATATATATAAATTGAGGGTAACGGGCAGGGGTAATTATAAAAAATATTGGGGGAAGGGGGATCACGTAAGGGTACAGGGGAGGGGTATAACCTTTACCAAGAGTATTCCATTGCTATGCAAGTATGCGTGGTAAAGGAATATTAGTGGTAAAAATTATGCGAGGAAAAATCATTCTGTTGTAACGCATGCGTGGTAAAGGCATGCGTTGCAACGGAATTCGTTTTAACGACATACATTCCGCTAACATAGCAAGAGTTCCACTGGGTCTCTCCGCCTCCTTCTATGTTCTGGCCTTCGTAGGTTTGTGGAGAAGTCCAACCTCCATTTTCACGGCATCTTTAAATTCTGTATGCTTCTGTCCAATTTCCCCCAGCAAGAGGGAATTACGGGTGGTGGTGAAGTTCACCTCTAAAAACTTGAGCTCCCGCTCTACCTGATCGAGGATGGTCCTGTGTGGATGCACTCTGTGCTGTTTAGCGATGCAAATACTGCACACATATACCTTAAGGCATCTCGGTCACAGAGCATACACAATGATTGTACCGAGCCATCACTGTCTCTGAAATAATTCTGGATTTCACTCCTTAGCTCCTCCATGAATGGACTGTCAAGTGGGACCGGGGGATGCTAGGTGAAGGTGCTGTGTGTGGAGGCCGGACTTTCTATAGTGAGTATGGTAGGCATGAGGTAGGATAGTGTACAGGGCAGATGTTCACCTCCCCTATCCACCCACATATATCTGGTGTGCCCAGGCAGTAGTCCATTGGACACATGCGGCCCATGCATCATGTGGCCCATGTATATCCATAATGCTCAACAGGGAAATAGCAGTCATGTGGTGAGTACTTGCTGTGGGATGAGAACAACCCAGCTGCCTATTAAGCATGAAGAAGAGTCTCCTCCCCAAAGTATGGTATGTGGCGTAAGCATATACATTTGCACCAGAGATCCAGATAAAATCAGGGTCATCCATGTTGGGGATAGATGAGTTGAGGAGCATGAAGTGTTTGCTCCATCACTGCCTGGAAGATGTTGTATCTCCCCTGAGGGTCATTATCCTCATATAATAGTTTGAACACTAGCTCATGTTTCACCAGTAGCACCGTTACCCAGGCGTGGGAGCAATAGTTGGAAAATGAGCAGTGACCACTCCTTTGGATTCCTAGGAGGGTGTGCTTGTGCCCTACTGTGAGTCTCGTGAAGCAAAGCGATATAAATCTTGTGAGGATTTAGCTACGCCAGTACAGGTTGCACCTTACAAGGGGTATTAAGCCTCTTATGTTCCAAGTGGGGGAACATGAGAGAGAGATGAGTGCCTGTCTCATATATCAGTGTGTACCTCTCTGACCACTGCTTAAATTGCGAATCCTGCGCCCTGATGAAGGATTTTTAAGTACATGGTACTTCCGAAACACGCGTCGGTGCATTTCTTTTGTGATTTCTTTGGTGTTTACACATTGTATGTAATGTTGTGTATATGTTTAATGTAGTTGTGTATATTATCGTATTGTTTCCTTTTTTTCACATGATATCTGTGTGTTTGTTATTTTGGAGATATGTTCAGCCAGTGTATGGTCTTTTAGCATGTGGTTGGGGCTCTTCCTCTATTTATGTAAAATGCTGTTGATTGTCTACGATATGTACAATGTTTAAATATGTGTTTTTTAGATCAAACTTTGATAAAACATACTAAAAACAAAAAAGAATGATATATATATATTTTTTGACAATAAATGATTGAAAATTAAAAGTTGTTTGGGGCCTCTATATTTTTCTGGATATATTACCACATGTAAAAATATTTAGTGGGGAAAGTTATTTACGTTGATTATTACTGTGTTTTCCCTGGTTGTTTCCCCCTTGAATTTTCTTCTCTCAGGGACCCTCTCATGTGTTTTACTGTGCTTCAACACCCTCTGCATACTTCACAAGACATTCAAGTGGATCCCCCCCGACTCCAGGAAAACCGACACCCACGCACTCATCACCAGCAGACTGGATTATGGGAATGCTCTCTACGCGGGAGTCAACAAAACTCCTCTGCAAACTCCAGACCATCCAGAATGCCGTAGCCAGACATATGCTCGAAATCCCACGACATGACCACATCACCCAACACCTCCACGACCTCCACTGGCTCCCCGTCAAAAGAAGAATAACCTTCAAACTGCTCACGCATGCCTACAAAGCCCCCCACAACACCGGACCCCAATACCTCAACAACCGAATCTCCTTCCACACCCCCAAGAGAAACCTCCACTCAGCCGACCTCGCCTTAGCCACCGCCCCACGTTTCTCTAGGACCAGAGCAGGTGGAAGATCCTTCTCCAACCTTGCAGCCAAGACCTGGAACAAACTCCCCCTTCACCTCCGACAAAGCCCAACACTGCACCAATTCAGAAAGGACCTCAAGTCCTGGCTCTTAAGATGACCCCAACGGAGCTGCTCCCACCCTTTTTCAGCGCCTTGAGGGTGAGTGGTGCGCTCTACAAAACCCTGATTGATTGACTGATTGATTGACCCTCTTCTGCAACCTCCACCATCATAACTAACTGATTTTCATTATTAAGATGATGAATTCTTATGTACGTATTTTGCAAACTATGTGCTGAATTTATGTTAGAGAGGCTCAAATAAATAGATAAGCATGTAAGTAAGTAAATTTAAACAAGCATTGACATAGCCAATAGGTCTCGCCTTTGGGGCGTCATAAGTGTTTAGACATGCAGCATATTACCCTGCGTATATGTTAAGCATTAAGCATATTACCTTGGCTGCTGTGCCGTCATATATCTGGATGCAACAACAGAAACAGCAAAATACAAGTCTGGCGGCAGACTATGCTGAGCACAGATTTTTAGCTTGTATGTTTTTAAGCCACGCCCCTTTGAGAGACCCCTCCAGTTTTTTCATCCCACTTAAAGCCCTGGGTGTAGCTTCTGGGATTTATCTGTTTCCATGGACTTTATTACTTGATTTTACTCGCGTGAAAGTGTCACTTCAAGTGTCACACATTGGTCGTTGAATTTCACTCATAAATACACCGAAACTATGAAAATGCCACACATTAGCAATCTCAAACTTTGGAAGCTACGCGTGAACTGAAATGAGAAAACGATTTGAAACATCAGCAGTGACCCGAGGAAAACGGTTATACAACCAGCCAACTTGTGCAACATGGCTTTACGAAATATTTGTACATTGCTTAACATTTCTGAACAGAAAACGTATGAACGTGTTACCTGTGAATGGAGAAACAGCCGCCGTCAAAATCATGCAGAGGCACAGAAACCCAGCCATCTTCCAGCTT
This sequence comes from Triturus cristatus, assembly GCF_964204655.1. Classification (NCBI taxonomy): domain Eukaryota; kingdom Metazoa; phylum Chordata; class Amphibia; order Caudata; family Salamandridae; genus Triturus; species Triturus cristatus. Next base: position 146,668,200 of record NC_140579.1, on the reverse strand, counting down.
CACCACACGGCTTCTGAAACCAGGAAGTGGCCGGCGTTCTACACAGTTCAGTGACAGTCACATGATACTCTAACAAGCAAGGTGAAAGTTGTTGTTGTTGCCTGTCTAAACGCATCCCGTGAATAATACGAAAGAAGGCATACAAACAAGCATTGGCATAGCCGGTAGGACTGGGTTTAATGTGCTACCCCCTACAGCGCTGGAACAAAGCATACGAGTGAGACAGTCCCGGTGTTGTGCAATTCTTGTAGCCCCCTCAAAAACCTGAAGTTCGGCTGTTTTCAAAGACGAAACTCCACCACCCGAGCAGCAGCGTCAGGCAGAAGCAGCAGATCTTTTCTTGGGGTGAGTTAGGGGATACGATTCAAGGGGAAGCCGAACTCAACTCCGGGTTTAAATTACCTGACACTTATTGCATTTGTTGTACTGCAGCGGGCTACTGCGGCACGGGTACAAACAGGCAGAAAAGAGCGCTTAATGCAAAGAATAATAACACATGAAATAAAGGGCGAATTAATTAATGCATACACACTGAGAAAGCAAGGAAAATATTTGATGGAGGAAATTAAATCATATAATGAAATAAACACAAGAGGAAGAGATCAAAAGCGAAAGGAAACAATGGCAGAGGTTAAAATAGAAACAAAAGCAAGCACGGCGACCGCGCTAATTGGAAACATGATCCCGAACAGATGGCGTCGCTGCTCGCTCCCGTCAGCTGTAGGCCGTGGGCGGATACATTTACTGGGAAAGGTGGGACATGCACCCGCCTTTGCCCAATTGTGTGTTGTCTTTTTGAAAAGACGCACGCAAAGCCCAACTGAAATAATGTCGGAAAATAAAGCCACACGCACAAGCATGTGAAAAGTCCAGAGTGATTCCAAGAGGCCCTCTCCTAGAGCAGCGCATGCGCGCTGCGCTGCGCTCGACCTAAAAAACGGCCATCCTAACAAGGGGAAGGGAAACATTTACACTACCATGTGAATAAGTGAAATGTGCCTTTTTCGCAGTTCGGATGTAGAGCAGAGCTCAGAAAGAGAAACCACCAAAGGTGATCCCTGGGCAGACTTGAAAAAAAAGAAATGTGCACAATTGCAGTTGAGCTATTCTGATTTGGACTGCCTGTATGCCCCAAGACTGAGAAAGAAGTTCAGAGAGTTGCCGGGTGCCTGCAACGTTTCTGAAACCCCCAGCTAATCAGTACGGTCTAACATCAAGGACCAATTTTGAATAGCTGCCCTCAACCAATCAGAAACAGGATGATTCTGACTGTCTGTTTGTATGGCAACAAAATATTGTGAATAAAATATTGTCTGATAGAACTAACTAGTCTTAAATACAGTTTACAACAATATCCCCCCATTGAAGTTAATACTAGAAAATCAACACCCAATGTCATGATATTTTAGCAAATGTTACTTAACGCACGATATTTAAGTCTAACAATATTTTGAAACACAACCACTAGCAGGCATTCAGAATAGGACCTCACTCCTTGTTACACGCTGGCTGTGATGAGATGGGGTGACTGGCAAGGTCACAGTGGTAGGCGACTCTCTGTGAGATGCTGCAGAGACTTTTCTCTGTCCACAGGTGTAAACCTTAGTCAATGAGACAAAACAAATTCAAACATTGATTTACTTCTATTTAATAAGGAACCCCGCCAATCATAGAAAAGGTGACAATGTCTGCTTTTCATAAACAATGGGTCTTCTATGCAGAGAAAAATAGATATTTAACACCTCATGTAGACAGCCGATAAAACTCAAATGCGAGAAATCACATAATAAGAAGAAAACCAGAAGAATATCTATGCTATTTATGGATAGGTCAATTCAACTAGAGAGAACAGATTCAAAGATAATCATTACATAAACATAACCCTGACACTGGAGCCTATGTAAAATACTCTGACCTTCGAGACCAGTCAATGAGATCCCAAAATTTACAAGTGAGCAAGACAGAAAAACAAAATGCATATGAAAAACATTAAAAAAATAAAAATCGGCAACCAAATGTAAAGCTAATTTACATTTAAATACACAAGAGAAAGATGAAGAAAGTTGAGAAGATAATCAACTTGCAGGAAATCCAACAGAACAGATAAGCACAGTAAAGTTAACAAAAAGTTATGTTATGTTATGTTATGTTATTTAAATTTATTGAGCGCACAGATACTCGGGAGTGTCCCGGCGCTAACAACAGAAAAAGGCAACCATCCCACGAAATTCATCAAAACAGCAAGGTCTTCAGGGATTTCCTGAACAAGAGAGGATCACGAATGGCCCTCAAAGACAGGGGAAGAGCGTTCCAGGCAAGGCAAGCTCTACGGGCGAAGGAATTGCCCCCCAAGCGGGCCCGCTCAAATTTAGGGGTCTGCATAAGCAGCAGTGAGGAAGACCTCAGCTGTCTCCTAGGGATGTAAAAGGAGAATCTGACCTGAAGATATTTGGGGCCAAGACCATAAAGGGCTTTTTGTACAATTGACAGCATTTTAAATTTAAGACGAGACTGAACGGGGAGCCAGTGAAGTGCCCGCAGTTGGTCCCGGGCACTTTGCCGGGAGGAGTCTAGCTGCTGAATTCTGGACCACCTGTAATTTCGATACAAGGTAACCAGGGCTCCCTACCAGAAGGGCATTGGCATAGTCTAAACGGGATAAAAGCAAAGCGCGCACCACCGTTTCTCTAGCCCTGTCTGGGAGCAAGGGGAGAAACTTCCTAAGACTCCGCAAAAGCCCAAAGCATGTGCCGGTAACTTTTTTTATATGCGAGGCAAAATTCAGGTTATCATCAAACCAAACACCGAGGTTTTTAACGGCTCCAATGATCGCTGGGGGGCATGGAAAGCCCAAGGGCCAAAGTCTTGTTCTAAACTCAGAGGGAAAAGAGCCGAACAGCAGAACTTCTGACTTAGCCTCGTTGCATTTTAGCTGTGCATTGGCCAGCCACTGAAATACCGAGGACAGACACTGATGAGGTTTAACCACCGAGTCATCTGCTTTGCTCCAGGTAAACAGCAGTTGGGTATCGTCGGCGTAGGCCATCACTTTAGCCCCCAGGGACTCCGCCAGGAAAACCAGTGGAGTCACGTAGATATTGAAAAGCAGAGGGCTAAGTGACGACCCCTGTGGTACCCCCGTGGTGACATTCAGGGGAACCGAAGCGCACGGAGGGAGCCAGACCTGCTGAAGCCTACCCTCCAAAAAAGACCTGATCCAGAGCAACGCATTCCCAGACATTCCAATGTCCAAGAGGCGGTCGAGGAGCTTGGCGTGGGGCACCATGTTGAACGCCGCCGAGAGATCCAGCAGTATAAGTGCCGGTGCCGCTCTCCCGCCGGCGTCCAGACACTCGCGAATCGACTCCGAGACCTCCAGCAGAGCGGATTCGGTACTGTAGGAGGCCCGGAATCCAGACTGCGCAGAATGAAGCACGCCAGCCACCTCAACATGGTTGGTCAGTTGAAATGTGACTGCCTTCTCACACACTTTGGCCAAACTAGGCAGGAGTGAAATAGGACGATAGTTCTCTGGGAGCAGAGGATCAAGGGAGGGCTTTTTAAGAAGTGGCAGAATTAGAGCATGTTTCCATGCAGAGGGAACAAGAGCTTCCCTAAGCGATTGGTTGACCAAATAGTTAACCTCGGGGTTGATGGTGTCTGCCAGATCGGAAAGTAATCGGGCGGCACATGGATCGTGCGGAGAGCCAGACTTAAGGGCTTTAAGGATTTTAAGAGAGTCGACTAACTCAATAGGACAAAAATCAGAGAAGCGGGAGAGTGGAGAGATCTTGGGCAGGGTGGAAACCAGCTCAGTGCTGGGCGACTTCATCAGAGGCCGAAATGTCTCCTGGATATTGATGATCTTGTCCTTGAAAAAAGAAGCCAGGGTGTTGCACCAGGTGTCCGAATGTAGGGGCTACAGCTAACTGAGCACTCGGGGCAAGGAAAGACTGCACTATGGCAAAGATTTCCTTGGCGTTGTTATTGGCTCGTTCAATGCGCGTAGCGAAGTACAGGCCCTTGGCCTCCCCAATTGCTCTATAATAGTGTTTTTGCTCAGATCTAAGAAGCACTTTGTCATGGAGCAGATAGCCACGGGAACGCCAGGCCCTTTCTGCAACTTTGCAGTTGTGTTTAAGACTCCGTAACAAAGGGGTAAACCAGGGTTTAGAAGGGGACTCTCTTCTCAGCCTGGGTTGGCCAGCCGCCGAGACTGAAGCGACAGCACCTGTGATCCACTCATTGAATTGGATAAGATTAGCCTCTAGAGCTGAGCCAAAAGTGGGTCGAGACGCAGCAAGCGCGAGGCTAAGCTGGGTGGAAGCCATCTTCAATGAAAGAGGCGGCCGGTAACAACTGGTTGGTCTCCAAGCTTCATGCAATGCCCAGGAGAAAAAGATGGGGAAATGATCTGACCATGACACAGGGCGCGGCTTCAAGATAGAAATGGGGAAGTTAGTACAAATCATATCAAGCGTGTGACCACCCTGGTGAGTAGGGAATACGACCATTTGGGATAAGTTTGCAAGATGTAAAGAATCGAGAAAAGCAACTGAATCTACCTCTTTACTGCAATCGAGGTGGATATTGACATCCCCAAGAAAAATATATTTCGAGAATCTCAAAGCTCGCTCAGCTAACGCCTCACTACAAAGGGCTAAGAAGTTCGCAGCTGAGCCAGGGGGTCGGTAAATTAAAGAGCCACCAAGGGTGAAGTGGGCTGAGAGTTGCAAGCTGAAATGCAATGCCTCGCAGTTACCCCAGAGAGTGGAAACTTCACTTCGGAAGGTCCAATTTTCCCTGTACCAGATGGCCACACCGCCACCTCTGCCAATACCCCGATCCAATCGATGGACTTTAAATCCTATAGGTGTAGCCATATTAACTAGAGTATTTGATGTGGCATCAAGCCAAGTCTCAGTAACAAACAGGATATCCAGATTATTATCAATAATCAGGTCAAACACATCCAAATAGTGCTTTTTCACGGATCTAGCATTGATGAGACAGGCGCTAATGGAACCGGGGCTGAAAGGAGCAGCACCTGAATCTGTTAAAACGCGCTCTGTGGTAAAGCGAAACGCGCATCCGCCACAGGCATAATCAAAGGAGGGGAGATTAGAGCAGATTTTTTCCTTAGGGCAACGGGGAGGCTGGAAGGATTTGAGCATATCAGCCTCATAAAACAGGGGACTGGTAACCTCAGAGGAAGAACGCGCAGAGTGACATGCCCTGACAGTGCGCTGACGGGCGCAGACGGGCTTGCCTTTAGCGCGCCTTCGGCACGCTGTCGGCGCGCCCGCTGCGCTCGTCCGCTGCGCTTCCTGTCAGGCAGTCTACTTAAAGGGCATGGCTGAGCCGAGGGAACAGCGTGCAACATCTAGAGTGCTGACCGCGAAAAACGCGCGTCGCACTCAAGATGCCCGCTAAAAATGCCAGAAGAGCGTGTCCCAGGCGAACGCCCCGTGACCAAGGCACGATCGGAAAGGCAAGTTCAACAATTAGTAGTAAAAAATTCCCACAGTTTTAAACATAAAAATCAATTTCTCCCCCCTGTCAATTCCCTCATATGAGCATCGTAAACAAACATTTCCACAGTTTTAAAACATAAACATCAATTTCTCCCCCCTGCAAGTCAATGGAACTTGTATAGACAGTAAGGACACATAAGGGAAAATGTTTAGCACTGAAGTGGAAAACAATGTGAACCAAATAAAGCCAATGGAACTGAAGTGGAGCTACCATAACTCATGAAAAACAAGCTCAAGAAAAGCCAAGCAAAATCAGGAAAGGCCAACCAAAATCAGAAAAGCCAACAGAAATAAAGACAAGCATTGGCATAGCCAATAAGTCTCGCCTTTGGGACATTATAAGTGTTTAGCTATGCTACAGTTGATGTTGCACCAAGGATCTTGTGCTGCATAATTAAATACTTATAAGGTCCCAAAGGCGAGACCTATTGGCTATGCCAATACTTGTTTTTGTTTGCAACGTCAGTGCTGCTCCTAATACAGCACCTAAAATACCCTTTTGTGTGTATTTGTAGGCACCCGCTTACTAGTGTAACACAAAAGATGTTTCAATATGCAAAATTACAAAAGATATTCTTTAAAAATGTTTGTTTCTATTGTTCTTCAGCCATACTTAAAAATGCTCGTTTCCATTGTTCTGCAGCCAGAAATAAATGTATCCCTTCACCCGACAGTTCAGTACCAAAGCGATATGTAAAATTGCAGCCTCATCTACTCCTATAAAATAAAACTGCCGCTTTAAAAACGCTTTATATAAGCATCACTTCGCATATTCCTGATGAACTTCAAGGAAATCACTGGGGAAACCGAGAAGCTGAAGGTGGTCTTGAAGGATATGACATCAAGCGCATCGCCAACGCAGCCTGATATGGGCGATAGACCGGCCTGATTGTGAGGAGAGCAGAACTGACAAGCATGTAGAGCCAACCACGTGCTAAACGTAAAGACTGGCGTCTGCTGCCAACCAACCACCAGAGCCCTCGGACATTCCAATTTGAAATCAACAACCCTTTTGGGCGGTGCCTGGTTTAGAGAGTGACTCTCAGATCAAAGCTGTGTTCATCAACTTATCATACAAAGAAACAAGCATTGACATAGCCAATAGGTCTCGCCTTTGGGACCTTATAAGTGTTTAGCCATGCAACAGTTGCATAACTAAATACTTATAAGGTCCCAAAAGCGAGACCTATTGGCTATGCCAAGCGGCCGTGCGGCCGCGAAAGTGAAATTGACCGCGATCGCGATCAAACATCAAAGCGAAAGTGAAAGTAATCGCGGTAAAGCGTGGCGCACGCGCCCGCGCACATGCACTGTAGCTCTAGGCTGGCCTGGTAGCACTTTTTGGAGCCCTCTCAATAAGTCTCGCCACACCAGCGCATGCGCTGGGTCAGGCGAGACCTAAAAAAACAACAGTAATCGGGAGAAACAGGAAGTACTCAATGACAGCACAAACAGCTCCAAAAAGCCAATAGAGTCCATAAACCTGCTACGATATCTCAAGAAAACACAAAGAAACTCCAGAAAAAAACGTAGGATGTTGAATGGGAAAAAAAAAAACATCTCCAAAAACACTGGATTTTATTTTGTAAAATAGCTTACATAATATATATTAACCCAACACCATGCCCCTAACTAAATCATCCAAATGGGGGTAACATACATTACCAGTCCCCAAACATTTCCTGCAACACCCTCTCTCTCTCTTCTAGCAACATCTAACCCTTCCTTACAGCTCACAATGCCCAACCATAATTACCCACAGTTCTCCAAACCCACTCACCCACCTCTTAGATGTTTCCACTTCCTTTCAAAAGGGCGACTCAACCATCAGCTCTTCATTCACAAATCTATATGTTTTTATTGCTTTTGTGCTCTAGGTTTGGGAATATTTGCAAGGTATTTTTAATGATAACTTTTTTTAGATTACTATTTTAAAGAAGGGTTTCTTCTTGACCTCGATAATTTGACCATCAACTGCTAAATCAAAAGCATTCGCACTCGAGGAAAAGCTGCTGAAGCCCAGAGACGGAATCTCAGCTCAAGACACACATCAAGAATCAAAGACACGTCAATGGGACTGGAGAACAAGTCAGTGTAGCTCAAGAAACCACATACAATCATGAAAATCAGGAAAACAAATGGAGCTCAGGATGGCTGAGAAAGTGACAATCATCACTTCTGTGATTGGCAGGCATGAGTTTGATTCCTGACAAGGACAGCTCCATCTTTCATCATTCCCAGGCTGACAAACTGGGTCCCACCTTAGCTTGGGTAACAGTAACATATGCTAGTAACAGTATTAATGAATAAACATACATTAAAAGCAGTGACGCTCTAGGAAGGAGAAAATAGGGTAAGGTGATAGAAATCTATAGCAACTGAAGGAAGGAAAATCAAAAGCAACTAAAGAAAAGCTCATTGAAATTAAGATAACACCAACTGAAAAATAAAATAAAATAAAATAGGATAAACTCAAGTGAAACCAATGTTGCCAGATTGGGCTATTTCCCGCACAATTGGGCGACAATTTTCCCAATTGTGCGGGAAAAACCCATGCCTGGCGGGGGGGCTACTTTTTGGGCGGCATTTAGTGCAGTGTGCGCAATTTACTGGTTTGGGCGGGCGCCGACCACAAGGAGTCCTGGCGTGCGCCTATCACAGTGGCGCAGAAGGTGCTAATAATTGGAGGCGGACCCAAGAACACACACCCACACTTGTGTGAATTGTGGTGAAGTGCAGCCAAGACACCTAGCATGGTAGAGTATGTGCGGGCCAATGTGAGTCCCCAGGGCTGTCAATCTAGCAGCGCGCGAAAGCGCTACCAATGATTGACAGCTCTGGGCGGCACCGCGCTGCCTATTCCTGAAAATGCTGGCTGGGGGGGGGGGGGGGGGGGGGGGGGTGACACGCGCTCTCTATTTCGGAGTTTCGCCGCATGTCACCCGGGACAACAACCCTGGATGACTGCACAGGGTTGGAGGCATAAGATGGCCGTGGAAGTTTCTTTGTGTGCACCCTCCTGTCTCAATTCGGGATCTCCACCCTCTGTGACTCCTCTGCTTCGGTCCTCATGCAGCAACCGCTGGCCGCGCCGGTACATGGCGCAGGCACCCCGTTAATGTATGGCTGGTATGAACAAACCTGTACCCTTTGTTGATGGCCCCAGTTATAAGTATAGTTATAAGTCAGACATTGACAGTAAATAAGGAAGGCTCCTGTTTCTCTTCTCGAGGAAGAACTAACTGTTTTTATTGCTTTGTAGTTTTATCTGTATATCTCTTCGAAGCCCTAACAACGAGCATTTGTAGAGTGATAGCATGCTACTTCTGGGAGTATTGGGTGGAAAGCGTGCTCTTCTTGTGTCTCGTGTTTGTATTGTTTCAGTGTCTTACGTGTTTCGCTATCGTGATTGTATGCCTGCGCCTTGTGTAGTGAGGGGAAAAGGAGCGAGACGTAGGACGCATAGGCTTGTGAGAGTTGGGATGTGAATGGAGAGAAATTCGAGAATGTTGTGTGGCCGGCGTGGGACGTATTTTGTGTGTGTGTTTATATACCAAAGGGCCTGCTTCCAGGCTGTGCCGGTGAGCATATAAGCTGCGCATAAGCTTTGAATTAAGTAGTGATATATGGCTGTACTAGTGGTGGGGCCTACCTACCTTATGGTAAAAGATGCCAGTATTTCTTGAGCATAATCCCGAGTCTTGTGTCGCCCTTTTCCATCGCTTCCCATGCAAGCAGCTCTGGTCTCTCCCCTTTAGACTATCTTGGGAAGAGCTAACTCATCACTGTCTTGTATCGATTATTCTACCCGTTCTTTACTGATGTAAATTGCCATGCTGGGTTTAAACGTGACAGAAGTCTTTCAGCAGTGATTCTCCCCTTGCATTTAATACAGCCATACGCCCATATCACAGGCAGCCCAGGAGCTCAATTCGGTCACAGCGCTGGAGAATCTGGCCTGAGCCTTCTCTGTGCCTGCTTCAAAAATGTTGCAGTATGTTGTTAAAGACTGGCTTCACGAATCCTTTCCCTTGCCTCTTTATTTTATATTTTTTTAAATGCTCTTTTGGGCCTTTCGTGGATGTAAACAGCTTACGCTGTAAAAAAAAATGTACATATGGATAAAATGTATGGTCACTCGTTTTTTTGCTCACTGTGCCACCTCAGTTTTGACCCGGTCATATACAAATCATGTTTTACACTGATCCTCATGGGAACAGTCCAGCCCAGGTCCTCCCTGAACCGGAACCCAAGCAACCTAGGAGTCGTCTCAGTCTAGTTAGGGCTCTTCAGCCAGGTATTGCGTGGTTCGAGTGAGACTGGGATGAGCATCACACCTTTTAGTTAGCAAATATTGGAAGCCTTGTGATGTACTGTTAATTTATTGTTCCATACACATAAGTGGCAGGTTTATGTATGCCTATGTCTGGCACTGCTGTGCTTACAGTATGCCAAGGTGTGGTATTTTCATTTTTCTTGTTTTTATAATTTCTGTCCACTTGCAAGGGCCAATATGGTGGTGGACAATCTATTTGTTGTTTGCTCTTAGACATACAGTTTTTGTAATGTATTTACAAGATCAAAATGGCAACTTAAAAATGCAGTACTAATAGAATCTGCTGTCTGAATCACTCACACCAGCAGTTGGACAAACTGAACACATTAAGCTCTTTGATATTGTTCAATGTCAGTTAGCCCCCAGATTTTGGTAGAGATGCATATTTTTCTGGAACAGTGTCAAAATATGTTTAAAACGATTATCAGTTTCTTCTTACATATCCGGAGTATATATATTTATATGTTTAGGTAAATATACACTACTGTCTCTAGGGGCAAATAAACTTCATAAATAATATTGTAAAGTGTAAGAAATTGGGTTATTAGTTGAGAGCAGTGAAAACCCCACTCAAATAATAAACACAGTCGTTGTCAGGGTGCGCCACAAAAGGCAATAAATACATTTGTGATTAACCCACTGGTAGATTGGCACAAAAGCCATCAGGCATAACTTGAAAGCAATGTGTAAAATAATTATGCAGCACTCCAGCACTAATAAAGTGAAACACAATTCCAATTCCAAATCAATTTACAAAATGGAGCGAATTTGAATTAATAAAATGACAAAATCCAATTAGTAGAACCTAAGATGGGTCTAAGGTTCACATGACAAAGTCACAGTGAGGACTGGTCTTAAAAATGAGTAGCGTTAAGGCAGGTGCCCAGTTAACTCTCTCCCACTATCTGTATATTGAATAGAATGTATATTTGTCCTTAAAATTGTTTCTGATGACTATTTCTGCATAATTTGAGACTTGCAACTTTGGGCTGGTGTTTGGGCTAGAACTGGTCTGCGTTGGGCTGGATTTGGGCTTATATTTGAGCGGCTTTGGGCTTGGGATGGGTCTCAAAATCTGGCAACACTGAGTGAAAGGCAAAGCAACTCGGGAAAGTTAAAATCTGGGAGGAGGGTGGGCGTGTCTTGGGCGCCTGAGATAGCAGTCGCGAGAGCCTGCAGCTCCGCGCCGGCCTACCATATATCCTGCTATATCAGTGATAGCTCGGTGGAGGACCCCTCGTGGACCAGGAAGAACTCCGGAACAGGTTTTGGGCTGCTCACTGCCTGGCGGAGCATGAATAGCTAAGCCCAGAAGGGAACGCTCCGGATGACACAGGCCCAAGATGGCGGCAAAGGTGTCGGAGAAACGAAGCGATCCGGGCGAAACCAGGGCCACGAAAGTCGGAAATGCTAGCCCAACGCAGCAGTACAGCACCGGCTGTGACCCCCTAGCGGATTGAAGAGAGCTACGAGAGTCAGCCTGCTGGATCGCAGACGGAGCCCTGGAGGTCAACTACAGCCCCGGTGACGGAGAGGAGCTGTGCCGCCATGAGGAGCGGGCGGAGGCCTGGAGGTCTGACAGCGCCCTGGGAGACGAAACGCAACAGAGCGGTACCCATGCAGTAGGGGAGCCGACCGGAATGCTGGCGTGAGGAGGTGAGGAGTTGCAGTGACCCCTCGGGGCTCGACTCGGGGCCTGGGGTAAATAATGAATAGAGAAGATTAGCAATGCCAGAGACTGCTAACTCCAGGGAGCTGAGGAGAGTGAGGGCCTTGGTTTGTTGGGGACGCTACACGAATGAGGCCTTGAATTCGGAGTGGCTCACCCGTGATCTAGAGGCAGGAGCCACAGGAGAACACCGAGCACAGCCCAGGGCCAGGCCCAATGGACCACAACTCGGAGGCCTGCTTAGAGGGGGACGGACTAAGTAAGGTTCATACCACACCGGACCCAAGAGAGTCCCCAGCAGGCGGGCTTTGGCCCCCGTCTAGATATATTGGCAATAAATTTAGTCGATTGGATTTAGGGGCGGTGCAGTCACCAGGGGAGTGGTGCTCACGCCCCGCAGCACATGGAACTTACCTGATGGTGGGAGAGTGTGTGGCGCTGGACACAGCCCAAGCCCAAGGAGACCCAGGAACTACCTTGGTTTAGACGTTTAAAAGAAGAGCGGTACTCCACCCAGAGATACACCTGAACCCAGATAGCCAGCTGCTGGGGCTAGATGACCCCATCCCTTAGAAGGTCTGGGGCATATAATAGTGCTCACGAGCCAAAGCGTTACCCCAAAACGCACCTTTGTTACGATAGCACTGAGGGGGATCCTCCCAATACAATGGGCATACCTAGAGCGAGACAAACTGGGCCCACCCAGAAACAAGAAGAGACCTGACACGACAGAATGCAGGGAGACCAGGAGGACCTAGTACAACAGCAATTGACTAAAATATTGGAGGCAATCGCTGACCCGAAGGCCACCTTGCACCAGGATATAAGCACGGTATCAGTAGGGTTGGGTCTCCTTCGAACCGAACATAAGAAACTGTCTGAGAGGGTGAAATAGACGGAATCCATACTTACAGAACTGGAGCCAGCCCAAAAAGAACTGACCACACGGGTGGAAGACCTAGCGGATAGGGTCCGCTTGCTGGAGAAATGAGCTGAGGATGCTGATGGTAGGAACGGGAGGAACAAAATCAGGGTCTTGGGCCTACCAGAAGGAGTGGAAGGGAGCGACATGGTGGCCTTCCTGGAGCAGTGGCTCCAGACGGTGGTTGCATCTGAGGGACTATGAACCTTTTACACCCTGGAGAGAGAGCACCGTGTTTCAGCTAAGCCCCCGGCCCCAGTGCGGCCCCGGCGCCCGGTGGTGGCTAGGCTCCTCCACTTCAGGGATAGAGACACCCTCTGGCACAGGCTCGGAGTGAGGGCCCGTACGATGTGCACTACAACAGAGTCTCTATTTCCCCGGACTATACGTTTGATGTTCCAAAATTACGTGCCTCCTTTCTTGAGGTTTGAAAGGACTGAGAGAAGAAGGACTTCAGTACTCCTTGATATTACCAGCTCGTCTGCGTATACTCCCTGATGGGAAAACTCATTTTTGCGATGACCCGAGGTCTGCGTGGGAATGGATTGAAGCCTACAGGACCGAGGGCCCCCAGGCATTTCAGAACAATAGGGTACCACCATAGGCTCGGGAACCCAGGAAAAGACCTAAGAGGCGGCCAGGGTGTGGTGCCCAAAAGAAGTAGAGTTCTTCACAAACTAAACAAGCATTGGCATAGCCAATAGGTCTCGCCTTTGGGACCTTATAAGTGTTTAGTTATCCAGCACAATATCCTTGGTGCAACAACATCAAGTGTTGCATAGCTAAACACTTATAAGGTCCCAAAGGCGAGACCTATTGACTATGCCAATGCTTGTTAGTATTTGTTTGGCATTTCACTGCCCAGTTTAATCAACCAATGGATACACATGATTATTTAAGGTTATAGTGAGTTATTGACATTAAAACACATTCACAAAGTAATCACAGAATGTCCCAAATACGAGAAAATGTGGAAGCACAAGACATTTGTCGCCGAGCCATGGAGTTTGTCATCAGCACTTTTCCCTTTTTCCACAACAGCAGTTCAAAGATGAATGGCAAAATATCCTAGTTTGCAAATGTTTTCTATATAATTATGGCTGCCATATTTGCCTCATAATGCAAGATCTGCTGCATGATCTGACCATTTAAACTAATAAATTGTTTATAGCTCAAACGTATCAAACGTTAATAAAAAATGTGACTTGTTTTGCTGCGGAGTAAATGGCTTATTGCACAGGTTGACTGATCACCTTTCTCACTGTTGCATTTGTATGTTGCACTGGTACTAATAAGGCAAAATCTTTCCAGAGACTGTTAGCATGTGTACACATGTCAAAGTAATAACATATCAGAAAATATACTGCATTACTGTGCAGCCTTTTTTAATGCATAATTTAGTCAACACTGCTGCATAATTTTGTCCTCCTTTGCTTGCTGCATAATTAATTCCAGTGGCCCCACAGCAAGCAGCCCATGTTAAAAGTGCTTGTGAATGAAGCAGAGAGACTGTGAAGTTTGCAAACTTAATTTGGCGTGCCTGCAAATTCTGCATTGCCAATCCCTGGTAAGTTGCAGCTACTACCTCTGAAACAAGGCCAATGGAGGTACCTATGGGTGAGGCAGACTGGCCTCAAGGGCAGGTCCAGCCTTAGCACTGGTGGTGCCCTGTGCATTAATGTTTGTTATTGCCCCCCAATGACTACCTCTGCCATGGATTCCCTCACTACCACCCTTTAACAGTGCCCCTCAAGTCTCCATAACCACACTCTCTCTGATGCATTTCATTTGATTTACAGCGCCGCTCATACCAGTGTAGGGTGTCCGAGCACTTTACATCCCACACATTACTCAGAGACAATCAATATGTGTGTAAATCACTGTATAGAAAATGTTACATAAGACTAAGGACTACAAGGTGTAGGAGTCACATGACAACCATACTAGTAGGCCATATAGGTTAATAGCGCACTGTTCTATGTTAGGATTTTAACTTATAAACTGCAAGCAACAAAAGGATTTATCTGACAAAAGCAGCAGCCCACTGACCTATTTACATTATGTGCACTTTGTGATCTGCATGGTACATGTTCTTTGCAGCAGGCACATTAACCCTATGTGCTACCTTTCCATGAGTCAAAACTTCCACTAGATAAAACTCCGATCTCTCTCTAGGAAGAACATTAAACACCAGAGTCATCATGACATTTTTATTGTTGCCGAAAATTGCTGGAGGCCAGGAAGGAGGCAGCAAACGCTTTTAAAAACTTAATATACTTGCAAACATAATGCCTCCACCCAAAGTCAGGGCCCGGTCACACCGGTTGCACTGCCCTAGAGCTGGCCCTTCTCAAGGGTCCTGTGACCTCAGTGACAGAGTCACTGTTGTTCTTGGCTGTACTGCTTCATAGGCCTGCTAGCAAGACTGGAGGTGAACTTCAGTATGGATTGTGGTGGACAAACCTTGAAGGTTAACCCAGACTTGCCAGTGCTAGGGTCCACCTGCTGGTGCTAAGACACCAGCGCTTCTAAGGTCTTGCGAAACCTTCTAAGGTCTAGCATGGGATTGTGCTCTCTCAGGAGAGTCGTCTGGTGGACTGGTTATTAAGGCTGAACCTGGTTCCCCAGTTCCATATTCAGCAGCTCTGGCCATAGTGCCACATCCTCTCCCCCACTGAACACCATACTGCCCCACTGAGAAAAACTCACACTGCCTTCAACTACAACCCAATTGCTGCCGGCTATAAACACCTGGATGAGGCTCAATTTAAATGACGCAATAGACAAGAGCAATATGCGCCCTACAAAAAAAAGTAACATCTTCCTGGAAAAAGCAAACACTCATAGGGGGATGCAACATTTAGCAAACCATGTGAAATGTAAGCAGGAACAACATGGTTACCTTAAAGCTTTTACACTCACTATTCTGAAATTAGTGAATGCTTTTGCCTGAAAAGTTAAGGACATGACTACAGGGCCTTGAATGGACCCATTTCAATGTCCATTGCTGATATCCTTAAAAAACGTTAGCAGTATGGTAAAAAGACCACATCCCTGGACGCAGAGCTGCAGTACACATTTTGTTTTCCAATCCACACTTTGCAGTACCTCCAGGATTGGTGCACTAGTTGCAAGCCAAGGTAAAACAAAGACAAGAAAACAAAAATAGCGCTTCACTCGCAAACTCTGTAAAAGTGGTGCTAATGTGTTTGGGTGTGAATAAAATCAATCTGGCCAGTTTGCTACCACTCTGTCTTACTTTATTTAGTTATTTTTCATATTTTTAACCTTTTATTACAGATGCTGCACTTTGGAATTAAATACGACATTTCCAGCAAAAATTATTTTCTTTTTTGGATCAATTTCACAGGGGAGCAAATAAAACAAAGGAGAGGAAAGAGAGTGAGAACCCCATCTTGAAGTCACGGTTTTCAGTAAGAGAAGAACTGCTAGACAGAAAGAGAGGGAAGAATGAAAGAGTCGGGGGGGGCAGCTGAAGCAGAATAGCAGAAGTGGACACTGTATTTTTCTTCTCTGAGCAAGGAAAAGACAGAGTCCTGTTACTTCTCTGCCGCCCGTCCTCGAACGCTAGAAACGCCGAGCTTTATTTAAAGGCGATGGTGATTTCTTGCGTCCCGGGACGCATTTTCAAAATAAACAAGCATTGGCATAGCCAATAGGTCTCGCCTTTGGGACCTTAAAAGTGTTTAGCTATGCAACAGTTGCATAACTAAATACTTATAAGGTCCCAAAAGCGAGACCTATTGGCTATGCAAAGCGGCCGTGCGGCCGCGAAAGTGAAAGTGATCGTTATCACGATTAAACATCAAAGCGGTCGTGCGGCCGCGAAAGTGATCGTGATCACGATTAAACATCAAAGCGGTCGTGCGGCCGCAAAAGTGAAAGTATGCACGGTAAAGCGCGGCGCGCGCGCCCGCGTACATGCACTGTAGCTCTAGGCTGGCCTGGTAGCACTTTTTGGAGCCCTCTCAATAAGTCTCGCCAGACCAGCGCATGCGCTGGGTCAGGCGAGACCTAAAAAGTAGGGGAACGGAATCCTTGGAATTGAAGTAGGGGCTCGGCGTGCGCTTCCGATCCCGCCCAATTCGACCACTGCCCATACCTAATCCTGGTTGTGCTGTTGATTCTTTGGTATTCCACAAATTCAGACGTAGTTATTGTCTAGTATGTCATTGTTTTGCAGCAACCCAGCCACAGCCTAACTAAACTATTCTAGGCAGGCTCACAGGCGCCGGCACCTTGGAAAAGGTTTTGAGTGCGCGCGCACTAGGCGCTGGGCACATCCCAGCCTCGTGCTGGACCTACTCAAAATGTTGAAGGCCACCCATGCATACCTTGTCAGTTCAGTGATTGTGTTTTGGGTGTACCTTAAAAGTCATTTCAGCTTCTGCATTTCCTGGTAAAATCTTTCAAATGAAAGGCAGAAGTCTTCTTGAAATACAATATTGATAGCACTGTTCTCTTCTTTTGGAGGTCAGTTTGAAACTTTGACGACAAGCAATAGTAATGTTATTTAAACATGAAGAGAAGTGAAGCCCATGTGAATTTTTCAGCAGACTCGTCAGAGACACGATCATTTGCTAACATTTCGCACGAAGAAGGTGAAATTGTTTTTCAAGTGTCAGGTGGAGGTGGAGCACAGAGAGAAGCGCACGAGGCAAAATCCAGGCGCAAAATTACAAGCGAAACCGAGGGGACGTGAGAAAATCGAAACGTAAAAACAAGGTACTGGAAGAGGGAATGGATGAGCAGGTGAATGGAAGGTGACTCCGAGCCCGCGGAGCAGACGAGCCCGCAGTTCCTGGGCGCTGGAGTAAGCTGTGACGGAAGTCTGTTGAAAGCGAACACCCATTAGGGGCATGTCTCTGAGATTTGGAAACCGTAGACAGCCTCGCTCAGGGGAGGATGCGCAGCCATCTCCAGCCCAGACAATAATGCCAGCCTGGAGCCAAGGTGAGTGCCAAGCGGTACGCGAGGCTGAATGAGAAGTGCATCTCCGATGTGAGTGGTTCGTGTAACCACAACATCAGTGCTCTGTTGATGGGGAGCGCTCTGCAGGGAAGAGCTGCAGACAGAGAAAAAGGACACCGATAAACTAGATAGCTGCAATCAAAGCACGCGGACTCTGCGGGGATAGGGCGGGACGGACAGAGATGAAGGACAACTATAAATTAGTGAAAGTGAAAATAATCGCGCCCGCGCACATGCACTGTAGCTCTAGGCTGGCCTGGTAGCACTTTTTGAATCAGACTCTTCCCACAGTGACGGCGTGTCACCGCCAGTGGTAACCCCAAAGACAGCGGATGAGATTATTTAATATTGGGTTTGGTCCCTGGCCTGTGTGGGCTCGCGAGAGGGCAGGAGACTCCAGCGGGTCATCCGGGACTCAGGTTGGTTCGTATACTTGGGGGACCAAGTAAGCGGGAAGGCCGCATAGAGGGCCCGTTGAGGGACACACCACAACCATGTCTCCGACACATAACTCACTGAAGTTCAAAACATGGAAAATTAGGGGGATGGGATCTACGGCTAAGCAACACAATATATATTCCTACTTGAGACATAAAGAAATACATATAGCTTTTCTCCAGGAGACTCATCTATTCAAAGATGAAGCTGTGAAACTGTGTAGACGGTGGAGAAGGCAGGTTTTTGCAACCACCTTCTCAGCCTATGCTCGAGCAGCACTGATCTGGAGAAGACCCAGAGTCCCATTTGATCTTTCACGTGCCTCAATAGATAGCGAAGGCAGATATGCTCTCCTGACAGGGAGGTTAGCAGGTCCGGAGATAATGCTGGGCAACATTTATGCACCTAACATGGATCAGGTTGCCTTCCTCACCTCCCTTTCCGCTAAAATGGCCGAACACATGAGCAGCCAAGTGGTTCTAGGTGTGGACTTCAACTGTGCCGCAGACACTGCGGCTGACCGCTCGCATCCCCTTCCCCCAGGTGCACAGACCCATCACACAGCATCAGGGTTCCGGGATTGGATTACCCATTGTGGACTAGAGGACACCTGGAGGGTACAGCACGAAACAGACAAAGAATTCTCTTTTTTCCCCCGATCCATCAAGTACACACCAGACTTGACACCTTCCTGAGCGCACTGGCTTTCAGCAGCACCATCACCCACACTGGGTATCTAGGACGCACTCTAGCTGACCATAGGCCACTATTGATGACCCATCAGCCTCTGGAAGGGTGCCCTCCGATCCCATCATGGAGGCCTAATCCCCTGATACTGGATGATGCACCATTTAGGGCATCCCTGAGTACACTTATCGAAAATTTCTTTCCCACTAACGCCCACACAGCCTCTTCCACCTTAGTGGAATGGGAGGCATTTAAAGTTGTGGTGAGGGGTCACTGTATGGATCAGTCCACTGGGCACAGAGAGAAATCTGCCAAGAACTACTAGACCTAGAGGGGAAGCTACATCAACTGGATAATACTCAGGGCATTGACCCCACTTCTTTGTTAAGATTGCAGGAAATGCAAGCGAGCTACAATGAAGTGCTAGAAAGATTGAGATACAAGGAACACCTAGACAGAACACAGAGAAAGGAGGGGAGGGGTGATCGTCTCCTGGCATGGTTGATCAAACCGGAGGCCCGTGGGTCACAGATCACACCACTGCGGGCAGAAATGGGTGACTTAATTTATAACCCTGAAGAAATGAACACTTTATTTTTTTATTTTATTTTTTTAATTAAAAGTTTGACAATTGGCATAGAGACAACCAACAGAAATAACATTAGAAATTAACACTTTATTCCAAGAATATTACGAGAGTTTGTATACTGCCCCTGTAGCGGTCCCTCAGACATTTATCCGAGACTTCCTAGGCCCCCTGCCACTTAGGACAGAAGACAGACAGACACAGGAAGAATTGGGGGGCCGGTGACTCTAAAGGAAGTCTGTGCGGCCAATGTAGATATGGCACCTGGTAAAACACAGGACCTGACGGCCTTCCGTCTGAATTTTACAAGAGAGATGCGGTCAGCCTAGCGCCGCGACTAGTGACTTTATACGCGGAGTCTCTCAGATTCGGCAAGCTCCCCGAAACCACCCAGAGTGGGCTTGTGATTCCCCTCCCTAAAACTAAGGTAGATTTTAGGCAATTCTCTATGCTTAATTTAGATTTTAAAATTCTAAGTAAGGTACTAGCGAGCAGGCTGCTTCCGCACATGAAATCTCTTGTCCATCCTGACCAGAATGGATTCATTCCCTCCCGTAGTACCTCCTACAATCTGCGCAGACTCTATTCTGTCCTTTACCACTCGGAAGCGCCACTCATGCAGCAGGCTGCAGTACTCTCAGTTGACCTGGAAAAGGCCTTTGACACGGTCTGCTGGGAATACTTATTCGAAACAATGCTGCGTATGGGCCTTGGGAGTGGTTGGGTGAAGTGGGTACAGATCTACAATACATCTCCCACGGCGAGAGTCAGGACGGGCAAAATGATATCTAGTCAATATAAAATATCCCAGGGAACTTGGCAAGGAAGCCCTCTCTCTCCCCTCCTATTTGCCCTAGCAATTGAACCGTTGGCTGAGAGGATCCGTCAGGGTGGTGAAGGGATGGGCATCAGCATGGAGAAGCGGGTACACATTATCTCTCTTTATGCCGATGACCTGCTGATTTACCTTCGAGAAGCGGTGAAGGACGTGTCCTCGATAATGCAGCTCGTAGAGAGGTTTGAACAGATATCAGGCCTCCGGATTAATAAAGCAAAGACGTTTATTCCCAGTCGCGGGTCCTATACCTAGACCTGCGGCCCTGATAGCTGATATTAATTGGACCCCTCAGTCATTTAAATATCTGGGCATTCATATCTTCCACTCTGTGGAGGATCTGAAAGAAGGAAATCTGAATAGAGCAATGCTGTCCCTTTGGTCCGGTGTTTGTTTTTGGAGCGCACTGCAATTGCCGATAATGGCTAGAATTTCCTTATCAAAAATGGTTAGACTGCCCCAACTTCTCTAGTTCTTCATCAACCTTCCAATCCTGATGCCCCCAGGGTGGGTCTGCCTGTTGAACTCCCTACTACGAGAACTGATGTGGGGGAGATGGGCAACGGAGAGTGTCTTTGAAGACATTACAACGCCCTATGACTAAAGGTGGGTTGGGGGTACCGAATTTCGAACTTTATATGTTAGCTGCCCAAATGCAATGGCTGGAAGGAGTGAATGAGGAGGGCACCTGTTTAATGGAGCCTGGCGTCTTCCCTAACTTTCTGCTGGTGAAGCTGCTAGGCCAAACAATTGCGGTACCATATCATTCGATATTGCAAAACGCAGCTGTGCAGGCCTGGAAAAGATGTCTAACCAAAATGCCAAGGACCCCGAAATATACCCCTATGCTGCCACTAGTAGGCCTGCCCCATGGGGACCCTAAGATGATCTTCTCACCTGAACAGTTAGCGCACTGGACAGCGGCTGGGCTGGAGAATGTTGGGGATTGCTATCTGGAGAAAACATTGATCCAGTTGGCGGAAATGGTGGAGAGCTGTGGTCTCCCCCGGGACAATTCCTACAGTACGAGCCCCTGACTTGCACCTTTGGACAGTTGTGGAGAGTGGGGAGGGAGGAGCCTGAGAATCACCCGGTGTTGCACTCACTGATCACCCTGGGTTCTGCAGGGCACCAAGTAAAGTGGTTTTATGCCACCCTGCTTGCCACGTCCCACACCCCATTACACGAACTGCGAAGCAGATGGGAGAGGATTGTAAATGGGGAACCCTCAGACATAGACTGGGGCAAAATCCTGCAATCCCCTAAGAAGGTCTACCGGAATACCCGCTTGAAATATACACAATTTAATTTTATACACATGACTTACATGACTCCTCACCACCTCAACGTCACTTATGGAGGGGGAAGTACGGAACTGCCCAAGATGTTCCCACATAGACGCAGATTTAATACATATGCATGGGAATGTCAGAACACACCTATATTCGGGAAAGCAATTTTAGCTAAGATCAAAGATGTCTTGGGACGAGAGTTGGCCCTTACAGTGCAGGTATGCTTGTTGGGACTTTTTCCCCGAACACATTAATGCCAGGTTGGGAATAGACTGATAGACTTGGCCATGGGGTTAGCTAAATGAAGAATTGCATTAGAATGGAAATCTGCGAATGGACCCCAGTTTGCTGCTTGGATCCGCAACATGATTAACTGGGGTGGGGCTGAAAGCAGAGCGCTGAGCTGGGAGGAATCCAGGGGAGTACGGAAGCACCCCATAGCTGATCTCTGGAAGGAAGCATTGGTGTCATGGGCATTGCCAACACAGTCAGGTAGTGAGGCAGGGGAGAGTGGCGGCAAACAGGAATGGGCAGAGATATAACATAACAATGCAAGCACCTCGTCCCTATAATGAGATATGAAGGTGGACTCTATTATTAGACACCAGTGATGTTTATAACCAGCAAAGGGATGCGAATCCATGAAGGACATTAGTATGTTATGAGGTACCCTCTTAGCCCATTTAGGAGCCCATAGATGAGCTGTGAACAGTATACCCCGAGAAGGACACTTTTATTTCTATATATATGCTACTCATCTGCACCAGTTTTAGCCAATAGTTAAAAGTTATCGTTTAGTCCTCAAATATGAAGGATTTTGATATGTGTTCAAATGGTGTTGACAACTGCCCACCTAGAAGGGACTGCATAGACTGCGAACCACATTGTGGAATAGATATCGGTTTAATAAAAGCTAGACCATGCCAATAGGCTGCATTCTGGTCCCAAAATTCTTGTACACTTAGAATTCGACATGTATCCTGTGAGCTTGAAAATGTATAATTTGATATAACACAGTAATGGACAAAATAATTGTGTTTGAAGAATAGATAGAATTGTGTAAACGACAATGATGAATATAAAATGCTAATAAAAATATGTTTTAGAAAAAACTGAAGTCAAAATCGATGAAACTGTTTGAAAATCAATAAAACACATGGAAAGTGAAAATAACAAAGAAAAGCAAACAGAGCACAAGAATCTGCAACGCAGTTTAGAGCCTGACCAAACCATGAAAGCCAATGGAATTTAATGAAACCCAAATACACTCAATCAGTAGTCAAAGGAACTTAATGAAACAGCAGAGGGATTGAACTGCACGGAAATTTAACTCAAGGGAATCCAAAGAAATTGAAGAAAATGTAGCGGAAGACAAAAAAAAAATCATGGGCATGTTGTAAAATCCAATCAACCAAATAGAAAAGTGAAAATTACTTATGGAAAAGATAAATGAGAGTCAATTAAAATATAGGAACTCAATTTAAACTCAATGAATTGAAGGAAAAGTCATGGAACTTCGTTAAAAGCCAATGTCACACAAGGTAAGATGAGTGGACTTCATAAAAGCCAATGCACTCAACTACAAGTAAACAGGGTGCGCAGAAAAGTCAGTGGAACTCAGTTAAAAGCTAAATGTCTTCAAATTCAACTAAAATGCAATGAAAATCAAATAAAAGTCAAGGGAACTCAAGTACAAGTCAATGAAACTCCAGAAAAATCCAAGGGAACTCAAGTAAAGGCCAGTGAAAAATGAAAATCAAGCAAACTGAAGGAAAGGCCATCAAGCTCAAGTCAAAGTCAAATAAGCTCAATTATAGGTTAAGGGGACTCAAGAAAAGGTCAAACTCAAGTAAAAGTCAACAAAACTCACATGAACGTCAAGGAGACTCCAGGAAAGGCCAGTAGAACTCTGTTAAAAGTCGATGAAACACCAGTAAAAGTCACTCCAACTCAATTCAAGATGAATGGAACTTGAAGGAAAGCAAAAAGCAAATGTCAGTGGCTGAATAGTCAGTGGGATCCAATAAAACCCCAAAGGATTGTGAGTAAATGCCAATGGAACTTAGGAATACACTGAGAGCAGTCCCGAAGAAACCAGAGATCAACCAGTGGACATTGGGGAGAAACAAAGGACCTCAGGCAGTGACAGAAGTAGTAAAAGCAGCAGCCACTAGTCCTCAGGGAGCAACAAAAGAAACACAATAGCAATCACTGGACTTCAGGGATAACATAGGGAATTAAGAGAGCACAGAATAGTTTCAGGCAGCAACAAGGTTCACACAAGGCACACCCAGTGAAAGTGCATGTAGCATACATTAAGATTTAAACACAGGAGTAGAAGGGTCACTAGAACCTGCTGGAGTGTACCCCATTTTTCTTGTGTGCGGGACTGCACACAGTTGGACCAGTGGCAACGGTGTAGCGAAGTTGTGGTAGGGCTGTGGGTCCTCGAGATGTAAGAGGACAACACATACCTGAGGAACCCTGTTCAGCCCAAGGTCTAGGTATGTCTATGAAGTACATGATGCCTCCATTTTGTACATTTTGCCTGGTGGGTCAGTCTTTGTTGCGGTGGAGGACAGCAATGAGGAAGAGGAGAAGGAGGGTGGTGGCAGGTGGGAATGGCTGTTTTCACTGCTTGACCCCAGAGAAAAACATAAGATGAGGTTAAGCAGGCAAGACCAGTATACCAAGTTACTGTAACTGACTAACCCTACATGGTCACCATACTTACCTATTTCTAGTAATCAACCCTTGAACAAATCAAACAGTGTCTTTTCTCTCCTTGAAATTTGTCTGTGGCACCAACTTCAACATGTCTGAACAGCAATCTTTGCATTTAATTTGCCACTCCTCTGGGTGCTAATGTTAATGTAAATGTAAATGTATGTGTCTTGTAAAGCGCACTGCTGCCCTGAGGCGTCCTGGCGCTGTAGACCGCTGGGGAACCCGTCCTGGCTATCCCTGTGAGATGGTCCCTCCAGGGTATCTCCAAGGTGAAACCAGGCATCCCCGGCGAATGTGGGGGGCCGTTGTGGAGATGAGGCAAGCTAATGCCCAGAGTTGCCGAGTGTGTTCCTGGTTAGAGTAGGTACCGAGGTGAGAATTATCGAGTCCGTTTTGACCCTGGTCCACGACCCTGCCGCGTCGGGAATTGAACCCTGGTCCCTGGCCGACTCTCTGCTTACGGATCTGCCGCCTCTAACCAGTGAGCCACACCTCTCTAATGTATGCTGCACATCTGTGAGTTGTCACCCACTATGAGACTAGTGAGATGATAATTAAGTTGAGAGCAATGGTTTGCAGCAACTAAACTAAGATCTGTGAGGAGTTGGGGTGGCTGTGGACTGTGATGTACTGGGTGAAGCAGAGGCCTGTGTTGTACTGTGTGAAGCTGAGGCATGTGTTGTACTGGGTGAAGCTGAGATCTCGGAGGTGTTGCTTAGGCAGTGATGATCTGTGAGGTGTTGAGATTATGAGGCTGAAAGTTGGAAGGTGTTGTTGAGTCTGAGAAGTATTAATAGCTCTAAAATTTGTGAGTTGGTGTGGCTGAAGTCTACAAGGTGTTGGTGAGGTTGAAATCGGTGGTTTTAGAATTGCTGAAATCTACGAGTGTCGGCGAGGTTGAAATCAGTGGTGTTGGAGTGGTTGAAGTTGTTGGAGTTGTTGAAATTGGTG
Organism: Triturus cristatus; assembly: GCF_964204655.1. Taxonomy (NCBI): domain Eukaryota; kingdom Metazoa; phylum Chordata; class Amphibia; order Caudata; family Salamandridae; genus Triturus; species Triturus cristatus. Next base: position 146,643,231 of record NC_140579.1, on the reverse strand, counting down.
GTGTTGGAGTGGTTGAAATTGGTGGTGTTGGAGTGGTTAAAATCAATGAGGTGTTGGAGTGGCTGAAATCAACGAGGTGTTTGCAAGTAAAAAGGTGACAGTGGTCAAGCAGCTCAGCTTGCACATCACAAATTCAGGGTAAGTTAGGAGAACAGTAAAAGTAATGTGTGCTCAAATAGATAAACAACACTATGCCACCCACCTAGTGTTAACAAATATATGAAAGAGAACCTTCAAATATTCATAAAGCAATAGTGTATCCAGAGCACCACACAATACACAGTATCTTGGTCTGCCAGGCCCAAAGGCTTTTTTTTCAAAACACAAGGGATTCAGTAACACACATATTGAATCCAAAGTTGAAAACACCGTGTACAATCTCGTAGGTCCAAAGGCTTTTATTTTCAAGACATCAAACAAGTTGAAATCCAAGGATGAATCAGCGACACATGTTTTGTTCTTTGCAATACACATACTTTATACACTGTTAAGTACAAGTTTGCTACATACAGTAACAATAAGTTCCATATCTCTTATTACCCATTCCCTTGATCAAAGGGCAAAGAAAAAAGAACAAGTGTAAAAGTGAACAAAAAATGAAAAACAAAGGCAAAACGTTTTTACGTATAAGAAGCCAAGGCTACAGTTTGAGAGGATGACCGGATGAACCAAGAAAGGCCTTCGGTGTGACCCCCAAATGCAAACAATTACCCAATAACGAATATTAAGAGTAATAAGAAGAAAAGACCCCAAACCTTCGTAGTTAAAAACAGGAAGATTACAAGGAAAACATATACCAGTTTGACCTGAAAAACAGTCCTAATCATGAAAGACCTAGAAATAGTGACCCAATTCTGGGTATTCAACTACATTCACAAATATATACTTTAATGGTATCAATAAGAAAGGAGTAAGTCCATTCCAATAACGTCTGCTACAGATAGTCGAGAAATCCTCAGAGCCCCGAGGAAAAAAGTAGAAATATTCAAGTAACTCTTAAGCCAAATAACATGATCCAAACATGCTCCTGGTAAAGCACGTCAAGTACACTGGAAATAGAAGAGACAAAAACTATAAATGACCAAGAAGAAATTACAAAATTGTTGACACAGTCAATACTTTCTTTGAAGAAATATAAAAATTTCCAGGCAAACTGTGTGTTATTGATGGTATGCACCGAATAAAAGCTTTGTTGCAACAGTTATGAGTTCAAATAAAGCGTACACACAAACAAACGCCACCCACCATACCTGAAAGTAAATTGCACCGCCAAAGTCAGAAAGCAGGCTGCTGTGTAGAGGGCTATGATACGCCAGTATTACAACAGTCACAGTGGCTAAGAAAAAATGTTAGAAAAAACATTGTAATAGTCTTTGTAAGACGCCGTACTCGCCCTCATAGTTCTCTCACAGGTATTAAGTCCACAGCAAAAAGTCACAGACACGTGTTTCATCGTTTTGACGAACTTCTCAAGGCTTAATTGTTTCAATAAGAAAAGGAGCAAGTCCACTCCAATACTGTCTGCTACAGATAGTCGAGAAATCCTCGGTTGGTTAGGTTAAAATGTGAGATGTGTTAGTGTAGATGAAGTCTGTGAGTAGTTGTTTAGCCTGAAATATGTGAGGCGGTCCATCAGGCTGATATGGTGGGTTAAGCTCAGCTAAGTGTGGGGCTGGGTATCTTTTGATCTGTGAATGGATGAGCTCTGGGGCGTACTGAGTAAGGGTGAGCAATGCGAGGAGTTTGGTAAAGATAAAATGCATAGGGCGTTGTTTAGGCTTTGATCTGCGAGGTGCCAGTTAGGCTGTGGAGGTGTTGCTCAGGCAGACAACTCTGAGGTGGTAAAGAGGTCATATGTGATGTGCTTCGGCTGAGGCCTGTACGGTGTTGGTTAGTCTGAGACCTATGCGGTGTTGGTTAGGCTGAGACCTGTAAATAGATAGGTAAAGCTCTGTCAGGCATTGCTGTTATTAGGCTGAGGTCCGTGATGTGTTGTTTACGCTTTGATCTACGAGGTGTTAGATGTACTGATATCCGTCAGGTCTTGGTTCAGTTAAGCTCAACGAAGTGTTGGTCTGTGTAGTGTTTCGTGAGACAGAGATATAAAAATGTATTTAATAAAGCTGAGATCTCCGAGGTTATATTGTCGCTCAGGTCTGTGTGTTGCCGGGTGAAAGTGAGGTCCGAGAGATGTTGTTCAGTCTTTGATCTACTAGGTTTGGGTACGACTGAAATCCATGAGGTATGGATTGGATTGATATTCTTGAGGGAGGGTTAAGTGGAGTCTGGTGAGGCCTTGTTGAAGCTGAGCTCTGTAAAGTGTTGGTGTATGAGGTAATTACTAGGCTGAGATCTATGAAGTCTTGGGTAAAGATGAGATACGTTTGTTGGTGGCTAGGCTGAGATCTGAGCGGTGTGGTTTAGGCTGAGACCTGTGCAGCATTGGTTAGATTGAGACCACTGCAGTGTTTGTAAGGCTGTGACGAGTTACTGAGGCTGAAACCTGTGAAGTCTTTCTTACGATGAGGCCTGTGCGCTGTTGGTTAGGCTGAGACCTATATGCTGTTGGTTAGGCTGAGACCTGTGCAGGGTTGCTTAAGCTGAGACCTGAGCAGCTTTTATTAGAATCAGGCATGTGCGGTGTTGCTTAGGCTGAGGCCTGTGCGCTGTTGTGTGCCGTTGGTTAGGCTGAGACCTGTGTGGCATTGGTTAGGCTGCGACGTTTAAGATGTCAGTTAGGATGTGACATGTGATGTGCTGGTTAAGCTGAGACATGTGCAGTGTTGGTTAGTCTAAGCCCTGTGCAGCATTGGTTAGGCTGTGACCTGTAAGGTGTTGGTAAGGCTGAGGATTGTGGGGTGTTAGTTAGGCTGTGGCCTGTGGGGTGTCGGTTAGGCTGAGCCCTGTGCCGAGTCGGTTAGGCTGAGCCCTGTGAAAAGTCGGTTAGGCTGAGCCCTGTGCAGAGTCGGTTAGGCTGAATCCTGTGCAGAGCCGGTTAGGCTGAGCCCTGTGCAGAGCCGGTTAGGCTGAGCCCTGTGCAGACGCGGTTGGGCTGAGCACTGTGCAGAGTCAGTTAGGCTGAGACCTGTGTGGCAATGCCAAGGCTAAGGCCTATGCGGCGTTGCTTAGCCTGAGGCCTGTGTGGCGTTGGCTAGGCTGAGGCCTGTGCGCTGTTGGTTAGGCTGAGACCTATACGCTGTTGGTTAAACTGAGACTTGTGCAGGGTTGCTTAGGCTGAGACCTGAGCAGATTTTGTTAGGTTGAGGCCTGTTTAGTGTTGCTGAGGCCTGTCCGGAGTTGTGCGCCACTGGCTAGGCTAAAACCTGTGCGGCATTGGTTAGGCTGAGACCTGTGTGGCATTGGTTAGGCTGCGACGTTTGAGATGTCGGTTAGGATGTGACGTGATGTGCTGGTTAAGCTGAGACCTGTGCAGTGTTGGCTAGTCTGAGCCCTGTGCAGCTTTGGTTAGGCTGTGACCTATGAGGTGTTGGTTAGGCTGAGGTCTGTGGGGTGTTGGTTAGCCTGAGGCCAATGGGGTGTTGGTTAGGCTGAGGCCAATGTGGCATCAGTTAGGCTGAGCCCTGTGCAGAGCCGGTTGGGCTGAGCCCTGTGCAGAGTCAGTTAGGCTGAGGCCTGTGTGGCATTGGTTAGGCTGAGACCTGTGTGGCAATGTCGAGGCTAAGGCCTATGCGGCGTTGCTTAGCCTGAGGCCTGTGCAGCGTTGGCTTGGCTGAGACCTGTGCGCTGTTGGTTAGGCTGAGACCTATACACTGTTGGTTAAGCTGAGAATTGTGCAGGGTTGCTTAGGCTGAGACCTGAGCAGATTTTGTAAGGTTGAGGCTTGTTTAGTGTTGCTGAGGTCTGTACGGAGTTGTGCGCCACTGGTTAGGCTAGGACCTGTGTAGCATTGGTTAGGCTGAGACCTGTGTGTAATTGGTTAGGCTGCGACGTTTGAGATGTCTGTTAGGATGTGACGTGATGTGCTAGTTAAGCTGAGACCTGTGCAGCGTTGGTTAGTCTGAGTCCTGTGCAGCATTGGTTAGGCTGAGGCCAATGGGGTGTTGGTTAGGCTGAGGGCAATGTAGCATTGGTTAGGCTGAGCCCTGCGCGGAGTCAGTTAGGCTGAGCCCTGTGCGGAGTCAGTTAGGCTGAGCCCTGTGCGGAGTCAGTTAGGCTGAGCCCTGTGCGGAGTCAGTTAGGCTGAGCCCTGTCCAGAGTCAGTTAGGCTGAACCCTGTGCGGCGTTGCTTAGGCTGAGCCTGTGCGGCATTGCTTAGGCTGAGGCCTTTGCGGCGTTGCTTAGGCTGAGGCCTGTGCGGCGTTGTGGCGTTGCTAAGGCTGAGGCCTGTGTGGTGTTGCTTAGGCTGTGGCCTGTGCGGCGTTGTGGCGTTGCTAAGGCTGAGGCCTGTGCGGTGTTGCTTAGGCTGAGGACTGTGCGGTGCTGCTTAGGCTGAGGCCTGTGCAGCGTTGCTTAGGCTGAGGCCTGTGCGGCGTTGGGGGGTTGCTAAGGCTGAGGCCTGTGCGGTGTTGCTTAGGTTGAGGACTGTGCGGTGCTGCTTAGGCTGAGGCCTGTGCGTCGTTGCTAATGCTGAGGCCTGTGCGGTGTTGCTTAGGCTGAGGACTGTGCGGTGCTGCTTAGGCTGAGGACTGGGCGGCGCTGCTTAGGCTGAGGCCTGTGCGGCGTTGTTTAGGCTGAGCCCTGTGTGGCGCTGCTTAGGCTGAGCCCAGTGTGCCGTTGCTTAGGCTGAGGCCTGTGCGGCGTTGCTTAGGCTGAGGCCTGTGCGGCGTTGCTTAGGCCGAGGACTATGATGTGAGGCCTGTGCGGCCTTGCTTAGGCTGAGGCCTGTGCGGCGTTGCTAAGGCTGAGGACCGTGCGGTGCTGCTTAGGCTGAGGTCTGTGTCATTCTGCTGACACCTGTGCAGCATTGGCTAGGCTGAGGCCTCTGCGGCATAGGCTAGGCTTATGCCTCTGCGGCATTGGCTAGGCTGTGACCTGTGAGGTGGTTCATAGGTTGAGGCCTGTGCCGTGCTGCTGAGGCCTGTGCCGTGCCACTGAGGCTGAAGCCTGTGAGGTGTTGCTTAGGCTGAGGCCTGTGTGGTGTTGCTTAGGCTGAGGCCTGTGCGGGGTTGCTTAGGCTGAGGCCTGTGCCGTGCCACTGAGGCTGAAACCTGTGAGGTGTTGCTTAGGCTGAGGCCTCTGTTTTGTTGCTTAGGCTGAGGCCTGTGTGGGGTTGCTTAGGCTGAAGCCTGTGCCGTGCCACTGAGGCCGAAACCTGTGAGGTGTTGCTTAGGCTGAGGCCTGTGTGGTGTTGCTTAGGCTGAGGCCTGTGTGGAGTTGCTCAGGCTGAGGCCTGTGCCGTGCCACTGAGGCTGAAACCAACCAGTGAGGTGTTGCTCAGGCTGAGGCATGTGCGGCGTTGCTTAGGCTGAGGCCTGTGCAGCATTGGGGTGTTGCTAAGGCTGAGGCCTGTGCGGTGTTGCTTAGGCTGAGGACTGTGCGGTGCTGCTTAGGCTGAGGCCTGTGCGGCGTTGCTTAGGCTGAGCCCTGTGGGGCGTTGCTTAGGCTGAGGCCCGTGCGGCGTTGCTTAGGCCGAGGACTATGCGGTGAGGCCTGTGCGGGCTTGCTGAGGCCTGTGCGGCGTTGCTAAGGCTGAGGACTGTGCAGCATTGAGGCCTGTGTGGCATTGGCTGGGCTGTGACCTGTGAGGTGTTTCATAGGCTGAGGCCTGTGCCGTGCCTCTGAGGCCTGTGCCATGCCACTGAGGCTGAAGCCTGTGAGGTGTTGCTTAGGCTGTGGCCTGTGTGGTGTTGCTTAGGCTGAGCCCAGTGTGGCGTTGCTTAGGCTGAGGCCTGTGCGGCGTTGCTTAGGCTGAGGCCTGTGCGGCGTTGCTTAGGCCGAGGACTATGATGTGAGGCCTGTGCGGCCTTGCTTAGGCTGAGGCCTGTGCGGCGTTGCTAAGGCTGAGGACTGTGCGGTGCTGCTTAGGCTGAGGTCTGTGTCATTCTGCTGACACCTGTGCAGCATTGGCTAGGCTGAGGCCTCTGCGGCATAGGCTAGGCTTATGCCTCTGCGGCATTGGCTAGGCTGTGACCTGTGAGGTGGTTCATAGGTTGAGGCCTGTGCCGTGCTGCTGAGGCCTGTGCCGTGCCACTGAGGCTGAAGCCTGTGAGGTGTTGCTTAGGCGGAGGCCTGTGTGGTGTTGCTTAGGCTGAGGCCTGTGCGGGGTTGCTTAGGCTGAGGCCTGTGCCGTGCCACTGAGGCTGAAACCTGTGAGGTGTTGCTTAGGCTGAGGCCTCTGTTTTGTTGCTTAGGCTGAGGCCTGTGTGGGGTTGCTTAGGCTGAGGCCTGTGCCGTGCCACTGAGGCCGAAACCTGTGAGGTGTTGCTTAGGCTGAGGCCTGTGTGGTGTTGCTTAGGCTGAGGCCTGTGTGGAGTTGCTCAGGCTGAGGCCTGTGCCGTGCCACTGAGGCTGAAACCAACCAGTGAGGTGTTGCTCAGGCTGAGGCATGTGCGGCGTTGCTTAGGCTGAGGCCTGTGCAGCATTGGGGTGTTGCTAAGGCTGAGGCCTGTGCGGTGTTGCTTAGGCTGAGGACTGTGCGGTGCTGCTTAGGCTGAGGCCTGTGCGGCGTTGCTTAGGCTGAGCCCTGTGGGGCGTTGCTTAGGCTGAGGCCCGTGCGGCGTTGCTTAGGCCGAGGACTATGCGGTGAGGCCTGTGCGGGCTTGCTGAGGCCTGTGCGGCGTTGCTAAGGCTGAGGACTGTGCAGCATTGAGGCCTGTGTGGCATTGGCTGGGCTGTGACCTGTGAGGTGTTTCATAGGCTGAGGCCTGTGCCGTGCCTCTGAGGCCTGTGCCATGCCACTGAGGCTGAAGCCTGTGAGGTGTTGCTTAGGCTGTGGCCTGTGTGGTGTTGGTAGGCTGAGGCCTGTGTGGGGTTGCTTAGGCTGTGACCTGTAAGGTGTTGGTAAGGCTGAGGATTGTGGGGTGTTAGTTAGGCTGTGGCCTGTGGGGTGTCGGTTAGGCTGAGCCCTGTGCCGAGTCGGTTAGGCTGAGCCCTGTGAAAAGTCGGTTAGGCTGAGCCCTGTGCAGAGTCGGTTAGGCTGAATCCTGTGCAGAGCCGGTTAGGCTGAGCCCTGTGCAGAGCCGGTTAGGCTGAGCCCTGTGCAGACGCGGTTGGGCTGAGCACTGTGCAGAGTCAGTTAGGCTGAGACCTGTGTGGCAATGCCAAGGCTAAGGCCTATGCGGCGTTGCTTAGCCTGAGGCCTGTGTGGCGTTGGCTAGGCTGAGGCCTGTGCGCTGTTGGTTAGGCTGAGACCTATACGCTGTTGGTTAAACTGAGACTTGTGCAGGGTTGCTTAGGCTGAGACCTGAGCAGATTTTGTTAGGTTGAGGCCTGTTTAGTGTTGCTGAGGCCTGTCCGGAGTTGTGCGCCACTGGCTAGGCTAAAACCTGTGCGGCATTGGTTAGGCTGAGACCTGTGTGGCATTGGTTAGGCTGCGACGTTTGAGATGTCGGTTAGGATGTGACGTGATGTGCTGGTTAAGCTGAGACCTGTGCAGTGTTGGCTAGTCTGAGCCCTGTGCAGCTTTGGTTAGGCTGTGACCTATGAGGTGTTGGTTAGGCTGAGGTCTGTGGGGTGTTGGTTAGCCTGAGGCCAATGGGGTGTTGGTTAGGCTGAGGCCAATGTGGCATCAGTTAGGCTGAGCCCTGTGCAGAGCCGGTTGGGCTGAGCCCTGTGCAGAGTCAGTTAGGCTGAGGCCTGTGTGGCATTGGTTAGGCTGAGACCTGTGTGGCAATGTCGAGGCTAAGGCCTATGCGGCGTTGCTTAGCCTGAGGCCTGTGCAGCGTTGGCTTGGCTGAGACCTGTGCGCTGTTGGTTAGGCTGAGACCTATACACTGTTGGTTAAGCTGAGAATTGTGCAGGGTTGCTTAGGCTGAGACCTGAGCAGATTTTGTAAGGTTGAGGCTTGTTTAGTGTTGCTGAGGTCTGTACGGAGTTGTGCGCCACTGGTTAGGCTAGGACCTGTGTAGCATTGGTTAGGCTGAGACCTGTGTGTAATTGGTTAGGCTGCGACGTTTGAGATGTCTGTTAGGATGTGACGTGATGTGCTAGTTAAGCTGAGACCTGTGCAGCGTTGGTTAGTCTGAGTCCTGTGCAGCATTGGTTAGGCTGAGGCCAATGGGGTGTTGGTTAGGCTGAGGGCAATGTAGCATTGGTTAGGCTGAGCCCTGCGCGGAGTCAGTTAGGCTGAGCCCTGTGCGGAGTCAGTTAGGCTGAGCCCTGTGCGGAGTCAGTTAGGCTGAGCCCTGTGCGGAGTCAGTTAGGCTGAGCCCTGTCCAGAGTCAGTTAGGCTGAACCCTGTGCGGCGTTGCTTAGGCTGAGCCTGTGCGGCATTGCTTAGGCTGAGGCCTTTGCGGCGTTGCTTAGGCTGAGGCCTGTGCGGCGTTGTGGCGTTGCTAAGGCTGAGGCCTGTGTGGTGTTGCTTAGGCTGTGGCCTGTGCGGCGTTGTGGCGTTGCTAAGGCTGAGGCCTGTGCGGTGTTGCTTAGGCTGAGGACTGTGCGGTGCTGCTTAGGCTGAGGCCTGTGCAGCGTTGCTTAGGCTGAGGCCTGTGCGGCGTTGGGGGGTTGCTAAGGCTGAGGCCTGTGCGGTGTTGCTTAGGTTGAGGACTGTGCGGTGCTGCTTAGGCTGAGGCCTGTGCGTCGTTGCTAATGCTGAGGCCTGTGCGGTGTTGCTTAGGCTGAGGACTGTGCGGTGCTGCTTAGGCTGAGGACTGGGCGGCGCTGCTTAGGCTGAGGCCTGTGCGGCGTTGTTTAGGCTGAGCCCTGTGTGGCGCTGCTTAGGCTGAGCCCAGTGTGCCGTTGCTTAGGCTGAGGCCTGTGCGGCGTTGCTTAGGCTGAGGCCTGTGCGGCGTTGCTTAGGCCGAGGACTATGATGTGAGGCCTGTGCGGCCTTGCTTAGGCTGAGGCCTGTGCGGCGTTGCTAAGGCTGAGGACCGTGCGGTGCTGCTTAGGCTGAGGTCTGTGTCATTCTGCTGACACCTGTGCAGCATTGGCTAGGCTGAGGCCTCTGCGGCATAGGCTAGGCTTATGCCTCTGCGGCATTGGCTAGGCTGTGACCTGTGAGGTGGTTCATAGGTTGAGGCCTGTGCCGTGCTGCTGAGGCCTGTGCCGTGCCACTGAGGCTGAAGCCTGTGAGGTGTTGCTTAGGCTGAGGCCTGTGTGGTGTTGCTTAGGCTGAGGCCTGTGCGGGGTTGCTTAGGCTGAGGCCTGTGCCGTGCCACTGAGGCTGAAACTTGTGAGGTGTTGCTTAGGCTGAGGCCTCTGTTTTGTTGCTTAGGCTGAGGCCTGTGTGGGGTTGCTTAGGCTGAAGCCTGTGCCGTGCCACTGAGGCCGAAACCTGTGAGGTGTTGCTTAGGCTGAGGCCTGTGTGGTGTTGCTTAGGCTGAGGCCTGTGTGGAGTTGCTCAGGCTGAGGCCTGTGCCGTGCCACTGAGGCTGAAACCAACCAGTGAGGTGTTGCTCAGGCTGAGGCATGTGCGGCGTTGCTTAGGCTGAGGCCTGTGCAGCATTGGGGTGTTGCTAAGGCTGAGGCCTGTGCGGTGTTGCTTAGGCTGAGGACTGTGCGGTGCTGCTTAGGCTGAGGCCTGTGCGGCGTTGCTTAGGCTGAGCCCTGTGGGGCGTTGCTTAGGCTGAGGCCCGTGCGGCGTTGCTTAGGCCGAGGACTATGCGGTGAGGCCTGTGCGGGCTTGCTGAGGCCTGTGCGGCGTTGCTAAGGCTGAGGACTGTGCAGCATTGAGGCCTGTGTGGCATTGGCTGGGCTGTGACCTGTGAGGTGTTTCATAGGCTGAGGCCTGTGCCGTGCCTCTGAGGCCTGTGCCATGCCACTGAGGCTGAAGCCTGTGAGGTGTTGCTTAGGCTGTGGCCTGTGTGGTGTTGCTTAGGCTGAGCCCAGTGTGGCGTTGCTTAGGCTGAGGCCTGTGCGGCGTTGCTTAGGCTGAGGCCTGTGCGGCGTTGCTTAGGCCGAGGACTATGATGTGAGGCCTGTGCGGCCTTGCTTAGGCTGAGGCCTGTGCGGCGTTGCTAAGGCTGAGGACTGTGCGGTGCTGCTTAGGCTGAGGTCTGTGTCATTCTGCTGACACCTGTGCAGCATTGGCTAGGCTGAGGCCTCTGCGGCATAGGCTAGGCTTATGCCTCTGCGGCATTGGCTAGGCTGTGACCTGTGAGGTGGTTCATAGGTTGAGGCCTGTGCCGTGCTGCTGAGGCCTGTGCCGTGCCACTGAGGCTGAAGCCTGTGAGGTGTTGCTTAGGCGGAGGCCTGTGTGGTGTTGCTTAGGCTGAGGCCTGTGCGGGGTTGCTTAGGCTGAGGCCTGTGCCGTGCCACTGAGGCTGAAACCTGTGAGGTGTTGCTTAGGCTGAGGCCTCTGTTTTGTTGCTTAGGCTGAGGCCTGTGTGGGGTTGCTTAGGCTGAGGCCTGTGCCGTGCCACTGAGGCCGAAACCTGTGAGGTGTTGCTTAGGCTGAGGCCTGTGTGGTGTTGCTTAGGCTGAGGCCTGTGTGGAGTTGCTCAGGCTGAGGCCTGTGCCGTGCCACTGAGGCTGAAACCAACCAGTGAGGTGTTGCTCAGGCTGAGGCATGTGCGGCGTTGCTTAGGCTGAGGCCTGTGCAGCATTGGGGTGTTGCTAAGGCTGAGGCCTGTGCGGTGTTGCTTAGGCTGAGGACTGTGCGGTGCTGCTTAGGCTGAGGCCTGTGCGGCGTTGCTTAGGCTGAGCCCTGTGGGGCGTTGCTTAGGCTGAGGCCCGTGCGGCGTTGCTTAGGCCGAGGACTATGCGGTGAGGCCTGTGCGGGCTTGCTGAGGCCTGTGCGGCGTTGCTAAGGCTGAGGACTGTGCAGCATTGAGGCCTGTGTGGCATTGGCTGGGCTGTGACCTGTGAGGTGTTTCATAGGCTGAGGCCTGTGCCGTGCCTCTGAGGCCTGTGCCATGCCACTGAGGCTGAAGCCTGTGAGGTGTTGCTTAGGCTGTGGCCTGTGTGGTGTTGCTTAGGCTGAGGCCTGTGTGGGGTTGCTTAGGCTGAGGCCTGAGCCGTGCCACTGAGGCTGAAACCTGTGAGGTGTTGCTTAGGCTGAGGCCTGTGTGGGGTTGCTTAGGCGGAGGCTTGTGCCGTGCCACTGAGGCTGAAACCGGTGAGGTGTTGCTTAGGCTGAGGCCTCTGTGGTGTTGCTTAGGCTGAGGCCTGTGTGGGGTTGCTTAGGCGGAGGCTTGTGCCGTGCCACTGAAGGTGAAACCTGTGAGGTGTTGCTTAGGCTGAGGCCTCTGTGGTGTTGCTTAGGCTGAGGCCTGTGTGGGGTTGCTTAGGCGGAGGCTTGTGCCGTGCCACTGAGGCTGAAACCGGTGAGGTGTTGCTTAGGCTGAGGCCTGTGTGGCGTTGCTTAGGCTGAGGCCTGTGTGGGGTGGCTGAGGCCTGTGTGGCGTTGCTTAGGCTGAGGCCTGGGTGTGGTTGCTTAGGCTGAGGCCTGTGCTGTGCCACTGAGGCTGAAACCTGTGAGGTGTTGCTTAGGCTGAGGCCTTTGTGGCGTTGCTTAGGCTGAAACCTGTGTGGCGTTGCTTAGGCTGAGGCCTGTGTGGAGTTGCTCAGGCGGAGGCCTGTGCCGTGCCACTGAGGCTGAAACCTGTGAGGTGTTGCTTAGGATGAGGCCTGTGTGGCGTTGCTCAGGCTGAGGCCTGTGTGGCGTTGCTCAGGCTGAGGCCTGTGTGGGGTTGCTTAGGATGAGTCCTGTGGAGAGTTGCTTAGGCTGAGATCTGTGAGGTATTGGTTTGGCTGAAACGTAAGAGGTGCTGCTTAATCTGAGACCCGGCCAGCGTTGGTTAAGTTGAGACCCGTGAAGCGTTGGTTACGCTGAGACCGTGAGGTGTAGCGTCAGGCTGGTATGTGTGAGGTCTGGGTTAGGCTGGGATCTGTGAGGTGAGATGTTGGTGAGGTAGAGTCCTGTGAGATGTGTGGGCCTGAGATTGGTGAGGTGTAGGTGAGGAGGAGAGCCGCGCGGTGCTGGATAGGAAGCACGCAGTTTGAGGTCTGGGTTAGGCTGCGGTCTGTGGGGTGAGATGTTGCTGAGGTAGAGTCCTGTGTGAGATGTATGTTGGGCTGAGATCAGTGAGGAGCTGGTAAGGCGGAGAGCTCTGTTTGGGTTTCTCTTCCGGTGTGCACAGCTCCAGCGCACCCGGGCCTCCTCTCCTCGTCTCACCTCTCGTCTGTGTGACATCACTGCTTGCACAGATGAGGGCTGCTCTCTTCCCAGTGGGGGATGCTCGCTCTGTCTGCCGCCAGGGAGGGACACCTCTGGTGCTGAGGCTCAGAAGGGAGCGAGAAGTGCGGCTAAGAGACATGTAGGCGACGGGCGGAGGCAGGAGGCTGCGCCTACCTGCCAGAAGAGGTCTGTGCACTGGGGCGTCTGCCTGTGCCAGGGAGTGATTCACTGCAGCGCTGGGATATTTATAGACAAAGAAGGAAGGGTGGGGGGATAGATAGAAGGAGGGCAGTGTGTGAGGGCAGTGTGTGAGGACAGTGTGGCAGAGAGGGGCTCGGGCAGCCGGACAGAGGGGTGGGGTGGCAGGTGGAAGTGAAGTGAGAAGTATCTGTGAGATGGGAGTCCTCGCCTGTTCCAGGAATAGTGCTCTGTATCTAGCTCTGCAGGGCTCGGCTCTGTGCGCCTCGGCAAAGGGTTGTACTATGTATCGGGCTGTGTGACAGTGCCAGACTTCAAAGGCGCCCAGGTGGACTCTGTACCTGGCTATGCGGGGAGTTGGGCTCTGTGCTCCTGCTCCAGGTGTGCTGTGTATCTAGCTAAGCCAGGCTTGGCTTTCTGTGCGCCTGCACCAGGTGCTGTGCTGTGTATCTAGCCATGTTGGGGCTTGGCTCTCTGAGCGCCTGCAGAAGGTGTACTGTGTATCTGGCTATGCAAGGACTTGTGCGCCTGGTGTGCTGTGTATTAGGCTGGGCAGGGCATTCATTCTCTGTGCGCCTGCACCAGGTGTGCTGTGTATTCAGCTATGAAGGAGCTTGGCTCTATGTGCGCCAGCTCCAGGAGTGCTCAGTATGTGGCTATGAAGGAGCTTGGCTTTCTGTGCGCCTGCACCAGGTGCTGTGCTGTGTATCTGGCAAAGCCAGGCTGGACTCTCTGTACACCTGCACCAGGTGCTGGAATGTGTATCTGGTTATGCGGGGGCTTGACTCTCTGTGCGCCTGCACCAGGTGCTGTGCTGTGTATCTGGTTATGCAGGGGCTTGGCTCTCTTTTAGCCTGCACTAGGTGTGGCGTGTATCGGGCTATGCAAGATCCTGGCTCTGTGCTCCTGCTCCAGGTGTGCTGTGTATCTGGCTATGCGAGGCTTGGCTCTGTGCACCTGCACCAGGTGCCGTGTATCGGGCTATGCGAGAGCTTGGTTCTGTGCTCCTGCTCCAGGTGTACTCTGTATCTGGCTATGCGAGAGCTTGGTTCTGTGCTCCTGCTCCAGGTGTACTCTGTATCTGGCTATGCGAGAGCTTGGCTCTGTGCTCCTGATCTAGGTTTGCTGTGTATCTAGCAATACAGGGGCTTGGCTGTCTGTGCACCTGCACCAGGTGTGCTGTGTATCAAGCTATGTAGGGGTTTGACTCTCTGTGCTCCTGCTCCAGGTGTACTCTGTATCTGGCTATGTGAGAGCTTGGTTGTGTGCTCCTGCTCCAGGAGTACTCTGTATCTGGCTATGCCAGAGCTTGGCTCTGTGCTTCTGCACCAGGTGTGCTGTGTATCCAGCTATGTAGGGGCTTGACTCTCTGTGCTCCTGCTCCAGGTGTACTCTGTATCTGGCTATGAGGGAGCTTGGCTCTGTGCTCCTGCTCCGGGTGTGCTGTGTATCTGGCTATGCAGGGGCTTGGCTTTCTGTGCACCTGCCCCAGGTGTGCGGTGTATCCAGCCATGAAGGAGCTTGGCTCTATGTGCGCCAGCTCCATGGGGTTCTGTGTATCCGGCTATGCAGGGGATTGGTTCTTTGTGTGCCTGCACCAAGTGTGTTGTGTATCTGGCTATATGAGAGCTTAGCTCTGTGCTCCTGCTCCAGGTGTACTCTGTTTCTGGCTATGCAGGGGCTTCTCTCCCTGTGCGCCTACTCCAGGTGTGCTGTGTATCTAGCCATGTGGGGTTTTAGCTCTCTTTTAGCCTGCACTAGGTGTGCTGTGTATCGGTCTATGTAGGGGCTTGACTCTCTGTGCTCCTGCTCCAGGTGCACTCTGTATCTGGCTATGCGACAGCTTGGCTCTGTGCTCCTGCTCCAGGTGTGCTGTGTATCTGGCTATGTGGGGTCTCGGCTCTCTGTGTGCCTGCACCAGCTGCTGTGTATCTGGCTATGCAAGGCTTGGCTCTGTGCGCCTGCACCAGGTGCTGTGTATCTGGCTATGTAGGGGTTTGGCTCTCTATGCACCTGCTCCAGGTGTGCTATGTATCTGGCTATGCGAGAGCTTGGCTCTCTGTGCCCTGCACCAGGTGTGCTATGTATCTGGCTAAGCAGGGGCTTGGCTCTCTGTACTCCTGCTCCAGGTGTGCTATGTATCTGGCTATGCAGGGGCTTGGCTGTCTGTGCTTCTGCTCCGAGTGTGCGGTGTATCAGGCTATGCAAGAGCTTGGCTCTCTGTGCTCCTGCTCCAGGTGTAGTCTGTATCTGGCTATGTGAGAGCTTGGTTGTGTGCTCCTGCTCCAGGTGATGTGTATCTGGCTATGTAGGGGCTTGACTCTCTGTGCTACTGCTCCAGAGGTGTACTCTGTATCTGGCTATGTGAGAGCTTGTTTCTGTGCTGCTGCTCCAGGTGATGTGTATCTGGCTATGTGAGAGCTTGGCTCTGTGCTCCAGCACCAGGTGTGCTGTGTATCTGGCTATGCAGGGGCTTCTCTCTTTGTGCGCCTGCACCAGGTACTGTGGTTGAGGCTATGTAGAGGCTTGGCTCTCTGTGCACCTGCACCAGTTGCTGTGTATCTGGCTAGGCAGGGGCTTCTCTTTGTGCGCCTGCTCCAGGTGTGCTGAGTATCTGGCTAAGCAGGGGCTTCTCTCTCTGTGCGCCTGCTCCAGGTCTGCTGTGTATCTAGCTATGTGGGGGTTTGGCTATCTTTTAGCCTGCACTAGGTGTGCTGTGTATCTGGCTATGTAGGGGCTTGACTCTGTGCGCCTGCACCAAGTGTACACTGTATCTGACTACATGAGAGCTTGGTTCTGTGCTCCTGCTCCAGGTGTGCTGTGTATCTGGCTATGTGGGGTCCCGGCTCTCTCTGCGCCTGCACCAGCTGCTGTGTATCTGGCTATGCAGGGGTTTGACGCTCGGTATGCCTGCTTTTTGGTGTGGTGTGTATCTGCTGTGCAGGGGATTCCTTCGCTGTGCGCCTGCGCCAGGTGCTGTGCTGTGTATCTGGCTATATGGTGGCCTGGCTCTCTGTGCACCTGCACTAGGTTTTCTGTGTATCTGGCTATGAAGGAGCTTGTCTCTATGTCTCGTACTCGAGAGAACCGGCGTGAGGTGGCAGTTAGAGGATAAGATTTGGCTTCGTTTGTCACGTTGGGGACTAATTACTCCGGATTAATGCACGAAATTCTCTGCACCCTCAGGATAGAAAATTGTATTAGCCCATGCCGGAGGTTCGTTGTGGGTCGGAATTAACACCACACGTGAACAGTACTTAATTCAACGTAATCAGCCTTGAAAAAGTTGCATGTACATAGAACATAAAGCGACAAAACATGTGTTGGCTTTGGCTTTGACTTCTCGACCAGTCACATGACTGACTTACCAAAAGAAAACGTCATAGGAATTAAAGAGTGAAGAACACAAAGAAACCTGCTGTGAACTGTGGATTCTTGACCTGTTTTTTACATTGCTATAATTATTACTCATTTACTGAATTGTGATAACTTACGTGTGCTAAGGATCGATTCTAATAATTGTCTCTATGTGCACCTGCACCAGCTGTGCTGTGTATCTGGCTGTACGGAGGGCTTAGCTCTATGTGCGCTTGCACCAAGTGTGCTGTGCATCAGACTACGCAAGGGCTTGGCTCTCTGTGCTCCTTTGCCAGATGTGCTGTGTAGCTGGCTGTGAGGATACCCAGCTCAGTGTGAGCCAGCAATACCAAAGGGGATGATGGACGGAGCGTTAGAGCAAATCAAACACTCACCCCAGTCAACTGATCTGGGTTTGATCCATCATCGTTCTTTAGCTCACTCCACCACCCCAGTTCAGACATGGCCATATGCAAATCAGTCTTGACCCTGTGCCTCATGGGAACAGTCCAGCCCGAACTGCCAAGCCATGCTTCCCTGGATGGGAAACAAGTATCCTGGGACCGGTTTCGGATTCATAACCCTCATCAGCCAGGCTATCTTGAATCCAGTGGCAAAGTGAGCAAGGGACCCACGTCTGGGCAAACCGTGCCAACTTAGGGCGAACAAAGCGATACCAAAGGGGATGATGGACGGAGCTTTAGAGCAAATCAAACACTCACCCCCAGTCAACTGATCTGGGTTTAATCAATCATCATTCTTTAGCTCACTCCACCACCCCAGTTCAGACATGGCCATATGCAAATCACCCTGTGCCTCATGGGAAGAGTCCAACCCGAACTGCCAAGTCATGTCTTCCCTGGACCGGAAAAAAGCATCATGGGACTGGTTTCGGGTTCATAACCCTCATCAGCCAGGCTATCTTGAATCCAGTGGCAAAGTGAGCAAGGGACCCACGTCTGGGCATACCCTGCCAACTTAGGCCGAACAAAGCGATACCAAAGGGAATGATGGACGGAGCGTTAGAGCAAATCAAACACTCACCCCCAGTCAACTGATCTTGGTTTAATCCATCATTATTCTTTAGCTCACTCCACCACCCCAGTTCAGACATGGCCATATGCAAATCAGTCTGACCCTGTGCCTCATGGGAACAGTCCAGCCCGAACTGCCAAGTCATGTCTTCCCTGGACCGGAAAAAAGCATCATGGGACTGGTTTCGGGTTCATAACCCTCATCAGCCAGGCTATCTTGAATCCAGTGGCAAAGTGAGCAAGGGACCCACGTCTGGGCATAGCCTGCTAACTTAGGGCGAACAAAGCGATACCAAAGGGAATGATGGACGGAGCGTTAGAGCAAATCAAACACTCACCCCCAGTCAACTGATCTTGGTTTAATCCATCATTATTCTTTAGCTCACTCCACCACCCCAGTTCAGACATGGCCATATGCAAATCAGTCTGACCGTGTGCCTCATGGGAACAGTCCAGCCCGAACTGCCAAGTCATGTCTTCCCTGGACCGGAAAAAAGCATTATGGGACTGGTTTCGGGTTCATAACCCTCATCAGCCAGGCTATCTTGAATCCAGTGGCAAAGTGAGCAAGGGACCCACGTCTGGGCATAGCCTGCTAACTTAGGGCGAACAAAGCGATACCAAAGGGAATGATGGACGGAGCGTTAGAGCAAATCAAACACTCACCCCCAGTCAACTGATCTGGGTTTAATCCATCATCATTCTTTCGCTCACTCCATCACCCCAGTTCAGACATGGCCATATGCAAATCAGTCTGACCCTGTGCCTCATGGAAACAGTCCAGCCCGAACTGCCAAGCCATGTCTTCCCTGGACCGGAAAAAAGCATCCTGGGACTGGTTTCGGGTTCTTAACCCTCATCCGCCAGGCTATCTTGAATCCAGTGGCAAAGTGGCCCAGATCTCTGTATTTGGGTGAATGTATGACATTGTTCTGCATTCTGTCCATCAACTGTTGTTTTTGCATTTGTCACCCCGAGTGGGACGGGTATGCTCAGATGTGAGTCTCGTGCTCTCCATGCCACTGGAATCAAGCTATCCTGGCTGATGAGGGCTGAAAGTCCGAAACCGGTCCTAGGATGCTTGTTTACGGTCCAGGGAGGACCTGGCTTGGCATTTCGGGCTGGACTGTTCCCATGGGGCACAGGGTCAAGACTGATTTGCATATGGCTGGGTTCAAACTGGAATGGCATGGTGAGCAAAAAAACGATGGATGTAGGCCCAGATCTCTGTACTGGGGTGAATGTATGACATTGTTCTGCATTCTGTCCATCAACTGTTGTTTTTGCATTTGTCACCCCGAGTGGGACGGGTATGCTCAGACGCGAGTTCCGTGCTCTCCATGCCACTGGAATCAAGCTATCCTGGCTGATGAGGGCTGAAAGCTCGAAACCGGTCCTAGGATGCTTGTTTTCGGTCTAGGGAGGACCTGGCTTGGCAGTTCGGGCTGGACTGTTCCCATGGGGCACAGGGTCAAGAATGATTTGCATATGGCTGGGTTCAAACTGGAATGGCATGGTGAGCAAAACAACGATGGATTTAGGCCCAGATCTCTGTACTGGGGTGAATGTATGACATTGTTCTGCATTCTGTCCATCAACTGTTGTTTTTGCAGTGTGAGCCAGCAGCAGGTGCTGTGTCGCTGGCTATGCGGGGGCTTGGCTTTGTGTGCAACTGCGCACGGTGCTGTATTGATATGTGATGTAGGTGTGGCTAGTTCAAGTGCAGTACTGAAGATTGTCTTCCCTTGGACATTGTGCGCTTACTTTTCAATGTCATTTATTCTGCGTGTGTGTTTGTGCAAGAGGTTTACTCCTTACAGGGTATTTAGTAGAATAAAGAATCAGGAGTATCAGGGACTGAGAAGCCAAACTAATTCATCTTCACTAGGGGTGTGGCCTCATACACTTCCACCAAGACTAATGAAAGGCCAAATTTCCTCAAAGGAGTGAGTACAGTTCAGTGAAAAAGCCTTATAACTCAATAAAAAGCAACAAAACTCCACAAAATAATCAGTGGAACGGACTCAAAAGTTTGTGTATTGATGTTAGAACCGGCGGTCTCTAGTTGGCAGAGGTATACACTTCTGACAAATAGGGACCCACCAACTCTAGTCAGGGCAAGGGGTTTACACACTCAGATAACCCCTGCTTACCCCCTTGGTAGCTTGGCAGAGCAGACAGGCTTATCTCAGAGGCAGTGTGTTAAGCATTTATGACCACATACAGTAATAAAGTGAATACACTACAAATGGACACAACACAGGAGTGATTATAAAAATAGTATTTTTATATAAGGCTTAGCACAAGACCAAATAACGACAAAATATACCACAATCTTAATAAATACTCTTTGGAAGGAAAAATAGTAGTTCAGGTAAAGTTTCTTCTTAGGAAATGGTTCTTTAGCAACAAAAGTAAGTATTCTTCTGAAACACAGTTCTTGGCAACAATGTGACCCCCACAGGAGTCACACGACGTCGAGTTTACGATATTCCCAAGGTTCGGCGTCGACCGCGAGGAGCGCTACGTCGAGCCTGGAGTTGCAACAGAACCCACAAACACAGTACCTTTGGAAATGAAGAAAACGATGATCCACGGCGTCGAGAAGCCGGCGTCGAGGTCGGCGTCGATCGTGCCTCGGATTCGGGTCGATCCGCAGCGGCGTCGAGAGGTGTCAGGCCGGAGCAGCACTCACGGCGTCGAGAAGGGCGTCGAGTCGATGCGATCAGCAGCGGCGTCGAGACGGGGTCGCTTAGAGCTGGAGCTGATACTCACTACTCAGTGGCGTCGATACCGGCGTCAAGACGGGGTCACTTGGAGCTGGAGCCGATCCTCACTACTCCTGGCGTCGCTACTGGCGTCGATCGGGCCCGGCGGCCGGCGTCGAAGACTCGGAACACTGGAGCCGTTACTCACGATGTCGAGCTGGATTCGGCGGCGTCGAGACTGCAGATTTCCCCTGTGCACTGGAAATAACACTTTCCAGCAACCAGCAATTCAGTAGAGGGTGAAGTCCTTTGGCCCTGTGACTTCAACAGGAGGCTGGCACTCTTCCAGCCCTTGGAGATTTTCTAGCAAGCTTTTGAGAGTACACACCAAGTTCCTCTCTCCTTGTTCCTTGGCAAAAATAAAGAAGCAGCTCTAGGTTCCCCCCAGCAAACAGCACACTGGCAGAAGGGGGAGGCAAGTCCTTAGATCAGCAGGCTTCTTGTCCTTGGTGGAGGTTTCCTTGTCAGAAGTGATCTGAGTTCTTGGTTCAGGGGTCCTTCTCTTATACCCCTTTTCTGCTTTGTTCCCTTTGTCCAAGCAGGGAAATTCCCCCCATCCCAGGTTTGTTGTGGGTGTTGCCAGGCAGAGGCACCTGGCCTATTCACTGAGCAGGGCAGGGTCCTCAGCCGCCCGGCAGGAGGTGGAGCCAGCATTGTGTCAGGCAGGGCAGGCTATCAGGGACTACTCTTCCCCCACTCTAAGTGTAGATGCCTCATTCACCCCACACTGACTCATTCAGACCTCTGGAGCAACCCAGCCCCTGACACACACACCAAACCAGCAGAGACCGGTAGATAGTTGGACAAGAAAATAGCCACTTTCTAAAAGGGCTATTTTCAAACACAGAATTTAAAAACCATCCATCCTAAAGGGTGTGTTATTAAATTCTGAGTTCAGGGATACTAAACTCGACCTGCTACCATGCTCCCTGAGTCAGATAGATTGTAATGGAGTTAATAATCAGTCTGCCCATTCTGGCGTATTGGAGGCAGGTAGCCCTTCAATAGTGAAAAACGAAAATGGCTGTATTTCACTATTAGGTCATGCCACACACATCAGGGCATGACCTACCTTTTACCAACAATGCACCCAGCCCTAGGGCCTACCATAGAGGTGTCTGAAATGTGGCAAAGTGAAGGTTTTAGAGACTGGCAAGTAGGTTTCCTTGCCAAGTCGACATTGCAGTCAGGGACTGCACGCAGGCTCTGCGGTGGCAGGCCTGGGACACATTTTGCAAGCTGCTTCCGTGGGTGGCACAACCAGTGCTGCAAGCCCACCAGCAGCAGTTAACTTACATGCCCTTGGCACACGCGGTGCACTAGACTAGGGTCTGAACAGTAAGTCAACCAAGCCAATCATGGTAACACCAATCAATGTATCAATTTAACATAGGGAGCACTTGCACTGTGGCACTGATCAGCAGTGGCACAGTGCCCAAAGCAATATTCCAGCAAAAACATCGTAAACAGAGGAGGCCAACAGAAAAAAATGGAGGAGAGACTCATGCCAATGATGCCAGGTCTAACAATTGATATGAACTTAACAAAATATAAATTCATTAGAACGCAATAAAAAGCCAACGAAAGCTCATATAAAGTCAATGCAACTCAATGAAACTGCAATGGGCCTCAATGAAAAATTAGAGTACTGAACTGAGCTTAAAAAAACATGTGAAACTGAATGGAAAGCCATGTAACCCAATACAAAGCCACTGGAACTTAATGAGAAGCCAGTGCTCCACATTCAAAGCTAATGTGGTCCAATATGAAGTCAACAGAACTCAAAAACTTGTCGATAGACCTCAGTGAATAGGGAAGTTCAATAAAAAGATCAACAGAACTGAATGAAAAGCCAAGGAAACTCAATGATCAATATAACTCAATAAAACGCCATTGGCACTCAATGAAAAAACAACAAACCCCATATAAAGTTAATGCAACTCAATGGAACTGAAATGGACCTCAATGAAAGGTTAGTGCACTCAATTGAACTTAAAACACCAGTGAAACTGAATGAAAAGCCACGAACCCCAATACAAAGCCATTGGAACTTATTGAAAAGTCAGTGCTCCCAATGATAAGCTAATGTGGACCAATATCAGGTCAACAGAACTCAATGAATAAAAGCCAAGAAAATTCAACAGATGGTCAGAAAAACTCAATGAAAAGTCAATGTAACTCAATGAAAAGCTACTAAAACGCAATAAAAAGTCAATGTAACAATGAAAAGCCACTGAAACTCAATGAAAAGCCACTGAAACACAATGAAATGGCACTGAAACTCAATGAAATGGCACTGAAACTCAATGAAATGGCACTGAAACTCAATGAAATGGCACTGAAACTCAATGAAAAGTCAATGTAACTCAATGAAAAGTCACTGTAACTCAATGAAAAGTCAATGTAACAACGAAAAGTCAATGTAACTCAATGAAAAGCCACTGTAACTCAATGAAAGGTCAATGTAACTCAACGAAAAGGCAGTGAAGCACAATGTAACTCAATGAAAAGTCAATGTAACTCAATGAAAAGTCAATGTAACTCACTGACAAGTCAATGTAACTCAATGAAAAGCCACTGGAACTCAATGAAAAGTCAATGCAACTCAACGAAAAGCCAGTGAAGCTCAAAGTAAAATTAGTACACCTCAATGAAAAGCCAGTTGAGCCTAGTAAATAATAATGGAACTCAATTAAATACTAATAGTGGTACATGAAAAAAAATTGAACTTGATGAAAATTCAATGGCTAAAGGCCCCAGTAGCTCAATGAACCCATACGGCTCAAGGAAAAGGCAATAGATCTCAACGGCAAACGGAGGGAAATCAATGGATAGCCAGTGAAACTACATGAAAAGTCAATGGGCCTCAACACATGCTGCAATCCTCAAAATCCACGACTTTATCTAACTCATATAACCAGCGGAGCTCTGCCTGTGCTTGAACAGCACCAAAATGAAGATCCTACATGCTGTCCCCGAAAAACCTGAGAATCTTGAAACAACCCCACTCTCAAGGCCCTCCTGGATGCCATCTCAACTAGTCAAAACCTTGGAGTCATTTTTAACACCGAGCTACACTTCTCTGTTCAGGTCTATTGTCATCAAGAATGGGTTGTGCCGTCTCTGTTGTCTCTGTGGGTATTCTCACCCTAATGCAAACTAATGACTAAGGGTCATATGCTCAAGAATTTATAATTGTGATTTCCTAATTGAGGTTCTGATTGAATTGCAATTAGGAAATTGCGATCCCTGGCGTAAGAAAACGAACATCTTTCAAATATCGATTCGACCTACCTCATGAATACTAATGAGGTAGGTCACAGTTTGCAAGCCATTAGGAATTGCAGCAATTACAGGGATGGTGGCCTGTTAGGGTCAGCAGACGACCATTGCCGTGATTGTTTTTTAATAAAACAATCTTTATTCTTTTTTTTTTTTTAACAATGCAGCCTGTTTTCATGAAAAGAAAACGGGATGCATTTCAAAACGAAAACGTTTCATTTTTTTAAGAGTAGACAGAGGTCTGTGGGACCACTGCCTGCTCTTAAAAAATATTTGTGTTAACATTCACAAAGGTGAAGGGGTCCCTTGGGGACCCTTTCCCCATTTGTGAGTGGTAAAACATTTATACATACCACTGTGATTCGGTATTTGGAAGGGACGCCATGAGCAAGTGACTTCCAAATACCGAATCACTAAGCCAAGTTGCAATTTGGTAACAAGTTACCGAATCACAATTTGGTATATGTACATTATAAATTGCTTTTTTACTGTTGCAAAGGGACCAATTCCATTAATCGTCCCGTTTCCCACCTTAAAAAAGTATTGTCCGTATGCCACTATATCTCTTATTATGGCTGTGGCTCTCTCACTCCTCAACTAATGCCACAGAGTCCATGGAGGCCTCCAGGCCAAGATCTTCAGCAAACTACCAATAGCCCAAAAGTTTGCTACTCAACTCACTCTTACCTCGAAGGGCTCCAATCACATCACCTAGCTTTAAAATGACTCCTCTGGGTGCCTGTCAAATAAAATGTCGAAATAAAAACCCTCTGATGGCACATAAAGCCTTGCCCTCACTACCACCAAGTACATTGCCAAACCTTTCTTTCCCTACATCCTTACCACACAACTATAGTTAGCCTCCAAACACCATCTCACAATACCCATCACTGTCTGGGACACGTCACTACATCATGAAGGCTCCACCCTCTGGATCCTGGATGTAGTCATCATCATCATCATGGAATCAACATCAGATCCTATTGATAGCAACTGAAGTCCTAACTCTTGCCACATGTTTGTGTCTTAATTATGTTTAATTGACCTTTAGATCCTCCGTTCCCTCTTTTTGTCCATCTAGCACTCTGTAGTTCCTTTGCTCGCATGAGTGCCTTAGGAAAAACAACACAATGAAAGAAACAAACAGATTTGAACTTAATTAAAAGTCACTGCCACTCAGTGAAAAACTCTAATGGCGTCTAATACAATGCAATTGGAACTACAAAGATGCAAGGGAATCTCAATTAAACACCAATGAAACTTAAAACAAAGCAGGGAAACTCAACAAAAATATTATGGATTTCAAGGAACAAACCATGACGTTAAAAATCAAAGTAAGTTGAACAAGATGTTCCTTGAAACCTTCTTTAATGTAAAACTAGAGAATATGAACTCTTTGAAAGGCAAAAGGCCAGATGTACAAAGCATTTTTGCAGTTGCAAATGCTTTTTCTAATGTACAAATTCTGAATCAGTAACTTGTTACTGAATCGCATTTTGCATTTGCGATTCATAATTTGGAAGTGCCTTCCAAATACCTAATCGGTATGGTATATATTACTGTTTGGCAACCGAATTCCCATCACAAAATAGTAATTCTTTATCACCAGTTTAAAAATGTTGGTAACCCATTTACAAAGTACAAAGGCATCCCAGACAGTGCTCAGGCAGTGCCTGGGAGCCTGTGGTTTTTCTCCAACCTGGCTGTGCAACACAGCTGGGTTAGAGAAATAGAAGTGTGCATGTTTGTTTGGCCGGCCTAAGACGAATGGCAAAACTGACATGCGCACGTCTAAGTGTCCACCACTCCTCTCTGTGATTGCTCGGCACTGCACGCATGCCTCATTAAATTATATTATTGTTTTATTATGAATTTATTTTTCTGGAACCAGTGGGGTGACGCTCCTCCGCCATTACGGAAGAGCCGCCCCTGGCTGCTACGGGACACTGCTATGAGCCAAACCATTAGTAAGAGTAATGATTGGAAATCTTTAACTGAATTGAAGAGGTCACAAGTTAAAACCCTACTTAATGGAGCAATTATGACTAAGTATTAGCGTGGGAATGCAGCACCCAGAGGACACACTGTAAGAAATGAGCCCCGCATTTTTCTCGAGCATACTGAGTTTTAAAATAAATGCCTCTTAGTGGCTTGGAAGTGCACTAGGGATGGGTGGGTACTGATTGTATAAACAGCAAAAAGACTTTCTGATGCATTGTTAGTCAAGATTAAGATCAGCGAGTCGGCATTAAAAAAAAACCTTTCCACCGCCATGCTCGAAAAGAAGCTTGTTGAGACAAACAGAGGACAACAGAGTTCAAAGACTTTCAGGCCCAGTCCAAGATTGCAAATCTCCAGAAGGATCTGAAATATTTCTCAATGGATGGGCCCTACTTGAAACCATATTATAAAGGTATGGAATCTGACTGGAGTGACAGTGAATGTTCAAAAACCAAGCGAGGCAGAAGAGATAAACAGAAGTTGATACCAACACAGATAAAACAATCCACCTTACGTCCCTCTAAAATTTCAGCTACCTATATTTTGATGGAATCTGTGGATGAATCACCAACAAATTACACAACTAGCTGTCTCTTGGTTCCCTCAGACTACCTCACCTTTATTAGGCAGAGGGAGGGGTACCGGGGCAGGGTAGAGAAGAGAGCAGCGGGAACATTGTAACAACCGAGAGGACACCGAACAGAGCATGTCAACACCACAAGCAGGCCCTAGCAAACTTTAACTTCAGTAATAAAACTAAGTGACCATGTTTTCGCGGAGACTCAACTACAATATTGAATATTGAAATATGGCCATTGTACCGACACCAAAAGGAGACTTATTTGGCTTGAGAAAAGACATTTTTGATGTTTATCAAAGGTGAGATTGAAGGGTGTTTTTTGCTAATAAGGAAATGGAACACATGGAAATTGAGAGGAACACAGGCCCCGTCAGAAAATGTGCCCCATGAGTTATTGGCCTGTGAACAAGCACTGACTAAGGACCTTGACACTCTGAGAGATAAACCAACTAAACACTTCCACAACCTGCCAAACGTGGAACGAGGCTTTAGGAGAACATGGCAAACTTGATTCTGTGATCATCAAGCCCTTGATAAGGATAGAGCCAAGTTAATAATGCCTGTCCAGATGTATAGAGAAGAATGTCTCCGACAACTACATGACATTAGGAATTACAGAAAACTAGAGAGACCCTCAAAAGTCATCATGGAGGATGTGGAATACTGTGTAAAAAATGCAGAAGAGAACAAATGGATCACCAAACAGCAAGAAGAATTCCTCCTTGAAAAACAACCACGAGTTCCTTATTTCTATATCATCCCAAAAGTGCACAAAATAAAGATTGCACTCCCCGGGAAACCAATTGTTTCTGGAATTGGCTCAGTATTGGAAGCACTATTGAAGTTTGTTGATCACTTCTTCAGGCCACGCATCATCCAGATGCCATGGTGAATGAAAGATACAAACAAGCATTTGCAATGCAATAGGTCTCCAATGTACGCAAGACCTATTGCATTGCAAATGGTTGGCACCTTGGCATCATAGACAACAGGAGGGAGGATGGGGGGAGAAAGCATGGACATCTGTAGGGAGGGAGGGAGAGCAGGGGGGGAGAAGGCACTGACAACGGGCGGGCGGGTAGAGGAGAGGAGAAGGCACGGACAACGGGATGGAGGGCAGGGAGGGGAAAAGAAGGCACGGACAACGGGAGGGAGGGGGGAGGGGGGAAGAAGGCACCTAAACACACATTTATCTGGTACGTCTCCTGCGGCGGGCTCTGGCTCCAAAAGGAAATAGTACACACCCCGTGTAACAACCAAGTAAAGGGGACAGTAGCCATGGGAGGATACAAATGACGACATGGCTGTACTAAGGTGGGACTAACAAGTCTCATAATCCGATTGCGCTCGACCTAAAACTATGGTAAACATCCTGGAAGGCATCAGATTTGATCCTTCAATACTGGCAGCTTGAGATGTGGAATCATTATACACCAGTGTACTCCAAGAGGAGTCACTGATAGTAACAGAAAAACTATTGACAGCATCAACCTGGAACTCCATCACACCCATTAGACTTCACTCTAGATTGTGCTCACATGGCACTGGCTCGCAAATTCTTCAAATTTGAGAATGAGTTTTTTCCCACAAACTCATGCCACTTCTATGGGCGGCATATTTGCCCCAAGTTTAGCATGCCTGTATGTTGATCACTTTGAAACTGAGTATATGCTGAACCATGCCAACCCCTTTAAGAAACACAACCAAGTATGGAAACAATATATAGATTATATTTTTGTAATCTGGGGAGCCACCAATAAACAGGTTTAAGGAATTTTCAAGATAGGTCAACAACATCAATCGGTACCACAAGTTCATTATCACTATGAGCAAGGAAGAGATCTCATACTTACATCTACTGATAAAGATGCAAGATGATACATGGAGATGTGAAGTATATTACAAAAACACGGATAGGAACAATCTTCTCGATTTTGACAGTTTCCATCCAAGGTTACTCTGTGAAAATGTATCAGTCGAGCAGTTTCTGAGATTCAGACAGGAGTGAACCAAGAAATGGGATTTTGATACACATGCTGATAAATCACTATCAAACTGCTAGAACAACAGTACCCACTAAAAATCATAAAGGAGGAAGAAAAAGAGCTAGGAACAACTCTTGAGATCAACTGCTACAATCTTCCAGTAGACGGGCAATGGACCACCTTGTATGGGTAACACTCGAAACAGTGAAGAGAATCATCAATAAGAATTGAAAGACTCTCAATTAAAGATCACTGACCTTTGAAAAAACAATGTTCTCTTTCAAGAGAGGCAAGTCATTGAAAGAAAACTGGTACATACCCAACCGAGAAATCATCCTACCAATACTTTGACAAACCTATGGAATATACCCAGCATTTCTGGGCATTCCCCTTGTGGTCACTGTAATATATACTCACTTACGGAAGGCAGCAAACAAATTGACCTTGGTTTGAAAATGCCTTGTTCTCTGAAATACCATACCAATTGTGAATTAAAGAACATGGTATACATTATGATTTGTAGCTGCGGTCTCAAGTATGTTGGGATGACAACAAGAAAAGTGAAACTAAGAATTAATGAACATCGGAACACATTTAGATGTAAAAAGGACGAAACTAAACTGATGAGACATTTTCTCTCATTGATAATGGTTTCAGATGGTATGTTAGGGACTAATGGTGTGTTCAAGCACAAATATGGAAAGTACATGATTCAAGTTTGAACAACTATCGATGTAGCGCTTGCAAACATCCAAGAATGGCTTAAACGATGCTGTGGCATGAATTCAGGTCTAGAATACTACCTACACAATCCGAGCACATAGGATGAGCCCATACCCCACTCTTTCCATTATAAGTCCACATTGGAAACTCCCAATGAGTCCATCTGGCACCATAACACCTAGCTATCAATCTAGAGCATATATATTTCCTTCGGAAGAAAACTTTTCCATTCCCGTAAGTGACCTAATTCCATTGTCCTACCATACAATATGGATTCGGATCATAATGACTTGCATAATTACCATGGCACAGCTCTAACCGGCACATCTAAGCATAACACAAACTTCATTGAGGGTCATTGGATTGATGTGTTATGATTAAGTCAGCTTTGTTCTCATAATAGCCCAGAAATGTGACAAATATAAAAGTTTTACAAAAGATCTGTAAGAGTCCCACTATGGCCTTTAATAAGTTAAGATGCATGCATATCAGCAACCCTCATCTCGCTAATGAAAATAATGTATTCCCTATTCATATTAGAGTGAAATACTTTCACTCATCACAGATTCTATGTCAGGACTGGAGATGAGGATTATGCCTTCTTTCTTCACTATATTATTACAGCAGCCATCACTTTAAAGATAAACACAAACTACATTGCCAATGAAGACATGGGGGGAAAAATGTAGTGAGAAAACATCCAACCGGAGAACAGTCTTATAATGTCTAATCAGGAGGCCCATAGCCCCAAAATAGTCCTTCCTCACTGGCCCTTCACCCTCTTTCTTTGCTGCTGTGCAGCAGAGATAAGTACCTCATCTTTCAGTGTTGTTCTGTTTATGGTGTTAACTCTGCTTTAATTGCAATATTTGCTGTTAAATTACTTACTTTGTTCACGCGGCGCCATTGCGTCTGTTTTGCTGCATGTTTTCGGGACTTTTCTTTTGCAGCGTCGGCCGCGGAGCGTTTTTGCTCCTACACGGCCTGTCCTGGTGCTGCTCATGGTGCTGACCTCCTGCCGCTAGAGGGCACTGGAGGCAGTGCAAGACCGCGACACGCTCGTTTCGAATTCCTCTGAGAGGAGTTCATTCGGCGCGCACTGTCTCCCGAGCTGCCGGCCTGAGGAGGACGCCCGGTGGAGTCAGTAAGCCCATCGAGCCGCATTTTGAATCTCAAGGCTGATAACGCGCTGCTTTGTTTAAGGCGCTGCTGCCAATGAGCAAATAGTTTGGCAGCAGAGTCTGTATAGCTTTTTTTGTGACACCCTTCTGGGTCTGTATTGTTAGGCCCCAGAGGCCTGAAGGGACACTATCCCAGGCCGGCCCCACATGTAGATATTGCACCAACGCAAAGCTTCCCGGGGCTGAGAACCCCCCTCAAATTTGGCGAGGCATTCGCATAAAGTTTAGGCTGACACCCAGCCCCAAATAATAATAAGGCTTATCACCTCTGTACAAAGCCTTGTGGTCCGTCACCCAGACCCTCTTTCTTAGCCTCTGTATTTCTTGCTATTCCTCCATAAAAACATGGACTAGGAGGATGAATTCCAAGGGATGCAAGACCCTCTGGCTGACCTCCCTTGGGATGATGACTTTTATGAGGCCATGGACGCCTCAAGTTATCGAGCAGTGGCGGAGGCCATGACCTTGTTGGAGGAGAGACTCTCTGGCCAGATTGCTCAGGCCTTTGAGAAATTGAACCCACAGCTCCTGCCCCCCCTCCCCCATAAGGCCTCAGGGTTTCTCCGTTGAGGGAAAACAGCTCAGCCCACCCCCAACCACCAGGGGGACCGGCCGAGCACTTTGCCAGGGACGGTTTTGGTTCCCAGTCCAGCCCTGGAAACAGCGCCAACCCCTACAAGCAGGCCTGCGATTTGGCGGTGGACTTGGATGCCTTTGACAGGCTCAAACAGGCTTTCCTGGCCAACCAACCTGTCTTGCCTGTAGGAGAGGAGTGTTTCCCTCCTCCTGTTGGTGCGGTCCCTCCCAATGCCGCAGGGGATGCAGATGATGATCCCGGTCCCTCCAGATTGTGGCTCCCCTCCCACCCCTCCAAGGGCACGTCAGACATGCTCCATCCTGACGACATCATTCACCCCCGATCTCCCGAATGGGCCACGGCCGACAAAGTCGGCAGTTATGTGACGGGGCGCATTTGGAGGCCACTGGAGAAAGAGGCCCGTAATTGCCTCCGGGTTGAGTGCCCCCGCCCGTCCCTAGAGGGGAGAGTGGCACTCACCCCGGAGATTGACCCACGTATGGCCACGTGCTTGCACAAGTTCATAAGAGATCCCAACAAGGGAATTGATAGGTCTTGGCTGGCATGCCAGGACAAGCTCCTGGACACTTTGGGCCCTCTCACAAAGATTCTGGACATGGCCGAAGAGGCCAAATTGACAGTCTGCTTAATTTCTCCTGAGACACTTTCAGGGTGGGCACAAAGGGCCATTATTTTCTTGGACAATGCAAATTGCGCCCGGTCCACGGAGCGTCGCCGCTCCCTTCTGATTAAGGTGGACCCCAAGCTGGGGGACCTGGCAGATTCGGAGGCAGGAGCCATTGCGCAGGGAGGGCTCTTCATGGAGCCATTTGTCAATACCTTTACCTCCCTTGACAAAGCCCAAACTTCCATTAGGAAAATGTTCCCTCGTGGTTTCCACGGGGCTGGTCGAGGTAGGGGCCGCTCCACTCACCAGAACCCTCCAAAAGGGCAACGCTCCAGGCAGTACCAGGACCAGTCCCGGTTTGGGAATTTCTATCCCACAAGAGGATGTTGTGGCAAAGGCCAAGGATACCGAGGAGCCGCAACCTCCTCAAGCCCCGGTGAGTGTTCTCCCTTCTTCCTGATTAAAAGTAGGGGCGACTGGCAAATTTTTTCCAGGCCTGGCTTTCCATCACAGGTGACGCGTGGGTACTCCAGACAGTTCAGGAATTCCACATAGAGTATCTTGGGGAGCCCTCCCAGTGGACCAGACACATCCTCATACAGTTCTCACAGTGAGAGGCCGCCCTAGTAGACGAGGAAGTCGCATCCCTCCTCAAAGGCGCTACTTCCCTTTCATCTCCTCATCCCAGCGGGTTCATCAGCAATATTTTTCTAGTCGACAAAACCGATGGGGGCCAAAGGCCGGTGATAAACATCAGCAAGTTCAACGAGTGGCTGGTTTACCACCTCTTCAAAATGGAGGGCATTCACCTCCTCAGGGATGTCCTACGGCCATTAGATTGGATGGTTCGGCTGGATCACAAAGATTTTCCCGCCTCACCAGCGGTTTCTCCAGTTCATATGGCGGCAACAGACGTACACATTTTTTCTCTCTTCCATTCTGCCTATCTTCAGCCCCTTGGTGCTTCACCAAGGTCCTCAAGCCAGTGATGGAATACCTGAGGGCTCTGGTTATACGAATGATCGTGCGCTTGGATAATCCGCTCTTAATGGGCCCATGCCAGCTGTTGACCCACCTCCGAATGGCAGTGGATCTACTTCAGAGCTGAGGCTTTGTGGTCAACAAGAAGAAGTCACTCTTAACGCCTTCTCAGAGTTTGACCTTTCTGAGGTTCGTAATAGACTCCACTTCATCCACTCTAAGTCTTCCTTCCAGAAAACTGTCAAAGATTTGGCACAAGTTGAGACGTACCCTCACCAAAAATCAGGTTTGTCTCCAAAAGCTGGCTCAGGTAGTGGGCCTCCTTTCTGCATCGATTCAGGCCATCTTCCAGGGACCTCTCCACTATTGGGCCCTGCAGCGTCAGAAGGCTACTTACCTACGCAGAGGGTACCGCTACTCTCACAAGGTCTTTCTGTCTGACGAGGCTTAAGAAGAAATCCTGTGGTGGTTAGACCACATGGAGGCCTGGAACGGCCGAGCAATTTTCGGTTCAACTCCAGATTTGGTCATGGAATCAGACGCCAGCAGGACAGGCTGGGGGGCCAGATGCAGCGCTTTTTCTAAGGGAGGTTCGTGGTCTCCAGAGGACGCGAAAGTTACACATCAACTGTTTGGCACTTCTAGCAGGTTCCTTTGGGGTCCGCTGTTGGACGAGAGATTCGATCCAGTCATGCGTCCTTCCGAAGATGGACAACATCTTGGCGGTTCGCTATATTAACCGCTTAGGGGGCACTTGGTCCAAAGCACTCTCAGACCTCTCCGCAGGTTTTTGGCAGTACTGCCTGGAACTTCAGGTATCGGTCACAGTGGAGTACTTGCCCGGGCGGGAGAACCAAGAGGCGGACTTCCAGTCTCGCAACTTCAGGGATTCCAGTCTTTGGAAGCTCGACCCGGAGATCTTTGTAATGTTGAACGACAGTTGGGGTCCACTCTCGGTGGACCTTTTTACCTCAAGACTGGACCACCAGCTGCCCTGCTTCTTCAGCTGGAGGACGGATCCACTAGCAGTGGCCACGGATGCCTTCCTCCAGGTCTGGAGTCAGGAGAAGGGGTACGCTTTTCCCCCTTCGCAATGATCACAAGGACGACAGCGCAGATCCGGAGACAACGGGCAGAGGTGGTTCTGATCAATCCCCTTTGGAGATAGCAAGTTTGGTTTCCAGTTCTTCTGGAACTTTCCTGGGATTCTCCAATCCTACTCTCCCAATTTCCAAATCTCCCCTTGAGTCCCGACAATGTTACGCATCCACTGATTCAGGGGAACTCATTGTGGCTTGTGGCAGATTACAGGGGACGATGGGAGGTCCCAGGCCTTTTGGAAATGGCTGAAGCCTTCATGTTCAAGGCTTGGGTGGGCAGTACTGTCAAAAGATACAGATGGGCCCGTTGGTGTATGCGACGTTGTCTTGATCACCTGGATGCAGGTGTAGTGCACATTCTGAATTTTCCAGCACATCTAGCGGCATGGCTTATAGATCGGTAAAAACCTTTCAGTCAGCCATTTTAGCCAGCCATATACCAATTAATGATGTGGCGGTGGGTGAGCACCCCCTAGTTTGCAGAGTGTTATAAGGTATCAGGCTCTCTCTACCTCTGGAGCCCCGCTACTTTGCCCTTTGGGATGTAAACTAAGTTCTCAACTTGTTCCTCTCCTGGCAGCCGAACCGTTTTCTGTCCAGGAAGGAATTGTCTGCTAAGCTGACTATGCTGCTCTGTCTGGTCTCTTACCGCCGAGTCTCCGACGTGAGGGCATTAGAGAACACAAGCAGGATGTTTTCCCCTAATGGGGTAACATTCACACCCCACAGAAGAACGAAATGCCACACAAGAGTTATCACTTACCCAGAATTCCCGGACTCTCCTAAGCTATGCATCGTCCGCTGCCTGAAGGCTAACGAGGAAATGACAGAGGAGTTTCGTCCTCTGGGAGAGCGACAGCTCCATATTGCACTACATAAACCTTTTAAGGCGGGTTCTTCCCCCACCATAGCTA
Organism: Triturus cristatus; assembly: GCF_964204655.1. Lineage (NCBI taxonomy): Eukaryota > Metazoa > Chordata > Amphibia > Caudata > Salamandridae > Triturus > Triturus cristatus. The sequence goes on along the minus strand of NC_140579.1, from coordinate 146,609,684 downwards.
GGTGGGTTGGATGGGTGATGCAGGAGGCCGGCATTAGCCTCTGAGATTTTGGGGCCCACTTGGTACGAAGTGCAATGGCCTCTAGGCATTTGGATGGGTGCCCGTTTGGAGGATATTTTCAACGCGGCAGATTGGTCTTCGGACTCTACCTTTAAGAGGTTTTACTTCAAGCCGGTGCTGGACATCGCTCAACTCGTGGTGAGCAAGCTTTAAACTAGCATAATCCTCGCCTCCAGTCCTGACATAGAATGAAAAATTCCCTAGCTATCGTAACAGAAAGTTTCAATTCTATTAAGGACTCAGAGGCGAGGATTATCCCGCCCTAGGGATTCCATAGCAAGATCGCCCTCCCCGTATAAGAGTAATTAATCGTGCTTGACTCTAAAGTTGTTTTTTGTTTGACGCATTTGGTTTGTTTGCACAATAACTACTTTCACTGCATTTTCGATTAGCAGGCTTTAGTAGTTTGTGCTCAGGTGGTGACAATGTACCTTAGTCTTTTTAGGATCTGATGCAAATAAACAAGATTCATGAAAGTGATCCAATGACTGACTTTGCGCGACGAAAGTTGGTGAAGGGCCAGTGAGGAAGGACTATATTGGGGCTATGGGCATTCTGATTGGACATTTTAAGACTGTTCTTCGGTTGGATGTTTTCTTACTACATTTTTTCCCAAGTGTTCATGGGAAATGTAGTTTGTGTTTATCATTACAGAGATGGCTGCTGTAATAATAAAGTGAAGAAAGAAGGCATTATCTTCGCCTCCGAGTACTTAATAGAATTGAAACTTTCCTTTACGATAGCTAGGAAATGTTTCATTCTTGGACTCAGAGGGCCATAGATACAGATTTTTTTTTTTATTACCTTAATTTTCTCTCATCATTTGATAGGGTACACATGAAGATATTGGTTTTTAACAATTGAAGCTCACATTTTAAGACTTTATTCCCATCATCGAGATGATGGACTACGATTCCAATGACAGGACTGTATGTGGAGTCCTGATGCAGCGTGATGACGCGGCCCAACGCCTATCCCAGCGACCTTATCCATCATGTGTGACCTTGCACCAGACAGAGGCAGCGTCTACGTCAGACTGATGAGGGATCGGTAGGTTTGTTTACAGCTCCCTACCGATGACAAGGTAAGCAGACAACGGGCCACGTTACAACGCGTAATGGTGACTTTCCAGACACTGCGTTAGGGTTGCCATACATGGGCTTGCTGTTTGATACTGTTACTGTTGGGGCAAGCTATTATACAGTGGTCCAGAGAGTCACCTTATAAGCAAGGCACAGGTTCCAAATGCACGTACACGTGTACCATGATGACTTCCACATTCTAAGATTAATTACACCATAATGTACGGATCATGACAATTCCTTTTGACAAAATTCATAATAGAATTTCGTACGGTGGGTGCTTTTTGGCACAGTCTCTACAAAGTTACTGAGCATGATGTGACATTTTCATCAAGAGAGGTTCTAACCAAAAAACACCTTTTCACGACGAAACTGGCTGTTTTAAACATCAGAGTATTCATCATTGTTATTGGCAAACTAGCCACTTTTTAAACCAGCCGAAAGAGTGAGACCAGTTATGGAGCATACGCCTACAATTACTTATGTAAGTACCAAAATCAGGGTACGCTTAACTGAATCTAACAGGAGCTATCTTAAAGGCGACTCATCTGTTTCGCATAACATTTGTGTTTCTGTTCAGTTTCAATGTAATATGTTGTCCTGGTCATTCGACAAATTGGTGTGTCCTTTGAGCAAATTCAATCTATTAACAGTGTTGATACATATATATCCTCTCCTGCAACGTGGCATTTTGAAAAAAGTGAGTGACTACAGGACGAAGCCCCCATCATGTCCTTGACCCATAGGAAGGGTAAGTGAGAGAAGTGAATGAGAGTATGCAGACAAGCATGAGCACAAGTTTACTAAGCTATGCCATAGTGTTAAGAGCCACACTATGCACATGGATCACAAAAATTAGATTGCTGGGGTTTTGTAGCGTCCACTGGCCATACATGTGCTTTGTCACACACTTGCAAATGATTAGAAAGGAATATATTCAATGTTATGTCTCTGCAGGTTCCATAATACTATCAATCAGGTCATGGAACCCATTTTGCATTCCTTAGTGGGATGCATGGAACGAATGAACTGTAGGCATGGATGCTAACACCAGCCGTAGCCCTGACTAAGGCTGTTAAGTCTCAAGGGCATGATAGTAGGCTGAAACATATAGGCAAGACAGAAGTTGATGGATGGCTCGTTATCTCTCATCTGGCATCCACAAAATACCTTTTTAATCATATCTCTGGCACCCCGCTAACAAAGTGGATATTTCCCAAGGAATATATCCCAAGATATTATTAATATACCTGGATCCCTGCAATTGTCCAGGACATTTTTATCTGAACTCTCGTACATCGGTTGGGTGCAGCAAGGTGGTATCTCCCTACCTTGGTGTGGACAGGTCACTGATGATGAAGCATGCCACAGCAATAAGTGGGTGAGGTGACCTTTCTGTATCTTTTGGATATCTGCAATCGCCCTCTGACTCTATTACGTGCCCTTTGTGATAACCCAAGTACTTGTGGTATGATCTAATCTGCACATACACCTCTGATATACATCTGTATTGTAAGATTATGGGTGGCCTCATCACTTGCAATGAAAGTGTAAACACCTCTATTCCAATTGCACTCTATCTCAGCATGAAAGGAGATAGAATGACTCATTTTACGAGCCAACAACTGTTCTTACCTTAAAAGGCGGCGCCATTAACACCAATAAACAACTTTTCACAACTTCCACCGATGTAGGCATGCTTGTTCCATTAAAGAGTAGGCAGGGGTAGGTAGTTAATAACATCTCAAACACTATTAAACTACTGTGATTGAACAAACCTTTCTTGTCAGTGGTAATCTGTGCCACATTGCATTACTCTGGTCTCCGCATATCCACTAGTCTACCCCAACCATAAAAAATACAACGAAAAGACAACACAAAATGCCAAATTGTACCTGCATTGGAGGCGGGTGCAATTATTACCAGTATTTTCTATTACTGAATTTAAGACACTGGCAATGGTACAAACCCATGAACTATAAAAAATTCATCAGAAAAAATTAAATAACATCTGACAAGTCCGAAATGGCGTTTGGTCAGCTGTCACAAAAACTATCATCCGTGGAAGACCCGAAGAGCACCTGAGACAAGTTCTAGAAAACTCACGGCAAAACCACCGAAGTCCAGAAGACAGGAGTTCATTTGTGCCTGTGGCTGCTGGTGGGTACCACTGGTACTTATTTCAGGGGAGTGGGGCTTTTTGCCACCTCCTGTACTGCCCTGGTCTCCACCCCAGCAGCAGGAGATAGCTGCGAAGTCCTATCTCCATTTCTAAGTATGGAAATAGAACAAGAACAGCCAAAGTAGTGCCCTTTCGTTGTATTGTGGGTCCTTTTTCCTGGTCTATGAATGAGCGCAATGGCAATGAAAGAAGGACTACTGCTCTCTCTCCAGGGGGGTGCAGGCTGACTTCCAGCTGATGGGCGGGTAGTCTGCCGAGATGGCCAGGGGTCAGGGCAGCGGTGGTGCCGAAGATAAGACCTGTCTCCCAATTTGGGGACTGGCCCTTGTGTTTTTCGAGTGAAGCACCGCCAGTACAGCACACATGGGTATTGGGCCCCCTTGTTTACATAGGACAGGAGTGTCTCATGTAGGTCGCAGAGTTACAGATCAATGACAGATGTTCAGGGCAAAGGAGAGAGAGAGATGCAGTCGAAAAAGATTCAATCGAAAAGAAGGGGGAGAGATTCAGGGCAAAAGAATTTCCTATTTGGAAAAAGACCCATCACTCACCAACCTGGTTGGTGACATGCTTCATCATCTGGGTCCCACCCTGACCGCCGAATGCCGTCAGGGTGTGCTTCGACGGCTGAAATTCCAGCGGAGCGGGTTTTTGTGTGTGTAGGTGAGTGAAAACGTGAATGATGAAAAATAAAAGTGATATAGTAAAAGTGTCAGCGGTGTGCTTCCTAATAATTTAATATGCGAGTGCAGACCCCCCGTTCCCCAAATTCCTGGTCCTGACGAAAACCTAAGAATTACTAGAAAGGTTGAAACATGTTGACCACACACACATACCAACACTGATATCACTGGCCATTAATACCAGTTACGATATCTATTCACAGGTTTTAATCGTGCCAAGTGGCTTCATATTAAATTATTAGGAAGCACACCGCTGACACTTTTAATATATCACTTTTATTTTCATCATTCACGTTGTCACTCACCTACACACACGAAAACCCGCTCCGCTGGAATTCCAGGCGTCGAAGCACACCCTGACGGCATTCGGCAGTCAGGGTGGGACCCAGATGATGAAGCATGTCACCAACCAGGTTGGTGAGTGATGAGTCTTTTTCCAAATAGGAAATTATTTTGCCCTGAATTATTCCTTTCTCTATCTCTCCCCCTTCTTTTCGATTGAATCTTTTTCGACCGCATCTCTCTCCCTCCTTTGTTTTATACTCATATCCACACCGGGGGTTCGGATCCTCATTACCCTCACTCTCTCTATTGTTTTTTTTAGATGTTCAGGACAGCCACATAAGATACATTTGCATACAATAAATTTTAATGAAGCTTCTCATTTACATAGCGATTATCCTGAGAAATCGGGCATGGATTGCCTGATACAACTATTACCACAGTGAGGCCACCTAATACTGGGAGGTGAATGCTGCATGCCTAAGGATTTTGAAGATAGCGCAACTGGAATAGTTGCAATGCAGCCCTCCTGAGTACCGGAAATGCTGCCAGGCCTACAAATGTGTGTTACGTTAATGCAAAATACCAATATTTGTAAAAGGCACAGCACATGCACCAAAACACATTGCTTCCTTTGCATCACATTTGACAATTTTTTCTAACATCTCCCTTATCTGACTGCTGCATTGTTGAAGTGAAAGACGGAGCCCCCAGACAAGCTTTACAGTATACGAAATATTAATTAATGCCACAGTTTACACACATGCAAACTAACCCTGGGCGTAGTTTGCGAAGTAGCGCTACGCGTAGCGCACTTCGCCCTACGCGAGGTACGACTAGCTTCGCAAACTGCGTAGTGCACTGTGAAAGATGCTGTTCACACTGATTGCACAGTGCCGGATGCTTGTCCGCACTGTGCAATCAGTGCAAACTGCATCTTGCACAGTGCAAGCGGTCGTTTTCTGCCGCTCAAGCAGATTTCTACTCGAGCGGCAGCTTTCTCAACGCGGACTGGTAGTTTCTCATCGCGACCGGTCACAAGCATACGTGACCACTCGCAATGAGAAACCTGACCTCCCGCGTTGAGAAGCTCGCCGGGAGGTTTATTTTCCACGCTCGCGATCGGCAACTTGATGTTGCTGATCGCGAACGAGGAAAAAGTCTCGTCGGGATGTCATTTTGCTTACTCACGGTCGTCAACTTGACGTTGAGGACCGCGAGCAAGCAAAAAATGACCGCTGCACTACGTTACGCTACACTACTCGTGTTTGCACTGTGCTAAGTGCAATTCGCGTAGTGCAAAGTAGCACAAACTTCGCAAACTACGCGAGCGTAGCGTAGTGCTTTGCCCAGGCTTAATGCAAACCCCGCAGTCCCCAGTGTCACTTCACTATGGTCCTAGTTATGGTGTGCAAAGATGTGCGTGGGCCATGGTGCCCTGTGCATATCGAATGAAAGAGAGACTGCAAGAATCACGTCTGTCCATTGTGTGATTCTGGCCTCAGCACTTTGACATTACTTTTTTCAGTTACAATTAAAGAATAAAATCACCCCATGTGGACAGGGGCAGAGTCTGTGCAAACTTTGCAACGTTCTGCTGCCCAATGCTAACACAAATGCACAGTACCAAGAAACCTTATCGCAAAAATTAAAAAAGTACAAAACTTCAATGAATACAAAATAGTAGCAACCAAGTAAACATATTGATGCCCTATCCTCCCATGGATTAACATTTATTTAAAATAATATAAACCACATATTCATATTATGTTCATAATACATCACATCCATTGATATCATATTCTTAAAGACATCAATTTTAGTTTGTTTTGTAATGTTCTTTTTTACTGCTCCTAAGGTGTGCTCTTTTGCGTTTTTGAGTTGATGTACTTACTGGACAAAAACATAAATATAAGCACAGAAAGGAAATACATTTTTGTTCACACCACCCTGTCCCTTTTGGCCAACAGCGGCTACTCTACTTTTGTTTGGTGATATAATCCGCACATAAACCTCTGATACACATCTGTATTGTAAGGTTTTGGGTGGCCTCATCACTTGCAATTGCGCTCTATCTAGGCATGAAAGGAAATAAACTGACTCACTTTACCAGCCAACAACTGTTTCAGCTGTGGCTCCTCCACTAATGCGGAGGACCGACGCCCCACTGCTTTGCAACAGTGAAAATAAGGAAACATAAAATGATAACTCAACGTTATTTTCATTTTATGTCTGCCTGCTGTAGCAGGTTTGCGGGTGGGGTGGGGTGGGCTGCTCTAATGAAAGAGGAGCAGGGGGAGGAGTGGTCTGCCCACTCCAAGTGCACATGAATGTTTGGCCGTGGCCAAACAGTCATGCTCAATTTGCATGTTCTCCACGCAGGTTGCATTACAGCCTGCATGGAGAACATGCCTAGGCTCCCATTCCCTGGCTCAGCGCCGAACCACGGCACACACACCAATCACAACTCTGCATTGCAGCGTTGTGATTAGCTCAGGGAAGCCTGGGGGCTACCTGTTCCGCCCCCAGAGGAGAGACGGTGGAGAAGAGGCGGAGGATGAAAGCGGCAATCAGGTACCGTTTTTTTTAAAGCCCCTCTCTTGCCCCCGATCCGTGCCAGCTGCCACTGCTGTTCTTACCTCAATAGGCGGCACCCTGAACACCAAATAAACATCTTTACACAGCAGAGAGTATTGATGGATACTACATAATTCAGACATAGGAACAGACAGTGTCAATGTAGGGTTTTATGGGCTAATCCCTTTTATTTTACAAGCCAGCAAACTAGAAATGACAAGGAGTACTCGCAGCTGAAAGTTAACTACATTGAAACAGGGTGTGTGTGTATCAAGGAAGAGGAATGCCTTTGCCAACAAGTCACCATAATTGAGATCAGGAATGAGTGAAATGGTGATGTCGGACGAAGATGAAATGGTACTACCTGGGAATTTTGCTGGACGGTTTTACCAGGGGTGACCTCAGCGACACTCGTTCCCTCTACGTACTGACTGTGTGGATGAATGGTCTTGTCTAGTTTAGTAAAGTGTTCTTATAAAGCACATGGCTACCTGGAGGCCTCCCAGAGCTTGATCAGACATCGCAGGCCGTCAGATAACCGAAGAGTGGAAGACTAGTACCCGAACAGCCAGGTTTTCATGGCTTTACGGGAGGAGAGCTTGTGCTCTAGTGCTCCAGTTGGTGTAACTCTGAAGATAGGGTGTTCCAGAGTTTAGGAGCCAAATATGCCATTGAACGGCCTTAACTTGGGTGGTCATGTTCAGTTTGTTGTCTATGATTATTCAGAGGTTTCTCGCTTGCAAGCAGGGTGTGGGGTGGGTCAAAGGTCTGTGGACCACCAGTTTGATTCCCATGGCGAGACATTCTCTCGAAGACTACCACCTTGGTCTTATCAGAGTTCGATTTAAGGCAATTGTATTTAATCCAGGTGGCTACTTATGATGTGTTCTTTTTGATAAATCAGAACCTGCTTCAGTTTAAGCTTAATTACACGCATGCATGTGGTGAACTTGTTTCTGGTTTTGGGTGTTTTGTCAAAAAAGGACAGTACCACTTGCATGTTTTCAGTGTAAGTGCAGATGTTTATGTTATGAGCTTGTATGACATCGGCCAGCATGGTCATGTAGATGTTGAAGAGTGATGGGATGAGCAAGGAGCCCTTCGGGACTCCGCAAATAGGCTCTCATGCTTCAGTGGTGTGGGTTGGGCATATTGACAGTTTTGGTTCTTCCAGTGAGGAAGGAGCAGATTTATTCGAGAGTGTGTCTGTGGATGCCTGGTTTGTGGAGTCGCTGGATTAGAATGGGGTGGGAGATGGTGTTTAGGGCAGCTAATAGGTCTAGAAGGATGAGTGTTGCGGTTCCCCTGTCAAAGATCCTCTGAATGACATTTGTTGCTGCTATAAGGACAATTTCTCTGCTGTGGTTTGATCTGAATCCTGATTGTGTTGTGTCAAAAAGATGGTGTTTGGCAAGGTGGTCATAAAGGTGCTTGTTGATGGCTTTTTCCAGGACTTTGGCTGGATAGGGAAGGAGGGATATCGGTTGGTAATTGGCAAGTTTGGTCGGGTCAGCCAAGGGTGAGGACGTCGACGGCTGTGTGTTTCCATGGTTCCAGTAAGGTGGTTTTGCTGATAGAGGTGTTGAGGATAGGGGTGACGACCTCTGTGATCGAGATTTCTCCATTGGTAAAGGTGTGGTGGGGGCAGGGGTCCACCGGGTACCCCAGAGTAAACGGCCTTTATGATTGTTGTGGTTTCCTCTGTGCCAATGGTGTCCCATGTGGTGAATGTGTTGACTTCCTTCATCACTAAGAAACTTCTGGAGAGGGCCAGAGGGTCTCGTTGTGGAGAGAGGGGGAGGGAGTCGCTGTATATGGTTTCGATTTTGGGGCAGAAGAAGTTCGAGAGGTTGTTGCACAGATATTGTGATGGTTGCTGTTTCCGATGACAGTTGTGGTGAAGTCTTTGACGATTGTGAAGATTTCTTTGCTGTTTGTTGGAGCTGGTGTTTATTCGTTCAACTAGGGCCTTCCTCTTGATTTCTCAGATGAGCTGTTGGTAGTTCATCTGGATGGCTTTGAAGACCTCTTTTCCCAATACCCGTTTGCTGAGTCTCCATTTCCATTCCAGTTGTTTGCAGTGTGGCTTGTCATTTTGAGTTTTTCTGTGTACCAGTTGGCTTGTGTTCTAGTTTTTGCGGTGTTGTTTCATTTTGTTGGGGACAAGCTTCATTTTGTTGGGGCCTGAGTGTCAGCGCAGTTGGTGGTCCAGTTGTTGAAATTCTAGGAGTCACATGCTAGGACGCCTGTGGGTTGCAGTATGTTCTTGTGTGTGCAGGTCATCCAATTCGCCTCTTTAGGTTGTTTTAGTGTTTGTGTGCTGGGTCCACTGTGATGGCACTTCTGGGTTGATGTATGTCAACTGTAAAACGGATTCTGATGTGGTCTGTCCAGGTGATAGGTCTAGGGGTGTTGATCATAAAGACTTGAAAGATATGAAGACGGGGTCCAGGATGTGTCCAGCAGTGTGAGAGGGCTCCGTGACGCATTGGGTTAGTCCCTAGTTCCCGAGGTTGTCAAGAACAGCAGCTGAGTTGGGTCAGTCCCGTCTCCAAGATGGAAAGTGAGATCTCCTAGAAGAATGAAAGTGCTGGCATTAAGGACTGAGGGGTAATGATGTCTTGTATGTTGTATGCGAAGATCAATCAATCAATCAATCACAGACATTTGTAGAGCGCACTACTCACCCGAAGATGGCTCAAGGCCTGGTGGGGGCAGGAAGAATAGGGTCTCATACGGGGTGAAATTTGCTGTGATTTGTAATTTGAAGTTGAGGCTCTCCGTGTAGTTTGTTTCGGTTTGGCATAATTGATGCAGATGAAGGTGTCTTTGTAGATGATGGCAATTCCTCCTCCAGGCCTGTTTTGGTGGTCTTGCTGGTGATCTTATATCTGGTGGGGATGGCGTGGCGATGTCTGGCGTTGAAGCTGTGGTCTGGCATGTTTTGGCGAGGAAAAGGAGGTCCGGATGACGCCTTCCAGCAGGTCCCAGGTCTCCATGGCTTCCTTTTTGAGTGAGCAGGTGTGGAGGAGTATGCAAGCTACTGGTGTCTGGGGGTGTTTGTTGGTAGGTGTTAGAGTGTGTGTGTGGAGGAGGGTGTAGTGTGTAGGTTCTCAGTAGGAGTTGCATGCGCAGTGGTTAAGGTAAAACAACAGAGGGAGCAAGTGTAGGATCCTTCCATGTCTTGTGTTCCAGCGGATGGTTGTGGGTATCCAGGATTCAAGGCGTGTAGGAGAGCAGCAGGGTAGTGATGGGTCGGGAATGGGGACCAGGGTTTCTGGCGCTGTGTGTGATCCAGGCCCCAACAGGCGCTAACAGCCTTGCCTTTGGCACACCAGTTGTGCTACTGTGCCGCCATCAAGTAGGTCCTGGTAGGGGTGCAAAGGGCAATGGGCAGGCCTGAGAAGGAGCGCAACAGCAGTGAAAAAGAGAGTTGTTGAGGAGCAGGGGAGGAGAAAGGATGCAGAGAGGGCGGGAAAGGGGTGCAGAGAAGGTGGGGCGATGGCAAATCGCAGAAAAGGGGTGCAAGAAATGGGACAAAGAGGCAAAAAGGGCAGGAGAAACTGCACTGAAAAGTGTCAGAGGATGAGAAAAGAGTGAGCGAAATGGCAGAAAGTCAAAGACAGCGAGAGAAACAGCACAGAAAAGGCACACAAAATACACAAAGAAGCAAAAGGAGCAAGAGAAACTGCACTGAAAATTCACAGAGAGAATGAGAAGAGTGAGAGGAATGGCAAAAAGAGAGAGAGAAACGGCACAGAAACGTTACAGAAATGACAAAGAGCGAGAGAAATGCCACAGAAAAGTCACAGAGTGAGATAAGTGGCTGAAAGAAAAAAAAGTGCTAGAGAAATGTCACAGAGTGAGAAAAGTGATAGAAATGGCACAAAAGAGTTGTAACAGTGGGAGGAAAAAGTACAAACAGAGAAAAGGCACAAAGAGTGAGAAAGGCACAAGTTCACAATAAAAGTGAGAGAAAGGGCACAGAGTGTGAGAAGTGGCACAGAAGTCAAAGAAACAGAGACAGTTGAGAGAGAGAGAGCAAGAGAGAGAGAGGCGAGGGAGAGATACAAGGCAGTTGCCTCTAAGCGCTGGAGCTGTGAATATATACACATACAAAAGTCAGATTGAAACATTTTAAGCAAACCTAGTCTAGTTTACTGGCTGAGCAGGACTATAAGTTTGTTTGGGAGCGCGAGCGGGCAGACTTGAAGTTTTCTCCTGAGGCGGAAGCCGGGAGACTTAGCTGTAATTTTAAAAAACCTTGTTTACCCCACTGTATAATATTGTGCACTGTGCTTTTACCTGCATTTCTTGGCCTTTCAGATCTTGCGTGCTGGACCGTGCCCTTTTTTCACCCTTGCTGAGCACCGTTGTCGGGATCCTCGCCGCTTCGGCTGGCGCGGTGACTGTGGCGGACATCTTGGGTGGGGCGCGAGTGCGGAGAGCGTTCTAGCGGTCTAGTTTACTGGCTGAGCAGGACTATAAGTTTGTTTGGGAGCGCGAGCGCGCAGACTTGAAGTTTTCTCCTGAGGCGGAAGCCGGGAGACTTAGCTGTAATTTTAAAAAACCTTGTTTACCCCACTGTATAATATTGTGCACTGTGCTTTTACCTGCATTTCTTGGCCTGTCAGATCTTGCGTGCTGGACCGTGCCCTTTTTTCACCCTTGCTGAGCACCGTTGTCGGGATCCTCGCCGCTTCGGCTGGCGCGGTGACTGTGGCGGACATCTTGGGTGGGGCGCGAGTGCGGAGAGCGTTCTAGCGGTCTAGTTTACTGGCTGAGCAGGACTATAAGTCTGCATGTCAGCGCGCCAAAGGCGCGCTAAAGGCAAGCCCGTCTGCGCCCGTCCGCGACCGTTCGGGACCAGGGGCCATGACCCCTGCCCCCCGGTCTCACCAAATAAAGCCCTACACCGCTGATGATCTATTAAAGTTACGCGACCTCAGGAACACAGACTGCCTGCACTCTTTACACGTCTTAGATCTCCCCGAGGTCTGCCCTCTATGTAATCATGTGTTCCACAGTTCTTTGTCTCCCCCTATCAAACAAGATTTCAAGCTGCTGCTCCTAAACTGTAGATCTCTACCGAAGCACAAGATCGAAATCAAGCTGCTGTTGGAGGAATATAGACCCGACATATGCTTCTTGACAGAAACCTGGCTGACGCCACACTCTGACCCAGATATCGTATCTGCATTACCTCTGGGTTTTCAGATTCTACGCAAGGATCGATCGACTGGGAGAGGAGGCGGCCTGGCAATTGTTTACAAGGAACAATATTCCTGTAGAAGTATGACCAGTGTTATTCCCGATTGTGAAAGCCTTGCCTTCAGTATCAACTTTTCCCCCAATACTTGCTTTTCGGGCACCCTGGTCTATAGGCCCCCGGGCCCCTCGAGTCAGTTCCACAAGGCCTTGCCTTCGATCCTAGCTGAAGATGTCACTACATTTTCAAACTACACAATGTTGGGTGACCTTAATCTTCATTTCGATACTGCTCACGACCACATCGCTACTGAGCTGTTGAATGACCTAGCGGCTCTTCAATTGGAGCAGCTGGTTGATTCTGCCACTCATGCTAAGGGCCACTTGCTGGATCCTGTGTTCAGCAACTGCCCTGACCTTAAGGCTGAACCCCCTATTGCTCTGCCATGGACAGATCACCTGCTTGTCCCTCTTTTGTGGTCTACCTATACCTCTCCCCGGGCTATTCACCAGGAAAAGAATTTCAGGAACTGGGCAAAACTCTCTGCAATATCCTGGTCTAATGCCTTGCGAGTTCACGTCCTTGCCCCAATATAGATCTCAATGTAGCCAATCGGGAGTATGAAGAATGGATCTCTCGCTCTCTTGAGACCATCCTTCCCCTCCAAAAAATCACCACCAAACGTTTGCAAAAATCCGCCCCTTGGTTCTCTGAGGAACTCAGGGAAAAAAAGAGGGACTGTAGGAAAATTGAGAGACGATGGCGACTCGATTTTCTTTCAAGTGATATAATACGGTATAGAAAGGCTATCAGAGCTTACAAAAAGGAGGTTAAACTTGCTCAAGCTACCTATTTTGCCGCTCAAATTCTGCAGGCCAAATCTAAATCTAAGGAAATTTTTCAAGTAGTAAAGAGCCTCATCAAACCTTCTCCGCCACCCATATTACTGGATAACACTCTACTGCATTGCAACAACTTGGCAGTGTTCTTCTATCAAAAAGTTCTTAAAATATATTCCTCCTTCTCTGCTGCTGGCGCATATCAGACTTCTCAAACTCGGCCCTGCCATGCGGAATCTCCCCCTCAACCCATGGCTAACTTGGAATGTTTCCCCATGTTGGAGCAGGACGCCGTTGAGTCACTAGCACGGCAGGTGAAATCTGGATCTCCTTGTGACCCTGCCCCTCCTAAGGCTATGATGTCGGTCATCCAGACGGTCCTTCCCACCATCAAGGACCTTCTCAACGCCTCTCTCGCGGCCGGCGTAGTCCCAGCACCTTGGAAGCAGGCCATGGTCCGTGCCTTGCTAAAAAAGCCCAATCTGGACCCTGACGATTTCAGTAATTATCGTCCCATCTCCCTGCTCCCATGGATAAGTAAAATCTTGGAGAAGCACCTCAACATCCACCTTATGGCTTTCCTGGAGTCAAATCAGCTGCTAGACATCACCCAGACTGGTTTCCGACCAAAACATGGGACGGAGACTGCCTTACTGGCGGTAACCGAAGAAGCCAGGAGGATGATGGATCAGGGAGGATCAGTGGCAGTGATCCTCCTTGATCTAAGCGCAGCTTTCGACACGGTTAGTCATGATGTGCTTCTCTGCCGTCTCTCTGAAATAGGAATCTCGGGCAAGGCTCTATGTTGGTTCACATCCTTCCTAAGTAATAGATCCTTCCGGGTCTTTGAGGGAGACACTGTCTCCACTAGTAAATCTCTTACCTGTGGGGTCCCGCAGGGCTCATCGCTGAGCCCTGCACTGTTCAACGTTTACATGCGACCGCTGGCTGAGATCGTCCGCCCATTTGGCATCAAAATAGTTTCCTACGCGGACGATACTCAGCTAGTGGTATCCCTGGCACAGGAGAACAATGGCCCCATGCAAAGAGGACTAAGGGATTGCCTGGAGGCTGTGAAAGTGTGGATGACAAGATCTTTCCTCAAACTCAATGGGAGCAAAACGGAGCTGATGTTTCTGGGGCCTGCCGCCCCCACCTCCTTTGACTCTCTTTGGCCCTCCTGCCTTGGCACCCCGCCTGTTCCTAAGGACAATATAAAAAGTCTGGGCATTTGGCTGGATAAGGCCCTAACACTCAACATCCAGGCCACAAAGTTGTCTGCAACCTGTTTTGGCCTACTCAGGATGCTTAGGAAAGTGCTCCCATTACTACCCATGGAGGCCAGGCAAGTCGCTGTACAGGGATTGATACAGTCCCGACTTGACTTCAGTAACTCTCTATACTTAGGTGCCCCCGAATACACCCTCCGCAAGCTGCAGACAGTGCAAAATTGTGCTGCCCGCACACTACTTCAATTGCCCCGGAAAATATCAGCAAAACCCGGACTGAGGAAACTGCACTGGCTCCCGGTCCATCAAAGAATATTTTTTAAAGCGCTGTGCATTGCTCATCAGGCCTTCTGGGATACAGGCCCGGCAATCTGCCGGAACCTTATGACTCATTATCATCCGACAAAGCACCTCCGCTCCAGTCAGGCCTTCTTAGCAACTGTACCAAGAGTTAGAAGAATGCGGTCCGGTGGCAGGATGTTTTCATTTAATGCCGCCAAACTATGGAACCTCTTGCCCCCTCAACTCAGATCCAACTCCAATCTCTCTTCATTCCGTAAACACTTAAAGACTTTTCTTTTTACTTTCCAAAATTAATTTCCCGAAGTGTCCAGGCTAACCCTCATTCTATTCTTCAAGTAGCGCTTGGACACCTTCTGGCAGCAATTGCGCTTTATAAATCCACTTTTCATTTCATTTCATTTTTCATGCAGTGAAAGGTTTTTGGACAAATTATTGGATGTGGAAAGGTGTAGTGTTTGCTTGTTGCTGTCACATAGTAAATTCAAGAACTGTGGCGGTGAAGCCCAAGTAGGGGTTATGACAAACAGAGCGTGGGCATGGGTCTCATCTGGCCCCCTCTGGATACGCCAGTATGCCCGGTGATGCACCGTGGTCGTTTTGTAAATAGGCTGGTAGGAAAGTGCTTGGAAAGGGTTTTTATGGTAATAATCATTGTTCAATGGCTGGCATGAGAGCGGAGGATTTTAAAAACCATTAGCATTATGTACCTCTACAAGGTCGTTTCTCAGCCCATTTGATCCGCTGCCTCCTGAGGGTAGTGAAAATATAAAAAACCTGCGAAGTGCGGGCTCTGTCTGCAGGCAGCTGAGTTCTACACGGCACTTCTGTCATGTGACTTTCCTGGGTTGTCTCAGACCTGGGTTTTGTTAATCGGTGAACTTTCCTTCAATAAAGATGTTGAACCACTTTTGAAATCTCACTGAGACGGGCCTTTTTATTAATTGGGGGAAGCAGGTGATATCAACATTTATACAGAGTACCTTGCCTTCCATAACTTTGCTACTTTTTCTAAAAAATAAACTACATTTACCATGTAATAGGGTGCATGAATTTCAAAGTATACTGGTGCAGTTTTAAGCAGAATGAAACACAAAGCAGCGGTGGCAGTGGGGACCAGTGCTGGCTCATGCAGGGGTGTGACACATGCAGGGGTGCGACAGCCTGTTCCTTCAGCGCCCGCGCCTGGCGTTCTCCTAAAATAATATTAATTCGGTTTGGAACAGGCACGAACCTCGAGGCGCTGTCCAGGGTCCTGAAGTCTTGCCGTGGACATTTCCGTCTGTGCCATACGTTTCTGTGATCCAAAACTACCGCAGAAATGGGATCGGACATATTGCCTTGCAGCTCCCTTCCTGTTAGATGAGCTATCTGGAAAATAATTATGCTTACACTCAAGTGTACAACTCTCTCACGGGATCACTAGTGCTCATTGCACGGTGACCCAGAACTCTTCGGGGAGTACAGACAAGCATCAGATATCACCCTGCGCCTTGGAAAGCCCTACATCGCGGCAGCTGAATCCACCGTCCTCCCCTCTCAGTGAAGTGCCTCGGAAGCAGGAAACCATTCACGAGTCTGGGTACGGGCGTTAATAGAGGCATGGGGGCATCAGTCGGACTCTGGGGGCAGACTAGGAATCTCCAGACAGTGACAAACAGGGCAGCCTGGCACAGCACATCAGTCCTGGGCAGGAGTTGCCCTGATCGAGCCTCTGGCGCCGCGCAGAGGCGTGTACACCCCCTCTGCTGCGGTTTGATGCCCACCATTGCCCCAGGGTGAGAACAGAATACAGCCCCCAGGGCAGTTAATGGGCAAGAAAGGTGGTGGGAGGGGCCTCGTCACGCATCAGGCGCACCAATCACAGGTGGTGCAATGTTCGGACACACTTCTGCAACGGGCTGCAAAGCATACCAGGCATAGATAAACTGCAAGGGAGAGGGTGCAGATGGGCAGTGTGACCGTCAGCAAAGGGTAGAGATGGGCAGCGTGCCCGTCAGCAATGGGTAGAGATGGACAGCGTGCCTGTCAGCAATGGGTAGCGATGGGCAGTGTGCCCCTCAGCAAGGGATAGAGATGGGCAGTGTGCCCCTCAACGATGGGCAGTGTGCAGCCTGCAATCTATTCCGGGCACAGATAAACTGCAAGGGTGAGGGTACAAATGGACAGCGTGCCCATCAGAAATGGATAGAGATGGGCAGTGTGACCGTCAGAAATGGGTATAGATGGGCAGCGTGCCCATCAGCAATGGATAGAGATGGGCAGTGTGCCCGTCAGCAATGGGTATAGATGGGCAGCACGCCCATCAGCAATGGGTAGCCAAGGGCAGAGTGCCCCTCAGCAAGGGATAGAGATGTGGCAGTGTGCCCCTCAACAATGGGTCTAGATGAGCAGTGTGCAACCAGCAATCTATTCCGGGCATAGATAAACTGCAAGGGCGGGGGTACAGACGGACAGCATGCCCGGCACAAAGGGGTAGAGATGGGCAGTGTGCCTGTCAGCAATGAGTAGAGATGGACAGTGTGCCCGTCAGCAATGGGTAGTGAAGGGCAGTGTGCCCGTCAGCAAGGGATAGAGATGGGCAGTGTGTCCCTCAACAATGGGTATAGATGGGCAGTGTGCAACCAGCAATCTATTCTGGGCATAGATAAACTGCAAGGGTGAGGGTACAGACGGACAGCGTGCCTGTCAGAAATGGGTAGAGATGGGCAGTGTGCCTGTCAGCAATTAGTAGAGATGGACAGTGTGCCTATCAGCAATGAGTAGAGATGTACAGTGTGCCTGCCAGCAATGAGGAGGGATGGGCGGTGTGCCTGTCAGGAATGGGTATAGATGGGCAGTGTGCAGCCAGCAATCTATTCCGGGCAAAGATAAACTGCAAGGGTGGGGGTACAGACGGACAGCGTGCCTGTCAGGAATGGGTATAGATGGGCAGTGTGCAGCCAGCAATCTATTCCGGGCAAAGATAAACTGCAAGGGTGGGGGTACAGACGGACAGCGTGCCTGTCAGAAATGGGTAAAGATGAGCAGTGTGCAGCCAGCAATCTATTCCGGGCATAGATAAACTGCAAGGGTGGGGGTACAGATGAACAGCATGCCTGTCAGAAATGGGTAGAGATGGGCAGTGTGCCTGTCAGCAAGGAGTAGAGATGAACAGTGTGCCTTTCAGCAGGGAATAGAGGTGAGCAGTGTGCCCTTCAGTAATGGGTACAGGTGATAAGTGTGCCCATCAGGTTGGGTACAGATTGGGCAGTGTACCCATCAGCAATGAGCAGAGATGGGTAAGGTGCCTGTCAGCAATGGGCAGAGCTGGCCAGTGTGCCCATCAGTAATCCATTTCGGGCATAGATAAGCTGCAAGGGAGGGAGTACAGATGGTCAGTGTGCCTATCAGCAATGTGTAGAAATGGGCAGTGTGCCCGTCAGCAATCTATTCTGGGCATAGATAAACTGCAAGGGTGGAAGCACAGATTGGCAGCATGCCCATCAGCAATGGGTATAGATAGGAAGTATGCAGCCAGCAATGTATTCCGGACACAGATGAAGTGCAAGAGTGGGGGTGCAGATGGACAACGTGCCTGTCAGCAATGGGTAGAGATGGGCAGTGTGCACATCAGCAATGAGCAGAGATGGGCAACGTGCCAGTCAGCAATGAGCAGAGATGCGAAATGTGCCTGTCAGCAATGGATACAGACAGGCAGTGTTCCTGTCAGCAACTGGCAGAGATGGGCAGTGTGCCCGTCAGTAATCTATTCCGAGAATAGATAAAATGCAATGGTGGGGGTACAGTCAGCAATGGGTAGAAATAGACACTGTGCCCCTCAGCAATCTATTCCGGACATAGATAAACTACAAA
Source organism: Triturus cristatus (assembly GCF_964204655.1). Lineage (NCBI taxonomy): Eukaryota > Metazoa > Chordata > Amphibia > Caudata > Salamandridae > Triturus > Triturus cristatus. The sequence continues at coordinate 146,591,386 of NC_140579.1, read as the reverse complement.
GGAGGTACTACAGAATGGAAGCATGCCTGTCAGCAATGGGTAGAGACAGGCAGCGTGCCTGTCAGCAATGGGTAGAGATGGGCAGTGTGCCTGTAAACAATGGGTAGAGATGGGGAGCGTGCCCGTCAGCAATGGGTAGAGATGGCCAGCGTGCCTGTCAGCAATGGTAGAGATGGCCAGCGTGCCCAGTAGCAATGGGTAGAGATGGGCAGCGTGCCCATCAGCAATCTATTTCAGGCATAGATAAACTGCAAGGAAACTGGTACAGATTGGCAGTGTGCCCCTAAGCAATGGATAGAGATGGGCATCGTGCCAGTCAGCAATGAGTAGAGATGGGCAGCGTGCCCATTAGCAATGGGTAGAGATGGGTAGCGTGCCTATTAGCAATGGGCAGCGTACCCATGAGCAATCTATTCCAGGGTTAGATAAACTTGAAGGGAGGAGATTCAGATGTGCAGTGTGCCCGTCAGCAATGGGTAAAGATGGGTAGTGCGCCTATTTGCAATCTATTCCGGGCATAGATAAACTGCAAGGGAGGGGGTACAGACGAGCAGTGTGCCCGTCAGCAATGGGTGTAGATGGGCAGTGTGCCCGCCTGCATGTATGTCAGGCATAGATAAACTGCAAGGGAGGGGAGTGTGTGAACAGTGTGCCCATCAGCATTGCAAGTAATGTGTGGAAGGTTTAGCAAACCGGTATCTCCCACACCCCCTTCAGTAGAGTGATGGTACAGCACACACCTATGGCACCAGGATGCCTTCCTCTCAGCCTCTCCGCGGTTGGACAGCTGCGCAGCATCATTTCCGCCTAGGCAGGCAGAGCGCCTTTCTCCTCCTCCTCTCCTCCCACCAGGCTCTCCCCAGCAGTTGAGTCACTCCGCTACCAATGGCGCTGCACTTTCCTGCTCACGGGCGTGCGCCCACGCACACCTTGGCACGCCCAGGCATCGTGTGGGTGTACGCAGGGTTAGGTGTCCAGCCCGTGGTGCTGCCAGCTGCAGGCGCAACACGTTCCCGGGCATGCCAGGGGCGTGGGAAGGTTCAGGCAGCGGCCTCCTGCCTCTGTACCCACTCCCTGCCAAGGCAGTGGCGCCGTGCATCTTATCCAATGCCCAGCCACAGTGCCGCTCTCGCACCTCACTATGCTGGCCCCTTCATAACCCCCACATGTAGAACCATGTATGCCTCAGTGCCACCCTGGGTGCCCACTCATCCCCCTGTTCCACAGTGCCAAGGCAGTAGCGCCGTGCATCCTTATCCCAATGCCCAACTGCGGTGCCGCTCTCATTCACCATACTACCATGCTGGCACCTTTCCAGACCCCATACTTTAATGCCCCCTTCTCACATATACCCCAGTAGCACCCCGCTGCCATCATTGGCGCCTATGGAACATCTCAACCCTCATTTTGCGAAGTGGTACCCGGCATCCTCCCCCCGCTTAACTCCGTGCCCCCTGCCCACACCCCTACTCTCCCCGTACCTCACTCAGTGAAGCCGGGCACATTCTCCCCCCCCCCCCCCTGCTTTACTCAGTGCAGCCGGGCACATCCCCCCGTACCTCACCCAATGCAGTCGGACACATCCCCCGTTCCTCCCTCAGTGCAGCCTGGGCACATGCCACCCCCGTACCTCCCTCAGTGCAGCATGGGCACCCCCCCCCCCACCTCACTAAGTGCAGCAGGGAACACCCCCGTGCCTCACTGAGTGCAGCCCGGGCACATGCCACCCCCGTACCTCCCTCAGTGCAGCCCGGGCTCATCTCACCCCCGCACCTCACTCACTCAGTGCAGTCTCGACACACCCACCCCCCGTCCCTCCCTCAGTGTAGCCCGGGCTAATGACACCCCTGTACCTCGGGCACATGCCAACCCCGTCTCTCCCTCAGTGCAGCCCGGGCACATGCCACCCCCGTACCTCCCTCCGTGCAGCCATGGAGACTCCGCACTTCAGCTCTCACCTCAGCGCCGGCCCCCGGTCCGCCCCGCCGTGCCCCCCGCGGCCGCCGGCGGGGGCCCTCAGCCCATGGCCCCCGCTGCCTCAGCTGGCGCTCCCCGGCCGCGCCGTCCTCCCGCTCGCGCTCCAACCGGCCATGCTCGCGCAGCGCCGCCCCCAGCATGGCCGCCGTTGCTAGGAGACGGGGCGCGCACGGCGGCTGTCAGAGCCGCTCTGAGGAGAGAGAGGTGCGTGAGGGGGGGGGGGGTAAGTTAGAGCCCGCTCCGAGGAGAGGTGAGTGGGGGTCAGTTAGAGCCCACTCTGAGGTGAGGTGCGTGATGGGGGTCAGTAAGAGCCCGCTCTGAGGAGAGGTGGGTGGGGTGGGGGCAATTAGAGCCCGCTCTGAGTAGAGGTGCGTGAGGGGGGGGACAGTTAGAGCCCGCTCGAGGGAGAGGAGAGGCGCCTGAGGAGAGGGGGGCAGTTAGAGCCCGCTCTGAGGAGAGGTGCGTGAGGGGGGGCAGTTAGAGCCCGCTCTGAGGAGAGGTGGGTGGTGGGCAGTTAGAGCCCGCTCTGAGGTGAGGTGCGTGAGGGGCGCATTTAGAGCCCGCTCTGAGGAGAGGTGCGTGAGGAGGGGGGCAATTAGAGCCCGCTCTGAGTAGAGGTGCGTGAGGGGGGGCAGTTAGAGCCCGCTCGAGGGAGAGGAGAGGCGCCTGAGGGGAGGGGGGCAGTTAGCGCCCGCTCTGAGGAGAGGTGCGTGAGGAGGGGGGCAATTAGAGCCCGCTCTGAGTAGAGGTGCGGGGGGGGGCAGGTAGAGCCGGCTCGAGGGAGAGGAGAGGCGCCTGAGGGGGGGGGCGCAGTTAGAGCCCGCTCTGTGGAGAGGTGCGTGAGTGGAGAGAGGGGAGAGTGAGTTAGAGCCTGCTCTAAGGAGAGGTGCGTGAGGAGGGGGGGCAGTTAGAGGCCGATCTGGGGAGATGTGCGTTGGGGGGTCAGTTAGATCCCGCTCTAAGGAGAGGTGCGTGAGGAGGGGGGAGTGCGAGGCCGCTCTAGGGAGAGGAGAGGTGGGAGAGGAGAGGTGCGTGAGGGGGGCAGTTAGAGCCCGCTCTAAGGAGAGGTGCGTGAGAGGGGGCAGTTAGAGGCCGATCTGAGGAGATGTGCGTGGGGGGGTCAGTTAGATCCCGCTCTAAGGAGAGTTGTGTGAGGAGGGGGGCAGTTAGAGGCCGCACTAGGGAGAGGAGAGGTGCGTGAGTGGAGGGAGGGGGGAGTCAGTTAGAGCCCGCTCTACGGAGAGGTGCGTGAGGAGGTGGAGTGCGAGGCCGCTCTAGGGAGAGGAGAGGTGCGTGAGGGGGGCAGTTAAAGCCCGCTCTGAGGAGAGGTGCGTGAGAGGGGGCAGTTAGAGGCCGATCTGAGGAGATGTGCGTGGGGGGGTCAGTTAGATCCCGCTCTAAGGAGAGTTGTGTGAGGAGGGGGTCAGTTAGAGGCCGCACTAGGGAGAGGAGAGGTGCGTGAGGGGAGGGCGGGGGAGTCAGTTAGAGCCCGCTCTAAGGAGATGTGCGTGAGGAGGGGCAGTTAGAGCCCGCTCTGAGGAGAGATGCGTGAGAGGGGGTAGTTAGAGGCCGTTCTGAGATGAGGTGTGTGGGGGGAGAGTCAGTTACAGCCCGCTCTAAGGAGAGGTGTGTGTGGGGGGTCAGTTGGAGTCCGCTCTAAGGAGAGGTATGTGTGGGGGGGTCAGTTGGAGCCCACTCTGAGGAGAGGTGTGTGTGGGGGGGTCAGTTGGAGCCCGCTCTGAGGAGAGGTGCGTGAGGAGGAGGAGTGCGAGGCCGCTCTAGGGAGAGGAGAGGTGCGTGAGGGGGGCAGTTAGAGCCCGCTCTGAGGAGAGGTGCGTGAGAGGGGGCAGTTAGAGGCTGATCTGAGGAGATGTGCGTGGGGGGATCAGTTAGATCCCGCTCTAAGGAGAGTTGTGTGAGGAGGGGGGCAGTTAGAGGCCGCACTAGGGAGAGGAGAGGTGCGTGAGGGGAGGGCAGGGGGAGTCAGTTAGAGCCCGCTCTAAGGAGAGGTGCGTGAGGAGGGGCAGTTAGAGCCCGCTCTGAGGAGAGATGCGTGAGAGGGGGCAGTTAGAGGCCGATCTGAGATGAGGTGTGTGGGGGTAGAGTCAGTTACAGCCCGCTCTAAGGAGAGGTGTGTGTGGGGGGGGGGTCAGTTGGAGTCCGCTCTAAGGAGAGGTATGTGTGGGGCGGTCAGTTGGAGCCCACTCTGAGGAGAGGTGTGTGTGGGGGGGGTCAGTTGGAGCCCGCTCTGAGGAGAGGTGTGTGTGTTCATTTCATTACAGGGGGTCAGTTGGAGCCAGCTCTGAGGAGAGAGGAGAGGTGCGGAGGGCAGAGTGTGAGAGGTGTGCGGGGGTGGGATAGCAGGATATGAAGAACTGGGGGGCAGGATGAGGGGTGGGAGGGAGGTCACAGGATATGAGGAGCGGAGGGGGCAGTGGGTGAAGGATGAGAGTGGTGTCACAGGATATGAGGAGCTGGGGGTACAAGGTGAGGAATTACGGGGGGGCAGTGAATAAGGGGAGGTCAGAGGGACGGAGCAGCAGAAGGGCACAGGGAGGGAGGGATGGTGCTGGAATTGAGGTCTGGGGCACAGTGAGTGAGACCTAGGCCAGGGAGGGGTGGGGCAGGAGCGTGGACAGGGTGTTCGGATGGGGCAGATGGTGAGGGGTAGCCAGGAAGTGGGACGGGGCACAGTGGGTATGAGTGCAGAAGAGGGAGTGAGGGGTAGGGCAGAGTGTAGTGGAGAAGAGTGGGATGAGGCAGAGTGAGGGATGAGTAGGGAGAGGGGTGGGACAGCAGTGGGTGAGGGATCATAAATATGGTGTGAAGATCATTCTCGTCTGTAGCACGCGCGTATCTGAAACAATATGTACTGTGCGCAGCTTCATAGGCAGAAGTCATGGAAAACATGTTCTGCGCTTAAGTGACCCCAAATGACTTGATCTGCTCAAAAGCTACGGCATAAATAAAACATAGCTCACGTTTAAGTTTCTTCATGCATCAGTATTTCAACCCAGAAACTCGCTCAAGAATTGCATCACCGTGAACTAAACCCACAAACGAACCTGGCCAAGAAATCAATCATTCTACCCTAACAATGGAACCTACTGCGTAGCCAAGAAATAATTCACCCATCATACACCAACTTTCTATCCCTCACAATGCTCAAGAAATCTCTCGCCATACACCAGGGTAATGACTCTCAGCTCCAACGACTTTCTGCTCAAGAAATCCATCCAGGTCGAAACCCTCTTTTTGAACACAAAACCCTCATTCTACCAAAGCTGCTAGAAACACCTTAGTCAAGAAATCCATCAACTTTTGACTTGTACCATAACTCCCCAAACATACCTGTTAGAATGCTCCACCTGGCCACGCAGTAGTTGACCCCCACTCTCCACCCCATCACCACCCTCTCCTCACTGTGGCTAAACACATTAGACTCTCACACACCCTCATAACAGAATAGGCAAACAGTCCCTCAGTACCCCATCAGGTTCCAGTACCAACTCATGACAGATCCATTAGACCTTCCATGAAATTCTTGACTACCAACTGCCACGGGCCAGAACCTTCAGCCTGGCCAAACCACGACAGACAAGTCCAAGAGCTGAACGCATTACTCCAGAGATGTGCCCCAAAATGACTGATGACAATTCTATAGATGTGGCCTCCAGAAATGGACACAATGCCACTGAACGTGAACTGGGTGCAATCCTGAAGAGGCAGCCTCTAGAGCTGGGCACAATACTCCAGATAGCGTCCAGAACTGGACCTAGGCACCAGATGTGACCTTCAGAACCAAACACAATATGGCACAAGAGGTCTCGCAAACCGGAACCAGAAACAGTGCTCCAGAGGCAGCCTCCTGAATGGTGCACAACACGGCAGATAGGACCCCAGGACAAGACACAATACTGTAGGCATCAGCACATGATGTGGATTCATATCAGGACATAATATAGATTCCCTCCAGAACTGTAGACAATATTCCAGATGAGTCGCCCAGAACAGGACATTCCACAGGTGTGGCCTTTAGAACATTATATAGGTTCGTAATAGGACATAATATATATGCCCTCCAGAACTGTACACATTACTCCAGGTATGGCCTCCAGAACAGGGCACAATACTACAGATGTGGCCTATGCACTGGCAAAATAACACAGAGATGCCCTCCAGAGCTGGATACATTACTCCAGAAGTGCCCTTCCAAATGAGACACACATCTCCAGAAGTGGCTTCATATGTAGCCTATAAAAAGTAGAAGAGTACACCAGATGGGGCCATCCAGAACTTAATCTGCCAAATGTGGCCCCCAGAACTGGACACAAAGCGGTCGGCGTGGGCAGGGCAGAATGACACAGATGAGTCTTTCAAAATGGACAGAGTCCTGCACAGTCACGTGGCGCCTAGAACAGGATACACAATAATCCACACGTGGCCTTACCTAAATGGACTCAGGACTTCAGATGAGCCCTGCAGACCTGGACACTATAATTAACCTTAGGACGAGGTTTGAATGGAAAAAGCGCGAAGAACCGGAGAGCAGAATCCATTGGGCACCCTGAATTCCAAAGAAACCGGGGCGCCGGAGGGAGTCTGGGTGCGGGAACGTGAATCTGTGGGACATTCGAGTGACCTGCTCGGGGTGCTCACCCCGGGAAGGAACTCCCTGCAACGCGCCGCACAGATTTCGTGGCGGCATCGGGGAGCCCCCGACAGCGCTTGGTACCGGCCCCCCTCGCAAACTGGAGCAGGCTTCCCTCTCCAGCAGCCCGCAGCCTCACTTCCTTTGGGGACGTTCCCAGGGCGCCAGCAAATGAGGTCTAAAAATATATTTAATGACTGCGTGCGCATGTCGTCCGTTGACACGAGCCACCATGCCTGCGCACAGCTGGCGCCCTGAAAGTGTGTCACACTGCGCCAACTCCACAGCGCAGGCACTATCATCTGGGGGTACCTGGTGTAGAGGGGCCTATGGGAGAGCGCGCAACAGGGATGAGGGACCTATGGGAGAGCGTGCGAAGGGTAGAGGTAGCAATAAGAGAGCGTGCTGCGATAATGTAGTTACCGTGCGACAGGGTAGAGGGACCTATGGGAGAGCGCGCAACAGGGTAAAGTTACCTACGGGACAGTGCATAAGAATATAAAGTTACTCATGGGAGCGCGCGCGACATAGCACCTATATAGGCAACACTCCCCACCCTTTGCAAAGTTAGCATGCACAATGATATAAATGAAAAAACAACACAATTCTGTGTTGGGAAAAGATTGCTGCAGGTTTATTCCATACAAAAGTATGCAACATGGTGGGTTAACTTACAGGCTATCCAAGGGCAGGTAGCGATGACTGACCTACGCTTCCCTGCCTGCCTCAAGAGCCAAATTGCACCGTGGACAATCAAATTGGTGCTACCATATATGAGGGGATTCCCCCCTTGAATACTGTGAACCACTGGTCCACCACTTTACTCACGCCCTTTTAGGGCAGAGCGTTGCAAGGCAAGCCCCCGGTTGCTCAGGCTTCCAACTGCCCAAAGGACTAGCAGGGCGCCAACGATTCCTTCTCCAGGGTCGTGCCGTAAAGGCTCCTGGGGTTTGGCACAGGCACCCCTATTGTGCTCCTGAAGAGGTACCCTTCGGCGAGCCCGGCAGCAAAGAGGGCGCCTAAAAGGCAGGGACAGGTATAAATACCTTCCCCCAACCCTCTGCGTGTTCAAAATGATGAGGCCAGCGCATCGGGCTGTGGCACTCCTCCCCAGGGTCCCAAGACTAGAGGAGGGTGTTGGTGTGCCTAAGTGGCACTAAGGTGGCCGTCCTTTTAGGTGGCTCACTGTGTGAGCTGCGGGCAGCTGCACAGTAGAGGTACCTATGGGAAAGCGCGCAACAATGTGCAGTTAACTATGGGAGGGTGCACGCCAATGCAGAGATACCTATGGGAGAGCGTGTGAAAACATAGTGTTACCCATCGAAGAGCGCGTGAAAACGTAGAGTTACCTATCGAAGAGCGTGCAAAAAGGATGAGCTGCCTATGGGAGAGTGGGCGACAGTGTAGAGTTACTTATGGGAGAGCCCGCAACAATGTAGAGTTATCTATGAGAGAGAGAGAGAGAGTACAACAGTGTAGAGTTACCTATGGGAGAGTGTGCAACAGTGTAGAGTTATCTATGAGAGAGAGAATACAACAATGTAGAGTTACCTATGGGAGAGCGCGCAACAGTGTAGATTTACTTATGGGAGAGCACGCAACAGTGTCGAGTTACTTATGGGAGAGCATGCAACAGTGTAGAATTACTTATGGGAGAGCATGCAACAGTGTAGAGTTACCTATGGGAGAGCATGCAACAGTGTAGAGTTACCTATGGGAGAGCGCGCAACAGTGTAGAGTTACTTATGGGAGAGCACACACCAGTGTAGAGGTACCTATGGGAGAGCACACACCAGTGTAGAGGTACCTATGGGAGAGCACACAACAGTGTAGAGTTATCAATGGCAGAGCTCGGAACAGTATTAAGTTACCTGTGGGAAAGCACGTGACAATTCTGAGTTAATTATGGGAGAGGGCAACAGTGTAGAATTACCTATGGCAGAGAGTGCGACAAAGTAGAGTTGCCTATGGGAGCGAGCACAACAATGTAGCCTTACTTATGGGAGAGTGCACAGGCACATAGAGGTAACTATGGGAGAGAGTGTGATAACGGAGGGGTACCTATTGGAGAGAGTGTGACAACGTAGGGTTACCTATGGGAGAGAGCGCAACAGTTTAGAGGTACTATGGAAGAGTGCACAACAACATAGTTACCTATGGGAGAGCACCCAACAATGTAGAGTTATCAATGGGAGAGCTCAGAAGAGTCTAAAGTTACCTATGGGAAAGCACATGACAATTCTGAGTTAATTATGGGGGGGGAGCAGCAGTGTAGAGTTATTTATGGGAGAGAGCACAACAATGTAGAGTCACCTATGGGAGAGCCCGCAATAGTGTAGGGTTACTTATGGGAGAACGTGCAACAATATAGAGTTACCTACGGGAGAGCACAACAATGTAGAGTTAACTATTGGAGAAAGCATGACAACGTAGGGTTACCTATGGGTGAGTGTGCAACAGTGTAGAAATACCTATGGGAAAGTGTGCCACAACATAAAGTTACCAATGGGAGACTGGGCAAGTGCACAACAATGTAGAGTTACCTATGGGAGAGCATGTGACAACACCAAGTCATCAACGGGAGAGCGCACAACAGGATAGAGGTACCTATGGGAAAGCACGCGGCAGGGTAGCGGTAGCTATGGAATAGAGCGCCACAATATAGAGTTACCTATGGGAGAGCATGCAACAACATAAATTTACCAATGGGACAGTGGGCGACACAATAGAGTAACCTGAGGGAGAGCGCGCAACAATGTAAAGTTACCAATGGAAGAGTGGGCATCAGGGCAGAGTTCCCTATGGGAGAGAGATCAGCAACGTAGAGTTACCTATAGGAGAGCGTGCAACAGGGTAGAGGTACCTATGGGAGAGCGCATGACAACATAAAGTTACCAATGTGAGAGCGTACAACAGGTCAGAGGTACCTATGGGAGAGCGCGCGACAATGTAGTTACCTAAGGGAGAGTGTGCAACAATGTAGAGGTACCTATGGGAGAAAGCGTGACAGCATAGAGGTAACCAATGGAAGAGAGCATGACAAAGTAGCGTTACCTATGGGAGAGCACGCAACAGTGTAGAGGTACCTATGGAGAGTGCACAACAGGGTAGAGGTACCTACAGTAGAGTATGCGACAACATACATTTACCAATGGGAGAGTGGGTGACAGAGTAGAGTTACCTATGGGAGAGTGCATGATAACTAAGTTACCAATGGGAGAGCGTGCAACAACATAGTTACCAATGGGCAAGTGGGTGACAGGGTAGGGTTTATAAAACAAAGGGATCCACCCTTGTAGAAAAGGAAGAAAGAAGGAACAATGAAAAAGGGGTGTTCCTCCAGATCTAGTATGTCTCCTAAAAAATCATGGAAAGCACACAGCTTTGTTAAAATACCCCTCACCCACCAAAAGGACCCTAGGTGGCATGCTTCATCATCGGGGTTTTCCCGTCCCGCTGCAGGTTGGGGCGTGCTGCGACCTACGACTACATCGGAGCACTAATTATATGACAATGCTATTTGTGGTGTAGGAGTGTGAGTGGAAGGGTCAAAGAATGAATGAAAGTGGTGTGTGGTTAAAAAATATCTGGCTCTGCTGATTTTTTTTTTAATGTTCCTTTGAGCTGATATTGTTAAAATGGGGGATGAGACGGAGGTACTAAGCTTTAATGGGCAGTACTTCCTGAGTCGACATGTTTCGAAGCCCTCCCCTGGCTTCTCATCAGGACCTAAAGGAGATCCCTTCTACACTCAATTTTCAGAAATTAAACCGTAATTACTATGTGACGTTCATGACAGTCTACATGCAATGGGAGAGCGTGCAACAGGGCAAGGGTACCTAATTGAGAGCCTGCAACAATGCAGAGTTACCAATGGGAGCGTGGGCGACAGGGTAGAGTTGCCTATGGGAGAGAGATCAGCAACGTAGAGTTACCTATAGGAGAGCGCGCAACACGGTAGAGGTACCTATGGGAGAGCGCATGACAACATAAAGTTACCAATGGGAGAGCGTATGACAGGTCAGAGGTACCTATGGGAGAGTGCGCGACAATGTAGAGTTACCTAAGGGAGAGCATGCAACAACGTAGAGGTACCTATGGGAGAGAGCGTGACAACATAGGGGTAACCGATGGAAGAGAGCATGACAAAGTAGCGTTACCTATGGGAGAGCACGCAACAGGGTAGAGGTACCTATGGAGAGTGCACGACAGGGTAGAGGTACCTACAGGAGAGTATGCGACAACATAAAGTTACCAATGGGAGAGTGGGCGACAGAGTAGAGTTACCTATGGGAGAGTGCTCAATAACAAAGTTACCAATAGGAGAGCGTGCAACAACATAGTTACCAATGGGCAAGTGGGTGACGGGGTAGAGTTTATCAAACAAAGGGATTCACCCTTGTAGAAAAAGAAGAAAGAAGGAACAATGAAAAAGTGGTGTTCCTCCAGATCTAGTATATCTCCTAAAAAATCATGGAAAGCACACAGCTTTGTTAAAATACCCCTCACCCACCAAAAGGACCCTAGGTGGCATGCTTCATTATCGGGGTCTTCCCGTTCCGCTGCGGGTCATGGCGTGCTCGAATGTACGACTACGTCGGAGCACTAATTATATGACAATGCTATTTGTGGTGTAGGAGTGTGAGTGGAAGGGTTAAAGAGTGAATGAAAGTGGTGTGTGGTTAAAAAATATCTGGCTCTGCGGGCAAAAAAAATGTCATGACTGTCTACATGCAATGGGAGAGCGTGCAACAGGGCAAGGGTACCTAATGGAGAGCCCGCAACAATGCAGAGTTACCAATGGGAGCATGAGCGACAGGGTAGAGGTGCCTATGGGAGTGCACACAACACAACAGAGATATCTATGGGAGAGCAGGCAACAATGTACAGTTACCTATGGGAGAGCACGTCACAACATAAAGTTACCTATGGGAGAGTGGGTGACAGGGTAGAGATACCTACGGGAGAGTGCTCAACAATGTTGAGTTACAATTTGGATCTGGGGAAGAAGGGCTATACTAGTAGGGGAACATGACGCAACAGGTAGTGCCAGCCAACAGCTCTCCTCACTCCATGGCGCATTGTTCGAGCTCACGTAACTGTTGCAGTGGTTTCTTGCTTGTCTTCGGGGGGGAGGTTCTCTGCTCCAGGCCACCTGTTTTTCTTGCGTAGGACAAATGTAGTGCATGATGGCTTTTCCCTCCCGGCATAGAACTCCGGCGGCGCCGTTAACTGTATTAGGTATATGGGCTGAGGCTGCGGCGTAGCTCGTTAGAGGCCGGCGCGCCACTGCAAAGTTTGGCTTCCGGGGTACTTTGAGCTGCAGCAGTGGGTGAGTCTACGGGGGGTGGCTTCTGTCGGTCCCCACAGCTGCCTTTTCCACTTGAGCCCATTGATGACGATGAGGAGGATGCTGACGCCAGAGCACCCATGAGCACAGCGAGCAAGAGGTCCTTAGGAAAAAGACATCAAAGTGGAGGCCCCAGTGACACAGATACAGGCTTGTAAGGCAACAACAAAGGGGCTGGTGGGGGGCTGCCAGATCCTTCTTTATCCTTCTTAGATCAACCACTTAATAGATATGTACTTAGGAGTAGCATATTTGGGAAAAGGGAGGCTCAGGGATTCCATCTCATGAAATAACTTTTCCATCTAAAAAAAAAAAAAAGAATCTCGCTACCAACCAAGGAGGGATAGTCAATGTTGAGGAGGTTCCACCCCCACCCCCCTCTGTATACCTGCACCCAGAAAACCCCAGTAGACCAACCAGTATTAAAGGGGGGAGGGAAGAAAGGGCCAAAGAAAGCAGAACATGTCAAAATCACTCCTTCCCTGCGCTCTTATTTAAGGGTCTAGTCGAAAGGGGAACAGACTGTTTCGCCTCCGGCTCCTCTTATTCTTCATCCCTCGCTGCATTCTGAGTCAGGACTTAAACCAAAAGTACAAATAAAATGGAGGATTCTGGCTCAAGAAAGCAGACGTTAGGGCTGAAAGAGACTTGTTTCTGGGAACAGAATTCAAGCGTTAGCTGAAAGAGGACCTGGTGCCGGACCAGGAGCTCCCAATGGCCCTGGTCCCTTGGCCCCCAACTCAAGATCTTGGTGTCCAGTAACTAGGGGGGAGAGTCAGACAGGCACTGAGAAATTATTGTCTTCGTTGATAGCTGAGGTTAGGAAGAAGTTTGCAGTGTCCAAAAAGAATCATCAAAAAATCCAGGACACATGTGAGGCCTTTGAAGTCAAGATTAACTCCCTAATGGACAGAGTGGGGGCGTTGGAAACATCTTTTGTAGAACTCACTAAGGAGGTGGAAGTATATCAAAAAGAAATTCAGATGCTGAAAACCGGGGTTACGAACCTCAGAGATAAATTGGAGATCCTTGAGAATAACGCAAGAAGAAACAATCTTAGGTTACTGAACGTACTAGACGGCCTTGAGGGTAATAACATCAAAGGATTTTCAATTAGCCTCTTGAAAGAAGTTATGCCAGATATCGATGTAACTAAAGTAGAAGAGGATACACAGAGGGTCGACCGAGACCCGCATTCCAGAGGACCAGCCAGGTGTAAACGTGGAAAGCAATTCTTCATCAGGTTGCCGAGAGCATGGCAACACAAAATGGAGTCATGTGGGTCATTTTAAAATACAGTTCAACACAGGAAAACGCCTAGAAGAATCCTGGTTAACTTTAAAACATACACTCTTAAAGAGAAGGTCCTCTCAGACACTCTTAAGGTAGGGTGCTACGCAAAGGGAGACTGGTCCTTCCGCATTAGATCATACATTTCCGGAGCTACACAAGACAGGCTGTGGAAACTAGTCAAATGTTTGCTGGAACTTAGGGAATTGGGAGCTACAACACACATTTGTTTTCCTGATTCCATTAGAGTTATGTGGAATAAATTAATGCATAACTTCAGAGACCCTAAGGAAGTAAAATCATTAGTTGATCAAATTAAAGTGCAACAGAAGTAACTGAAACACCAATGCCGTGGAGCAAAAGATGAGCTTGACTAGGTAATCTTTTAGAAAACCTGTAGTCAATAGGGAGGGTTCCCCAGGGTTGGGGGGTGGGTCACAAGTAAAAAAAAACAAAAAAAAAATAATAATATTGTCAGTAATTACTCGGTGTGGGAGAAAAAAAAGTCCTCATTGGATAAATCAGATTATGTGCACAAACCAGATATACAGCCTTATCTAGGTCAGCCCCTGGCACCAAACTTAACCCATGGTGGAGTCAGGGGAATGTAGACCCCTCAGGGTTTTAACTTGGAATGTTAATAGTCTCTGGGTCAGTCCTAGAAGGAGGAACATTTTAGAGTATCTTAGGCTCTCGAATAGCAATGTTATTTTTATACAATAATCTCATCTACTATAAGAGGAATGGAACAATATATTAAAAGGTCAGAAATGGATTGATTATTGTGTATGCACTTCCCAGGCATGTTGTGTAAAGGAGGCGGTGATTCCTTTTAAGAAATCCTTTAAAGCTATTTTGGGGGAATGTGTGGTTGACCCAGTAGGGAGATGGGCGATTGCAAAAATATATGGTACTTGGATAGCACTGGTAGGATACTATGGACCAAATTCAGATGACCCCACCCCCCTTCGTGGTTTATATTACCAGCTTTTAGATCTTAACCTCCTTATTATATTGGGGGATATTTAAATACAATAATAGACCCTGTCTTGGATAAATCCTCCAGAAGAGGAATGGCAAACGTACCCAACATGAGAGGTCTGCTGAAAAAGTTGGTGGAAGACATGGGCCCCTGGGTGTGGGGGGTCAGGGAGAAAGTTTACTTTCCACAATAAGAAATATAGGCATCGGTCTAGAATAAACTTCTTCCTGGTAGATACTATCACCAGTAGAAATACTATCAAAGTTATTCACATACCAGAGCATTTATCAAATCACTCTGCGGTAAGCTTAGAGATCATGTTAGAGAGTAGGCCCGCTCCTTGGAGATGGACTGTTAATCGAATATTACTTTCAGACCCACAGGTAATAGAGAGGCTGAAAGAAGTCACAAATTAATTTCTTTTTTACTAAAGCGTCTGACTCCCTACACGCTGCCTGGGATACATACAAGGCCTTTTTAAGTGGCATCCTAATTGGCCTAACGGCAACCCAAAATAAGACAGTAAAGAAGGATATTAGTCTACTTGAATGATCAATACAGACCCTATTAAGAGAGGCTGAGAATGCCCCTGATACCCAAACCTCGATAAATCTTGAAGAACAATTACAGAAGGCAAGGCTAGAGTTGGCGAACTATCTGGAAGCAAGAGTAAGGAAGAAATGGGAGGCTAGAAAACGTACCCACTATGAATACAGGGAGGATTGTGGAAAGCTACTGGCCTTGAAAACCAAAACAGAGCGCACGAGGAACATGATTAAGACCATTAGAAGCGAGGAAACGGGTAAACTAGTCTCAGATGATGCAGAAATTGAAAACGCCTTTACACAGTTTTTCCAAAACCTTTATTCAGCAGACCTGGAGGTAGGGGATGATCAAATTAAGACATATCTTAAAGAGCTAGATATTCGGCCACTACAAGCAGCCTCTAAAGTTGAACTGAATGTTGACATTAGCTCGGAAGAAGTTGTAAAGATAATTAGCAATTTAAAAAGAGGAAAAGCGGCCTGCCCAGACACTCTCCCAAATGAAATTCATATGATTTTAAATAGGGCTCCCGGTTTTATGGTATTTATATATTTTAACATTTACGTCTGTATTTATCCATATTTATTTTTTGGCCATTTTATCTGTATTTATCCATATTTATTTTGTGTTTTGCGTATAAAGTTGAAAACATTTCCATATTCATTTAACTGATAGACGCCAACTCATACTTTGATGTCTGTTGTGTGTTAGCTGTTTAAGCTGTCAAATTTTACATAACAATACATCCACTGGTAAATACTAGCATTATACCATAAATGTATGTTGACATATGCCCTTATTTAAAGAAATTTCATCCTGTTTTTTTAATTTCCTATGCTGTCCATCTGCTTAGCTGCTGGCCTATAATTCATTAAAGACAGCAGGGAGTCACTTAAATGAAGCATCTTTTTCTGTATTTATCCACTTTTAAAAATAAATGCAGACAGAAAACACACTGTTTTCTGTCTGTATTAATCTGTAAAAAAACGGAAAACAGGGAGCCTTAATTTTAAAGGAAGAATTGACATCGGTCCTGACAGAAATGTTTAATTCAGCCTTTGTGAAGAGACTAGACTTTCTGCACTCCTGGGATGAGGCAACCATAAGTATAATTTTGAAACAAAATAAGGATCCTAGGGTCTGCGAAATCTATAGACCAATTTCTTTTTTAAACTGGGATTATAATATCTTTACAGAGATTTTTACAAAGAGGTTAGAAAAGTTGGTCAATGTCCTAGTTCATAAAGATCAAGGGAAGGCAACTACATGAATTGACTCACGATTTAATAGATGCAATGAACTTGGCCGGTAAGGAGCGTATACCCTTAACAGTGTTGACTTTCAATGCAGCCAAAGCCTTTGATAGTGTCAGTTGGCCCTTCCTCTATAATGTAATTAAGCAGTTTGACTTAGGCGAAGCATTTCTAGTGACAATTAGATCCCTTTATAAAAAAAACATGACTAGGATCTTAGTTAATGGTACTTTAACTAAACAGATAAAAATGAGAAGAGGAACCAAGCAGGGGTGTTCACTTTCCCCACTCCTTTTAAATCCCTATATAGAGCCGCTGACAAACAAAGTAAGAGCAAGTAAAAATATAGTTCCTTGTGTTTGCAACAGGTGGGAGAAAAAAATTGGTTTGTACGTCGATGACTTGTGGTTTATACAAGAGATTTAGCAAAGTCCTTTCCAGTAATATGGATAATTCTGGAAGACTTTGGGAAGGTTTAAGGTTACTGCATTAATCAACAAAAAAACTGAGATTATGAAATGGACTACCCAATATTCTAGTAATTTGACAAAACAGGAAATAAGGTATTTAGGAATTCAAGTAGTGCATGATTTAGAGAAATTAACTCAGCTTAATTTTAATAAGGTAGCCTCCGGAGTTAAAAAAAACTGCTTAACGTATGGGGAGAGCTCCCTTTTTCATTTATAGGAACATCTAATCTGTTAAAAATGTCTATCCTCCCTAAATTTACCTTAATTTTCAATGCAATCCCCATAGAATTCAAACCAGTATGGTTCAAGAAGCTGCAAGGAAACTAAAGCAGTTTTATATGGAGAGCTAAAGTTGTGAGAATTGCTTGGAGGAAGCTCCATAGGAAGAAGGAACAGAGTAGCATCACAAGCCCCAATCTTTTTCAATATTACTGTGCCTTTTACTTAAAGAATATAAGGCGGCTATTTAGGATAGTTCCACCTTTCCCTCATTATTCAGAGCCTTGACAGCTGACTTTTTGATGAGTGCAGACTTTTTTCTTTTTAAATTCGGCCACCCGAAGTATTTTAAGAAAGTGAGACTCAAGATCCTCACTGCTGTCTGTAAGTTGTGGCATCAAATTAGACGGTCATTAGGAATTTCCTATTATAGTAGCCCTGCCCCTATTTGGAATTCTTCCAGTACACCCCACCCTGCCTCCTGGACAAACCTGCCACCCCTCTGATTGACAGGGGTATACATAAATGGGGTAAACTTATAGAAGATTTTCAAATGGTACCCTGGGAGTGCCTAGTAGAAATCACTGAGGGTAGTCTATCAAAATTTAAATATTATCAACTAGTAAGTTGAGAAAAGGGCTAGGTAAAGGGGGGAAAGGTAACCAATATTGGGAGGACAGGAAACAGAAACATCCCCTTCTGTGAAAAGAAATTTCAGAGTGGTACTGGATGCTGGTCTAGGCTGGAGAGGACGAGTTTACCCTGTCCAACAAGATCTGGAAACCAAGACGTTGAATCCATGTGGCAAGTATCTATGTCTTTTTTGTTGTTATCTATAAAATCTGTGCCTCGCAGGAAAAAACATCTGTTTACTGTCCATAAGGCTTACAGGTCGCCAAGGAAATTGTTGAAGCTAAGTACCCGGGAGGCAAGGAAGTGCCCCAAGTGCAGTGAAGAAAAAGCTGATGACGTTCACATGTTTGGGCAGTGTCCCCTGATTAAGATCTTTTGGGAAGAAGGTGGTAAGGTCCTTGCAGAGATTATGGGTCAAGAGATTAAGGTAATCCTGTCATTGGTTATTTGTGGGGTGGGCAGTGGGGAGGGAGACCCACTGAAACACATTAAGACACAGAAATTGCTCATCGTTGTGCTGATTCTGCTTTCACAAAGAGAGATATGCTTAAAGTGGATTCCCCTCCCCTCCCCCAGTCTGGGAATAGTTAAGTACAGCACAAAGGATTTGTAATTTAGACCTGAGTGCCCCTCCTTCTAAAAGAATACAATTCTGGGAGGTTTGGGAAGTTTGGCTTAAATCTTGCTCCTTTGGCAGGAATCTTTAACCACTGCCCAGTTTACAAATCCTAACTGTCCTAAAACTAGGCATCAATGCAACTATGGTCAAAGGGGAGCCGGATTGGCATCCATGGCTAGAGCCCCCCTTTATCGACCCCACCTGCGTTTGAGCCTCAGGCTCCTGACCTGGTCGACTGCGAGCCGCGTGATTTCTATGAAGCCCCCTGAGGGAAGACTGGTGCTTTCGACAGTGCCATAGAGTCTTCTGGCCCGGCACAATGAACAAAGAGGGCAAAACAAATTTTCAAAAACAAAACAAAAACAATGTAGAGTTGCCAATGGGAGAACATGCAACACCATAAAGTCACAAGGACTGCTGGCGCGCCTGCCAACACAAACCATGTCCTACTGTTATCCTGTGACCTTCTGTTGGGTATTTTCCCCGGGTAGCCCGCCGCAACACCAGCCTCATCCTCCAGTGAACCGAGAGGCTCTGTCCTGCTTCGCGAAGCAGTTTGGCTATCCTGGTCGGGGCACAGCCTGGCGAGGCGAGCCAGTGCCATTTTCTTGTGTTGAGTGAATGATTACGGGGGAAGATTGTGAGCAGCTTTGTTAGCCCTACGGTGATTATGAAGGAACCCCTAGAAGACGTCTCATGTTAGGTGGAAGAAAGGTGGATTGCCTCCCTCTGACCCGAGACAGGTAACCAATAGGAGGGCCTACCAGGAGGCGCTGAGGTCACTGATGATACATATCAGCTCGCCCGCAGTGAAGGTGCGTGGGCAGCAGGCCTCTTTGCATGCTTCTGGCCTGAGGGAGCCTACTGGGGGAAGAGCGGAGAGGCCTGGTTGATGCTGTCCTGAATGTATCCTGAGGAGAGGATCCCTTTGCCTGCTGGGCAAGAGTGGCAGGGATACAAGAGTTGTGCTATTTGAGCCCTCAGTGTAGAGGTGATTACCAGGAGTGAAGAGGGAAGATGAGAGGAACAGGTGCCACCCCTACCTGTGCTATAAGGATCTCCATGACAATGTATGTAAATACCCTGTGAACTCTGGTGGTGTGACCCCCTGCAAGAGACAAGTTCAGAGAAACCGCTAGCTTTGGCTATTGAGTAGTACACCAACGATAGCAATGCACACCTGGAGGGACTGTCCCTCTGGTTAATGAGTTCCTATGAAATGAGAGGGCCTCTGATCTTGGGAGAGACTACCTGTCCAAGGGGATGGCAGTTGCTGCTCCTCCTTGTGATACCAGGATGGTGCTTCGCAAGGTCCATTCATGCTAAACTCTGGGTTTCGTGCTTAACAGCATAGACACCCAAGACCTGGGGGGAGTGTATAAAGTACAGAGTAGTGGGAAGATCGCTGTGTGGACCCTATGCTTATATTAGGAGTTGTGGTGCCTAGGTAACAACAGTAGTGATGGAAAACCTGATAAAGCTCCTTGAGGCATCTCTGGTCTACTCGTTATGAGTGTCTAGTGGTTGTCAGCTTGCCGAGCTCAATGATGGTGAAGGAGAAGGGAAACCAGGCAACCCAGGTCAACAAAATTCGTAACTATGCACAACCGGTATCTCTGTGTCCCGGAGCCCAAGAGGTAACCCCGGGTGGGAACAAAGAAATATTACTGCAAATGACAGAGACAACTCCCTACCTTGCGGAATAGCTGGCGGCAATTAGGAAGCCACGAGATGAGATGGTCCATAAAATTTACTCTGTCGCCATTGATGTTAATTGTTGCGGTTTGATTAACGTAAGGTATCAGAACGTGTGGCCACTACAGAATAAATGTGAGCGCCTTGCAGGAGGAAGTCTGTATGCTCCCTGACACTGTTATCGGTCTCCAAAACAAACAGTACGCTTGGATGATCGTGTACAGACCTCGGAGGGGAGATCCCGCAGAAATAATCTGCGCATTGTGGGGGTCCCAGAGAGGGCGGAAGGGCAATCTGCCAAACTCTTTTTAGAAGAATGGATCACTACCACCCCAGCGTCCAAAAGACTCTCTACATTTTTCACTACTGAGCAAGCGCACAGGGCTCTAGGGCCTCTGCATAGACTTGGTGCACCGCCTCTAGCAATCATAGCTCAGTTGTTCAATTTTAGCAACAGAGATGCAATCCTACAAACCACCGGAACCCGGAGACCTTTGCTGTTTGAGGGACATTCCATATCCATCTATCTGGATTACACAGGACAAGATGAAAACGTTCCTCTCTGTGAAAAAACACCTTCAGGAACTTCATTTTAAATACAGTGTCCTCTTTCCTACTAAATTGAGAGTTGAAAACCAGGGGAAAGTCATGTTCTTTTTCTTAGCAGAAGAGCCCAGTGACTGGTTGGACATCCCAGGAAACCAGGTGATTGCCTGGTGTCCCCGATTGGGTTGACTCAGCCATCAGCATCAGACTGATCTGGCTGTGGTCAAAGATGACAAAATCGCTGGACGACCCGGAACACTAGTGTGGGATCAAAGAAGATTTGGGTTTGCTCAGATGGTACTTTACAAGCAACAGAGGATGTCCCTGACTCTGATGTGGCCTCCCAGGAACAGCAGGGAGACCGGGACCCAAATGAGAACACTTCCATTTGAACCTGTGGTCCAGACCCATGAACGCTTAAAATTGACTGGGTTGTGTCTGTTGAATTAGGATCAGTGGTATTGCTGTTGGGAGGGTTAAAGGATCAGAGATGACTTGTGGGAAGGCATATTAACCTATGCATCAGAAGCGTTATGCACAGTGCTCTCTTTAGGTGCATAGCAAAACACACAAGATGATGGACGGAATGTTGCACAATGGCAAAACATTCACCCCCAGTCACAGATCTGGGTTTAATCCATCGTTATTTTGCTCACCACACCACCCCAGTTCAGACATGGCCATATGCAAATCAGTCTTGACCCTGTGCCTCATGGGAACAGTCCAGCCCGAACTGCCAAGCCATGTCTTCACTGGACCAGAATCAAGCATCCTAGGACCGGTTTCTGGCTATCAGCCGTCATCAGCCAGGATAGCTTGACTCCAGTGGTGTAGTGAGCACGGGACCCACGTCTGGGCATCCTCTAGATGCTATTAGCCACGTGGGAGAGCTGGAGTGTTCAAGCCTCGCACCCTCCCGGCTGCTTGTGCTCTTGCATAGCACAAGTTTGTGAAGGAGAGGGAGGGGGAATATTGTTTTAGTGTTTTCTTTATTTCTTTTCTGTTCAATGGGTATGGGGAGGCATTCGCTAATTCCTAACTTGTCTGACTATAGACTGGGTGTGATTGAGGTACTGTCCATGAGGTGGGATATGACTTGCTGGTTTGGTTTGGGTTGTTAACTTTTGTGTCCAGGGATGAAATGATACAATCAAGTTTTACTTTGCCAAGTTCTAGTCTTGTAAATACAGTTAGGGGAATGCAATACAGAGTTAAAATGCTGCTTGTGATTCTAGGCACTACACCTTTCTGTGCTTACGTCCTGCTAACAGAGGTTCCCCAGCGCGTGTGATCCCTAGCGTCTAATTGAGGATACGCAATTGACAAGGCTCTGGTGCAGTGGCCTCAAGGCATAAACGTGTCCACTAGTTCTGTTCCCTTTTCCCATTGTGTAATATTCATATGTAAAAAGTCTTGGTTTGTACAGCAGTTTCAGCCCCCTTCTCACTCTGTCATTTGCATACAGTTCTTATGTCTTCTGGCAGTTGGAGTCCTAGTGGGTGTGGAACTGACTTTGGCAGGAGTCCGGCTCCCATGGTAGTGGCTTTGGAGTTGTTGGGGCAGTAGGGACAGGCTGAAGGGAGACGAGCGGCAAACCTGGAGACTTCGGGCGGTTTTGGTAAGGTTACCTCCTTTGGCATTTTCCCATCTTTGGCAGCTGTAGCTGCTCCACCCTGGGTGAGAAAGGACACAGGCTTGTTAGGTGCCGCCTCCGAGCCAATCTTGGCATCGCAGATGATTTTGAGTCTGATTTAGATCTCGGCAGATGGGTTACTCAGTCACAACAGTGACCCATATCCCGTCCGCCGAAATATAAATCCCATCAAATATGATGTGATTTATATTTCGGCTGACAAGATATCTGTCACCGTTGTGACGGAGTAAGCCATTCACCAAGATCTGAATCAAGCCCTTTGGTAGTTGTAGCCACTAGACTTTTGAGGGTACACACTTTGGCATTGCTGGAGCTTCTGTCGTCAGACCTCGGCAGCAGCACCAGCCTTTCATCAGAGGGTGTAGGGGGTCATGATCTTGATTGGTGCTTGTTTCCTACAGAAAACGTGATGTAGTTCACAATCAGAACCGTATAGGAGGCATGGGGGACCCTCTTCCACACTTGGGTCACTCCTGCCTTCTCTCTCAAGAAATCTCTTGCTCTCGCCGGCTATTCCCCACCGCAAAAAAGCTTATCTTAGCTTTTCCTTCTCTGCATTCTCTTCTCTTGTATGGCCAGGCATACTGCTTGCTTCTCTTAGCAGGCAGACCCTAAGCTCCTACAGCAAAAGTGCAGACCTAAGGTGATGTCCCCTCACCTTTGGGAGCACAGCTGTCATGCAGACCCCAGCCCTGGTCACACAGCTGTCTGAGTATTCAGCAGAGCAATCTCTACTTTGGTCATAAAGAATCTGGAACTTGAACCAAGTGGGGTGTTTTAGATCCCATATTTATACACTTTTTCAAGACTTGGAATGTGAATCAACAGTCTAAGGGGTCAGAGTGGGTGTGGGTTGGTTCTCTTTCAAATGTCATTTTCAGGTTGCCCCCCAGACACAGCCTTTGTGCAGAGTGATGGCTATCACTGCAGGTAGCACTGGGGCTGGCTCAAATTAGGGGTATTCAAAGAATGGGCCCAAAGAAGCGTGCACCTGGTTGTCATAAAGCTTTTTCAAGCCATAATCAGAGACAGATAAAAGGGCAGGCCCTGCATAGAAACATCATCACCTTGAACAAAAGAAACTGTAATCCAAACACTCACAATGTACTAAAGGGCTGTGATGATGATGATGATGATGGAATTTATAAAGCGCCGCAATCGTCCCTGAAGGAGTATCTCCATGCTGGAGGAGAGGCGTATGCTAGGTCAGAGCAATCAGTTACAGAAAAGTTCTGTCTTTAGGAGTTTCCTAAAGTGGTGGAGATTGGTGCAGTTATGTAGCTCAACAGGTAATGAGTTCCGATACTTCAGAGCAAGGTAAGCAAAGGTTTTGCCCCCAGCTCGGAGTTTTCTGTAGCTGGGGACAACGAGAAGACCTTTTCCCCCTGAACAAAGCGATCTACCAGGTAGATAGAGCTTAAGTTTTTCCACCCGGTAGCTTGGGCCTCCGCCATGAAGTGCTTTGGGGACTAGACTGCAGATTTTGAACTTAATTCTCTGGCGGATGGAAAGCCAGTTAAGATGCATCAGCAATGGCCGGGGTGAGGTTCTGGGGGGCATCTTAGGAGCCAGGTGAGCTGCTGTATTCTGAATCACCTGCATTCTATTTAGAAGGTATTCGTTTGCGGATGCAAGAAGAGCACTGTAGTAATCAAGGCAACTGATTACCAAGGCCTGAATCAGGGTCCTGCGGACTGATAGAGGAAGCATTTGGAACACTCTGCGGAGAAGACTCAGCGTGTGGAAGCAAGTATCTGAGGTGGCCATGACTTGATCTTTCATAGTTAGAGAGTGGTCCAGTCGGACACCAAGGTGTTTAGACATAATCCTTGGGGTGGGGGCTAGGCCCAACTCTGCGGGCCACCAGTCGGGGGACTACTGCGTTTGAGCGCTGCCAAATAGCAGAATCAGTGTCTTGGCTTCATTGTGCTGGAGGACATTTTTTGTCATCCATCCGGAGATTGCTCGCATGCCCTCCGCAAGGAGAGATTTGGTCAAGACTTTATCGTTATTGAAAGATAGGAGGAGTTTGGTATCGTCCGCATAGAAGTAGGGAGTGAACCCATGTTCTCTGATGATCTTAGCAAGGGGGGCCACAAACACATTGAACAAGGTGCGAGACCAGAAAGGACCCAAGTTGACAGTTTGAGTACGCTGGTCCAGAAAACTTGTGAGCCACTTTAGCGCCAGTCCCTGTATACCAATCTCATTCATTCTGTGGATTAGCCTCTGGTGAGAGACTGAATCAAAGGCCGCGGACAAGTCCAGCAGCACTAACAGCACTGCCTTGTTGTTATCCAGGGCCAGTGTGATGTAGTCTGTGACATCTATGTGAGTGGTTTCAGTAGACTAGTTAGGCCGGAAACCGGTCTGAGAGGGATCAAGGTTACCTTGAGATTCTAGGTAACCCATCAGCTTAGTTTGATATGCCTTTCCAGGAGTTTACTCATGAGTGGGAGGAGCGAGATATGGCTTTAGTTAGCCAACATGGCTGCGGGTACATGTGCCTTTTTTCGGATCGGTAGCACTTGTGCCGCCACCCATTCAAGTGGAAGTATCCCTTCGCTAATAGAGGCATTCAATATAGTGTAGATGCAGGGGCTAGTTGTGTGGCGAGTGAGGCAAACAGATTGGCTGGCATAAGGTTGAGTCATGAACCAGATTTGACTGTTCTCATCGATTTCTTTCTTCAAAGTAATTGCCTATATTATCACAAAGTGCCTGAGAGGGGGAGGGTCTGATTTGTACAGGCTATGGGATTAGTAAAGGAGTTGAGAACTTTGTAACATTCTTTAGTAGAGTTGCCGGCTCGATTTAGCCTTGAGGTGATATTGACTTTCCGTGCGTGGGCCGGTTTATAAATAGTTTTCTCCTTCACCGTTTGAGTTTTTTTGCCACATTGTTTCCAATTTTTTACAGTTCAATTTTTCTCTTCGAAGTTCGGAGGTGTACCAGGCAGCATGTTTCCTTTGAGGATTAACTTGCTGCTGTTTTTATGGCGCAAAAGTATCTGTAACTGATTTTATGTCCTCATGGAATACCCTGAGTGTAGTGTCAATATCCACAGGTTCTTCAAATGAGGGTGGTACAAAGCCTTTCCCAAAGGAATCATGTGTAATCTTATGCCATTGTCTTCTAAAATTACGGAGGGGGTAGGTGGGGGTGCTGCTTGATTGAAAGCCTCTAATCTGAAAATCGATCAGAGAGTGATATTACCAGATTACTGGGCAGGGGGGTTCTGCAAATATGCAGGGAGAGTTGGTGAGGATGATGTCCAGGGTGTAGCAGACCGAGTGTGTAGGGCCTGAATTATTCTTTACTAAACCTAGGGAGGCCATATCTGCAAGAAAGCTAACAGCTTCAGTATTCACACTGTCTTCACTGTGAATGTTAAAGTCCCCTATCATCAAAAAGTGTTTATAAGAGATAGTGTGAGGGTCATTTTTTGCCATCATTTTAAGAGTAAAATCTTTGAGAGGGCGGGGGGGGGGGGGGGGGCGGGTAGATGAGCACGCCTTTCAAACAATCCTGGGGCGTGAGTTTAATCTTAAAAATACACATTTCTATGTCATTGTCAGATGTGGAGTCGATGATGGAGATTTTCAGTGCTTCTTTGTATATGATGGCAATGCCTCACCCACTTTACTCTCCCTGTCCAATCTGAGTATACGGTAATTTTCAGGAAGGGCTAGGGTAATGGCTGGAGTAGAGGAGGGTTTAGGCCAGATTTCCGTGAGGAAACCTAGTTCGGGAGAATCAGTTTATTAAATCCCATAATTCAGTGGTGTGCTTAGACAAGAATCTTACATTGGCTAAGAGACCTCTCCAATTAGGAGTAGAGTTAAAGGTAATTGGGCTGATTGTGGGCTGGGGGGAATGACTACTGATTCCAACTTGTGCTCCGGAAAGACTAATCAGCCGCCCATTTCTTAGCCATCCTCCCCATCTCATAGTCTTGGTCTCCAACCTTCAGTTACAGAAATGCAGGCAATACACTTCCACTGGGGGAAGATATACTCATCCTGCACCTTGTACCATGTTAAACCAGGGGCATCCTACATGGATCCCACTGACCCATTAATAAGACTCATAAAAGACAGAGTACTACTACCTTACATGTGCTACAAACATACTGCACCTACACGCATACTCAACATGCACAGAAAATCTCCGTGCAAGGTTCTGGGTGTCACATAACAGTGGAACTTTATAGGAGAGGGGTCAGTAGACCACACTGTCATCCAACAGAGAGAAAAATAGTCTGGGCACAGTACACCACCCCCACTGCTTTTCATGATATACTCGGGACAAGAACTGTGGTCATTGCCTAATATGAGAATAAGCTTGATGTACCCCTCCAAGTCACAGGACCAGTCCTGAACCTTGTATTCTCCAGTATTGGGGTGTCTTTCATAGATTCACATGCTTGAATATTCCCCGTCGTCGGAGTGGGAGTCCCACGGTAAATAATATAGCAATATATACAGCCATAATATATATATATATATATATATACACATAAGTAATCATATAAAACAGAGATATAAGTAAGTAATAACATCAAGAATGTCCCTATATGAAATTTCCATAGAGATACATGGAAAGAGAAAAAAGACATTCGTAGTCTATCTCTGTCATTATGTTAGTCCGAACTCCGGCCAATCAGGCGCCAGCTCCTCTCTAGAACCTTCTCCTCAGAGCTCCTCACCTCAGATTTTCTACCGCACGTCGTGTGAAAGGGAGTCTCCCTGAGCTCTGCTCAGTTTTTTCTCTTCAGGATGACTTCAAGTAAGAAGTCTTTGTTTAGACCTTGTTCTTTTGTGGAAAGCTACGTTATTCTCAGAAGATCCACACAGTAAGTGTATTTACTGTCTTTACCCTACCATGAAGTGGGTGAATATAAATTCTGTAGAATTTTTTCTACAAAAACTCTGAAAGACAGGGAAGGCCGTCTCTTGTTGTGGCTCCAGAGACTTAAGGATACATATGAAGTAATTTTCTGAGGTAGAAAACTTTACTTCTGGCCGTTCCCACACAGCCTCAAAACGCAGTAGTGTACAGGAGTTACCTACTCCTTCCTTAAAAGAAGAAAATGTCTCTGACTATGACATCTGCCACTTCTTCTTCTTTGAATACTGCTGTGTCGCCCACGAGACATAGTTCTCAGGCTAGTGAGGTTTTCAACTTTCCAGTTTTTTCAAAGATGGCTTCATCGTCTACGATGGCTCCGTCTACGATGGCTCCGTCTACGATGGCTCCGTCTACGATGGCTCAGTCTACGGTGGCTCCGTCTACGGTGGCTCCGTCTACGGTGGCTCCGTCGACGATGGCTCCGTCTACGGTGGCTCCGTCTACGGTGGCTCCGTCGACGATGGCTCCGTCTACGGTGGCTCCGTCTACGATGGCTCCGTCGACGGTGGCTCCGTCGACGGTGGCTCCGTCGACGATGGCTCCGTCGACGGTGGCTCCGTCGACGATAATTCCGTCTACGATGATTCCGTCGACGGTGGCTCCGTCGACGATGGCTCCGTCGACGATGGCTCCGTCGACGATGGCTCCGTCGACGATAATTCCGTCTACGATGATTCCGTCGACGGTGGCTCCGTCTACGATGATTCCGTCTACGGTGGCTCCGTCTACGGTGGCTCCGTCTACGGTGGCTCCGTCTACGGTGGCTCCGTCTACGGTGGCTCCGTCTACGGTGGCTCCGTCTACGGTGGTTCCGTCTACGGTGGTTCCGTCTACGGTGGTTCCGTCGACGATGGTTCCGTCGACGATGGTTCCATCGGCAATGAATCTTTCGATGGTGGTTTCCGTCGACGATGGTTCCGTAGACGATTCCGTCTACAAAGATCTCTTCAATAGCCTTCTATGCCTCAGAGCCCGTCGACTGCAGTCTCATCGGAAAAAATAAGGGTTTAAAAAAGACGACTTCTGCACAGAGGTCATTAAAAATCCAAATCTCTTCGACATATACAGCGACTACTTCGTCCTTTGCTGCTGTTCCTTTATTACCATTACCACCGAGTACTTGACAAGAAAGGTCGGGTGAAGTTACATCGGTGGAGGATTCCCGCCTTCCTTAACCATTGTTTTACCACTGACTCAGATCAAGATTCAGAAGAAGGTTTAGCTGAATCGGTTGTGACAACTATAATCGGCGTTTTTTTCCTTTATCACCACAAGTGTCTGTGGTTCCGCTTACTCCAGTGGTGCCAACAACTATATCGGAACCGGTACCGGCTCCAATACTTTCTGTGGTAATACCTACAGTACCGCTGAGACATTCTTCAACTCGGACAGTACCTCCTCATGATACTGAAGAAGAAGAAGAAATTCCTCAGGACAGGGAGGATGGTGAGATTCTCGATGATGGTGGCGATGCTGATGATGATGATGATGGTATGGCGGAGTGGGATAACTATCATGCCCAAACACCATCTCCCTCTCCGGTGCTACCTGGTGACTCACCACCTGTTGATATGCAAGTTCCACCAGTTAAGGGATAGGACAGCACTAACGTTCAAATTAACGAAGGATTATTTCCTGTACGATTTCAAAGATCAGCCTGTTAAACAAACACATACAATCCCTATAATCGAATTTATTGGGAAGGAAGGCAAAAAGATTATGGAGGCCTCATAGTCTTCCAGCACGGGTGCCTAGATTGGAGAAAAAGGTACAAATCACCATTAGGAGCACCAGCGTGCCTCACTGGTCAAGCGAAGCCAGATTCTGTAGTCACACAGGCAGAGCAACGCCGGGCTAGAAACCCTGCATCTACGATCACTGCACCACCTGATCGTGGTGGATGTCGTTTGGATGCCATAGGGTGAAAATTCTCTTCGATGGCTTCCACCATGGTGAGAGCGGCTAATGCTTTGGCCATCCTGGGTCGTTAGGACCGTCAAGTATGGGCGGATATGTCAACACTAGTTGAGCAACTGCCGGAACCGTCAAAGACCATGGCATATGACGAAGAAGAGGTTTTATTCGGAGATCAGGTGGATGAAGCTCTCCAATCGATAAATAAAGATACAGATACTGCTCGCTCTCTGGGCACATTGCAATTTTGATAACAACCCTTTCGGGGTGCACGCGGACGCGGCACCTCCTCTATTTTCGAAGAGGAATCAATCAATATCGACCTTATAACCAGGGTTCAAACCGATATTCCTCTAACCAACAGCAAACTTCTCGACAGCAGTCTTCCAAGACTTACAGAGGAAAATCCTCTTACAAGGGTTACACTCCTAAGAGAAATGACTTCCATCAGTCCCAGAAAATTGGAGATCGAATCTATCGGTACTATTTTCAATGGTCCTCCATACAAGGAACCGTTGGGTTTTGGAAATTATAGCAAGAGGTCACACTTTGGAGTTCATCGAATTCCCTCCACCCACACCACCTACCGGACTGCCACCGGCTCATATCAAAGAACTGTTACAACAAGTTCAATTTCTATAACACAAGGGAGCCATAGGAGTAGTACCAAGATTTCAAAAGAGGGAAAGGATTTATTCCCGATTCTTCCTTATCACCAAAAGGAAGGGGGAATGGAAGCCCATTCTAGATCTGAGGGCTCTCAGCAGGTATCTAAAGAAACAATCTTTTCGTAGGCGAACGCATGTAGAGATCTTGCGATTATTTTCACAAGGAGATTTCATGGAAACAATCGACCTCCAAGATGCATATTTACATATCTCCATACTACGACAACATCGGAAATTTCTTCGTTTTCGAGTGGGTCGAGGGGATTTTCCAGTTCAAAGTTTACCATTCGGACTGCGCTCGGCCCCTCGAGGGTTTACAAGGGTGCTAGCCCCTGTGGTAGCGTCCTACGTTCCAGGGTGTTCAGATCTTTCCATTTCTGGACGACTATCTCCTAAAATCACAATCGAAAGTTCAACTTCTACAACACACACATCTTTGACAGGAGGTGTTTTCGCGCCTTAGGGCTCTCCATAAATACCACAAAGTCCCATCTACTGCCTTCTCATCGCACGGATTTTCTGGGAGCAACTTTAGACACAGTGTCAGCAAGGGCACTTCTCTCCCAAGACCGTCTTCAAAAAAAAAAAAAAAAAAAAAAAAAAAAAATTCTCCGACTAGTAACCCTTATCAGATCAAAAAGACCCGTTTCTGTAAGAATATTGAAGTCCTTTCTGAAAATGGCGTCATCATGCATTGCATTGATCCCTCATTACAGATTACAGACACGCCCCATCCAAGGAGTACTGGATGTCCAAGAACGCCAGGTTACAGGTTCTTTGAACGATGTTGTAAACGTCACAGATCGGATGAAGTTGGCGCAAAGGTGGTGGACGCAACCGTTAAATCTAACGGAAGGCATTTCTCTTCTGACAATGGTCAATATGTCAAAAAAAAAAAAAAAAACAAAAAAAAAAAAAAAAAAAAAAAAACCTGGCACTTCTACAGGTTGGATCTCATGGCTATATATTGCTGGCTCTCAAAGCTTTTCATCCTTTAAACCAAGGAGAATCAGTCCTGATACAGACAGACTATACAACCTGCATGCACTATATAAACAAGCAGGGCAGGATAAAATCTCCGAAACTGTCTCGACTAGCTCAGTCGATTTGGGATTGGTCTATCAACCATCGCATCACGATATGCAGCAGTTAATCGACCGGGGGTATCCAATATCCTGGCGGATTCCCTGAGCGAGTCCTCCTCATCGACCCATGAATGGGAGTTGCATCAACCAACTCTATAGAGGATATTTCAACGATGGGGTCGCCCACAGCTGGATCTCTTTGCCACACTAGAGAACCGGAAATGCCGAGATTACGCAAGCTGGCTTCCCCACAAAAGATCTCTGGGCAATGCCTTTTGATGGACTGGTACGATCTGTTTGACTACGTTTTTTCTTCCCCCAATCCCACTCGTACCTCGAGTTTCTGTGGTAGATGCGGAGGCAACCTTGCCATCTACTTCTATAGCCCCCCGTTGGCCTCGGCAGGCATGGTTCCCAGAACTACTCCTACTGTCTCAATCCGAACCAATCATTCTACAGCCTCGTGCAGATCTACTCACGATGGACAAGGGGAAAATTGGTCATCCGAATCCCTCCTCACTGAGCTTATCAGCTTGGAACCTGAGCACTGTGAATTTGCCCATTTGGATACTCCACAGGACTGTAGAGACATTTTAGCTCAGGCGAGGGCTCCTTCTACGGTGAAAACGTACAAATTAAAGTGGAAAAGTGTTCCCCACTGGTGTGCATCTAATGGGGTGCACCCGTTTTCACTCCACACCAGAACAATTGTTACCGTTCTTGCATTTAGCTAACTCCGGGTTTCTCTCATGCAACCTTTAGGGGTTTTTTCTGGCGGCAATTTTCCGTTTCCGTCAGGATGGTTCAACTTCCCTTTTGTTTCTTCAAGGATTATCCATCAATTCGTCTAGGGGTTATTTTGCAAATCTCCTCCATTGTGGCATCTGAACATCGTATTGGCTCAACTAATGAGACCACCGTACGAACCGATTCACAAGGTCGAGTTGTAGTATCTAACATGGAAGGTGGCTTTTCTTCGGGCGCTAACGTCTTCACGTCGCGTCCGTGACATTCATGCATTTACAATAAATCCACCTTTTTCCTACATTTCACACCAGATTCTGTAGTATTGCGTACAGATCCAAATTTCTTGCTGAAGGTGCCTTCAGACTGTCATATTAATGAACCAGTGATTTTAAGAACTTTCTTTGCTATCCGCAAACTCCTACGGAGCAGAGATTACATTCCCTGGAAGTGAAACTAGGTTTAACATTCTACATCAGCAGAACGGCTGCTTTACGAAGGATTGATCAACTATTCATAGTTTATGGGCGCTTTCACAAAGGTCGTCCAGTGACGAAACCAACTATTGCACGTTAAGTTTCAGCTGCCATCGTCTTCTGCCATCAAAAGGCAAACAAGCCATTGCAGTCACCAGTGAGGGCTCACTCCACCAGAGCAATGTCTTCCTCAACTGCTTTATTTGCTGGAGTGCCTTTGCATCAGAGCTGCAGAGCAGCTACGTGGTCGAGCAGACACACGTTTACAAGACACTATTGCTTGACAACTTTAAACGAGGAGGATGCTGCAGTTGGGCAGGCAGTGCTTCGCAATCTTTTTAAATAAGATGAGCCTCTTCCTTCCCTCCTCCATATTGTTTCCATTTATAATTGACATAATGATGCATTTATACTGTTACAGTTATTCAGTACTGTCATATGCATAAGAAGATTGATTGTCATTACAATTTCGAAGCTGTGTGATCATGGAAACAATGATATTGTTACTGCTAGCTATTCTATATTCAAGCATGTGAATCTATGAAAGACACCCCAATACTGGAGAAGAACAATTGTTACTTACCTGTAAACAGGTGGTTCTCCAGTATTGGTGTCTTTCATAGATTCACATGCGACCCTCCCTCCTCCCTTCAGAGGCTCTCTTCTCCTCATACACTCTGAGTCACTATGGTGCTACGAAAATCTGAGGTGAGGAGCTCTGAGGAGAAGGTTCTAGAGAGGAGCTGGCGCCTGATTGGCCGGAGTTCGGACTAACATAATGACAGAGATAGACTACGAATGTCTTTTTTCTCTTTCCATGTATCTCTATGGAAATTTCATATAGGGACATTCTTGATGTTATTACTTACTTATATCTCTGTTTTATATGATTACTTATGTGTATATATATATATATATATATATTATGGCTGTATATATTGCTATATTATTTACCGTGGGACTCCCACTCCGACGACGGGGAATATTCAAGCATGTGAATCTATGAAAGACACCAATACTGGAGAACCACCTGTTTACAGGTAAGTAACAATTGTTCTTACCATGGTTAGGCCTAGGTCTTTGGACACACATAGATTAGCATGATGCTGAGGACTAAAATAAAAAGTCAGGATACCTGTTTCACATACATCCAGGCACCAGGGTAGGACTACATGCTTGTTTATCATGCAGAGAACCTTAATTTCCCTAACGTATGTTAAACTCTAGAGATACCAACTGCAGGACTATTAATATCCACTGAATAGTGCACTACAATCCAGAGTTATCAATTGAAGGGCACACTACTATCTCAATATATTCATGGAAGAGCTGCTTTAACCAAACATGACCATCAAAGTGCATTCTAAAGTTGAGTTGCCTCTCAAAAACTGCCTTATAATCTAACGTTAGCCATAGAAAAGTGCACTACAATCCAGAGTTACTTATCAAACAACGTGCTATAATCTAGAGATATGCGCTGTATGGCACTTTACTATCCACCAAAGAAAATACTAAATCCACAGATACCCTTCAAAGAGCACACTACAGTCTATTGCTACCCATCTAAGAGCACACAATGATCTACTGTTACTCATCTAAGATCATACTACAATCTACTGTTAACCATCTAAGAGCACACTACAATCTACTGTTACCTATCTAAGAGCAAACTACGATCTACTTCTCCTCATCTAAGAGCATACTACCATCTACTTCTCCCCATCTAAGAGCATACTACTATCTACTGCTACATACCTAAGAACATAATACATTCTACTGTTATTCATCTAAGAGCAAACTACAATTTACTGTTACTCATCTAAGATCATACTACCATCTACTTCTCCCCATCTAAGAGCATACTACAATCTAAAATCTACTTCTCCCCATCTAAGATCATCCTGCAATCTACTGTTTGCCATCTTGAAGCACACTACGTTCTACTGTTACCTACTGGACTCTCCACGGCTTTCGACACCGTCTCACACCACACCCTCGCAGCCAGACTGCACAACGCTGGGATACAAGGAACCACCCTCAACTGGATCCGATCCTTTCTCTCCAACAGAACCCAGAGGATCAGACTCCCCCCCCCCCCTTCATCTCCGAACCCACAGAGATCAACTGCGGAGTACCACAGGGATCATTGCTCAGCCCCACGCATCTACATGGCCCCCCTCGCCGCCATCGTCAGACAGCATGGGCTCAACATAGTATCATACGCCGATGACACACAGATCATCCTCTCCCTCACGAAGGACCCCAAAGACACCAGGCTCAGTTTCCAGGAAGGAATGAGGGACGTCACGGCCTGGATGAAAGACAGCTGCCTGAAACTCAACATAGAGAAAACTGAGGTCCTCATCCTGGGACCCTCGTCCTCCGCCTGGGGCAACACCTGGTGGCCGTCCACCCTCGGGAGTCCCCCCACCCCGACGGACCATGCTCCGAACCTCGGCATCACCATTGACTACTTGCTCACCATGACCCGCCAGATCAACGCCATTGCCTCCACCAGCTCGAACTGCCTCCGCATCCGCCGAAAGACCTTCAAATGGATACCCCCCGAACTCAGAAAAACCGTCACCCACGCACTCATAACCAGCAGACTGGACTACGGAAACGCCCTCTATGCTGGTATCAACAGGACCGTTCTACACAAGCTCCAAACCATCCAGAATGCCGCTGCCAGACTTGTTCTCTGGACCCCACGGCACAAACACATGACTCAACACCTCCAAGACCTACACTGGCTCCACGTCGCGAAGAGAATAACCTTCAAGCTTCAACATCGGACCCAAATACCTCAACGAGAGAGTCTGCTTCCACGCACCCAAAAGAAATCTTCGATCCGCCGACCGCGCCTTGGCAGAGACCCCACGCATCCGCAGAAGCAGAGCAGGAGGAAGGGCCTTCTCCTGCATCGCAGCCAAGACATGGAACGAGCTCCCAGTAAGCATCAGACGCTCCTGGAACCTGCACGTTTTCAGGAAGGACCTCAAGACCTTGCTCATTAACTGAGCCGGAGCTGCCTACCACCCCCTCCCCCTCCAGCGCCTTGAGACCCTCACAGGTGAGTAGTGTGCTCTATAAACTCCCTGATTGATTGATTGACCCATGTAAGAGCACACTACGATCTACTGTCATCCATCTAAGAGCACACTATGATCTACTGTTGCCGATCTTAGAGAACAGTATGATCCACTGTTACTGATCTAAGAGCATACTACCATCTACGTCTACCCATCTAAGAGCATACTATCATCTACATTTCCCCATCTAAGAGCATACTACTATCTACTGCTACCCACTTAAGAGCATACTACAATCTACTGATACTCATCTAAGA
The DNA here is from genome assembly GCF_964204655.1 of Triturus cristatus. Lineage (NCBI taxonomy): Eukaryota > Metazoa > Chordata > Amphibia > Caudata > Salamandridae > Triturus > Triturus cristatus. Next base: position 146,556,354 of record NC_140579.1, on the reverse strand, counting down.
GCACAGTACGATCTACTGTTACTCATCTGAGATCATACTACAATCTATTGTTGCCCATCTAAGAGCACACTACGATCTACTGTTACTGATCTAAGATCATACTACCATCTACTTCTCCCCATCAAAGAGAATACTACTATCTACTGCTACATACCTAGGAACATACTACAATCTACTGTTATTCATCTAAGAGCAAACTACAAGTTATTATTACTCATCTAAGACCATACTACCATCTACTTCTCCCAATCTAACAGCATACTAAAATCTACTTCTCCCCATCTAAGATCATCCTGCAATCTCCTGTTGCCCATCTTGAAGCACACTACGTTCTACTGTTACCCATGTAAGAGCAAACTACGATATACTGTTATCCATCTAAGAGAACACTATGATCTACTGTTACCGATCTAAGAGAAGAGTATTATCCACTGTTACTGATCTAAGAGCATGCCACCATCTATTTCTCTCCTTCTAAGAGCATACTACCAGCTACGTTTCCCCATCTAAGAGCGCACTACGATCTACTGCTACCCACTTAAGAGCATACTACAATCTACTGTAACCCATGCAAGAGCAATCTACTGTTACCCATATAGGAGCATACTACAATTATACAATCTACTCTCACCAATATGCGAGCATACTGCAATCTACTGTAACCCATACAAGAGCATACTACAATCTACTGTTACCCATATAGGAGTATACTATAATCTATTTTTACCCGTATAAGAGCATACTGCAATACTACAATCTACTCTCCCCCATTTAAGAGCATACTATGATACTACAATCTACTCTCACCCATATAAAAGCATACTACAATCTAGTGTTACCCACAGAGGTTCAAACTACACTCCAAAGTTACTCATCTCTTGTCGTTCGCAGGTTGCTGCCGCCTTCCCTGACAACACCCAGGTCAGGGAACACTCCATCGCTCCTGGATGGAAGGCGCCGAAGTCAGTGCTCTGGACCACGAGGACGGCCGTTAAAGTCAAAGTGCGGAAAGGATGGTTGCACCTTCACCACTCTTTTACAAAGGAAAATAACTTTTCAGACTTTGAGCACCATTTACTAGAGGAGACTCCCCAGCAGGAGTACAAAGCTAAACTTAGATCTAAAAAGTCAGAACCCGTTTGATCAATTAAGTCCACTAGGTGGTGAAGCGGTTGAACATGTATTCTGGCTTGCATAAGATCTTGGACAATGAAAATGATAAAAAGGAGAAAAATAAAAAACAAATACTGTAAAATATTACGTAGTAGATGTATAGTGACTTTGATTTTTCTATCTCTTCTGTGCATCATGATAATATGTATCAGCTTAATACTACATGCTATTTTTCCTCCTATTGCCTCACTCTTACACTCTTCCACTAATGATACCATAAAGCACACATTTAGTGATCTGCCATCCCATGAGCTATCATATCGACTTGCCTTACGCAACAATACCTTTATTCAGATGCTGCACCATTCACATCAGACTAGCAATGCTACAGACTGCTGGGTCTGTGGCCGACTTCCCCCGTATCAGAAGGTGAAGGGAGTGTTGCCTCTTTTCCCATTTCCGTTCTCCCATAATGGTTCTTGCGGAGCATGGTTTGCCTTAATGACATCCATCAACGGTGATGCCAAAGAATGTCAAGACAAGGAGTGTAGAGGTGACTGGGTATGGGGTAACTTGAATAAAGTCATGAATGAAGAATGTTTCCCAGATGAAGAAGGTCTTCCCCAAAGGAAAGGTACAGATCTAGAAAATGAAGAGTATCTGCAAGGAAATGCGACCCTCGACTTTATAGTGTTGAATGTCAAGCCCATACACAATTTAGGTCCATCCTCAATTACAGTCCTGCCAGTAAAAGGGAACTTGTGTGTAAGGATCAGTACATTTGGGGCACAGCGAGTGTAATACTATAATAGAGTTTAAAGACAAAGGAAAGTCCTATTTCAGAGCATCACGACACACCTACTTTATTTGTGGCCAGACAGCCTATGTACAGCTGCCCTTGGACTGGGGTGGGACGTGCTACATATCATTTCTTTTATTCCTAATAACGCACCGTCTGTATACAAAGCAATAACAAGGCTCCACAAGATTGCCCAAAACATACATCAAGACCCAGGCACGTGGACTTGGTCCAGTTGGCTCTGGGGAATAATATCGGCATGGGGATGGAAAGTGTTGACCGTCTGTGGATTAATACTACTAATGACATTCAGTTGTTGTCTATGTCTGCAGTGTGGCCCGGCCATTTGCGGCCTGTGTGCTACTGCATGTGTTCCACATCCCCATAGACAAAGCATTGAAAATGGATAAATAATGCTGCAAGACCAGATCGACTGTCTCATGAGAATAGATGTGACATGAGGGTCCACTAGGGGACAAGGAGGGAATGAGGAAATAAAAATTATGAGACCTATGTGTCCCCTTGTGCCCCCCCAACTCTCTATGTACACATGCATGTATCCCATGCATTTCCCCTCCATGGCCTGTCTATCATGATGCTTATGCTATAACGTGGCCTGCCATCATCCAGTCTCCCATGAGAGAAACGACAGAATCTGCACTGAGGCCTACACGTTTTGCATCATGTTTTCCTGCATCCATGTTTGTGGCTCAGCCAGAGCCGAAAAGAGGTTTCAGGCCTCAGACGCTCTGAAAGCTGCAGCTGCGTATCCTTGGCCTTGCACACTTGGGCCTCAGCCAAAGGGGCCCCGTCCGGGGTGCCGAGACAGTATTGAGCACGGTTATCTGCTTACTCCTACCGAAACCACATTCCTGCCTGGAGAAGGAGGGATAAACACGACCCGTCTGCAAAGGAGAAAGCCTAGCCTCTCTGTCTCTTTTTGTGCGATTGCAAAGCTCACGTCAGTGAAAAGCCCATAGCCCCCATGTAAGACTTTAGCAGTAAATGAAGAAATAGATGCCACATTGGCTCTTGGTGATGGGCAACCTATGTCACAAATCAGTCCCTGCTCCAGACTTTAGATATCAGATAATACAAGATGTGCTGGTCGCCCTGACACTGAAGGCCTCACTTCCAGACTCCAGACTCCCCGGTTGCATAGCAACCCTTTCACACGTCAGTTACACGTCATGCTCGAGTTGAGCACAAGTAAGGCAAAGTTCCAGTAAAGTTCCAGCTGATCACGCAACCCCCTCCAGGCATCCACCCACCTATGACACTAACCTATTATCATCAAGTGGACGCCCACCTTCACGCCTACTTACACACCCACATGTTCTTATCTCATTCTCTCTTGCTCCGCCTGAAGCACTCCTTCTTACGTATAATATCAAATGTATATATACTGTACTCTGTGAATAAAGTTTGAGAATATTCTGAGAATATTTTGAGAATTCTGACCAGAAGACCCTTCCTGATCCCTTGTGGTGATGGAACTATTCTCCCTATAACTCGAGTTATTGGAATAAAGCCCTTTTGAACCTGATACCACAGACTCAGCCTCTTGCTTTATGCATGATCATATTGATATTACAGAAATTCTGAGCGCGTAATACTTTATTTACGACAGCACTCTATAGGCCATTACTATCTTTGAAGAGCATGCAAAAATCGAGAGATACTCAGAGAGCACACTACTATCTAAAGGTACCCAAAGAAAGAGCCCCTAGGATTCAGACATGCCACCAAAGTACATGCTCTGATCCAAAGACACTCATCATAGAAGGTCACAATTCAGAGATACCCATCAAAGAGCAGGCTTTTACCCAGAGATACCTTTTGTAGGGTGCATTACATTCCAGGGTTGCCCACTGCAGAGTTTGCTACAATCCAGTGACACCTATCTGAGAATCCCTGTGATTCCGATATGACCTTCAATGTACAGCGGCACTTGTCCGAGAACAAGCTCTAGCCCAAAAATTCCCCCTGCAGAGCTACAAGATTCAGACATGGCCACCAAATTCCATGCTATAATCGAGAGGTACACTTTTAAAAGCCCCTTTGCTGAAGATATGTTTATCAAGGTGAATGCTGTAATCTAGCAAAACCCTCCGAGGAGTAGTCTAATACCCAAAGATAGCCAGTAAAGAGCCTGCACAGTCCAGACATGCCCTTCAAAGTGTATGCTTTCATCCAGAGATACCCAGAGTAACTGTTATGATCCAGAGACACCTATTGCAGAAGCCACCATAAATCAGAGTTAGGTCCTGATTTAGATCTTGGCGGACGCGTTCATCTGTCACAATGGTGACAGCTATCCTATCTGCCTGAATATAAATCCCATTATATCCTATGGGATTTATATTGCAGAAAATGGGATATCCAACACCATTGTGATGCTGCAACCCCACCGCTAAGATCTAAATCAGGCCCTTAGCCATTAAACACCTGATAGAATTCACAGGTATGCATAGGAGAGGCTGCACAATCCATTGATATACTGCAAAGAGCTGTCTACAATCCATAGACATGTATTGTATAGATACTGGAATCCAGAGTCAGCCAATGAACAGTCTCTGCTATGCAGAGATACCTATTGTACTGGGTGCTGCAGCCCAGTTCACTCATAGAAGAGGACAAATGCCCATCTGTCCAGCGTTATCTGTCAAATATATCCTGCAATCGAGACACGTTCATCAAGGTGCACGATATAATCCATTGAAGAGCGCCTTCAATCTAGAGATCCATTATGATGAACCTCTAGAAATCAAACTTACCCTTCAAAGTGTGGACTATAATGCACAGGTATCCATTGAAAAGCACTTTTAATTCAAAGTCATCCCATGAAGAGATTTTACAATCCACTGATACAGAGCAGAGCACTATCATCTAGAGCTATGTAGATATATGTATTGCAGAAAGCTCTAAAATTCAGTATTTCCCATTGAAGCAGCACTAGCGATATGCCTTGCAGAGTGCTCTAGAATTCAGTGTTTTCCATTGAAGCAGACCTCGAGATATGTATTGCAGTGTGCTTTGGAATTCATTTCCAATTGAAGCAGCGCTAGATATATGTGTTTCAAAGTGCTCTAGAACTCAGTGTTTGCAATAAATATCTCTAACTCTGCTTCAATGATAGAGGGCTCTAGAATTCAGTGTTCTCCCTTGAAGCAGAGCTACAGATATGTGTTGCAGTGTGCTCTAGAATTCAGTGTTTCCCACTGAAGCAGAGCTACAGATATGTATTGCAGTGTGCTCTAGAATTCAGTGTTTCCTATTGAAGTAGAGCTAGAGATATGTATTGCAGAGAGCACTGGAATACAGTGTTTCCCATTGAAGCAGCGCAAGAGATATGTATTGCAGAGAGCACTGGAATTCAGTGTTTCCCATTGAAGCAGCGCAAGAGATATGTATTGCAGAGAGCTCTGGAAGTCAGTGTTTCCTATTAAAGCAGAGCTGGAGATATGTATTGCAGAGAGCACTGGAATTCAGTGTTTCCCCTGGAAGCAGAGCTAGGGATATGATATGCAGTGTGCTCTAGAATTCAGTGTTTCCTATTGAAGCAGAGCTAGAGATATGTATTGCAGTGTGCTCTAGAATTCAGTGTTTCCCATTGAAGCAGAGCTAGAGATATGTATTGCAGTGTGCTCTAGAACTCAGTGTTTCCCATTGAAGCAGCGCTAGAGATATGTATTGCAGACAGCACTAGAATTCAGTGTTTCCTATTGAAGCAGAGCTGGAGATATGTATTGCAGAGAGCACTGGAATTCAGTGTTCCCCGTTGAAGCAGTGTTTCCCATTGAAGCAGAGCTAGAGATATCTATTGCAGTGTGCTCTAGAATTCAGTGTTCTCCCTTGAAGCAGAGCTACAGACATGCATTGCAGTGTGCTCTAAAATTCAGTGTTTCCCATTGAAGCAGAGCTAGAGATATGTATTGCAGAGAGCACTGGAATTCTGAGTTTCCCATTGAAGCAGAACTAGAGATATGTATTGCAGAGAGCTCTAGAATTCAGTGTTTCCGATTGAAGCAGAGCTAGAGATATGTATTGCAGAGAGCACTGGAATTCAGTATTTCCCATTGAAGCAGAGCTAGAGATATATATTGCAGAGAGCTCTGGAATTCAGTGTTTCCGATTGAAGCAGAGCTAGAGATATGTATTGCAGAGAGCACTGGAATTCAGTATTTCCCATTGAAGCAGAGCTAGAGATATATATTGCAGAGAGCTCTGGAAGTCAGTGTTTCCTATTAAAGCAGAGCTGGAGATATGTATTGCAGAGAGCACTGGATATTCAGTGTTTCCCCTGGAAGCAGAGCTAGGGATATGATATGCAGTGTGCTCTAGAATTCAGTGTTTCCTATTGAAGCAGAGCTAGAGATATGTATTGCAGTGTGCTCTAGAATTCAGTGTTTCCCATTGAAGCAGAGCTAGAGATATGTATTGCAGTGTGCTCTAGAACTCAGTGTTTCCCATTGAAGCAGCGCTAGAGATATGTATTGCAGACAGCACTAGAATTCAGTGTTTCCTATTGAAGCAGAGCTGGAGATATGTATTGCAGAGAGCACTGGAATTCAGTGTTCCCCGTTGAAGCAGTGTTTCCCATTGAAGCAGAGCTAGAGATATCTATTGCAGTGTGCTCTAGAATTCAGTGTTCTCCCTTGAAGCAGAGCTACAGACATGCATTGCAGTGTGCTCTAAAATTCAGTGTTTCCCATTGAAGCAGAGCTAGAGATATGTATTGCAGAGAGCACTGGAATTCTGAGTTTCCCATTGAAGCAGAACTAGAGATATGTATTGCAGAGAGCTCTGGAATTCAGTGTTTCCGATTGAAGCAGAGCTAGAGATATGTATTGCAGAGAGCACTGGAATTCAGTATTTCCCATTGAAGCAGAGCTAGAGATATATATTGCAGAGAGCTCTGGAATTCAGTGTTTCCGATTGAAGCAGAGCTAGAGATATGTATTGCAGAGAGCACTGGAATTCAGTATTTCCCATTGAAGCAGAGCTAGAGATATATATTGCAGTGTGCTCTGGAATTCAGTGTTTCCCATTGAATCAGAGCTAGAGATATGTATTGCAGAGAGCCCTGGAATTCAGTGTTTCCCGTTGAAGCAGAGCTAGAGATATGTATTGCAGAGAGCGTGGAATTCAGTGTTTCCCATTGAAGCAGAGCTAGAGATATGTATTGCAGAGAGCTCTGGAATTCAGTGTTTACCATGGAAGCAGAGCTAGAGATACGTATTGCAGTGTGCTCTAGAATTCAGTGTTTCCTATTGAAGCAGAGCTAGAGATATGTATTGCAGAGAGCTCTGGAATTCAGTGTTTCCCATTAAAGCAGAGCTAGAAATATGTATTGCAGTGTGCTCTAGAATTCAGTGTTTCCCATTGAAGCAAAGCTAGAGATATGTATTGCAGTGTGCTCTAGAACTCAGTGTTTCCCATTGAAGCAGAGCTAGAGATATGTATTGCAGAGTGCTCTGGAATTCAGTGTTTCCCATTGAAGTAGAGCTAGAAATATGTATTACAGAGAGCTCTGGAATTCAGTGTTTCCCATTGAAGCAGAGCTAGAGATATGTATTGCAGTGTGCTCTAGAATTCAGTGTTCTCCCTTGAAGCAGAGCTACCGATATGTATTGCAGTGTGCTCTAGAATTCAGTGTTTCCTATTGAAGCAGAGCTAGAGATATGTATTGCAGAGAGCTCTGGAATTCAGTATTTCCTATTGAAGCAGAGCTAAAGATATGTATTGCAGAGAGCTCGAACTCAGTGTTTCCCATTGAAGCAGAGCCAGAGATAGGTATTGCAGAGAGCTCTGGAATTCAGTGTTTACCATTGAGGCAGAGCTAGAGATATGTATTGCAGTGTGCTCTAGAATTCAGTGTTCTCCCTTGAAGCAGAGCTACTGATATGTAATGCTGTGTGCTCTAGAATTCAGTGTTTCCTATTGAAGCAGAGCTGGAGATATCTATTGCAGAGAGCACTGGAATTCAGAGTTTCCCATTGAAGCAGAACTAGAGATATGAATTGCAGTGTGCTCTGGAATTCAGTGTTTCCCATTGAAGCAGAGCTAGAGATATGTATTGCAGTGGGCTCTAGAATTCAGTGTTTCCCATGAAGCAGAGCTAGAGATATGTATTGCAATGTGCTCTAGAATTCAGTGTTCTCCTTTGGAGCAACGCTAGAGATATGTTTTGCAGAGAGCTCTGGAATTCAGTGTTTCCCATTGAAGCAGAGCTAGAGATATGTATTGCAGAGAGCACACTGCAGAGATATGTATTGCAGCATGCTCTGGAATTCAGTGTTTCCCATTGAAGCAGAGAGCACTGGAATTCAGTGTTTCCTATTGAAGCAGGACTGGAGATGTGTATTGAATAGAGCACTGGAATTCAGTGTTTCCCGTTGAAGCAGAGCTAGAGATATGTATTGCAGGGAGCACTAGAATTCAGAGTTTCTCATTGAAGCAGAGCTAGAACTATGTATTGCAGTGTGCTCTAGAATTCAGTGTTTCCCATTGAAGCAGAGCTAGAGATATGTATTGCAATGTGCTCTAGAATTCAGTGTTCTCCTTTGGAGCAACGATAGAAATATGTTTTGCAGAGAGCTCTGGAATTCAGTGTTTCCCATTGAAGCAGAGCTAGAGATATGTATTGCAGAGAGCTCTGGAATTCAGTGTTTCCCATTGAAGCAGAGATAGAGATGTGCATTGCAGTGTGCTCTGGAAATCAATGTTTCCCATTGAAGCAGAACTAGAGATATGTATTGCAGAGAGCTCTGGAATTCAGTGTTTCCCATTGAAGCAGAGCTAGAGAAATGTATTCCAGTGGGCTCTAGAATTCAGTGTGCCCCATTGAAGCAGAGCTAGAGATATGCCTTGCAGTGTGCTCTAGAATTCAGTGTTTCCCATTGAAGCAGAGCTAGATATGTATTGCAGAGAGCCCTGCAATTCAGTGTTTTTCCATTGAAGCAGCGCTATAGAAATGTATAGCCGAGAGCTCTGGAATTCAGTGTTTCCCATTGAAGCAGAGCTAGAGATAAGTATTGCAGTGTGCTCTAGAATTCAGTGTTTCCCATTGAAGCAGAGCAAGAAATATGTATTGCAGAGAGCTCTGGAAATTGGTGTTTCCCATTAAAGCAGAGCTAGAGACATGTATTGCAGTGTGCTCTAGAATTCAGGTTTCTCCCTTGAAGCAGAGCTACAGATATGTATTGCAGTGTGCTCTAGAATTCAGTGTTTCATATTGAAGCACGGCTGGAGATATGAATTGCAGACAGCATTGGAATTGAGTGTTTCCCATTGAAGCAGAGCTAGAGATATGTATTGCAGAGAGCACTGGAATTCAGAGTTTCCAATTGAAGCAGAGCTAGAGATATGTATTGCAGCATGCTCTGGAATTCAGTGTTTCCCATTGAAGCAGAGCTAGAGATCTGCCTTGCAGTGTGCTCTAGAATTCAGAGAGCCCTGGAATTCAGTGTTTCCCGTTGAAGCAGAGCAAGAGATAAGTATTGCAGTATGCTCTAGAATTCAGTGTTTCCTATTGAAGCAGAGCTAGAGATATGTATTGCAGAGAGCTCTGGAATTCAGTGTTATCCATGGAAGCAGAGCTAGAGATAAGTATTGCAGTATGCTCTAGAATTCAGTGTTTCCTATTGAAGCAGAGCTGGAGATATGTACTGCAGAGAGCACTGCAATTCAGTGTTTCCCGTGAAAGCAAAGCAGAGATATGTATTGCAGACAGCACTGGAATTCAGAGTTTCCCATTGAAGCAGAACTAGAGATATGTATTGCAGTGTCCTCTAGAATTCAGTGTTCTCCCTTGAAGCAGACCTACAGATATGAATTGCAGTGTCCTCTAAAATTCAGTGTTTCCCATTGAAGCAGAACTAGAGATGTGTATTGCAGAGAGCACTGGAATTCAGTGTTTCCTATTGAAGCAGGACTGGAGATGTGTATTGCATAGAGCACTGGAATTCAGTGTTTCCCGTTGAAGCAGAGCTAGAGATATGTATTGCAGGGAGCACTAGAATTCAGAGTTTCTCTTCGAAGCAGAGCTAGAACTATGTATTGCAGTGTGCTCTAGAATTCAGTGTTTCCCATTGAAGCAGAGCTAGAGATATGTATTGCAATGTGCTCTAGAATTCAGTGTTCTCCTTTGGAGCAACGCTAGAGATATGTTTTGCAGAGAGCTCTGGAATTCAGTGTTTCCCATTGAAGCAGAGCTAGAGATATGTATTGCAGAGAGCTCTGGAATTCAGTGTTTCCCATTGAAGCAGAGATAGAGATGTGCATTGCGGTGTGCTCTGGAAATCAATGTTTCCCATTGAAGCAGAACTAGAGATATGTATTGCAGAGAGCTCTGGAATTCAGTGTTTCAAATTGAAGCAGAGCTGGAGATATGTATTGCAGACAGCACTGGAATTCAGTGTTTCCCATTGAAGCAGAGCTAGAGATATGTATTGCAGAGAGCACTGGAATTCAGAGTTTCCCATTGAAGCAGAACTAGAGATATGTATTGCAGAGAGCTCTGGAATTCAGTGTTTCCGATTGAAGCAGAGCTAGAGATATGTATTGCAGTGTGCTCTGGAATTCAGTGTTTCCCATTGAAGCAGAGCTAGACATATGTATTGCAGTGTGCTCTAGAATTCAGTGTTTCCCATTGAATCAGAGCTAGAGATATATATTGCAGAGAGCCCTGGAATTCAGTATTTCCCGTTGAAGCAGAGCAAGAGATATGTATTGCAGACAGCTCTGGAATTCAGTGTTATCCATGGAAGCAGAGCTAGAGATAAGTATTGCAGTGTGTTCTAGAATTCAGTGTTTCCTATTGAAGCAGAGCTAGAGATATGTACTGCAGAGAGCACTGCAATTCAGTGTTTCCCGTGAAAGCAAAGCAGAGATATGTATTGCAGACAGCACTGGAATTCAGAGTTTCCCATTGAAGCAGAACTAGAGATATGTATTGCAGTGTCCTCTAGAATTCAGTGTTCTCCCTTGAAGCAGACCTACAGATATGAATTGCAGTGTCCTCTAAAATTCAGTGTTTCCCATTGAAGCAGAACTAGAGATGTGTATTGCAGAGAGCACTGGAATTCAGTGTTTCCTATTGAAGCAGGACTGGAGATGTGTATTGCATAGAGCACTGGAATTCAGTGTTTCCCGTTGAAGCAGAGCTAGAGATATGTATTGCAGGGAGCACTAGAATTCAGAGTTTCTCATTGAAGCAGAGCTAGAACTATGTATTGCAGTGTGCTCTAGAATTCAGTGTTTCCCATTGAAGCAGAGCTAGAGATATGTATTGCAATGTGCTCTAGAATTCAGTGTTCTCCTTTGGAGCAACGCTAGAGATATGTTTTGCAGAGAGCTCTGGAATTCAGTGTTTCCCATTGAAGCAGAGCTAGAGATATGTATTGCAGAGAGCTCTGGAATTCAGTGTTTCCCATTGAAGCAGAGATAGAGATGTGCATTGCGGTGTGCTCTGGAAATCAATGTTTCCCATTGAAGCAGAACTAGAGATATGTATTGCAGAGAGCTCTGGAATTCAGTGTTTCAAATTGAAGCAGAGCTGGAGATATGTATTGCAGACAGCACTGGAATTCAGTGTTTCCCATTGAAGCAGAGCTAGAGATATGTATTGCAGAGAGCACTGGAATTCAGAGTTTCCCATTGAAGCAGAACTAGAGATATGTATTGCAGAGAGCTCTGGAATTCAGTGTTTCCGATTGAAGCAGAGCTAGAGATATGTATTGCAGTGTGCTCTGGAATTCAGTGTTTCCCATTGAAGCAGAGCTAGACATATGTATTGCAGTGTGCTCTAGAATTCAGTGTTTCCCATTGAATCAGAGCTAGAGATATATATTGCAGAGAGCCCTGGAATTCAGTATTTCCCGTTGAAGCAGAGCAAGAGATATGTATTGCAGACAGCTCTGGAATTCAGTGTTATCCATGGAAGCAGAGCTAGAGATAAGTATTGCAGTGTGTTCTAGAATTCAGTGTTTCCTATTGAAGCAGAGCTAGAGATATGTATTGCAGAGAGCTCTGGAATTCAGTGTTTCCCATTGAAGCAGAGGTAGAAATATGTATTGCAGTGTGCTCTAGAATTCACTGTTTCCCATTGAAGCAAAGCTAGAGATATGTATTGCAGAGAGCACTGGAATTCAGTGTTTCCTATTGAAGCAGAGCTGGAGATATGTATTGCAGAGAGACCTGGAATTCAGTGTGTCCCGTTGAAGCAGTGCTAGAGATATGTATTGCAGAGAGCGTGGAATTCAGTGTTTCCCATTGAAGCAGAGCTGGAGATATGTATTGCAGACAGCACTGGAATTCAGTGTTTCCCATTGAAGAAGAGCTAGAGATATGTATTGCAGAGAGCACTGGAATTCAGAGTTTCCCATTGAAGCAGAACTACAGATATGTATTGCAGAGAGCTCTGGAATTCAGTGTTTCCGATTGAAGCAGAGCTAGAGATATGTATTGCAGTGTGCTCTGGAATTCAGTGTTTCCCATTGTATCAGAGCTAGAGATATGTATTGCAGTGTGCTCTAGAATTCAGTGTTTCCCATTGAAGCAGAGCTAGAGATATGCCTTGCAGTGTGCTCTAGAATTCAGTGTTTCCCATTGAATCAGAGCTAGAGATATATATTACAGAGAGCCCTGGAATTCAGTGTTTCCCGTTGAAGCAGAGCAAGAGATATGTATTGCAGAGAGCACTGGAATTCAGTGTTTCCTATTGAAGCAGAGCTGGAGATATGTATTGCAGAGAGACCTGGAATTCAGTGTTTCCCGTTGAAGCAGTGCTAGAGATATGTATTGCAGAGAGCGTGGAATTCAGTGTTTCCCATTGAAGCAGAGCTAGAGATATGTATTGCAGAGAGCTCTGGAATTCAGTGTTTACCATGGAAGCAGAGCTAGAGATACGTATTGCAGTGTGCTCTAGAATTCAGTGTTTCCTATTGAAGCAGAGCTAGAGATATGTATTGCAGAGAGCTCTGGAATTCAGTGTTTCCCATTAAAGCAGAGCTAGAAATATGTATTGCAGTGTGCTGTAGAATTCAGTGTTTCCCATTGAAGCAAAGCTAGAGATATGTATTGCAGTGTGCTCTAGAACTCAGTGTTTCCCATTGAAGCAGAGCTAGAGATATGTATTGCAGAGTGCTCTGGAATTCAGTGTTTCCCATTGATGTAGAGCTAGAAATATGCATTGCAGTGTGCTCTAGAATTCAGTGTTCTCCCTTAAAGCAGAGCTACAGATATGTATTGCAGTGTGCTCTAGAATTCAGTGTTTCCTATTGAAGCAGAGCTAGAGATATGTATTGCAGAGAGCTCTGGAATTCAGTATTTCCTATTGAAGCAGAGCTAAAGATATGTATTGCAGAGAGCTCAAACTCAGTGTTTCCCATAGAAGCAGAGCCAGAGATATGTATTGCAGAGAGCTCTGGAATTCAGTGTTTCCAATTGAAGCAGAGCTAGAGATAAGTATTGCAGTGGCTCTAGAATTCAGTGTTTCCCATTGAAGCAGAGCTAGAAATATGTATTGCAGAGAGCTCTGGAATTCAGTGTTTCCCACTGAAGCAGAGGTAGAAATATGTATTGCAGTGTGCTCTAGAATTCAGTGTTTCCCATTGAAGCAAAGCTAGAGATATGTATTGCAGAGAGCACTGGAATTCAGTGTTTCCTATTGAAGCAGGGCTGGAGATATGTATTGCAGAGTGCACCGGAATTCAGTGTTTCCCGAGGAAGCAAAGCAGAGATATGTATCACAGAGAGCACTGGAATTCAGAGATTCCCATTGAAGAAGAACTAGAGCTATGTATTGCAGAGAGCTCTGGAATTCAGTGTTTTCCATTGAAGCAGAGCTAGAGATATGTATTGCAGTGTCCTCTAGAATTCAGTGTTCTCCCTTGAAGCAGACATTCAGATATGAATTGCAGTGTCCTCTAAAATTCAGTGTTTCCCATTGAAGCAGAGCTAGAGATGTGTATTGCAGAGAGCACTGGAATTCAGTGTTTCCTATTGAAGCAGGGCTGGAGATGTGTATTGCAGAGAGCACTGGAATTCAGTGTTTCCCGTTGAAGCAGAGCTAGAGATATGTATTGCAGAGAGCACTGGAATTCCGAGTTTCCCATTGAAGCAGAGCTAGAACTATGTATTGCAGTGTGCTCTAGAATTCAGTGTTTCCCATTGAAGCAGAGCTAGAGATATGTATTGCAATGTGCTCTAGAATTCAGTGCTCCCCCTTGAAGCAGAGCTACAGAATGTATTGCAGTGTGCTCTAGAATTCAATGTTTCCCGTTGAAGCAGAGCTAGCGATATGTATTGCAGTGTGCTCTAGAATTCGATGTTTCCTATTGAAGCAGAGCTAGAGATATGTATTGCAGTGTGCTCTAGAATTCAGTGTTTCCCATTGAAGCAGAGCTAGAGATATGTATTGCAGTGTGCTCTAGAATTCAGTGTTCTCCCTTGAAGCAGAGCTAAAGATATGTATTGCAGTGTGCACTAGATTTCAGTGTTTCCTATTGAAGCAGAGCTAGAGATATGTATTGCAGTGTGCTCTAGAATTCAGTGTTCTCCCTTGAGGCAGAGCTACAGATATGTATTGCAGTGTGCTCTAGATTTCAGTGTTTCCTATTGAAGCAGAGCTGGAGATATGTATTGCAGAGAACACTGGAATTCAGAGTTTCCCATGGAAGCAGAGCTAGAGATATGTATTGCAGTGTGCTCTAGAATTCAGTGTTTCCGATTGAAACAGCGCTAGAGATATCTATTGCAGTGTGCTCTAGAATTCAGTGTTTCCTATTGAAGCAGAGCTAGAGATATGTATTGCAGAGAGCACTGGAATTCAGAGTTTCCCATTGAAGCAGAACTAGAGCTATGTATTGCAGAGAGCTCTGGAATTCAGTGTTTCCCATTGAAGCAGAGCTAGAGATATGTATTGCAGAGCGCTCTGGAATTCAGTGTTTCCCATGGAAGCAGAGCTAGAGATATGTATTGCAGTGTGCTCTACAATTCAGTGTTTCCTATCGAAGCAGAGGTAGAGATATGTATTGCAGAGAGCACTGGAATTCAGTGTTTCCCATTGAAGCAGAGCTAGAGATATGTATTGCAGAGAGCACTGGAATTCAGATTTACCCATTGAAGCAGAGCTAGAACTATGTATTGCAGTGTGCTCTGGAATTCTGTGTTTCCATTGAAGCAGAGCTAGAGATATGTATTGCAGAGAGCACTGGAATTCAGTGTTTCCCATTGAAGCAGAGCTAGAGATATGTATTGCAGAGAGCACTGGAATTCAGATTTACCCATTGAAGCAGAACTAGAGATATGATTTGCAGAGAGCTCTGGAATTCAGTGTTTCCGATTGAAGCATAGCTAGAGATATGTATTGCAGTGTACTCTAGAATTCAGTGTTTCAAATTGAAGCAGAGCTGGAGATATGTATTGCAGACAGCACTGGAATTCAGTGTTTCCCATTGAAGCAGAGCTAGAGATGTGTATTGCAGAGAGCACTGGAATTCAGAGTTTCCCATTGAAGCAGAACTAGAGATATGTATTGCAGAGAACTCTGGAATTCAGTGTTTCCGATTGAAGCAGAGCTAGAGATATGTATTGCAGTGTGCTCTGGAATTCAGTGTTTCCCATTGAAGCAGAGCTAGAGATATGTATTGCAGAGTGCTCTGGAATTCAGTGTTTCCCATTGAGGTAGATCTAGAAATATGTATTACAGAGAGCTCTTGAATTGGGGAACAACCTTTACAACGCGGTTAGTACAACGCATGCCGTTACATCGCATTCGTTACAATGAACGCGATGTAACCACGCTATGCCATTACAACGCAAGTCTTTACATCGACTTGCGCTAGATGGCGTGCTAACATTACAAATAGTGTAGTTTACTATCCCAACATCTTCTCTACTGTTAAGTGGACTGGAGTTGGAATAGTAAATTACACTTTTCTAATGTTAGCACGCCATCTAGTGCAAGTCGAGGTAAAGACTTGCGTTGTAATGGCATAGCGTGGTTACATCCGTTCGTTGTAACGAATGCGATCTAACGGCACGCGTTGTAAACACTCGCGTTGTAACATCATACATCCCTGGAATTCAGTGTTTCCCATTGAAGCAGAGCTAGAGATATGTATTGCAGTGTGCTCTAGAATTCAGTGTTCTCCCTTGAAGCAGAGCTACAGATATGTATTGCAGTGTGCTCTAGAATTCAGTGTTCTCCCTTGAAGCAGAGCTACAGATATGTATTGCAGTGTGCTCTAGAATTCAGTGTTTCCTATTGAAGCAGAGCTAGAGATATGTATTGCAGAGAGCTCTGGAATTCAGTATTTCCTATTGAAGCAGAGCTAAAGATATGTATTGCAGAGAGCTCGAACTCAGTGTTTCCCATTGAAGCAGAGCCAGAGATAGGTATTGCAGAGAGCTCTGGAATTCAGTGTTTACCATTAAAGCAGAGCTAGAGATAAGTATTGCAGTGTGCTCTAGAATTCAGTGTTTCCTATTGAAGCAGAGCTAGAGACATGTATTGCAGAGAGCTATGGAATTCAGTGTTTCCCACTGAAGCAGAGCTAGAACTACGTATTGCAGTGTGCTCTAGAATTCAGTGTCTCCCATTGAGGCAGAGCTAGAGATATGTATTGCAGTGTGCTCTGGAATTGAGTGTTCTCCCTTGAAGCAGAGCTACTGATATGTATTGCAGTGTGCTCTAGAATTCAGGTTTCTCCCTTGAAGCAGAGCTACAGATATGTATTGCAGTGTGCTCTAGAATTCAGTGTTTCATATTGAAGCACAGCTGGAGATATGAATTGCAGACAGCATTGGAATTGAGTGTTTCCCATTGAAGCAGAGCTAGAGATATGTATTGCAGAGAGCACTGGAATTCAGAGTTTCCCATTGAAGCAGAGCTAGAGATATGTATTGCAGCATGCTCTGGAATTCAGTGTTTCCCATTGAAGCAAAGCTAGAGATATGTATTGCAGAGAGCACTGGAATTCAGTGATTCCTATTGAAGCAGAGCTGGAGATATGTATTGCAGAGAGACCTGGAACTCAGTGTTTCCCGTTGAAGCAGTGCTAGAGATATGTATTGCAGAGAGCGTGGAATTCAGTGTTTCCCATTGAAGCAGAGCGAGAGATATGTATTGCAGAGAGCTCTGGAATTCAGTGTTTACCATGGAAGCAGAGCTAGAGATACGTATTGCAGTGTGCTCTAGAATTCAGTGTTTCCTATTGAAGCAGAGCTAGAGATATGTATTGCAGAGAGCTCTGGAATTCAGTGTTTCCCATTAAAGCAGAGCTAGAAATATGTATTGCAGTGTGCTGTAGAATTCAGTGTTTCCCATTGAAGCAAAGCTAGAGATATGTATTGCAGTGTGCTCTAGAACTCAGTGTTTCCCATTGAAGCAGAGCTAGAGATATGTATTGCAGAGTGCTCTGGAATTCAGTGTTTCCCATTGATGTAGAGCTAGAAATATGTATTACAGAGGGCTCTGGAATTCAGTGTTTCCCATTGAAGCAGAGCTAGAGATATGTATTGCAGTGTGCTCTAGAATTCAGTTTTCTCCCTTAAAGCAGAGCTACAGATATGTATTGCAGTGTGCTCTAGAATTCAGTGTTTCCTATTGAAGCAGAGCTAGAGATATGTATTGCAGAGAGCTCTGGAATTCAGTATTTCCTATTGAAGCAGAGCTAAAGATATGTATTGCAGAGAGCTCAAACTCAGTGTTTCCCATTGAAGCAGAGCCAGAGATATGTATTGCAGAGAGCTCTGGAATTCAGTGTTTCCAATTGAAGCAGAGCTAGAGATAAGTATTGCAGTGGGCTCTAGAATTCAGTTTTTCCCATTGAAGCAGAGCTAGAAATATGTATTGCAGAGAGCTCTGGAATTCAGTGTTTCCCATTGAAGCAGAGGTAGAAATATGTATTGCAGAGAGCTCTGGAATTCAGTGTTTCCGATTGAAGCAGAGCAAGAGATAAGTATTGCAGTCTGCTCTAGAATTCAGTTTTTCCTATTGAAGCAGAGCTAGAGATATGTATTGCAGAGAGCTCTGGAATTCAGTGTTATCCATGGAAGCAGAGCTAGAGATAAGTATTGCAGTATGCTCTAGAATTCAGTGTTTCCTATTGAAGCAGAGCTAGAGATATGTATTGCAGAGAGCTCTGGAATTCAGTGTTTCCCATTGAAGCAGAGGTAGAAATATGTATTGCAGTGTGCTCTAGAATTCAGTGTTTGCCATTGAAGCAAAGCTAGAGATAGGTATTGCAGAGAGCACTGGAACTCAGTGTTTCCTATTGAAGCAGAGCTGGAGATATGTATTGCAGAGAGCACTGGAATTCAGTGTTTCCCGTGGAAGCAAAGCAGAGATATGTATTGCAGAGAGCACTGGAATTCAGAGTTTACCATTGAAGCAGAACCAGAGATATGTATTGCAGTGTCCTCTAGAATTCAGTGTTCTCCCTTGAAGCAGACCTACAGATATGAATTGCAGTGTCCTCTAAAATTCAGTGTTTCCCATTGAAGCAGGACTGGAGATGTGTATTGCATAGAGCACTGGAATTCAGTGTTTCCCGTTGAAGCAGAGCTAGAGATATGTATTGCAGGGAGCACTAGAATTCAGAGTTTCCCATTGAAGCAGAGCTAGAACTATGTATTACAGTGTGCTCTAGAATTCAGTGTTTCCCATTGAAGCAGAGCTAGAGATATGTATTGCAATGTGCTCTAGAATTCAGTGTTCTCCTTTGGAGCAACGCTAGAGATCTGTTTTGCAGAGAGCTCTGGAATTCAGTGTTTCCGAATGAAGCAGAGCTAGAGATATGTATTGCAGTGTGCTCTAGAATTCAGTGTTTCAAATTGAAGCAGTTCTATTGGATAGGGGTATACCCATAAATAACCCTCCTATTACCTGGGTATCTGAAACACAATTTGAAGAAAATTGGTAAGGAGGAAAAGATAGAGAAATATTTTTAAACAAGGACACCTTTAATTATCCTGTCATATGTGTATATATTCACATTTTCTTTTTGTTATTTTATCGCTGAGCATATAAAAAGAACATATATTTACAAATAACACCTCTAAAACAATAACAAACTAACGCTACTGTCCACCATGAAATGTTTCCTATTGTGGAGCCACCTTTAAATAGTGTGGACTACCCAGAAGACTCATACATTGCGTATAGGAAAGTCTCTCTCCAAGAATTCAAAGACGCAATGTGAGATTGTTACATCCACAAAAAGTTCAATTGATTTACGGTCCTTCTGTACAACAAAACTGTCGACGCGGTCGCGTTTAAGCCGATCTATTTCTTTTGGCCTCTTCAGGACAAAAACAACAGCAGCACTCTACATAAAGGGAAATAAACTCTAATGACATATACAATACAGAATCGCCAATCAATTATCCTTGCCGATATATATACAGGTCTCACTCCCCTGGAAACCAAACCACAGTACAAAATGCAGAAAGTTCCACCACCACAACAACACCACCGAATCCAGTGTGACGTGAATCTCAAAGAAAATTAAAATTCCTCAACTTTCAAAAACGTGTGAATGCACCATATGTGACAAAAAACTCATAATACTCCTGTGTGTCTGCTTACCGAAAACACATATACTTGCGTTTTTAATCTCAAGGGTCTCTCATTATGCAATCTGTTGAACTCTACACTAACCTTAGCTATAGCCCCTCGCTCAGAGCATCCTGCATGAAACCAACTTGCTTGTTAGCGGTGGAGTATGGGGGGGTCTACCCCTGGCCCAACTATAAAGAAGGAAAAAACGTTCAAGTCAGCCCCACTTTTAAAAGTAAAATACAATCAAGCAAAGAACCGCCCTGTCACTCAAATGATCGAATTTAGTACCTTGCTTGGGCGATTTATCGCTAGGCTAACTTCAGGTCCAAAGTAGTGAGTTCCATCCGCCGTGGTGTACACGCTACATGGAAGAAAAGCGCACAACAAAGCACGCGGGGATAAATAAAGGGATCTCAACTAAATCTCAGAGACAAAGGGCTGAATACCATCTCCTTTTACCTTACGACTCTTCTCTTTTCTGTAAGGTCTAATCAACGTCTGTCCAAGTTCGCTGTCCTACTTCGAACCGAGGTACACGGAAGTGCACTCGGAGCCTTATTTCTAAACATCAACAGTGACAAGGGACTAACGCATCTCGCCAGCGTGGGGTGAAATGAATCGGCCATTTTGAAGTGGAGTGAGAGTACAGGCCCACTAGTTATATGCATAGCTTTCTCCCTAGGTGGGGACAACAATATTTATCGAATTGAGACAACTAAAAAGAATTTAAAGGTGCAAATAATTATATACAAAAATAATTTAAAACAGAAATGATTGAAAAAAATAATAAGAATCAAAAACTTAACTGAATCAAGTAGTTACTGGTTCGAAAGATCAAGCATAGTAAAACTATAAAAAATCAACTCTAAATCAAATAAAATAAATATAAATATAAAGCCGCCACAATTACACCCCATGTGTGAAAGAAAGAGAGTTAGAGAACCTGTAGACATAACGGCTCACATTCTGAACAAAACATATAATTATAAACATTTTACATAGATACATATCTGCACAGTGACTGCACATGTCAGGTATTAGCTGACTGAATCTAATAACCTTGCCAAATCATGCATGAAAATCTTCAACTCTACCGATCTTATTGTATCAAGGCCCATATTTCATCCCTATCATTTAGACCATCAATAGCTGTGCGATACTTCTCAATCAACCGCGCTTCTAGGCGATTGAGGGTATTTTGTAACGAGGCTTTATTCATGGGGCGCATGACCGTTAAAACGGTCCACCTCAATTCGTCTTCCTCGTGTCCCAGTTCCAGAAAATGCTGGACCAATGGGGCACCGAGAATTTTGCACCGTATCCGCGATTTGTGATGCTGAATTCGTAATTTAACTGCTTGAGTGGTTTGGCCAATATAAGTTTTTTTACATGGACACTCAATTGAGTAAATCACATTCTTGGAATTGCAATTTGAGAAAGCCAATTGCACATGTTTTTTATCTCCAATAGTTGTAAATTTGGAGTCATTTGTCTGAGGGCACACCACGCAGTTATGACATCTGAAGTGTCCGTGCAATGGTGGCAACCCCATCATAGCTCTTACATCTTTTGGGGGTGTTGGTCTGGACGCTTTAACTAAATGTTCCCTCAGGTTCTTTCCTTTCTGGAAAGTAAACAAAGGTGTACCAAGTCCGAAGTGCTCAACCAACCGCCAATTTCTCTGAATAATCTGTCTTACTTTGTTAGCTTTCGGATTATATGTCAGCACACAAGTAAGCAGATCATTCTTAACCCTATTTTTCGGTACAAGTACACCTTTGTTTACTTTCCAGAAAGGAAAGAACCTGAGGGAACATTTAGTTAAAGCGTCCAGACCAACACCCCCAAAAGATGTAAGAGCTATGATGGGGTTGCCACCATTGCAGGGACACTTCAGATGTCATAACTGCGTGGTGTGCCCTCAGACAAATGACTCCAAATTTACAACTACTGGAGATAAAAAACATGTGCAATTGGCTTTCTCAAATTGCAATTCCAAGAATGTGATTTACTCAATTGAGTGTCCATGTAAAAAAACTTATATTGGCCAAACAACTCAAGCAGTTAAATTACGAATTCAGCAACACAAATCGCGGATACGGTGCAAAATTCTCGGTGCCCCATTGGTCCAGCATTTTCTGGAAATGGGACACGAGGAAGACGAATTGAGGTGGACCGTTTTAACGGTCAGTGCTCTGGAATTCAGTGTTTCCCATTGAAATAGAGCTAGAAATATGTATTACAGAGAGCTCTGGAATTCAGTGTTTCCCATTGAAGCAGAGCTAGAGATATGTATTGCAGTGTGCTCTAGAATTCAGTGTTCACCCTTGAAGCAGAGCTACAGATATGTATTGCAGTGTGCTCTAGAATTCAGTGTTTCCTATTGAAGCAGAGCTAGAGATATGTATTGCAGAGAGCTCTGGAATTCAGTATTTCCTATTGAAGCAGAGCTAAAGATATGTATTGCAGAGAGCTCGAACTCAGTGTTTCCCATTGAAGCAGAGCTAGAGATAGGTATTGCAGAGAGCTCTGGAATTCAGTGTTTACCATTAAAGCAGAGCTAGAGATAAGTATTGCAGTGTGCTCTAGAATTCAGTGTTTCCTATTGAAGCAGAGCTAGAGATATGTATTGCAGAGAGCTATGGAATTCAGTGTTTCCCACTGAAGCAGAGCTAGAACTACGTATTGCAGTGTGCTCTAGAATTCAGTGTCTCCCATTGAGGCAGAGCTAGAGCTATGTATTGCAGTGTGCTCTAGAATTCAGTGTTCTCCCTTGAAGCAAAGCTACTGATATGTAATGCAGTGTGCCCTATAATTCAGTGTTTCCTATTGAAGCAGAGCTGGAGATATCTATTGCAGAGAGCACTGGAATTCAGAGTTTCCCATTGAAGCAGAACTAGAGATATGAATTGCAGTGTGCTCTGGAATTCAGTGTTTCCCATTGAAGCAGAGCTAGAGATATGTATTGCAGTGGGCTCTAGAATTCAGTGTTTCCCATTGAAGCAGAGCTAGAGATATGTATTGCAATGTGCTCTAGAATTCAGTGTTCTCCTTTGGAGCAACGCTAGAGATATGTTTTGCAGAGAGCTCTGGAATTCAGTGTTTCCCATTGAAGCAGAGCTAGAGATATGTATTGCAGAGAGCACACTGCAGAGATATGTATTGCAGCATGCTCTGGAATTCAGTGTTTCCCATTGAAGCAGAGAGCACTGGAATACAGAGTTTCCTATTGAAGCAGGACTGGAGATGTGTATTGAATAGAGCACTGGAATTCAGTGTTTCCCGTTGAAGCAGAGCTAGAGATATGTATTGTAGGGAGCACTAGAATTCAGAGTTTCTCATTGAAGCAGAGCTAGAACTATGTATTGCAGTGTGCTCTAGAATTCAGTGTTTCCCATTGAAGCAGAGCTAGAGATATGTATTGCAATGTGCTCTAGAATTCAGTGTTCTCCTTTGGAGCAACGCTAGAAATATGTTTTGCAGAGAGCTCTGGAATTCAGTGTTTCCCATTGAAGCAGAGCTAGAGATATGTATTGCAGAGAGCTCTGGAATTCAGTGTTTCCCATTGAAGCAGAGATAGAGATGTGCATTGCAGTGTGCTCTGGAAATCAATGTTTCCCATTGAAGCAGAACTAGAGATATGTATTGCAGAGAGCTCTGGAATTCAGTGTTTCCCATTGAAGCAGAGCTAGAGATATGTATTGCAGTGGGCTCTAGAATTCAGTGTGCCCCATTGAAGCAGAGCTAGAGATATGCCTTGCAGTGTGCTCTAGAATTCAGTGTTTCCCATTGAAGCAGAGCTAGATATGTATTGCAGAGAGCCCTGCAATTCAGTGTTTTTCCATTGAAGCAGCGCTATAGAAATGTATAGCCGAGAGCTCTGGAATTCAGTGTTTCCCATTGAAGCAGAGCTAGAGATAAGTATTGCAGTGTGCTCTAGAATTCAGTGTTTCCCATTGAAGCAGAGCTAGAAATATGTATTGCAGAGAGCTCTGGAAATTGGTGTTTCCCATTAAAGCAGAGCTAGAGACATGTATTGCAGTGTCCTCTAGAATTCAGGTTTCTCCCTTGAAGCAGAGCTACAGATATGTATTGCAGTGTGCTCTGGAATTCAGTGTTTCATATTGAAGCACGGCTGGAGATATGAATTGCAGACAGCATTGGAATTGAGTGTTTCCCATTGAAGCAGAGCTAGAGATATGTATTGCAGAGAGCACTGGAATTCAGAGTTTCCCATTGAAGCAGAGCTAGAGATATGTATTGCAGCATGCTCTGGAATTCAGTGTTTCCCATTGAAGCAGACCTAGAGATCTGCCTTGCAGTGTGCTCTAGAATTCAGAGAGCCCTGGAATTCAGTGTTTCCCGTTGAAGCAGAGCAAGAGATAAGTATTGCAGTATGCTCTAGAATTCAGTGTTTCCTATTGAAGCAGAGCTAGAGATATGTATTGCAGAGAGCTCTGGAATTCAGTGTTATCCATGGAAGCAGAGCTAGAGATAAGTATTGCAGTATGCTCTAGAATTCAGTGTTTCCTATTGAAGCAGAGCTGGAGATATGTACTGCAGAGAGCACTGGAATTCAGTGTTTCCCGTGAAAGCAAAGCAGAGATATGTATTGCAGACAGCACTGGAATTCAGAGTTTCCCATTGAAGCAGAACTAGAGATATGTATTGCAGTGTCCTCTAGAATTCAGTGTTCTCCCTTGAAGCAGACCTACAGGTATGAATTGCAGTGTCCTCTAAAATTCAGTGTTTCCCATTGAAGCAGAACTAGAGATGTGTATTGCAGAGAGCACTGGAATTCAGTGTTTCCTATTGAAGCAGGACTGGAGATGTGTATTGCATAGAGCACTGGAATTCAGTGTTTCCCGTTGAAGCAGAGCTAGAGATATGTATTGCAGGGAGCACTAGAATTCAGAGTTTCTCATTGAAGCAGAGCTAGAACTATGTATTGCAGTGTGCTCTAGAATTCAGTGTTTCCCATTGAAGCAGAGCTAGAGATATGTATTGCAATGTGCTCTAGAATTCAGTGTTCTCCTTTGGAGCAACGCTAGAGATATGTTTTGCAGAGAGCTCTGGAATTCAGTGTTTCCCATTGAAGCAGAGCTAGAGATATGTATTGCAGAGAGCTCTGGAATTCAGTGTTTCCCATTGAAGCAGAGATAGAGATGTGCATTGCAGTGTGCTCTGGAAATCAATGTTTCCCATTGAAGCAGAACTAGAGATATGTATTGCAGAGAGCTCTGGAATTCAGTGTTTCAAATTGAAGCAGAGCTGGAGATATGTATTGCAGACAGCACTGGAATTCAGTGTTTCCCATTGAAGCAGAGCTAGAGATATGTATTGCAGAGAGCACTGGAATTCAGAGTTTCCCATTGAAGCAGAACTAGAGATATGTATTGCAGAGAGCTCTGGAATTCAGTGTTTCCGATTGAAGCAGAGCTAGAGATATGTATTGCAGTGTGCTCTGGAATTCAGTGTTTCCCATTGAAGCAGAGATAGACATATGTATTGCAGTGTGCTCTAGAATTCAGTGTTTCCCATTGAAGCAGAGCTAGAGATATGCCTTGCAGTGTGCTCTAGAATTCAGTGTTTCCCATTGAATCAGAGCTAGAGATATATATTGCAGAGAGCCCTGGAATTCAGTGTTTCCCGTTGAAGCAGAGCAAGAGATATGTATTGCAGACAGCTCTGGAATTCAGTGTTATCCATGGAAGCAGAGCTAGAGATAAGTATTTCAGTGTGCTCTAGAATTCAGTGTTTCCTATTGAAGCAGAGCTAGAGATATGTATTGCAGAGAGCTCTGGAATTCAGTGTTTCCCATTGAAGCAGAGGTAGAAATATGTAATGCAGTGTGCTCTAGAATTCACTGTTTCCCATTGAAGCAAAGCTAGAGATATGTATTGCAGAGAGCACTGGAATTCAGTGTTTCCTATTGAAGCAGAGCTGGAGATATGTATTGCAGAGAGACCTGGAATTCAGTGTTTCCCGTTCAAGCAGTGCTAGAGATATGTATTGCAGAGAGCGTGGAATTCAGTGTTTCCCATTGAAGCAGAGCTGGAGATATGTATTGCAGACAGCACTGGAATTCAGAGTTTCCCATTGAAGCAGAGCTAGAGATATGAATTGCAGAGAGCACTGGAATTCAGAGTTTCCCATTGAAGCAGAACTACAGATATGGATTGCAGAGAGCTCTGGAATTCAGTGTTTCCGATTGAAGCAGAGCTAGAGATATGTATTGCAGTGTGCTCTGGAATTCAGTGTTTCCCATTGTAGCAGAGCTAGAGATATGTATTGCAGTGTGCTCTAGAATTCAGTGTTTCCCATTGAAGCAGAGCTAGAGATATGCCTTGCAGTGTGCTCTAGAATTCAGTGTTTACCATTGAATCAGAGCTAGAGATATATATTACAGAGAGCCCTGGAATTCAGTGTTTCCCGTTGAAGCAGAGCAAGAGATATGTATTGCAGTGTGCTCTAGAATTCAGTGTTTCCTATTGAAGCAGAGCTAGAGATATGTATTGCAGAGAGCTCTGGAATTCAGTGTTTCCCATTGAAGCAAAGCTAGAGATATGTATTGCAGAGAGCACTGGAATTCAGTGTTTCCTATTGAAGCAGAGCTGGAGATATGTATTGCAGAGAGACCTGGAATTCAGTGTTTCCCGTTGAAGCAGAGCTAGAGATATGTATTGCAGAGAGCTCTGGAATTCAGTGTTTACCATGGAAGCAGAGCTAGAGATACGTATTGCAGTCTGCTCTAGAATTCAGTGTTTCCTATTGAAGCAGAGCTAGAGATATGTATTGCAGAGAGCTCTGGAACTCAGTGTTTCCCATTGAAGCAGAGCTAGAGATATGTATTGCAGAGTGCTCTGGAATTCAGTGTTTCCCATTGATGTAGAGCTAGAAATATGTATTACAGAGAGCTCTGGAATTCAGTGTTTCCCATTGAAGCAGAGCTAGAGATATGTATTGCAGTGTGCTCTAGAATTCAGTTTTCTCCCTTAAAGCAGAGCTACAGATATGTATTGCTGTGTGCTCTAGAATTCAGTGTTTCCTTTTGAAGCAGAGCTAGAGATATGTATTGCAGAGAGCTCTGGAATTCAGTATTTCCTATTGAAGCAGAGCTAAAGATATGTATTGCAGAGAGCTCAAACTCAGTGTTTCCCATTGAAGCAGAGCCAGAGATATGTATTGCAGAGAGCTCTGGAATTCAGTGTTTCCAATTGAAGCAGAGCTAGAGATAAGTATTGCAGTGGGCTCTAGAATTCAGTTTTTCCCATTGAAGCAGAGCTAGAAATATGTATTGCAGAGAGCTCTGGAATTCAGTGTTTCCCATTGAAGCAGAGGTAGAAATATGTATTGCAGAGAGCTCTGGAATTCAGTGTTTCCCATTGATGTAGAGCTAGAAATATGTATTACAGAGAGCTCTGGAATTCAGTGTTTCCCATTGAAGCAGAGCTAGAGATATGTATTGCAGTGTGCTCTAGAATTCAGTTTTCTCCCTTAAAGCAGAGCTACAGATATGTATTGCAGTGTGCTCTAGAATTCAGTGTTTCCTTTTGAAGCAGAGCTAGAGATATGTATTGCAGAGAGCTCTGGAATTCAGTATTTGCTATTGAAGCAGAGCTAAAGATATGTATTGCAGAGAGCTCAAACTCAGTGTTTCCCATTGAAGCAGAGCCAGAGATATGTATTGCAGAGAGCTCTGGAATTCAGTGTTTCCAATTGAAGCAGAGCTAGAGATAAGTATTGCAGTGGGCTCTAGAATTCAGTTTTTCCCATTGAAGCAGAGCTAGAAATATGTATTGCAGAGAGCTCTGGAATTCAGTGTTTCCCATTGAAGCAGAGGTAGAAATATGTATTGCAGAGAGCTCTGGAATTCAGTGTTTCCGATTGAAGCAGAGCAAGAGATAAGTATTGCAGTCTGCTCTAGAATTCAGTGTTTCCTATTGAAGCAGAGCTAGAGATATGTATTGCAGAGAGCTCTGGAATTCAGTGTTATCCATGGAAGCAGAGCTAGAGATAAGTATTGCAGTATGCTCTAGAATTCAGTGTTTCCTATTGAAGCAGAGCTAGAGATATGTATTGCAGAGAGCTCTGGAATTCAGTGTTTCCCATTGAAGCAGAGGTAGAAATATGTATTGCAGTGTGCTCTAGAATTCAGTGTTTGCCATTGAAGCAAAGCTAGAGATAGGTATTGCAGAGAGCACTGGAATTCAGTGTTTCCTATTGAAGCAAAGCTGGAGATATGTATTGCAGAGAGCACTGGAATTCAGTGTTTCCCGTGGAAGCAAAGCAGAGATATGTATTGCAGAGAGCACTGGAATTCAGAGTTTCCCATTGAAGCAGAACCAGCGATATGTATTGCAGTGTCCTCTAGAATTCAGTGTTCTCCCTTGAAGCAGACCTACAGATATGAATTGCAGTGTCCTCTAAAATTCAGTGTTTCCCATTGAAGCAGGACTGGAGATGTGTATTGCATAGAGCACTGGAATTCAGTGTTTCCCGTTGAAGCAGAGCTAGAGATATGTATTGCAGGGAGCACTAGAATTCAGAGTTTCCCATTGAAGCAGAGCTAGAACTATGTATTGCAGTGTGCTCTAGAATTCAGTGTTTCCCATTGAAGCAGAGCTAGAGATATGTATTGCAATGTGCTCTAGAATTCAGTGTTCTCCTTTGGAGCAACGCTAGAGATCTGTTTTGCAGAGAGCTCTGGAATTCAGTGTTTCCGAATGAAGCAGAGCTAGAGATATGTATTGCAGTGTGCTCTAGAATTCAGTGTTTCAAATTGAAGCAGTTCTATTGGATAGGGGTATACAAATAAATAACCCTCCTATTACCTGGATATCTGAAACACAATTTGAAGAAAATTGGTAAGGAGGAAAAGATAGAGAAATATTTTTAAACAAGGACACCTTTAATTATCCTGTCATATGTGTATATATTCACATTTTCTTTTTGTTATTTTATCGCTGAGCATATAAAAAGAACATATATTTACAAATAACACCTCTAAAACAATAACAAACTAACGCTACTGTCCACCATGAAATGTTTCCTATTGTGGAGCCACCTTTAAATAGTGTGGACTACCCAGAAGACTCATACATTGCGTATAGGAAAGTCTCTCTCCAAGAATTCAAAGACGCAATGTGAGATTGTTACATCCACAAAAAGTTCAATTGATTTACGGTCCTTCTGTACAACAAAACTGTCGACGCGGTCGCGTTTAAGCCGATCTATTTCTTTTGGCCTCTTCAGGACAAAAACAACAGCAGCACTCTACATAAAGGGAAATAAACTCTAATGACATATACAATACAGAATCGCCAAGCAATTATCCTTGCCGATATATATACAGGTCTCACTCCCCTGGAAACCAAACCACAGTACAAAATGCAGAAAGTTCCACCACCACAACAACACCACCGAATCCAGTGTGACGTGAATCTCAAAGAAAATTAAAATTCCTCAACTTTCAAAAACGTGTGAATGCACCATATGTGACAAAAAACTCATAATACTCCTGTGTGTCTGCTTACCGAAAACACATATACTTGCGTTTTTAATCTCAAGGGTCTCTCATTATGCAATCTGTTGAACTCTACACTAACCTTAGCTATAGCCCCTCGCTCAGAGCATCCTGCATGAAACCAACTTGCTTGTTAGCGGTGGAGTATGGGGGGGTCTACCCCTGGCCCAACTATAAAGAAGGAAAAAACGTTCAAGTCAGCCCCACTTTTAAAAGTAAAATACAATCAAGCAAAGAACCGCCCTGTCACCCAAATGATCGAATTTAGTACCTTGCTTGGGCGATTTATCGCTAGGCTAACTTCAGGTCCAAAGTAGTGAGTTCCATCCGCCGTGGTGTACACGCTACATGGAAGAAAAGCGCACAACAAAGCACGCGGGGATAAATAAAGGGATCTCAACTAAATCTCAGAGACAAAGGGCTGAATACCATCTCCTTTTACCTTACGACTCTTCTCTTTTCTGTAAGGTCTAATCAACGTCTGTCCAAGTTCGCTGTCCTACTTCGAACCGAGGTACACGGAAGTGCACTCGGAGCCTTATTTCTAAACATCAACAGTGACAAGGGACTAACGCATCTCGCCAGCGTGGGGTGAAATGAATCGGCCATTTTGAAGTGGAGTGAGAGTACAGGCCCACTAGTTTATATGCATAGCTTTCTCCCTAGGTGGGGACAACAATATTTATCGAATTGAGACAACTAAAAAGAATTTAAAGGTGCAAATAATTATATACAAAAATAATTTAAAACAGAAATGATTGAAAAAAATAATAAGAATCAAAAACTTAACTGAATCAAGTAGTTACTGGTTCGAAAGATCAAGCATAGTAAAACTATAAAAAATCAACTCTAAATCAAATAAAATAAATATAAATATAAAGCCGCCACAATTACACCCCATGTGTGAAAGAAACAGAGTTAGAGAACCTGTAGACATAACGGCTCACATTCTGAACAAAACATATAATTATAAACATTTTACATAGATACATCTCTGCACAGTGACTGCACATGTCAGGTATTAGCTGACTGAATCTAATAACCTTGCCAAATCATGCATGAAAATCTTCAACTCTACCGATCTTATTGTATCAAGGCCCATATTTCATCCCTATCATTTAGACCATCAATAGCTGTGCGATACTTCTCAATCAACCGCGCTTCTAGGCGATTGAGGGTATTTTGTAACGAGGCTTTATTCATGGGGCGCATGACCGTTAAAACGGTCCACCTCAATTCGTCTTCCTCGTGTCCCAGTTCCAGAAAATGCTGGACCAATGGGGCACCGAGAATTTTGCACCGCATCCGCGATTTGTGATGCTGAATTCGTAATTTAACTGCTTGAGTTGTTTGGCCAATATAAGTTTTTTTACATGGACACTCAATTGAGTAAATCACATTCTTGGAATTGCAATTTGAGAAAGCCAATTGCACATGTTTTTTATCTCCAATAGTTGTAAATTTGGAGTCATTTGTCTGAGGGCACACCACGCAGTTATGACATCTGAAGTGTCCGTGCAATGGTGGCAACCCCATCATAGCTCTTACATCTTTTGGGGGTGTTGGTCTGGACGCTTTAACTAAATGTTCCCTCAGGTTCTTTCCTTTCTGGAAAGTAAACAAAGGTGTACCAAGTCCGAAGTGCTCAACCAACCGCCAATTTCTCTGAATAATCTGTCTTACTTTGTTAGCTTTCGGATTATATGTCAGCACACAAGTAAGCAGATCATTCTTTTTTTTTTTTTTTGAAAACCTTTATTGACAGTTCAAGAAGAACAAGTATGGGCCTACAACCCCCCAGGGCCGGCCGCTAAGCAATCAGAGCAAGAACGACAAGTATAAACACAGGCAGCACTTCGGGGAGCAAAATCGTACTGCTTATACTGTGGACAGCGTAAGTAGGGCACCAGGAGAAAGAGGTTTTCATTTTATGAAGAAACAAGGCAGAAGGATCAGGTGACAAGCAATTTTAAAACAACGATCACGGATATGCAGAGTAATGAACGTTAGCGATTTACAGCAATCTATTCGGTCAATGGCGCAAATACAAGAACATCAGGATGGAGAAAAACATAGTCTACAGCTGCGCCCGCAGTCCCCCGCCAGAGCTCCCCAAGAACACCCCGGAAGTTGTGAACACATGGAACGGCAACAAGGCATTATCACGCTGATCCCAGAAAAAGAAAGACAAAAAGAATCAGAGAAGAAAAAGGAGGCCATGGAAAAAGATGAAGGAATACAGAGTCCCCTCCCCCAACCCCCCACCCTGCACCTCTGCAGATGAGTACGGCCCCCCCCCCCAGCAGTGTGCCTGTCGCCCTGGAACCAGACCCGAAATGTAGGAGAATAGGGAAAAAGAAGTAGGAAAGGACCCCCACCAGACGGGGGGGTTGAGAAAGCATTTATAAACTGGAGGAGGGCCTTCATCACAGACCCCCGGCTTCTCCCTCCCGCACGGTAAGGTTCCCCTAAAGTGAACAAGGAACAGCACAAAAACAATCTTCTCAAACCACAATGGGGAGCATTATGCACCTATTGTGCCAGTAGCCATGTCAGGAGAGCACACCACCCCAAGCCCGCCCGTCCACTAGGCGACCACCCCCGAGGGGCCAGCCTCATCCCTGACCACTCTGTGGAATTCTGCCCATGCCAACCCCTCGACCCAGCACCATACCCAATGTTCCTAGGCAGAGGAATGTCCAACAATGACAGAGAAGCGACGCACACAGGTGGGGTGGAAGTCTCTGAGCATCAACACAGTCCGCCGCGTGAGGAAACAGGCTTCCCAGTGCTGCCCTAGGGTCTGCACTGCACGCAAGGCTCAGGAAGGCAGAAGCAGCCAAAACAGACATTAGTTGCTGGAGTTGTCTCTGGGTCGCAGGAGGGCATGCACGGGATGAGGCCACCACATCCCGCTCAGGTCCAACGCCTCCGGGACAGATCAGGCCCTCAGAAGGTCGAACACACTGTAGCATACTGGCCGGGGCGTCCAGTCGTGTACTAACCTCAGGGGGGGCCGCCACAGCGTCCTCCTGCGCGCAGTGTGGGTAGACTCTGTGTTCGTGCGGACAGGCGGGCCGCCACTGCCCCAACTCCGACGCAACACCATCGAGCTTACTCCCCAAGATCACGAAACCATGAACCAAGGAGGAGTGAAGAGTACCAAGAGCCTCGAGGAGGTCGCCGTACCCCAGCTCAGCTCTCTGTGATCTCGCCGCCACACTCCCAAGAATCGTACGCTCACAGGCCCGCTGCGGCCCAGCGGACAGGATGGTAGGCTTCATCGACCCAAGATGGCCGCCAAGTATGCCCGACCCTCACCGGGGCCGGGACCCCGGGACAAGCGTCGCGATGTCCACGTCGCGGGTGACCGGGTTCCGGGGGCAGGCAAAAAACTATCCGTGGTCACGGGCAACAGTCGTCCCCACCACGGACCAGCTCCCGTAGAAATCCGGGGGCGGCCCGCAATGATCGGGGCAGGATACGGACGGCGGCCGGGCAGCTCACCAGCAAGGCAGGGGCAGTCACCGGAGGATCTAAGATTTGCACCCCCGGTCATGCACTCGGTCAGCTACACTGGGCAGTAGAAGTGACCACGCCGAAATGTAGGCCGAGTTTAACACCGCTTCGGTGGGCCGACTCCACCCAGTCACCACCGGCCGCTGTTGTCGCACTGCCACCCGGCCACGGCGCCCACTCGATGTCCCGGCTCCAGGGCCGCACAGGCCGCAAAGTTCAGATGCAGTTTTCTCCGGCGATAGCACGGCTAGAAACCTCGGAGTCACACAGTCGGGAGCCCCTCTCCTTCAGAAACACGACCACGTAGCACAAGTTGAGGATCTCAGGCAGGATATCCGTGCGGGGTGCGGAGGTTCACGGAGCCGGGAGTCTACGCTGCCGTCCCGGTCGCCATCTTGGCTCCTCCCCCCAAGCAGATCATTCTTAACCCTATTTTTCGGTACAAGTACACCTTTGTTTACTTTCCAGAAAGGAAAGAACCTAAGGGAACATTTAGTTAAAGCGTCCAGACCAACACCCCCAAAAGATGTAAGAGCTATGATGGGGTTGCCACCATTGCAGGGACACTTCAGATGTCATAACTGCGTGGTGTGCCCTCAGACAAATGACTCCAAATTTACAACTATTGGAGATAAAAAACATGTGCAATTGGCTTTCTCAAATTGCAATTCCAAGAATGTGATTTACTCAATTGAGTGTCCATGTAAAAAAACGTATATTGGCCAAACAACTCAAGCAGTTAAATTATGAATTCAGCAACACAAATCGCGGATACGGTGCAAAATTCTCGGTGCCCCATTGGTCCAGCATTTTCTGGAACTGGGACACGAGGAAGACGAATTGAGGTGGACCGTTTTAACGGTCAGTGCTCTGGAATTCAGTGTTTCACATTGAAATAGAGCTAGAAATATGTATTACAGAGAGCTCTGGAATTCAGTGTTTCCCATTGAAGCAGAGCTAGAGATATGTATTGCAGTGTGCTCTAGAATTCAGTGTTCACCCTTGAAGCAGAGCTACAGATATGTATTGCAGTGTGCTCTAGAATTCAGTGTTTCCTATTGAAGCAGAGCTAGAGATATGTATTGCAGAGAGCTCTGGAATTCAGTATTTCCTATTGAAGCAGAGCTAAAGATATGTATTGCAGAGAGCTCGAACTCAGTGTTTCCCATTGAAGCAGAGCCAGAGATAGGTATTGCAGAGAGCTCTGGAATTCAGTGTTTACCATTAAAGCAGAGCTAGAGATAAGTATTGCAGTGTGCTCTAGAATTCAGTGTTTCCTATTGAAGCAGAGCTAGAGATATGTATTGCAGAGAGCTATGGAATTCAGTGTTTCCCACTGAAGCAGAGCTAGAACTACGTATTGCAGTGTGCTCTAGAATTCCGTGTCTCCCATTGAGGCAGAGCTAGAGATATGTATTGCAGTGTGCTCTAGAATTCAGTGTTCTCCCTTGAAGCAGCGCTACTGATATGTAATGCAGTGTGCTCTAGAATTCAGTGTTTCCTATTGAAGCAGAGCTGGAGATATCTATTGCAGAGAGCACTGGAATTCAGAGTTTCCCATTGAAGCAGAACTAGAGATATGAATTGCAGTGTGCTCTGGAATTCAGTGTTTCCCATTGAAGCAGAGCTAGAGATATGTATTGCAGTGGGCTCTAGAATTCAGTGTTTCCCATTGAAGCAGAGCTAGAGATATGTATTGCAATGTGCTCTAGAATTCAGTGTTCTCCTTTGGAGCAACGCTAGAGATATGTTTTGCAGAGAGCTCTGGAATTCAGTGTTTCCCATTGAAGCAGAGCTAGAGATATGTATTGCAGAGAGCACACTGCAGAGATATGTATTGCAGCATGCTCTGGAATTCAGTGTTTCCCATTGAAGCAGAGAGCACTGGAATTCAGTGTTTCCTATTGAAGCAGGACTGGAGATGTGTATTGAATAGAGCACTGGAATTCAGTGTTTCCCGTTGAAGCAGAGCTAGGGATATGTATTGCAGGGAGCACTAGAATTCAGAGTTTCTCATTGAAGCAGAGCTAGAACTATGTATTGCAGTGTGCTCTAGAATTCAGTGTTTCCCATTGAAGCAGAGCTAGAGATATGTATTGCAATGTGCTCTAGAATTCAGTGTTCTCCTTTGGAGCAACGCTAGAAATATGTTTTGCAGAGAGCTCTGGAATTCAGTGTTTCCCATTGAAGCAGAGCTAGAGATATGTATTGCAGAGAGTTCTGGAATTCAGTGTTTCCCATTGAAGCAGAGATAGAGATGTGCATTGCAGTGTGCTCTGGAAATCAATGCTTCCCATTGAAGCAGAACTAGAGATATGTATTGCAGAGAGCTCTGGAATTCAGTGTTTCCCATTGAAGCAGAGCTAGAGATATGTATTGCAGTGGGCTCTAGAATTCAGTGTGCCCCATTGAAGCAGAGCTAGAGATATGCCTTGCAGTGTGCTCTAGAATTCAGTGTTTCCCATTGAAGCAGAGCTAGATATGTATTGCAGAGAGCCCTGCAATTCAATGTTTTTCCATTGAAGCAGCGCTATAGAAATGTATAGCCGAGAGCTCTGGAATTCAGTGTTTCCCATTGAAGCAGAGCTAGAGATAAGTATTGCAGTGTGCTCTAGAATTCAGTGTTTCCCATTGAAGCTGAGCT
This sequence comes from Triturus cristatus, assembly GCF_964204655.1. Classification (NCBI taxonomy): domain Eukaryota; kingdom Metazoa; phylum Chordata; class Amphibia; order Caudata; family Salamandridae; genus Triturus; species Triturus cristatus. The sequence continues at coordinate 146,521,184 of NC_140579.1, read as the reverse complement.
TGAAATATGTATTGCAGAGAGCTCTGGAAATTGGTGTTTCCCATTAAAGCAGAGCTAGAGACATGTATTGCAGTGTCCTCTAGAATTCAGGTTTCTCCCTTGAAGCAGAGCTACAGATATGTATTGCAGTGTGCTCTGGAATTCAGTGTTTCATATTGAAGCACGGCTGGAGATATGAATTGCAGATAGCATTGGAATTGAGTGTTTCCCATTGAAGCAGAGCTAGAGATATGTATTGCAGAGAGCACTGGAATTCAGAGTTTCCCATTGAAGCAGAGATAGAGATATGTATTGCAGCATGCTCTGGAATTCAGTGTTTCCCATTGAAGCAGAGCTAGAGATCTGCCTTGCAGTGTGCTCTAGAATTCAGAGAGCCCTGGAATTCAGTGTTTCCCGTTGAAGCAGAGCAAGAGATAAGTATTGCAGTATGCTATAGAATTCAGTGTTTCCTATTGAAGCAGAGCTAGAGATATGTATTGCAGAGAGCTCTGGAATTCAGTGTTATCCATGGAAGCAGAGCTAGAGATAAGTATTGCAGTATGCTCCAGAATTCAGTGTTTCCTATTGAAGCAGAGCTGGAGATATGTACTGCAGAGAGCACTGGAATTCAGTGTTTCCCGTGAAAGCAAAGCAGAGATATGTATTGCAGACAGCACTGGAATTCAGAGTTTCCCATTGAAGCAGAACTAGAGATATGTATTGCAGTGCCCTCTAGAATTCAGTGTTCTCCCTTGAAGCAGACGTACAGATATGAATTGCAGTGTCCTCTAAAATTCAGTGTTCCCCATTGAAGCAGAACTAGAGATGTGTATTGCAGAGAGCACTGGAATTCAGTGTTTCCTATTGAAGCAGGACTGGAGATGTGTATTGCATAGAGCACTGGAATTCAGTGTTTCCCGTTGAAGCAGAGCTAGAGATATGTATTGCAGGGAGCACTAGAATTCAGAGTTTCTCATTGAAGCAGAGCTAGAACTATGTATTGCAGTGTGCTCTAGAATTCAGTGTTTCCCATTGAAGCAGAGCTAGAGATATGTATTGCAATGTGCTCTAGAATTCAGTGTTCTCCTTTGGAGCAACGCTAGAGATATGTTTTGCAGAGAGCTCTGGAATTCACTGTTTCCCATTGAAGCAGAGCTAGAGATATGTATTGCAGAGAGCTCTGGAATTCAGTGTTTCCCATTGAAGCAGAGATAGAGATGTGCATTGCAGTGTGCTCTGGAAATCAATGTTTCCCATTGAAGCAGAACTAGAGATATGTATTGCAGAGAGCTCTGGAATTCAGTGTTTCAAATTGAAGCAGAGCTGGAGATATGTATTGCAGAGAGCACTGGAATTCAGAGTTTCCCATTGAAGCAGAACTAGAGATATGTATTGCAGAGAGCTCTGGAATTCAGTGTTTCCGATTGAAGCAGAGCTAGAGATATGTATTGCAGTGTGCTCTGGAATTCAGTGTTTCCCATTGAAGCAGAGCTAGACATATGTATTGCAGTGTGCTCTAGAATTCAGTGTTTCCCATTGAAGCAGAGCTAGAGATATGCCTTGCAGTGTGCTCTAGAATTCAGTGTTTCCCATTGAATCAGAGCTAGAGATATATATTGCAGAGAGCCCTGGAATTCAGTGTTTCCCGTTGAAGCAGAGCAAGAGATATGTATTGCAGACAGCTCTGGAATTCAGTGTTATCCATGGAAGCAGAGCTAGAGATAAGTATTGCAGTGTGTTCTAGAATTCAGTGTTTCCTATTGAAGCAGAGCTAGAGATATGTATTGCAGAGAGCTCTGGAATTCAGTGTTTCCAATTGAAGCAGAGGTAGAAATATGTAATGCAGTGTGCTCTAGAATTCACTGTTTCCCATTGAAGCAAAGCTAGAGATATGTATTGCAGAGAGCACTGGAATTCAGTGTTTCCTATTGAAGCAGAGCTGGAGATATGTATTGCAGAGAGACCTGGAATTCAGTGTTTCCCGTTGAAGCAGTGCTAGAGATATGTATTGCAGAGAGCGTGGAATTCAGTGTTTCCCATTGAAGCAGAGCTGGAGATATGTATTGCAGACAGCACTGGAATTCAGAGTTTCCCATTGAAGCAGAGCTAGAGATATGTATTGCAGAGAGCACTGGAATTCAGAGTTTCCCATTGAAGCAGAACTACAGATATGTATTGCAGAGAGCTCTGGAATTCAGTGTTTCCGATTGAAGCAGAGCTAGAGATATGTATTGCAGTGTGCTCTGGAATTCAGTGTTTCCCATTGTAGCAGAGCTAGAGATATGTATTGCAGTGTGCTCTAGAATTCAGTGTTTCCCATTGAAGCAGAGCTAGAGATATGCCTTGCAGTGTGCTCTAGAATTCAGTGTTTCCCATTGAATCAGAGCTAGAGATATATATTACAGAGAGCCCTGGAATTCAGTGTTTCCCGTTGAAGCAGAGCAAGAGATATGTATTGCAGTGTGCTCTAGAATTCAGTGTTTCCTATTGAAGCAGAGCTAGAGATATGTATTGCAGAGAGCTCTGGAATTCAGTGTTTCCCATTGAATCAAAGCTAGAGATATGTATTGCAGAGAGCACTGGAATTCAGTGTTTCCTATTGAAGCAGAGCTGGAGATATGTATTGCAGAGAGACCTGGAATTCAGTGTTTCCCGTTGAAGCAGAGCTAGAGATATGTATTGCAGAGAGCTCTGGAATTCAGTGTTTACCATGGAAGCAGAGCTAGAGATACGTATTGCAGTGTGCTCTAGAATTCAGTGTTTCCTATTGAAGCAGAGCTAGAGATATGTATTGCAGAGAGCTCTGGAACTCAGTGTTTCCCATTGAAGCAGAGCTAGAGATATGTATTGCAGAGTGCTCTGGAATTCAGTGTTTCCCATTGATGTAGAGCTAGAAATATGCATTGCAGTGTGCTCTAGAATTCAGTGTTTCCTATTGAAGCAGAGCTAGAGATATGTATTGCAGAGAGCTCTGGAACTCAGTGTTTCCCGTTGAAGCAGAGCTAGAGATATGTATTGCAGAGAGCTCTGGAATTCAGTGTTTACCATGGAAGCAGAGCTAGAGATACGTATTGCAGTGTGCTCTAGAATTCAGTGTTTCCTATTGAAGCAGAGCTACAGATATGTATTGCAGTGTGCTCTAGAATTCAGTGTTTCCTATTGAAGCGGAGCTAGAGATATGTATTGCAGAGAGCTCTGGAATTCAGTATTTCCTATTGAAGCAGAGCTAAAGATATGTATTGCAGAGAGTTCAAACTCAGTGTTTCCCATTGAAGCAGAGCCAGAGATATGTATTGCAGAGAGCTCTGGAATTCAGTGTTTCCAATTGAAGCAGAGCTAGAGATAAGTATTGCAGTGGCTCTAGAATTCAGTGTTTCCCATTGAAGCAGAGCTAGAAATATGTATTGCAGAGAGCTCTGGAATTCAGTGTTTCCCATTGAAGCAGAGGTAGAAATATGTATTGCAGTGTGCTCTAGAATTCAGTGTTTCCCACTGAAGCAAAGCTAGAGATATGTATTGCAGAGAGCACTGGAATTCAGTGTTTCCTATTGAAGCAGGCCTGGAGATATGTATTGCAGAGTGCACTGGAATTCAGTGTTTCCCGTGGAAGCAAAGCAGAGATATGTATCACAGAGAGCACTGGAATTCAGAGTTTCCCATTGAAGCAGAACTAGAGCTATGTATTGCAGAGAGCTCTGGAATTCAGTGTTTTCCATTGAAGCAGAGCTAGAGATATGTATTGCAGTGTCCTCTAGAATTTAGTGTTCTCCCTTGAAGCAGACATTCAGATATGAATTGCAGTGTCCTCTAAAATTCAGTGTTTCCCATTGAAGCAGAGCTAGAGATGTGTATTGCAGAGAGCACTGGAATTCAGTGTTTCCTATTGAAGCAGGGCTGGAGATGTGTATTGCAGAGAGCACTGGAATTCAGTGTTTCCCGTTGAAGCAGAGCTAGAGATATGTATTGCAGAGAGCACTGGAATTCCGAGTTTCCCATTGAAGCAGAGCTAGAACTATGTATTGCAGTGTGCTCTAGAATTCAGTGTTTCCCATTGAAGCAGAGCTAGAGATATGTATTGCAATGTGCTCTAGAATTCAGTGCTCCCCCTTGAAGCAGAGCTACAGAATGTATTGCAGTGTGCTCTAGAATTCAATGTTTCCCGTTGAAGCAGAGATAGCGATATGTATTGCAGTGTGCTCTAGAATTCGATGTTTACTATTGAAGCAGAGCTAGAGATATGTATTGCAGTGTGCTCTAGAATTCAGTGTTTCCCATTGAAGCAGAGCTAGAGATATGTATTGCAGTGTGCTCTAGAATTCAGTGTTCTCCCTTGAAGCAGAGCTAAAGATATGTATTGCAGTGTGCACTAGATTTCAGTGTTTCCTATTGAAGCAGAGCTAGAGATATGTATTGCAGTGTGCTCTAGAATTCAGTGTTCTCCCTTGAGGCAGAGCTACAGATATGTATTGCAGTGTGCTCTAGATTTCAGTGTTTCCTATTGAAGCAGAGCTGGAGATATGTATTGCAGAGAACACTGGAATTCAGAGTTTCCCATGGAAGCAGAGCTAGAGATATGTATTGCAGTGTGCTCTAGAATTCAGTGTTTCCGATTGAAACAGCGCTAGAGATATCTATTGCAGTGTGCTCTAGAATTCAGTGTTTTCTATTGAAGCAGAGCTAGAGATATGTATTGCAGAGAGCACTGGAATTCAGAGTTTCCCATTGAAGCAGAACTAGAGCTATGTATTGCAGAGAGCTCTGGAATTCAGTGTTTCCCATTGAAGCAGAGCTAGAGATATGTATTGCAGAGCGCTCTGGAATTCAGTGTTTCCCATGGAAGCAGAGCTAGAGATATGTATTGGGGTGTGCTCTACAATTCAGTGTTTCCTATCGAAGCAGAGCTAGAGATATGTATTGCAGAGAGCACTGGAATTCAGTGTTTCCCATTGAAGCAGAGCTAGAGATATGTATTGCAGAGAGCACTGGAATTCAGATTTACCCATTGAAGCAGAGCTAGAACTATGTATTGCAGTGTGCTCTGGAATTCTGTGTTTCCATTGAAGCAGAGCTAGAGATATGTATTGCAGAGAGCACTGGAATTCAGTGTTTCCCATTGAAGCAGAGCTAGAGATATGTATTGCAGAGAGCACTGGAATTCAGATTTACCCATTGAAGCATAACTAGAGATATGTATTGCAGAGAGCTCTGGAATTCAGTGTTTCCGATTGAAGCAGAGCTAGAGATATGTATTGCAGTGTGCTCTAGAATTCAGTGTTTCAAATTGAAGCAGAGCTGGAGATATGTATTGCAGACAGCACTGGAATTCAGTGTTTCCCATTGAAGCAGAGCTAGAGATGTGTATTGCAGAGAGCACTGGAATTCAGAGTTTCCTATTGAAGCAGAACTAGAGATATGTATTGCAGAGAGCTCTGGAATTCAGTGTTTCCGATTGAATTAGAGCTATAGATATGTATTGCAGTGTGCTCTGGAATTCAGTGTTTCCCATTGAAGCAGAGCTAGAGATATGTATTGCAGTGTGCTCTAGAATTCAGTGTTTCCCATTGAAGCAGAGCTAGAGATATGCCTTGCAGTGTGCTCTAGAATTCAGTGTTTCCCATTGAATCAGAGCTAGAGATATATATTGCAGAGAGCCCTGGAATTCAGTGTTTCCCGTTGAAGCAGAGCAAGAGATATGTATTGCAGAGAGCTCTGGAATTCAGTGTTTCCCATTGAAGCAGAGCTAGAGATATGTATTGCAGAGAGCTCGGGAATTCAGTGTTATCCATGGAAGCAGAGCTAGAGATAAGTATTGCAGTGTGCTCTAGAATTCAGTGTTTCCCATTGAAGCAGAGCTAGAGATATGTATTGCAGAGTGCTCTGGAATTCAGTGTTTCCCATTGAAGTAGATCTAGAAATATGTATTACAGAGAGCTCTGGAATTGGGGAACAACCTTTACAACGCGGTTAGTACAACGCGTGCCGTTACATCGCATTCGTTACAACGAACGCGATGTAACCACGCTATGCCATTACAACGCAAGTCTTTACATCGACTTGCGCTAGATGGCGTGCTAACATTACAAATAGTGTAGTTTACTATCCCAACACCTTCTCTACTGTTAAGTGGACTGGAGTTGGAATAGTAAATTACACTTTTCTAATGTTAGCACGCCATCTAGTGCAAGTCGAGGTAAAGACTTGCGTTGTAATGGCATAGCGTGGTTACATCCGTTCGTTGTAACGAATGCGATCTAACGGCACGCGTTGTAAACACTCGCGTTGTAACATCATACATCCCTGGAATTCAGTGTTTCCCATTGAAGCAGAGCTAGAGATATGTATTGCAGTGTGCTCTAGAATTCAGTGTTCTCCCTTGAAGCAGAGCTACAGATATGTATTGCAGTGTGCTCTAGAATTCAGTGTTCTCCCTTGAAGCAGAGCTACAGATATGTATTGCAGTGTGCTCTAGAATTCAGTGTTTCCTATTGAAGCAGAGCTAGAGATCTGTATTGCAGAGAGCTCTGGAATTCAGTATTTCCTATTGAAGCAGAGCTAAAGATATGTATTGCAGAGAGCTCGAACTCAGTGTTTCCCATTGAAGCAGAGCCAGAGATAGGTATTGCAGAGAGCTCTGGAATTCAGTGTTTACCATTAAAGCAGAGCTACAGATAAGTATTGCAGTGTGCTCTAGAATTCAGTGTTTCCTATTGAAGCAGAGCTAGAGATATGTATTGCAGAGAGCTATGGAATTCAGTGTTTCCCACTGAAGCAGAGCTAGAACTACGTATTGCAGTGTGCTCTAGAATTCAGTGTCTCCCATTGAGGCAGAGCTGGAGATATGTATTGCAGTGTGCTCTGGAATTCAGTGTTCTCCCTTGAAGCAGAGCTACAGATATGTATTGCAGTGTGCTCTAGAATACAGTGTTTCATATTGAAGCACAGCTGGAGATATGAATTGCAGACAGCATTGGAATTGAGTGTTTCCCATTGAAGCAGAGCTAGAGATATGTATTGCAGAGAGCACTGGAATTCAGAGTTTCCCATTGAAGCAGAGCTAGAGATATGTATTGCAGCATGCTCTGGAATTCAGTGATTCCCATTGAAGCAAAGCTAGAGATATGTATTGCAGAGAGCACTGGAATTCAGTGATTCCTATTGAAGCAGAGCTGGAGATATGTATTGCAGAGAGACCTGGAACTCAGTGTTTCCCGTTGAAGCAGTGCTAGAGATATGTATTGCAGAGAGCGTGGAATTCAGTGTTTCCCATTGAAGCAGAGCGAGAGATATGTATTGCAGAGAGCTCTGGAATTCAGTGTTTACCATGGAAGCAGAGCTAGAGATACGTATTGCAGTGTGCTCTAGAATTCAGTGTTTCCTATTGAAGCAGAGCTAGAGATATGTATTGCAGAGAGCTCTGGAATTCAGTGTTTCCCATTAAAGCAGAGCTAGAAATATGTATTGCAGTGTGCTGTAGAATTCAGTGTTTCCCATTGAAGCAAAGCTAGAGATATGTATTGCAGTGTGCTATAGAACTCAGTGTTTTCCATTGAAGCAGAGCTAGAGATATGTATTGCAGAGTGCTCTGGAATTCAGTGTTTCCCATTGATGTAGAGCTAGAAATATGTATTACAGAGAGCTCTTGAATTCAGTGTTTCCCATTGAAGCAGAGCTAGAGATATGTATTGCAGAGCGCTCTGGAATTCAGTATTTCCTATTGAAGCAGAGCTAAAGATATGTATTGCAGAGAGCTCAAACTCAGTGTTTCCCATTGAAGCAGAGCTAGAGATATGTATTGCAGAGAGCTCTGGAATTCAGTGTTCCCAATTGAAGCAGAGCTAGAGATAAGTATTGCAGTGGGCTCTAGAATTCAGTTTTTCCCATTGAAGCAGAGCTAGAAATATGTATTGCAGAGAGCTCTGGAATTCAGTGTTTCCCATTGAAGCAGAGGTAGAGATATGCCTTGCAGTGTGCTCTAGAATTCAGTGTTTCCCATTGAATCAGAGCTAGAGATATATATTGCAGAGAGCCCTGGAATTCAGTGTTTCCCGTTGAAGCAGAGCAAGAGATATGTATTGCAGACAGCTCTGGAATTCAGTGTTATCCATGGAAGCAGAGCTAGAGATAAGTATTGCAGTGTGTTCTAGAATTCAGTGTTTCCTATTGAAGCAGAGCTAGACATATGTATTGCAGAGAGCTCTGGAATTCAGTGTTTCCCATTGAAGCAGAGGTAGAAATATGTAATGCAGTGTGCTCTAGAATTCACTGTTTCCCATTGAAGCAAAGCTAGAGATATGTATTGCAGAGAGCACTGGAATTCAGTGTTCCTATTGAAGCAGAGCTGGAGATATGTATTGCAGAGAGACCTGGAATTCAGTGTTTCCCGTTGAAGCAGTGCTAGAGATATGTATTGCAGAGAGCGTGGAATTCAGTGTTTCCCATTGAAGCAGAGCTGGAGATATGTATTGCAGACAGCACTGGAATTCAGAGTTTCCCATTGAAGCAGAGCTAGAGATATGTATTGCAGAGAGCACTGGAATTCAGAGTGTCCCATTGAAGCAGAACTACAGATATGTATTGCAGAGAGCTCTGGAATTCAGTGTTTCCGATTGAAGCAGAGCTAGAGATATGTATTGCAGTGTGCTCTGGAATTCAGTGTTTCCCATTGTAGCAGAGCTAGAGATATGTATTGCAGTGTGCTCTAGAATTCAGTGTTTCCCATTGAAGCAGAGCTAGAGATATGCCTTGCAGTGTGCTCTAGAATTCAGTGTTTCCCGTTGAATCAGAGCTAGAGATATATATTACAGAGAGCCCTGGAATTCAGTGTTTCCCGTTGAAGCAGAGCAAGAGATATGTATTGCAGTGTGCTCTAGAATTCAGTGTTTCCTATTGAAGCAGAGCTAGAGATATGTATTGCAGAGAGCACTGGAATTCAGTGTTTCCCATTGAAGCAAAGCTAGAGATATGTATTGCAGAGAGCACTGGAATTCAGTGTTTCCTATTGAAGCAGAGCTGGAGATATGTATTGCAGAGAGACCTGGAATTCAGTGTTTCCCGTTGAAGCAGAGTTAGAGATATGTATTGCAGAGAGCTCTGGAATTCAGTGTTTACCATGGAAGCAGAGCTAGAGATACGTATTGCAGTGTGCTCTAGAATTCAGTGTTTCCTATTGAAGCAGAGCTAGAGATATGTATTGCAGAGAGCTCTGGAACTCAGTGTTTCCCATTGAAGCAGAGCTAGAGATATGTATTGCAGAGTGCTCTGGAATTCAGTGTTTCCCATTGATGTAGAGCTAGAAATATGCATTGCAGTGTGCTCTAGAATTCAGTGTTCTCCCTTAAAGCAGAGCTACAGATATGTATTGCAGTGTGCTCTAGAATTCAGTGTTTCCTATTGAAGCGGAGCTAGAGATATGTATTGCAGAGAGCTCTGGAATTCAGTATTTCCTATTGAAGCAGAGCTAAAGATATGTATTGCAGAGAGCTCAAACTCAGTGTTTCCCATTGAAGCAGAGCCAGAGATATGTATTGCAGAGAGCTCTGGAATTCAGTGTTTCCAATTGAAGCAGAGCTAGAGATAAGTATTGCAGTGGCTCTAGAATTCAGTGTTTCCCATTGAAGCAGAGCTAGAAATATGTATTGCAGAGAGCTCTGGAATTCAGTGTTTCCCATTGAAGCAGAGGTAGAAATATGTATTGCAGTGTGCTCTAGAATTCAGTGTTTCCCATTGAAGCAAAGCTAGAGATATGTATTGCAGAGAGCACTGGAATTCAGTGTTTCCTATTGAAGCAGGGCTGGAGATATGTATTGCAGAGTGCACTGGAATTCAGTGTTTCCCGTGGAAGCAAAGCAGAGATATGTATCACAGAGAGCACTGGAATTCAGAGTTTCCCATTGAAGCAGAACTAGAGCTATGTATTGCAGAGAGCTCTGGAATTCAGTGTTTTCCATTGAAGCAGAGCTAGAGATATGTATTGCAGTGTCCTCTAGAATTCAGTGTTCTCCCTTGAAGCAGACATTCAGATATGAATTTCAGTGTCCTCTAAAATTCAGTGTTTCCCATTGAAGCAGAGCTAGAGATGTGTATTGCAGAGAGCACTGGAATTCAGTGTTTCCTATTGAAGCAGGGCTGGAGATGTGTATTGCAGAGAGCACTGGAATTCAGTGTTTCCCGTTGAAGCAGAGCTAGAGATATGTATTGCAGAGAGCACTGGAATTCCGAGTTTCCCATTGAAGCAGAGCTAGAACTATGTATTGCAGTGTGCTCTAGAATTCAGTGTTTCCCATTGAAGCAGAGCTAGAGATATGTATTGCAATGTGCTCTAGAATTCAGTGCTCCCCCTTGAAGCAGAGCTACAGAATGTATTGCAGTGTGCTCTAGAATTCAATGTTTCCCGTTGAAGCAGAGCTAGCGATATGTATTGCAGTGTGCTCTAGAATTCGATGTTTACTATTGAAGCAGAGCTAGAGATATGTATTGCAGTGTGCTCTAGAATTCAGTGTTTCCCATTGAAGCAGAGCTAGAGATATGTATTGCAGTGTGCTCTAGAATTCAGTGTTCTCCCTTGAAGCAGAGCTAAAGATATGTATTGCAGTGTGCACTAGATTTCAGTGTTTCCTATTGAAGCAGAGCTAGAGATATGTATTGCAGTGTGCTCTAGAATTCAGTGTTCTCCCTTGAGGCAGAGCTACAGATATGTATTGCAGTGTGTTCTAGATTTCAGTGTTTCCTATTGAAGCAGAGCTGGAGATATGTATTGCAGAGAACACTGGAATTCAGAGTTTCCCATGGAAGCAGAGCTAGAGATATGTATTGCAGTGTGCTCTAGAATTCAGTGTTTCCGATTGAAACAGCGCTAGAGATATCTATTGCAGTGTGCTCTAGAATTCAGTGTTTTCTATTGAAGCAGAGCTAGAGATATGTATTGCAGAGAGCACTGGAATTCAGAGTTTCCCATTGAAGCAGAACTAGAGCTATGTATTGCAGAGAGCTCTGGAATTCAGTGTTTCCCATTGAAGCAGAGCTAGAGATATGTATTGCAGAGCGCTCTGGAATTCAGTGTTTTCCATGGAAGCAGAGCTAGAGATATGTATTGCAGTGTGCTCTACAATTCAGTGTTTCCTATCGAAGCAGAGCTAGAGATATGTATTGCAGAGAGCACTGGAATTCAGTGTTTCCCATTGAAGCAGAGCTAGAGATATGTATTGCAGTGTGCTCTGGAATTCTGTGTTTCCATTGAAGCAGAGCTAGAGATATGTATTGCAGAGAGCACTGGAATTCAGATTTACCCATTGAAGCAGAGCTAGAACTATGTATTGCAGTGTGCTCTGGAATTCTGTGTTTCCATTGAAGCAGAGCTAGAGATATGTATTGCAGAGAGCACTGGAATTCAGTGTTTCCCATTGAAGCAGAGCTAGAGATATGTATTGCAGAGAGCACTGGAATTCAGATTTACCCATTGAAGCATAACTAGAGATATGTATTGCAGAGAGATCTGGAATTCAGTGTTTCCGATTGAAGCAGAGCTAGAGATATGTATTGCAGTGTGCTCTAGAATTCAGTGTTTCAAATTGAAGCAGAGCTGGAGATATGTATTGCAGACAGCACTGGAATTCAGTGTTTCCCATTGAAGCAGAGCTAGAGATGTGTATTGCAGAGAGCACTGGAATTCAGAGTTTCCCATTGAAGCAGAACTAGAGATATGTATTGCAGAGAGCTCTGGAATTCAGTGTTTCCGTTTGAAGCAGAGCTAGAGATATGTATTGCAGTGTGCTCTGGAATTCAGTGTTTCCCATTGAAGCAGAGCTAGAGATATGTATTGCAGTGTGCTCTAGAATTCAGTGTTTCCCATTGAAGCAGAGCTAGAGATATGCCTTGCAGTGTGCTCTAGAATTCAGTGTTTCCTATTGAAGCAGAGCTAAAGATATGTATTGCAGAGAGCTCGAACTCAGTGTTTCCCGTTGAAGCAGAGCAAGAGATATGTATTGCAGAGAGCTCTGGAATTCAGTGTTTCCCATTGAAGCAGAGCTAGAGATATGTATTGCAGAGTGCTCTGGAATTCAGTGTTTCCCATTGATGTAGAGCTAGAAATATGTATTACAGAGAGCTCTGGAATTCAGTGTTTCCCATTGAAGCAGAGCTAGAGATATGTATTGCAGAGAGCTCTGGAATTCAGTATTTCCTATTGAAGCAGAGCTAAAGATATGTATTGCAGAGAGCTCAAACTCAGTGTTTCCCATTGAAGCAGAGCTAGAGATATGTATTGCAGAGAGCTCTGGAATTCAGTGTTCCCAATTGAAGCAGAGCTAGAGATAAGTATTGCAGTGGGCTCTAGAATTCAGTTTTTCCCATTGAAGCAGAGCTAGAAATATGTATTGCAGAGAGCTCTGGAATTCAGTGTTTCCCATTGAAGCAGAGGTAGAGATATGCCTTGCAGTGTGCTCTAGAATTCAGTGTTTCCCATTGAATCAGAGCTAGAGATATATATTGCAGAGAGCCCTGGAATTCAGTGTTTCCCGTTGAAGCAGAGCAAGAGATATGTATTGCAGACAGCTCTGGAATTCAGTGTTATCCATGGAAGCAGAGCTAGAGATAAGTATTGCAGTGTGTTCTAGAATTCAGTGTTTCCTATTGAAGCAGAGCTAGACATATGTATTGCAGAGAGCTCTGGAATTCAGTGTTTCCCATTGAAGCAGAGGTAGAAATATGTAATGCAGTGTGCTCTAGAATTCACTGTTTCCCATTGAAGCAAAGCTAGAGATATGTATTGCAGAGAGCACTGGAATTCAGTGTTTCCTATTGAAGCAGAGCTGGAGATATGTATTGCAGAGAGACCTGGAATTCAGTGTTTCCCGTTGAAGCAGTGCTAGAGATATGTATTGCAGAGAGCGTGGAATTCAGCGTTTCCCATTGAAGCAGAGCTGGAGATATGTATTGCAGACAGCACTGGAATTCAGAGTTTCCCATTGAAGCAGAGCTAGAGATATGTATTGCAGAGAGCACTGGAATTCAGAGTGTCCCATTGAAGCAGAACTACAGATATGTATTGCAGAGAGCTCTGGAATTCAGTGTTTCCGATTGAAGCAGAGCTAGAGATATGTATTGCAGTGTGCTCTGGAATTCAGTGTTTCCCATTGTAGCAGAGCTAGAGATATGTATTGCAGTGTGCTCTAGAATTCAGTGTTTCCCATTGAAGCAGAGCTAGAGATATGCCTTGCAGTGTGCTCTAGAATTCAGTGTTTCCCGTTGAATCAGAGCTAGAGATATATATTACAGAGAGCCCTGGAATTCAGTGTTGCCCGTTGAAGCAGAGCAAGAGATATGTATTGCAGTGTGCTCTAGAATTCAGTGTTTCCTATTGAAGCAGAGCTAGAGATATGTATTGCAGAGAGCACTGGGATTCAGTGTTTCCCATTGAAGCAAAGCTAGAGATATGCATTGCAGAGAGCACTGGAATTCAGTGTTTCCTATTGAAGCAGAGCTGGAGATATGTATTGCAGAGAGACCTGGAATTCAGTGTTTCCCGTTGAAGCAGAGTTAGAGATATGTATTGCAGAGAGCTCTGGAATTCAGTGTTTACCATTAAAGCAGAGCTAGAAATATGTATTGCAGTGTGCTGTAGAATTCAGTGTTTCCCATTGAAGCAAAGCTAGAGATATGTATTGCAGTGTGCTATAGAACTCAGTGTTTTCCATTGAAGCAGAGCTAGAGATATGTATTGCAGAGTGCTCTGGAATTCAGTGTTTCCCATTGATGTAGAGCTAGAAATATGCATTGCAGTGTGCTCTAGAATTCAGTGTTCTCCCTTAAAGCAGAGCTACAGATATGTATTGCAGTGTGCTCTAGAATTCAGTGTTTCCTATTGAAGCGGAGCTAGAGATATGTATTGCAGAGAGCTCTGGAATTCAGTATTTCCTATTGAAGCAGAGCTAAAGATATGTATTGCAGAGAGCTCAAACTCAGTGTTTCCCATTGAAGCAGAGCCAGAGATATGTATTGCAGAGAGCTCTGGAATTCAGTGTTTCCAATTGAAGCAGAGCTAGAGATAAGTATTGCAGTGGCTCTAGAATTCAGTGTTTCCCATTGAAGCAGAGCTAGAAATATGTATTGCAGAGAGCTCTGGAATTCAGTGTTTCCCATTGAAGCAGAGGTAGAAATATGTATTGCAGTGTGCTCTAGAATTCAGTGTTTCCCATTGAAGCAAAGCTAGAGATATGTATTGCAGAGAGCACTGGAATTCAGTGTTTCCTATTGAAGCAGGGCTGGAGATATGTATTGCAGAGTGCACTGGAATTCAGTGTTTCCCGTGGAAGCAAAGCAGAGATATGTATCACAGAGAGCACTGGAATTCAGAGTTTCCCATTGAAGCAGAACTAGAGCTATGTATTGCAGAGAGTTCTGGAATTCAGTGTTTTCCATTGAAGCAGAGCTAGAGATATGTATTGCAGTGTCCTCTAGAATTCAGTGTTCTCCCTTGAAGCAGACATTCAGATATGAATTTCAGTGTCCTCTAAAATTCAGTGTTTCCCATTGAAGCAGAGCTAGAGATGTGTATTGCAGAGAGCACTGGAATTCAGTGTTTCCTATTGAAGCAGGGCTGGAGATGTGTATTGCAGAGAGCACTGGAATTCAGTGTTTCCCGTTGAAGCAGAGCTAGAGATATGTATTGCAGAGAGCACTGGAATTCCGAGTTTCCCATTGAAGCAGAGCTAGAACTATGTATTGCAGTGTGCTCTAGAATTCAGTGTTTCCCATTGAAGCAGAGCTAGAGATATGTATTGCAATGTGCTCTAGAATTCAGTGCTCCCCCTTGAAGCAGAGCTACAGAATGTATTGCAGTGTGCTCTAGAATTCAATGTTTCCCGTTGAAGCAGAGCTAGCGATATGTATTGCAGTGTGCTCTAGAATTCGATGTTTACTATTGAAGCAGAGCTAGAGATATGTATTGCAGTGTGCTCTAGAATTCAGTGTTTCCCATTGAAGCAGAGCTAGAGATATGTATTGCAGTGTGCTCTAGAATTCAGTGTTCTCCCTTGAAGCAGAGCTAAAGATATGTATTGCAGTGTGCACTAGATTTCAGTGTTTCCTATTGAAGCAGAGCTAGAGATATGTATTGCAGTGTGCTCTAGAATTCAGTGTTCTCCCTTGAGGCAGAGCTACAGATATGTATTGCAGTGTGTTCTAGATTTCAGTGTTTCCTATTGAAGCAGAGCTGGAGATATGTATTGCAGAGAACACTGGAATTCAGAGTTTCCCATGGAAGCAGAGCTAGAGATATGTATTGCAGTGTGCTCTAGAATTCAGTGTTTCCGATTGAAACAGCGCTAGAGATATCTATTGCAGTGTGCTCTAGAATTCAGTGTTTTCTATTGAAGCAGAGCTAGAGATATGTATTGCAGAGAGCACTGGAATTCAGAGTTTCCCATTGAAGCAGAACTAGAGCTATGTATTGCAGAGAGCTCTGGAATTCAGTGTTTCCCATTGAAGCAGAGCTAGAGATATGTATTGCAGAGCGCTCTGGAATTCAGTGTTTCCCATGGAAGCAGAGCTAGAGATATGTATTGCAGTGTGCTCTACAATTCAGTGTTTCCTATCGAAGCAGAGCTAGAGATATGTATTGCAGAGAGCACTGGAATTCAGTGTTTCCCATTGAAGCAGAGCTAGAGATATGTATTGCAGAGAGCACTGGAATTCAGATTTACCCATTGAAGCAGAGCTAGAACTATGTATTGCAGTGTGCTCTGGAATTCTGTGTTTCCATTGAAGCAGAGCTAGAGATATGTATTGCAGAGAGCACTGGAATTCAGTGTTTCCCATTGAAGCAGAGCTAGAGATATGTATTGCAGAGAGCACTGGAATTCAGATTTACCCATTGAAGCATAACTAGAGATATGTATTGCAGACAGCTCTGGAATTCAGTGTTTCCGATTGAAGCAGAGCTAGAGATATGTATTGCAGTGTGCTCTAGAATTCAGTGTTTCAAATTGAAGCAGAGCTGGAGATATGTATTGCAGACAGCACTGGAATTCAGTGTTTCCCATTGAAGCAGAGCTAGAGATGTGTATTGCAGAGAGCACTGGAATTCAGAGTTTCCCATTGAAGCAGAACTAGAGATATGTATTGCAGAGAGCTCTGGAATTCAGTGTTTCCGTTTGAAGCAGAGCTAGAGATATGTATTGCAGTGTGCTCTGGAATTCAGTGTTTCCCATTGAAGCAGAGCTAGAGATATGTATTGCAGTGTGCTCTAGAATTCAGTGTTTCCCATTGAAGCAGAGCTAGAGATATGCCTTGCAGTGTGCTCTAGAATTCAGTGTTTCCCATTGAATCAGAGCTAGAGATATATATTGCAGAGAGCCCTGGAATTCAGTGTTTCCCGTTGAAGCAGAGCAAGAGATATGTATTGCAGAGAGCTCTGGAATTCAGTGTTTCCCATTGAAGCAGAGCTAGAGATATGTATTGCAGAGAGCTCGGGAATTCAGTGTTATCCATGGAAGCAGAGCTAGAGATAAGTATTGCAGTGTGCTCTAGAATTCAGTGTTTCCCATTGAAGCAGAGCTAGAGATGTGTATTGCAGAGTGCTCTGGAATTCAGTGTTTCCCATTGAAGTAGATCTAGAAATATGTATTACAGAGAGCTCTGGAATTGGGGAACAACCTTTACAACGCGGTTAGTACAACGCGTGCCGTTACATCGCATTCGTTACAACGAACGCGATGTAACCACGCTATGCCATTACAACGCAAGTCTTTACATCGACTTGCGCTAGATGGCGTGCTAACATTACAAATAGTGTAGTTTACTATCCCAACACCTTCTCTACTGTTAAGTGGACTGGAGTTGGAATAGTAAATTACACTTTTCTAATGTTAGCACGCCATCTAGTGCAAGTCGAGGTAAAGACTTGCGTTGTAATGGCATAGCGTGGTTACATCCGTTCGTTGTAACGAATGCGATCTAACGGCACGCGTTGTAAACACTCGCGTTGTAACATCATACATCCCTGGAATTCAGTGTTTCCCATTGAAGCAGAGCCAGAGATATGTATTGCAGTGTGCTCTAGAATTCAGTGTTCTCCCTTGAAGCAGAGCTACAGATATGTATTGCAGTGTGCTCTAGAATTCAGTGTTCTCCCTTGAAGCAGAGCCACAGATATGTATTGCAGTGTGCTCTAGAATTCAGTGTTTCCTATTGAAGCAGAGCTAGAGATATGTATTGCAGAGAGCTCTGGAATTCAGTATTTCCTATTGAAGCAGAGCTAAAGATATGTATTGCTAGAGCTCGAACTCAGTGTTTCCCATTGAAGCAGAGCCAGAGATAGGTATTGCAGAGAGCTCTGGAATTCAGTGTTTACCATTAAAGCAGAGCTAGAGATAAGTATTGCAGTGTGCTCTAGAATTCAGTGTTTCCTATTGAAGCAGAGCTAGAGATATGTATTGCAGAGAGCTATGGAATTCAGTGTTTCCCACTGAAGCAGAGCTAGAACTACGTATTGCAGTGTGCTCTAGAATTCAGTGTCTCCCATTGAGGCAGAGCTAGAGATATGTATTGCAGTGTGCTCTGGAATTCAGTGTTCTCCCTTGAAGCAGAGCTACAGATATGTATTGCAGTGTGCTCTAGAATTCAGTGTTTCATATTGAAGCACAGCTGGAGATATGAATTGCAGACAGCATTGGAATTGAGTGTTTCCCATTGAAGCAGAGCTAGAGATATGTATTGCAGAGAGCACTGGAATTCAGAGTTTCCCATTGAAGCAGAGCTAGAGATATGTATTGCAGCATGCTCTGGAATTCAGTGTTTCCCATTGAAGCAAAGCTAGAGATATGTATTGCAGAGAGCACTGGAATTCAGTGATTCCTATTGAAGCAGAGCTGGAGATATGTATTGCAGAGAGACCTGGAACTCAGTGTTTCCCGTTGAAGCAGTGCTAGAGATATGTATTGCAGAGAGCGTGGAATTCAGTGTTTCCCATTGAAGCAAAGCGAGAGATATGTATTGCAGAGAGCTCTGGAATTCAGTGTTTACCATGGAAGCAGAGCTAGCGATACGTATTGCAGTGTGCTCTAGAATTCAGTGTTTCCTATTGAAGCAGAGCTAGAGATATGTATTGCAGAGAGCTCTGGAATTCAGTGTTTCCCATTAAAGCAGAGCTAGAAATATGTATTGCAGTGTGCTGTAGAATTCAGTGTTTCCCATTGAAGCAAAGCTAGAGATATGTATTGCAGTGTGCTCTAGAACTCAGTGTTTCCCATTGAAGCAGAGCTAGAGATATGTATTGCAGAGTGCTCTGGAATTCAGTGTTTCCCATTGATGTAGAGCTAGAAATATGTATTACAGAGAGCTCTGGAATTCAGTGTTTCCCATTGAAGCAGAGCTAGAGATATGTATTGCAGTGTGCTCTAGAATTCAGTTTTCTCCCTTAAAGCAGAGCTACAGATATGTATTGCAGTGTGCTCTAGAATTCAGTGTTTCCTATTGAAGCAGAGCTAGAGATATGTATTGCAGAGAGCTCTGGAATTCAGTATTTCCTATTGAAGCAGAGCTAAAGATATGTATTGCAGAGAGCTCAAACTCAGTGTTTCCCATTGAAGCAGAGCCAGAGATATGTATTGCAGAGAGCTCTGGAATTCAGTGTTCCCAATTGAAGCAGAGCTAGAGATAAGTATTGCAGTGGGCTCTAGAATTCAGTTTTTCCCATTGAAGCAGAGCTAGATATATGTATTGCAGAGAGCTCTGGAATTCAGTGTTTCCCATTGAAGCAGAGGTAGAAATATGTATTGCAGAGAGCTCTGGAATTCAGTGTTTCCGATTGAAGCAGAGCTAGAGATATGTATTGCAGTGTGCTCTGGAATTCAGTGTTTCCCATTGAAGCAGAGCTAGAGATATGTATTGCAGTGTGCTCTAGAATTCAGTGTTTCCCATTGAAGCAGAGCTAGAGATATGCCTTGCAGTGTGCTCCAGAATTCAGTGTTTCCCATTGAATCAGAGCTAGAGATATATATTGCAGAGAGCCCTGGAATTCAGTGTTTCCCGTTGAAGCAGAGCAAGAGATATGTATTGCAGAGAGCTCTGGAATTCAGTGTTTCCCATTGAAGCAGAGCTAGAGATATGTATTGCAGAGAGCTCGGGAATTCAGTGTTATCCATGGAAGCAGAGCTAGAGATAAGTATTGCAGTGTGCTCTAGAATTCAGTGTTTCCCATTGAAGCAGAGCTAGAGATGTGTATTGCAGAGTGCTCTGGAATTCAGTGTTTCCCATTGAAGTAGATCTAGAAATATGTATTACAGAGAGCTCTGGAATTGGGGAACAACCTTTACAACGCGGTTAGTACAACGCGTGCCGTTACATCGCATTCGTTACAACGAACGCGATGTAACCACGCTATGCCATTACAACGCAAGTCTTTACATCGACTTGCGCTAGATGGCGTGCTAACATTACAAATAGTGTAGTTTACTATCCCAACACCTTCTCTACTGTTAAGTGGACTGGAGTTGGAATAGTAAATTACACTTTTCTAATGTTAGCACGCCATCTAGTGCAAGTCGAGGTAAAGACTTGCGTTGTAATGGCATAGCGTGGTTACATCCGTTCGTTGTAACGAATGCGATCTAACGGCACGTGTTGTAAACACTCGCGTTGTAACATCATACATCCCTGGAATTCAGTGTTTCCCATTGAAGCAGAGCTAGAGATATGTATTGCAGTGTGCTCTAGAATTCAGTGTTCTCCCTTGAAGCAGAGCTACAGATATGTATTGCAGTGTGCTCTAGAATTCAGTGTTCTCCCTTGAAGCAGAGCCACAGATATGTATTGCAGTGTGCTCTAGAATTCAGTGTTTCCTATTGAAGCAGAGCTAGAGATATGTATTGCAGAGAGCTCTGGAATTCAGTATTTCCTATTGAAGCAGAGCTAAAGATATGTATTGCTAGAGCTCGAACTCAGTGTTTCCCATTGAAGCAGAGCCAGAGATAGGTATTGCAGAGAGCTCTGGAATTCAGTGTTTACCATTAAAGCAGAGCTAGAGATAAGTATTGCAGTGTGCTCTAGAATTCAGTGTTTCCTATTGAAGCAGAGCTAGAGATATGTATTGCAGAGAGCTATGGAATTCAGTGTTTCCCACTGAAGCAGAGCTAGAACTACGTATTGCAGTGTGCTCTAGAATTCAGTGTCTCCCATTGAGGCAGAGCTAGAGATATGTATTGCAGTGTGCTCTGGAATTCAGTATTCTCCCTTGAAGCAGAGCTACAGATATGTATTGCAGTGTGCTCTAGAATTCAGTGTTTCATATTGAAGCACAGCTGGAGATATGAATTGCAGACAGCATTGGAATTGAGTGTTTCCCATTGAAGCAGAGCTAGAGATATGTATTGCAGAGAGCACTGGAATTCAGAGTTTCCCATTGAAGCAGAGCTAGAGATATGTATTGCAGCATGCTCTGGAATTCAGTGTTTCCCATTGAAGCAAAGCTAGAGATATGTATTGCAGAGAGCACGGGAATTCAGTGATTCCTATTGAAGCAGAGCTGGAGATATGTATTGCAGAGAGACCTGGAACTCAGTGTTTCCCGTTGAAGCAGTGCTAGAGATATGTATTGCAGAGAGCGTGGAATTCAGTGTTTCCCATTGAAGCAAAGCGAGAGATATGTATTGCAGAGAGCTCTGGAATTCAGTGTTTACCATGGAAGCAGAGCTAGCGATACGTATTGCAGTGTGCTCTAGAATTCAGTGTTTCCTATTGAAGCAGAGCTAGAGATATGTATTGCAGAGAGCTCTGGAATTCAGTGTTTCCCATTAAAGCAGAGCTAGAAATATGTATTGCAGTGTGCTGTAGAATTCAGTGTTTCCCATTGAAGCAAAGCTAGAGATATGTATTGCAGTGTGCTCTAGAACTCAGTGTTTCCCATTGAAGCAGAGCTAGAGATATGTATTGCAGAGTGCTCTGGAATTCAGTGTTTCCCATTGATGTAGAGCTAGAAATATGTATTACAGAGAGCTCTGGAATTCAGTGTTTCCCATTGAAGCAGAGCTAGAGATATGTATTGCAGTGTGCTCTAGAATTCAGTTTTCTCCCTTAAAGCAGAGCTACAGATATGTATTGCAGTGTGCTCTAGAATTCAGTGTTTCCTATTGAAGCAGAGCTAGAGATATGTATTGCAGAGAGCTCTGGAATTCAGTATTTCCTATTGAAGCAGAGCTAAAGATATGTATTGCAGAGAGCTCAAACTCAGTGTTTCCCATTGAAGCAGAGCCAGAGATATGTATTGCAGAGAGCTCTGGAATTCAGTGTTCCCAATTGAAGCAGAGCTAGAGATAAGTATTGCAGTGGGCTCTAGAATTCAGTTTTTCCCATTGAAGCAGAGCTAGATATATGTATTGCAGAGAGCTCTGGAATTCAGTGTTTCCCATTGAAGCAGAGGTAGAAATATGTATTGCAGAGAGCTCTGGAATTCAGTGTTTCCGATTGAAGCAGAGCTAGAGATATGTATTGCAGTGTGCTCTGGAATTCAGTGTTTCCCATTGAAGCAGAGCTAGAGATATGTATTGCAGTGTGCTCTAGAATTCAGTGTTTCCCATTGAAGCAGAGCTAGAGATATGCCTTGCAGTGTGCTCCAGAATTCAGTGTTTCCCATTGAATCAGAGCTAGAGATATATATTGCAGAGAGCCCTGGAATTCAGTGTTTCCCGTTGAAGCAGAGCAAGAGATATGTATTGCAGAGAGCTCTGGAATTCAGTGTTTCCCATTGAAGCAGAGCTAGAGATATGTATTGCAGAGAGCTCGGGAATTCAGTGTTATCCATGGAAGCAGAGCTAGAGATAAGTATTGCAGTGTGCTCTAGAATTCAGTGTTTCCCATTGAAGCAGAGCTAGAGATGTGTATTGCAGAGTGCTCTGGAATTCAGTGTTTCCCATTGAAGTAGATCTAGAAATATGTATTACAGAGAGCTCTGGAATTGGGGAACAACCTTTACAACGCGGTTAGTACAACGCGTGCCGTTACATCGCATTCGTTACAACGAACGCGATGTAACCACGCTATGCCATTACAACGCAAGTCTTTACATCGACTTGCGCTAGATGGCGTGCTAACATTACAAATAGTGTAGTTTACTATCCCAACACCTTCTCTACTGTTAAGTGGACTGGAGTTGGAATAGTAAATTACACTTTTCTAATGTTAGCACGCCATCTAGTGCAAGTCGAGGTAAAGACTTGCGTTGTAATGGCATAGCGTGGTTACATCCGTTCGTTGTAACGAATGCGATCTAACGGCACGTGTTGTAAACACTCGCGTTGTAACATCATACATCCCTGGAATTCAGTGTTTCCCATTGAAGCAGAGCTAGAGATATGTATTGCAGTGTGCTCTAGAATTCAGTGTTCTCCCTTGAAGCAGAGCTACAGATATGTATTGCAGTGTGCTCTAGAATTCAGTGTTCTCCCTTGAAGCAGAGCCACAGATATGTATTGCAGTGTGCTCTAGAATTCAGTGTTTCCTATTGAAGCAGAGCTAGAGATATGTATTGCAGAGAGCTCTGGAATTCAGTATTTCCTATTGAAGCAGAGCTAAAGATATGTATTGCTAGAGCTCGAACTCAGTGTTTCCCATTGAAGCAGAGCCAGAGATAGGTATTGCAGAGAGCTCTGGAATTCAGTGTTTACCATTAAAGCAGAGCTAGAGATAAGTATTGCAGTGTGCTCTAGAATTCAGTGTTTCCTATTGAAGCAGAGCTAGAGATATGTATTGCAGAGAGCTATGGAATTCAGTGTTTCCCACTGAAGCAGAGCTAGAACTACGTATTGCAGTGTGCTCTAGAATTCAGTGTCTCCCATTGAGGCAGAGCTAGAGATATGTATTGCAGTGTGCTCTGGAATTCAGTGTTCTCCCTTGAAGCAGAGCTACAGATATGTATTGCAGTGTGCTCTAGAATTCAGTGTTTCATATTGAAGCACAGCTGGAGATATGAATTGCAGACAGCATTGGAATTGAGTGTTTCCCATTGAAGCAGAGCTAGAGATATGTATTGCAGAGAGCACTGGAATTCAGAGTTTCCCATTGAAGCAGAGCTAGAGATATGTATTGCAGCATGCTCTGGAATTCAGTGTTTCCCATTGAAGCAAAGCTAGAGATATGTATTGCAGAGAGCACTGGAATTCAGTGATTCCTATTGAAGCAGAGCTGGAGATATGTATTGCAGAGAGACCTGGAACTCAGTGTTTCCCGTTGAAGCAGTGCTAGAGATATGTATTGCAGAGAGCGTGGAATTCAGTGTTTCCCATTGAAGCAAAGCGAGAGATATGTATTGCAGAGAGCTCTGGAATTCAGTGTTTACCATGGAAGCAGAGCTAGCGATACGTATTGCAGTGTGCTCTAGAATTCAGTGTTTCCTATTGAAGCAGAGCTAGAGATATGTATTGCAGAGAGCTCTGGAATTCAGTGTTTCCCATTAAAGCAGAGCTAGAAATATGTATTGCAGTGTGCTGTAGAATTCAGTGTTTCCCATTGAAGCAAAGCTAGAGATATGTATTGCAGTGTGCTCTAGAACTCAGTGTTTCCCATTGAAGTAGAGCTAGAGATATGTATTGCAGAGTGCTCTGGAATTCAGTGTTTCCCATTGATGTAGAGCTAGAAATATGTATTACAGAGAGCTCTGGAATTCAGTGTTTCCCATTGAAGCAGAGCTAGAGATATGTATTGCAGTGTGCTCTAGAATTCAGTTTTCTCCCTTAAAGCAGAGCTACAGATATGTATTGCAGTGTGCTCTAGAATTCAGTGTTTCCTATTGAAGCAGAGCTAGAGATATGTATTGCAGAGAGCTCTGGAATTCAGTATTTCCTATTGAAGCAGAGCTAAAGATATGTATTGCAGAGAGCTCAAACTCAGTGTTTCCCATTGAAGCAGAGCCAGAGATATGTATTGCAGAGAGCTCTGGAATTCAGTGTTCCCAATTGAAGCAGAGCTAGAGATAAGTATTGCAGTGGGCTCTAGAATTCAGTTTTTCCCATTGAAGCAGAGCTAGATATATGTATTGCAGAGAGCTCTGGAATTCAGTGTTTCCCATTGAAGCAGAGGTAGAAATATGTATTGCAGAGAGCTCTGGAATTCAGTGTTTCCGATTGAAGCAGAGCTAGAGATATGTATTGCAGTGTGCTCTGGAATTCAGTGTTTCCCATTGAAGCAGAGCTAGAGATATGTATTGCAGTGTGCTCTAGAATTCAGTGTTTCCCATTGAAGCAGAGCTAGAGATATGCCTTGCAGTGTGCTCCAGAATTCAGTGTTTCCCATTGAATCAGAGCTAGAGATATATATTGCAGAGAGCCCTGGAATTCAGTGTTTCCCGTTGTAGCAGAGCAAGAGATATGTATTGCAGAGAGCTCTGGAATTCAGTGTTATCCATGGAAGCAGAGCTAGAGATATGTATTGCAGTGTGCTCTAGAACTCAGTGTTTCCCATTGAAGCAGAGCTAGAGATATGTATTGCAGAGTGCTCTGGAATTCAGTGTTTCCCATTGAAGTAGATCTAGAAATATGTATTACAGAGAGCTCTGGAATTGGGGAACAACCTTTACAACGCGGTTAGTACAACGCGTGCCGTTACATCGCATTCGTTACAACGAACGCGATGTAACCACGCTATGCCATTACAACGCAAGTCTTTACATCGACTTGCGCTAGATGGCGTGCTAACATTACAAATAGTGTAGTTTACTATCCCAACACCTTCTCTACTGTTAAGTGGACTGGAGTTGGAATAGTAAATTACACTTTTCTAATGTTAGCACGCCATCTAGTGCAAGTCGAGGTAAAGACTTGCGTTGTAATGGCATAGCGTGGTTAGATCCGTTCGTTGTAACGAATGCGATCTAACGGCACGCGTTGTAAACACTCGCGTTATAACATCATACATCCCTGGAATTCAGTGTTTCCCATTGAAGCAGAGCTAGAGATATGTATTGCAGTGTGCTCTAGAATTCAGTGTTCTCCCTTGAAGCAGAGCTACAGATATGTATTGCAGTGTGCTCTAGAATTCAGTGTTCTCCCTTGAAGCAGAGCTACAGATATGTATTGCAGTGTGCTCTAGAATTCAGTGTTTCCTATTGAAGCAGAGCTAGAGATATGTATTGCAGAGAGCTCTGGAATTCAGTATTTCCTATTGAAGCAGAGCTAAAGATATGTATTGCAGAGAGCTCGAACTCAGTGTTTCCCATTGAAGCAGAGCCAGAGATAGGTATTGCAGAGAGCTCTGGAATTCAGTGTTTACCATTAAAGCAGAGCTAGAGATAAGTATTGCAGTGTGCTCTAGAATTCAGTGTTTCCTATTGAAGCAGAGCTAGAGATATGTATTGCAGAGAGCTATGGAATTCAGTGTTTCCCACTAAAGCAGAGCTAGAACTACGTATTGCAGTGTGCTCTAGAATTCAGTGTCTCCCATTGAGGCAGAGCTAGAGATATGTATTGCAGTGTGCTCTGGAATTCAGTGTTCTCCCTTGAAGCAGAGCTACTGATATGTATTGCAGTGTGCTCTAGAATTCAGGTTTCTCCCTTGAAGCAGAGCTACAGATATGTATTGCAGTGTGCTCTAGAATTCAGTGTTTCATATTGAAGCACAGCTGGAGATATGAATTGCAGACAGCATTGGAATTGAGTGTTTCCCATTAAAGCAGAGCTAGATATATGTATTTCAGAGAGCACTGGAATTCAGAGTTTCCCATTGAAGCAGAGCTAGAGATATGTATTGTAGCATGCTCTGGAATTCAGTGTTTCCCATTGAAGCAAAGCTAGAGATATGTATTGCAGAGAGCACTGGAATTCAGTGATTCCTATTGAAGCAGAGCTGGAGATATGTATTGCAGAGAGACCTGGAACTCAGTGTTTCCCGTTGAAGCAGTGCTAGAGATATGTATTGCAGAGAGCGTGGAAGTCAGTGTTTCCCATTGAAGCAGAGTGAGAGACATGTATTGCAGAGAGCTCTGGAATTCAGTGCTTACCATGGAAGCAGAGCTAGAGATACGTATTGCAGTGTGCTCTAGAATTCAGTGTTTCCTATTGAAGCAGAGCTAGAGATATGTATTGCAGAGAGCTCTGGAATTCAGTGTTTCCCATTAAAGCAGAGCTAGAAATATGTATTGCAGTGTGCTCTAGAACTCAGTGTTTCCCATTGAAGCAGAGCTAGAGATATGTATTGCAGAGTGCTCTGGAATTCAGTGTTTCCCATTGATGTAGAGCTAGAAATATGTATTACAGAGAGCTCTGGAATTCAGTGTTTCCCATTGAAGCAGAGCTAGAGATATGTATTGCAGTGTGCTCTAGAATTCAGTTTTCTCCCTTAAAGCAGAGCTACAGATATGTATTGCAGTGTGCTCTAGAATTCAGTGTTTCCTATTGAAGCAGAGCTAGAGATATGTATTGCAGAGAGCTCTGGAATTCAGTATTTCCTATTGAAGCAGAGCTAAAGATATGTATTGCAGAGAGCTCAAACTCAGTGTTTCCCATTGAAGCAGAGCCAGAGATATGTATTGCAGAGAGCTCTGGAATTCAGTGTTTCCAATTGAAGCAGAGCTAGAGATAAGTATTGCAGTGGGCTCTAGAATTCAGTTTTTCCCATTGAAGCAGAGGTAGAAATATGTATTGCAGTGTGCTCTAGAATTCAGTGTTTCCCATTGAAGCAAAGCTAGAGATATGTATTGCAGAGAGCACTGGAATTCAGTGTTTCCTATTGAAGCAGGGCTGGAGATATGTATTGCAGAGAGCACTGGAATTCAGTGTTTCCCGTGGAAGCAAAGAAGAGATATGTATCGCAGAGAGCACTGGAATTCAGAGTTTCCCATTGAAGCAGAACTAGAGCTATGTATTGCAGAGAGCTCTGGAATTCAGTGTTTCCCATTGAAGCAGAGCTGGAGATATGTATTGCAGTGTCCTCTAGAAATCAGTGTTCTCCCTTGAAGCAGACATTCCGATATGAATTGCAGTGTCCTCTAAAATTCAGTGTTTCCCATTGAAGCAGAGCTAGAGATGTGTATTGCAGAGAGCACTGGAATTCAGTGCTTCCTGTTGAAGCAGGGCTGGAGATGTGTATTACAGAGAGCACTGGAATTCAGTGTTTCCCGTTGAAGCAGAGCTAGAGATATGTATTGCAGAGAGCACTGGAATTCAGAGTTTCCCATTGAAGCAGAGCTAGAACTATGTATTGCAGTGTGCTCTAGAATTCAGTGTTTTCCAATGAAGAAGAGCTAGAGATATGTATTGCAATGTGCTCTAGAATTCAGTGCTCCCCCTTGAAGCAGAGCTACAGAATGTATTGCAGTGTGCTCTAGAATTCAATGTTTCCCGTTGAAGCAGAGCTAGCGATATGTATTGCAGTGTGCTCTAGAATTCGATTTTTCCTATTGAAGCAGAGCTAGAGATATGTATTGCAGTGTGCTCTAGAATTCAGTGTTTCCCATTGAAGCAGAGCTAGAGATATGTTTTGCAGTGTGCTCTAGAATTCAGTGTTCTCCCTTGATGCAGAGCTACAGATATGTATTGCAGTGTGCTCTATATTTCAGTGTTTCCTATTGAAGCAGAGCTGAAGATATGTATTGCAGAGAACACTGGAATTCAGAGTTTCCCATGGAAGCAGAGCTAGAGATATGTATTGCAGTGTGCTCTAGAATTCAGTGTTTCCGATTGAAACAGCGCTAGAGATATCTATTGCAGTGTGCTCTAGAATTCAGTGTTTCCTATTGAAGCAGAGCTAGAGATAAGTATTGCAGAGAGCACAGGAATTCAGAGTTTCCCATTGAAGCAGAACTAGAGCTATGTATTGCAGAGAGCTCTGGAATTCAGTGTTTCCCATTGAAGCAGAGCTAGAGACATGTATTGCAGAGCGCTCTGGAATTCAGTGTTTCCCATGGAAGCAGAGCTAGAGATATGTATTGCAGTGTGCTCTACAATTCAGTGTTTCCTATCGAAGCAGAGCTAGAGATATGTATTGCAGAGAGCACTGGAATTCAGTGTTTCCCATTGAAGCAGAACTAGAGATATTTATTGCAGAGAGCACTGGAATTCAGATTTACCCATTGAAGCAGAGCTAGAACTATGTATTGCAGTGTGCTCTAGAATTCAGTGTTTCCATTGAAGCAGAGCTAGAGATATGTATTGCAGAGAGCACTGGAATTCAGTGTTTCCCATTGAAGCAGAGCTAGAGATATGTATTGCAGAGAGCACTGGAATTCAGATTTACCCATTGAAGCAGAGCTAGAGATATGTATTGCAGTGTGCTCTAGAATTCAGTGTTTCAAATTGAAGCAGAGCTGGAGATATGTATTGCAGACAGCACTGGAATTCAGTGTTTCCCATTGAAGCAGAGCTAGAGATATGTATTGCAGGGAGCACTGGAATTCAGAGTTTCCCATTGAAGCAGAACTAGAGATATGTATTGCAGAGTGCTCTGGAATTCAGTGTTTCCGATTGAAGCAGAGCTAGAGATATGTATTGCAGTGTGCTCTAGAATTCAGTGTTTCAAATTGAAGCAGAGCTGGAGATATGTATTGCAGACAGCACTGGAATTCAGTGTTTCCCATTGAAGCAGATCTAGAGATATGTATTGCAGAGAGCACTGGAATTCAGAGTTTCCCATTGAAGCAGAACTAGAGATATGTATTGCAGAGACCTCTGGAATTCAGTGTTTCCGATTGAAGCAGAGCTAGAGATATGTATTGCAGTGTGCTCTGGAATTCAGTGTTTCCCATTGAAGCAGAGCTAGAGATATGTATTGCAGTGTGCTCTAGAATTTAGTGTTTCCCATTGAAGCAGAGCTAGAGATATGCCTTGCAGTGTGCTCTAGAATTCAGTGTTTCCCATTGAATCAGAGCTAGAGATATATATTACAGAGAGCCCTGGAATTCAGTGTTTCCCGTTGAAGCAGAGCAAGAGATATGTATTGCAGAGAGCTCTGGAATTCAGTGTTTCCCATTGAAGCAGAGCTAGAGATATGTATTGCAGAGAGCTCTGGAATTCAGTGTTATCCATGGAAGCAGAGCTAGAGATAAGTATTGCAGTGTGCTCTAGAATTCAGTGTTTCCTATTGAAGCAGAGCTAGAGATATGTGTTGCAGAGAGCTCTGGAATTCAGTGTTTCCCATTGAAGCAAAGCTAGAGATATGTATTGCAGAGAGCACTGGAATTCAGTGTTTCCCATTGAAGCAGAGCTAGAGATATGTATTTCAGAGAGCTCTGGAATTCAGTGTTTACCATGGAAGCAGAGCTAGAGATACGTATTGCAGTGTGCTCTAGAATTCAGTGTTTCCTATTGAAGCAGAGCTAGAGATATGTATTGCAGAGAGCTCTGGAATTCAGTGTTTCCCATTAAAGCAGAGCTAGAAATATGTATTGCAGTGTGCTGTAGAATTCAGTGTTTCCCATTGAAGCAAAGGTAGAGATATGTATTGCAGTGTGCTCTAGAACTCAGTGTTTCCCATTGAAGCAGAGCTAGAGATATGTATTGCAGAGTGCTCTGGAATTCAGTGTTTCCCATTGATGTAGAGCTAGAAATATGTATTAAAGAGAGCTCTGGAATTCAGTGTTTCCCATTGAAGCAGAGCTAGAGATATGCATTGCAGTGTGCTCTAGAATTCAGTGTTCTCCCTTAAAGCAGTGCTACAGATATGTATTGCAGTGTGCTCTAGAATTCAGTGTTTCCTATTGAAGCAGAGCTAGAGATATGTATTGCAGAGAGCTCTGGAATTCAGTATTTCCTATTGAAGCAGAGCTAAAGATATGTATTGCAGAGAGCTCAAACTCAGTGTTTCCCATTGAAGCAGAGCCAGAGATATGTATTGCAGAGAGCTCTGGAATTCAGTGTTTCCAATTGAAGCAGAGCTAGAGATAAGTATTGCAGTGGCTCTAGAATTCAGTGTTTCCCATTGAAGCAGAGCTAGAAATATGTATTGCAGAGAGCTCTGGAATTCAGTGTTTCCCATTGAAGCAGAGGTAGAAATACGTATTGCAGTGTGCTCTAGAATTCAGTGTTTCCCATTGAAGCAAAGCTAGAGATATGTATTGCAGAGAGCACTGGAATTCAGTGTTTCCTATTGAAGCAGGGCTGGAGATATGTATTGCAGAGTGCACTGGAATTCAGTGTTTCCCGTGGAAGCAAAGCAGAGATATGTATCACAGAGAGCACTGGAATTCAGAGTTTCCCATTGAAGCAGAACTAGAGCTATGTATTGCAGAGAGCTCTGGAATTCAGTGTTTTCCATTGAAGCAGAGCTAGAGATATGTATTGCAGTGTCCTCTAGAATTCAGTGTTCTCCCTTGAAGCAGACATTCAGATATGAATTGCAGTGTCCTCTAAAATTCAGTGTTTCCCATTGAAGCAGAGCTAGAGATGTGTATTGCAGAGAGCACTGGAATTCAGTGTTTCCTATTGAAGCAGGGCTGGAGATGTGTATTACAGAGAGCACTGTAATTCAGTGTTTCTCGTTGAAGCAGAGCTAGAGATATGTATTGCAGAGAGCACTGGAATTCCGAGTTTCCCATTGAAGCAGAGCTAGAACTATGTATTGCAGTGTGCTCTAGAATTCAGTGTTTCCCATTGAAGCAGAGCTAGAGATATGTATTGCAATGTGCTCTAGAATTCAGTGCTCCCCCTTGAAGCAGAGCTATAGAATGTATTGCAGTGTGCTCTAGAATTCAATGTTTCCCGTTGAAGCAGAGCTAGCGATATGTATTGCAGTGTGCTCTAGAATTCGATGTTTCCTATTGAAGCAGAGCTATAGAATGTATTGCAGTGTGCTCTAGAATTCAATGTTTCCCATTGAAGCAGAGCTAGAGATATGTATTGCAGTGTGTTCTAGAATTCAATGTTCTCCCTTGAAGCAGAGCTAAAGATATGTATTGCAGTGTGCACTAGATTTCAGTGTTTCCTATTGAAGCAGAGCTAGAGATATGTATTGCAGTGTTCTCTAGAATTCAGTGTTCTCCCTTGATGCAGAGCTACAGATATGTATTGCAGTGTGCTCTAGATTTCAGTGTTTCCTATTGAAGCAGAGCTGGAGATATGTATTGCAGAGAACACTGGAATTCAGAGTTTCCCATGGAAGCAGACCTAGAGCTATGTATTGCAGAGAGCTCTGGAATTCAGTGTTTCCCATTGAAGCAGAGCTAGAGATATGTATTGCAGAGCGCTCTGGAATTCAGTGTTTCCCATGGAAGCAGAGCTAGAAATATGTATTGCAGTGTGCTCTACAATTCAGTGTTTCCTATCGAAGCAGAGCTAGAGATATGTATTGCAGAGAGCACTGGAATTCAGTGTTTCCCATTGAAGCAGAGCTAGAGATATGTATTGCAGAGAGCACTGGAATTCAGATTTACCCATTGAAGCAGAGCTAGAACTATGTATTGCAGTGTGCTCTGGAATTCAGTGTTTCCATTGAAGCAGAGCTAGAGATATGTATTGCAGAGAGCACTGGAATTCGGTGTTTCCCATTGAAGCAGAGCTAGAGATATGTATTGCAGAGAGCACTGGAATTCAGATTTACCCATTGAAGCAGAACTAGAGATATGTATTGCAGAGAGCTCTGGAATTCAGTGTTTCCGATTGAAGCAGAGCTAGAGATATGTATTGCAGTGTGCTCTAGAATTCAGTGTTTCAAATTGAAGCAGAGCTGGAGATATGTATTGCAGACAGCACTGGAATTCAGTGTTTCCCATTGAAGCAGAGCTAGAGATGTGTATTGCAGAGAGCACTGGAATTCAGAGTTTCCCATTGAAGCAGAACTAGAGATATGTATTGCAGAGAGCTCTGGAATTCAGTGTTTCCGATTGAAACAGCGCTAGAGATATCTATTGCAGTGTGCTCTAGAATTCAGTGTTTCCTATTGAAGCAGAGCTAGAGATAAGTATTGCAGAGAGCACAGGAATTCAGAGTTTCCCATTGAAGCAGAACTAGAGCTATGTATTGCAGAGAGCTCTGGAATTCAGTGTTTCCCATTGAAGCAGAGCTAGAGATATGTATTGCAGAGCGCTCTGGAATTCAGTGTTTCCCATGGAAGCAGAGCTAGAGATATGTATTGCAGTGTGCTCTACAATTCAGTGTTTCCTATCGAAGCAGAGCTAGACATATGTATTGCAGAGAGCACTGGAATTCAGTGTTTCCCATTGAAGCAGAGCTAGAGATATTTATTGCAGAGAGCACTGGAATTCAGATTTACCCATTGAAGCAGAGCTAGAACTATGTATTGCAGTGTGCTCTAGAATTCAGTGTTTCCATTGAAGCAGAGCTAGAGATATGTATTGCAGAGAGCACTGGAATTCAGTGTTTCCCATTGAAGCAGAGTTAGAGATATGTATTGCAGAGAGCACTGGAATTCAGATTTACCCATTGAAGCAGAAATAGAGATATGTATTGCAGAGAGCTCTGGAATTCAGTGTTTCCGATTGAAGCAGAGCTAGAGATATGTATTGCAGTGTGCTCTAGAATTCAGTGTTTCAAATTGAAGCAGAGCTGGAGATATGTATTGCAGACAGCACTGGCATTCAGTGTTTCCCATTGAAGCAGAGCTAGAGATATGTATTGCAGAGAGCACTGGAATTCAGAGTTTCCCATTGAAGCAGAACTAGAGATATGTATTGCAGAGAGCTCTGGAATTCAGTGTTTCCGATTGAAGCAGAGCTAGAGATATGTATTGCAGTGTGCTCTAGAATTCAGTGTTTCAAATTGAAGCAGAGCTGGAGATATGTATTGCAGACAGCACTGGAATTCAGTGTTTCCCATTGAAGCAGATCTAGAGATATGTATTGCAGAGAGCACTGGAATTCAGAATTTCCCATTGAAGCAGAACTAGAGATATGTATTGCAGAGAGCTCTGGAATTCAGTGTTTCCGATTGAAGCAGAGCTAGAGATATGTATTGCAGTGTGCTCTGGAATTCAGTGTTTCCCATTGAAGCAGAGCTAGAGATATGTATTGCAGTGTGCTCTAGAATTCAGTGTTTCCCATTGAAGCAGAGCAAGAGATATGTATTGCAGAGAGCTCTGGAATTCAGTGTTTCCCATTGAAGCAGAGCTAGAGATATGTATTGCAGAGAGCTCTGGAATTCAGTGTTATCCATGGAAGCAGAGGTAGAGATAAGTATTGCAGTGTGCTCTAGAATTCAGTGTTTCCTATTGAAGCAGAGCTAGAGATATGTGTTGCAGAGAGCTCTGGAATTCAGTGTTTCGCATTGAAGCAAAGCTAGAGATATGTATTACAGAGAGCACTGGAATTCAGTGTTTCCTATTGAAGCAGAGCTGGAAATATGTATTGCAGAGAGACCTGGAATTCAGTGTTTCCCGTTGAAGCAGTGCTAGAGATATGTATTGCAGAGAGCGTGGAATTCAGTGTTTCCCATTGAAGCAGAGCTAGAGATATGTATTTCAGAGAGCTCTGGAATTCAGTGTTTACCATGGAAGCAGAGCTAGAGATATGTATTGCAGTGTGCTCTAGAATTCAGTGTTTCCTATTGAAGCAGAGCTAGAGATATGTATTGCAGAGAGCTCTGGAATTCAGTGTTTCCCATTAAAGCAGAGCTAGAAATATGTATTGCAGTGTGCTGTAGAATTCAGTGTTTCCCATTGAAGCAAAGGTAGAGATATGTATTGCAGTCTGCTCTAGAACTCAGTGTTTCCCATTGAAGCAGAGCTAGAGATATGTATTGCAGAGCGCTCTGGAATTCAGTGTTTCCCATGGAAGCAGAGCTAGAAATATGTATTGCAGTGTGCTCTACAATTCAGTGTTTCCTATCGAAGCAGAGCTAGAGATATGTATTGCAGAGAGCACTGGAATTCAGTGTTTCCCATTGAAGCAGAGCTAGAGATATGTATTGCAGAGAGCACTGGAATTCAGATTTACCCATTGAAGCAGAGCTAGAACTATGTATTGCAGTGTGCTCTGGAATTCAGTGTTTCCATTGAAGCAGAGCTAGAGATATGTATTGCAGAGAGCACTGGAATTCAGTGTTTCCCATTGAAGCAGAGCTAGAGATATGTATTGCAGAGAGCACTGGAATTCAGATTTACCCATTGAAGCAGAACTAGAGATATGTATTGCAGAGAGCTCTGGAATTCAGTGTTTCCGATTGAAGCAGAGCTAGAGATATGTATTGCAGTGTGCTCTAGAATTCAGTGTTTCAAATTGAAGCAGAGCTGGAGATATGTATTGCAGACAGCACTGGAATTCAGTGTTTCCCATTGAAGCAGAGCTAGAGATGTGTATTGCAGAGAGCACTGGAATTCAGAGTTTCCCATTGAAGCAGAACTAGAGATATGTATTGCAGAGAGCTCTGGAATTCAGTGTTTCCGATTGAAACAGCGCTAGAGATATCTATTGCAGTGTGCTCTAGAATTCAGTGTTTCCTATTGAAGCAGAGCTAGAGATAAGTATTGCAGAGAGCACAGGAATTCAGAGTTTCCCATTGAAGCAGAACTAGAGCTATGTATTGCAGAGAGCTCTGGAATTCAGTGTTTCCCATTGAAGCAGAGCTAGAGATATGTATTGCAGAGCGCTCTGGAATTCAGTGTTTCCCATGGAAGCAGAGCTAGAGATATGTATTGCAGTGTGCTCTACAATTCAGTGTTTCCTATCGAAGCAGAGCTAGACATATGTATTGCAGAGAGCACTGGAATGCAGTGTTTCCCATTGAAGCAGAGCTAGAGATATTTATTGCAGAGAGCTCTGGAATTCAGATTTACCCATTGAAGCAGAGCTAGAACTATGTATTGCAGTGTGCTCTAGAATTCAGTGTTTCCATTGAAGCAGAGCTAGAGATATGTATTGCAGAGAGCACTGGAATTCAGTGTTTCCCATTGAAGCAGAGTTAGAGATATGTATTGCAGAGAGCACTGGAATTCAGTGTTTCCTATTGAAGCAGAGCTGGAAATATGTATTGCAGAGAGACCTGGAATTCAGTGTTTCCCGTTGAAGCAGTGCTAGAGATATGTATTGCAGAGAGCGTGGAATTCAGTGTTTCCCATTGAAGCAGAGCTAGAGATATGTATTTCAGAGAGCTCTGGAATTCAGTGTTTACCATGGAAGCAGAGCTAGAGATATGTATTGCAGTGTGCTCTAGAATTCAGTGTTTCCTATTGAAGCAGAGCTAGAGATATGTATTGCAGAGAGCTCTGGAATTCAGTGTTTCCCATTAAAGCAGAGCTAGAAATATGTATTGCAGTGTGCTGTAGAATTCAGTGTTTCCCATTGAAGCAAAGGTAGAGATATGTATTGCAGTGTGCTCTAGAACTCAGTGTTTCCCATTGAAGCAGAGCTAGAGATATGTATTGCAGAGCGCTCTGGAATTCAGTGTTTCCCATGGAAGCAGAGCTAGAAATATGTATTGCAGTGTGCTCTACAATTCAGTGTTTCCTATCGAAGCAGAGCTAGAGATATGTATTGCAGAGAGCACTGGAATTCAGCGTTTCCCATTGAAGCAGAGCTAGAGATATGTATTGCAGAGAGCACTGGAATTCAGATTTACCCATTGAAGCAGAGCTAGAACTATGTATTGCAGTGTGCTCTGGAATTCAGTGTTTCCATTGAAGCAGAGCTAGAGATATGTATTGCAGAGAGCACTGGAATTCAGTGTTTCCCATTGAAGCAGAGCTAGAGATATGTATTGCAGAGAGCACTGGAATTCAGATTTACCCATTGAAGCAGAACTAGAGATATGTATTGCAGAGAGCTCTGGAATTCAGTGTTTCCGATTGAAGCAGAGCTAGAGATATGTATTGCAGTGTGCTCTAGAATTCAGTGTTTCAAATTGAAGCAGAGCTGGAGATATGTATTGCAGACAGCACTGGAATTCAGTGTTTCCCATTGAAGCAGAGCTAGAGATGTGTATTGCAGAGAGCACTGGAATTCAGAGTTTCCCATTGAAGCAGAACTAGAGATATGTATTGCAGAGAGCTCTGGAATTCAGTGTTTCCGATTGAAACAGCGCTAGAGATATCTATTGCAGTGTGCTCTAGAATTCAGTGTTTCCTATTGAAGCAGAGCTAGAGATAAGTATTGCAGAGAGCACAGGAATTCAGAGTTTCCCATTGAAGCAGAACTAGAGCTATGTATTGCAGAGAGCTCTGGAATTCAGTGTTTCCCATTGAAGCAGAGCTAGAGATATGTATTGCAGAGCGCTCTGGAATTCAGTGTTTCCCATGGAAGCAGAGCTAGAGATATGTATTGCAGTGTGCTCTACAATTCAGTGTTTCCTATCGAAGCAGAGCTAGACATATGTATTGCAGAGAGCACTGGAATTCAGTGTTTCCCATTGAAGCAGAGCTAGAGATATTTATTGCAGAGAGCTCTGGAATTCAGATTTACCCATTGAAGCAGAGCTAGAACTATGTATTGCAGTGTGCTCTAGAATTCAGTGTTTCCATTGAAGCAGAGCTAGAGATATGTATTGCAGAGAGCACTGGAATTCAGTCTTTCCCATTGAAGCAGAGTTAGAGATATGTATTGCAGAGAGCACTGGAATTCAGATTTACCCATTGAAGCAGAAATAGAGATATGTATTGCAGAGAGCTCTGGAATTCAGTGTTTCCGATTGAAGCAGAGCTAGAGATATGTATTGCAGTGTGCTCTAGAATTCAGTGTTTCAAATTGAAGCAGAGCTGGAGATATGTATTGCAGACAGCACTGGCATTCAGTGTTTCCCATTGAAGCAGAGCTAGAGATATGTATTGCAGAGAGCACTGGAATTCAGAGTTTCCCATTGAAGCAGAACTAGAGATATGTATTGCAGAGAGCTCTGGAATTCAGTGTTTCCGATTGAAGCAGAGCTAGAGATATGTATTGCAGTGTGCTCTAGAATTCAGTGTTTCAAATTGAAGCAGAGCTGGAGATATGTATTGCAGACAGCACTGGAATTCAGTGTTTCCCATTGAAGCAGATCTAGAGATATGTATTGCAGAGAGCACTGGAATTCAGAGTTTCCCATTGAAGCAGAACTAGAGATATGTATTGCAGAGAGCTCTGGAATTCAGTGTTTCCGATTGAAGCAGAGCTAGAGATATGTATTGCAGTGTGCTCTGGAATTCAGTGTTTCCCATTGAAGCAGAGCTAGAGATATGTATTGCAGTGTGCTCTAGAATTCAGTGTTTCCCATTGAAGCAGAGCAAGAGATATGTATTGCAGAGAGCTCTGGAATTCAGTGTTTCCCATTGAAGCAGAGCTAGAGATATGTATTGCAGAGAGCTCTGGAATTCAGTGTTATCCATGGAAGCAGAGGTAGAGATAAGTATTGCAGTGTGCTCTAGAATTCAGTGTTTCCTATTGAAGCAGAGCTAGAGATATGTGTTGCAGAGAGCTCTGGAATTCAGTGTTTCGCATTGAAGCAAAGCTAGAGATATGTATTACAGAGAGCACTGGAATTCAGTGTTTCCTATTGAAGCAGAGCTGGAAATATGTATTGCAGAGAGACCTGGAATTCAGTGTTTCCCGTTGAAGCAGTGCTAGAGATATGTATTGCAGAGAGCGTGGAATTCAGTGTTTCCCATTGAAGCAGAGCTAGAGATATGTATTTCAGAGAGCTCTGGAATTCAGTGTTTACCATGGAAGCAGAGCTAGAGATATGTATTGCAGTGTGCTCTAGAATTCAGTGTTTCCTATTGAAGCAGAGCTAGAGATATGTATTGCAGAGAGCTCTGGAATTCAGTGTTTCCCATTAAAGCAGAGCTAGAAATATGTATTGCAGTGTGCTGTAGAATTCAGTGTTTCCCATTGAAGCAAAGGTAGAGATATGTATTGCAGTGTGCTCTAGAACTCAGTGTTTCCCATTGAAGCAGAGCTAGAGATATGTATTGCAGAGTGGTCTGGAATTCAGTGTTTCCCATTGATGTAGAGCTAGAAATATGTATTAAAGAGAGCTCTGGAATTCAGTGTTTCCCATTGAAGCAGAGCTAGAGATATGCATTGCAGTGTGCTCTAGAATTCAGTGTTTCCTATTGAAGCAGAGCTAGAGATATGTATTGCAGAGAGCTCTGGAATTCAGTATTTCCTATTGAAGCAGAGCTAAAGATATGTATTGCAGAGAGCTCAAACTCAGTGTTTCCCATTGAAGCAGAGCCAGAGATATGTATTGCAGAGAACTCTGGAATTCAGTGTTTCCAATTGAAGTAGAGCTAGAGATAAGTATTGCAGTGGCTCTAGAATTCAGTGTTTCCCATTGAAGCAGAGCTAGAAATATGTATTGCAGAGAGCTCTGGAATTCAGTGTTTCCCATTGAAGCAGAGGTAGAAATATGTATTGCAGTGTGCTCTAGAATTCAGTGTTTCCCATTGAAGCAAAACTAGAGATATGTATTGCAGAGAGCACTGGAATTCAGTGTTTCCTATTGAAGCAGGGCTGGAGATATGTATTGCAGAGTGCACTGGAATTCAGTGTTTCCCGTGGAAGCAAAGCAGAGATATGTATCACAGAGAGCACTGGAATTCAGAGTTTCCCATTGAAGCAGAACTAGAGCTATGTATTGCAGAGAGCTCTGGAATTCAGTGTTTTCCATTGAAGCAGAGCTAGAGATATGTATTGCAGTGTCCTCTAGAATTCAGTGTTCTCCCTTGAAGCAGACCTACAGGTATGAATTGCAGTGTCCTCTAAAATTCAGTGTTTCCCATTGAAGCAGAGCTAGAGATGTGTATTGCAGAGAGCACTGGAATTCAGTGTTTCCTATTGAAGCAGGGCTGGAGATGTGTATTGCAGAGAGCACTGGAATTCAGTGTTTCCCATTGAAGCAGAGCTAGAGATATGTATTGCAGAGAGCACTGGAATTCCGAGTTTCCCATTGAAGCAGAGCTAGAACTATGTATTGCAGTGTGCTCTAGAATTCAGTGTTTCCCATTGAAGCAGAGCTAGAGATATGTATTGCAATGTGCTCTAGAATTCAGTGCTCCCCCTTGAAGCAGAGCTATAGAATGTATTGCAGTGTGCTCTAGAATTCAATGTTTCCCGTTGAAGCAGAGCTAGCGATATGTATTGCAGTGTGCTCTAGAATTCGATGTTTCCTATTGAAGCAGAGCTAGAGATATGTATTATAGTGTGCTCTAGAATTCAGTGTTTCCCATTGAAGCAGAGCTAGAGATATGTATTGCAGTGTGCTCTAGAATTCAGTGTTCTCCCTTGAAGCAGAGCTAAAGATATGTATTGCAGTGTGCACTAGATTTCAGTGTTTCCTATTGAAGCAGAGCTAGAGATATGTATTGCAGTGTTCTCTAGAATTCAGTGTTCTCCCTTGATGCAGAGCTACAGATATGTATTGCAGTGTGCTCTAGATTTCAGTGTTTCCTATTGAAGCAGAGCTGGAGATATGTATTGCAGAGAACACTGGAATTCAGAGTTTCCCATGGAAGCAGACCTAGAGCTATGTATTGCAGAGAGCTCTGGAATTCAGTGTTTCCCATTGAAGCAGAGCTAGAGATATGTATTGCAGAGCGCTCTGGAATTCAGTGTTTCCCATGGAAGCAGAGCTAGAAATATGTATTGCAGTGTGCTCTACAATTCAGTGTTTCCTATCGAAGCAGAGCTAGAGATATGTATTGCAGAGAGCACTGGAATTCAGAGTTTCCCATTGAAGCAGAGCTAGAGATATATATTGCAGAGAGCACTGGAATTCAGATTTACCCATTGAAGCAGAGCTAGAACTATGTATTGCAGTGTGCTCTGGAATTCAGTGTTTCCATTGAAGCAGAGCTAGAGATATGTATTGCAGAGAGCACTGGAATTCAGTGTTACCCATTGAAGCAGAGCTAGAGATATGTATTGCAGAGAGCACTGGAATTCAGATTTACCCATTGAAGCAGAACTAGAGATAAGTATTGCAGAGAGCTCTGGAATTCAGTGTTTCCGATTGAAGCAGAGCTAGAGATATGTATTGCAGTGTGCTCTAGAATTCAGTGTTTCAAATTGAAGCAGAGCTGGAGATATGTATTGCAGACAGCACTGGAATTCAGTGTTTCCCATTGAAGCAGAGCTAGAGATGTGTATTGCAGAGAGCACTGGAATTCAGAGTTTCCCATTGAAGCAGAACTAGAGATATGTATTGCAGAGAGCTCTGGAATTCAGTGTTTCCGATTGAAGCAGAGCTAGAGATATGTATTGCAGTGTGCTCTGGAATTCAGTGTTTCCCATTGAAGCAGAGCTAGAGATATGTATTGCAGTGTGCTCTAGAATTCAGTGTTTCCCATTGAAGCAGAGCTAGAGATATGCCTTGCAGTGTGCTCTAGAATTCAGTGTTTCCCATTGAATCAGAGCTAGAGATATATATTGCAGAGAGCCCTGGAATTCAGTGTTTCCCGTTGAAGCAGAGCAAGAGATATGTATTGCAGAGAGCTCTGGAATTCAGTGTTTCCCATTGAAGCAGAGCTAGAGATATGTATTGCAGAGAGCTCTGGAATTCAGTGTTATCCATGGAAGCAGAGCTAGAGATAAGTATTGCAGTGTGCTCTAGAACTCAGTGTTTCCCATTAAAGCAGAGCTAGAGATATGTATTGCAGAGTGCTCTGGAATTCAGTGTTTCCCATTGAAGTAGAGCTAGAAATATGTATTACAGAGAGCTCTGGAATTGGGGAACAACCTTTACAACGCGGTTAGTACAACGCGTGCCATTACATCGCATTCGTTACAACGAACGCGATGTAACCACGCTATGCCATTACAACGCAAGTCTTTACATCTACTTGCGCTAGATGGCGTGCTAACATTACAAATAGTGTAGTTTACTATCCCAACACCTTCCCTACTGTTAAGTGGACTGGAGTTGGAATAGTAAATTACACTTTTCTAATGTTAGCTCGCCATCTAGTGCAAGTCGAGGTAAAGACTTGCGTTGTAATGGCATAGCGTGGTTACATCCGTTCGTTGTAACGAATGCGATCTAACGGCACGCGTTGTAAACACTCGCGTTGTAACATCATACATCCCTGGAATTCAGTGTTTCCCATTGAAGCAGAGCTAGAGATATGTATTGCAGTGTGCTCTAGAATTCAGTGTTCTCCCTTGAAGCAGAGCTACAGATATGTATTGCAGTGTGCTCTAGAATTCAGTGTTCTCCCTTGAAGCAGAGCTACAGATATGTATTGCAGTGTGCTCTAGAATTCAGGGTTTCCTATTGAAGCAGAGCTAGAGATATGTATTACAGAGAGCTCTGGAATTCAGTATTTCCTATTGAAGCAGAGCTAAAGATATGTATTGCAGAGAGCTCGAACTCAGTGTTTCCCATTGAAGCAGAGCCAGAGATAGGTATTGCAGAGAGCTCTGGAATTCAGTGTTTACCATTAAAGCAGAGCTAGAGATAAGTATTGCAGTGTGCTCTAGAATTCAGTGTTTCCTATTGAAGCAGAGCTAGAGATATGTATTGCAGAGAGCTATGGAATTCAGTGTTTCCCACTGAAGCAGAGCTAGAACTACGTATTGCAGTGTGCTCTAGAATTCAGTGTCTCCCATTGAGGCAGAGCTAGAGATATGTATTGCAGTGTGCTCTGGAATTCAGTGTTCTCCCTTGAAGCAGAGCTACTGATATGTATTGCAGTGTGCTCTAGAATTCAGGTTTCTCCCTTGAAGCAGAGCTACAGATATGTATTGCAGTGTGCTCTAGAATTCAGTGTTTCATATTGAAGCACAGCTGGAGATATGAATTGCAGACAGCATTGGAATTGAGTGTTTCCCATTGAAGCAGAGCTAGAGATATGTATGGCAGAGAGCACTGGAATTCAGAGTTTCCCATTGAAGCAGAGCTAGAGATATGTATTGCAGCATGCTCTGGAATTCAGTGTTTCCCATTGAAGCAGAGCTAGAGATCTGCCTTGCAGTGTGCTCTAGAATTCAGTGTTTCCCATTGAATCAGAGCTAGAGATATATATTGCAGAGAGCCCTGGAATTCAGTGTTTCCCGTTGAAGCAG
Source organism: Triturus cristatus (assembly GCF_964204655.1). Lineage (NCBI taxonomy): Eukaryota > Metazoa > Chordata > Amphibia > Caudata > Salamandridae > Triturus > Triturus cristatus. Next base: position 146,479,309 of record NC_140579.1, on the reverse strand, counting down.
AGCAAGAGATAAGTATTGCAGTATGCTCTAGAATTCAGTGTTTCCTATTGAAGCAGAGCTAGAGATATGTATTGCAGAGAGCTCTGGAATTCAGTGTTATCCATGGAAGCAGAGCTAGAGATAAGTATTGCAGTATGCTCTAGAATTCAGTGTTTCCTATTGAGGCAGAGCTAGAGATATGTATTGCAGAGAGCTCTGGAATTCAGTGTTTCCCATTGAAGCAGAGGTAGGAATATGTACTGCAGTGTGCTCTAGAATTCAGTGTTTGCCATTGAAGCAAAGCTAGAGATAGGTATTGCAGAGAGCACTGGAATTCAGTGTTTCCTATTGAAGCAGAGCTGGAGATATGTATTGCAGAGAGCACTGGAATTCAGTGTTTCCCGTGGAAGCAAAGCAGAGATATGTATTGCAGAGAGCACTGGAATTCAGAGTTTCCCATTGAAGCAGAACCAGAGATATGTATTGCAGTGTCCTCTAGAATTCAGTGTTCTCCCTTGAAGCAGACCTACAGATATGAATTGCAGTGTCCTCTAAAATTCAGTGTTTCCCATTGAAGCAGAACTAGAGATGTGTATTGCAGAGAGCACTGGAATTCAGTGTTTCCCAATGAAGCTGAGCTAGAGATATGTATTGCAGTGTGCTCTAGAATTCAGTGTTTCCCATTGAAGCAGAGCTAGAGATATGCCTTGCAGTGTGCTCTAGAATTCAGTGTTTCCCATTGAATCAGAGCTAGAGATATATATTGCAGAGAGCCCTGGAATTCAGTGTTTCCCGTTGAAGCAGAGCAAGAGATATGTATTGCAGAGAGCTCTGGAATTCAGTGTTTCCCATTGAAGCAGAGCTAGAGATATGTATTGCAGAGAGCTCTGGAATTCAGTGTTTCCCATTGAAGCAGAGATAGAGATGTGCATTGCAGTGTGCTCTGGAAATCAATGTTTCCCATTGAAGCAGAACTAGAGATATGTATTGCAGAGAGCTCTGGAATTCAGTGTTTCCGATTGAAGCAGAGCTAGAGATATGTATTGCAGTGTGCTCTAGAATTCAGTGTTTCAAATTGAAGCAGAGCTGGAGATATGTATTGCAGACAGCACTGGAATTCAGTGTTTCCCATTGAAGCAGAGCTAGAGATATGTATTGCAGAGAGCACTGGAATTCAGAGTTTCCCATTGAAGCAGAACTACAGATATGTATTGCAGAGAGCTCTGGAATTCAGTGTTTCCGATTGAAGCAGAGCTAGAGATATGTATTGCAGTGTGCTCTGGAATTCAGTGTTTCCCATTGAAGCAGTGCTAGAGATATGTATTGCAGTGTGCTCTAGAATTCAGTGTTTCCCATTGAAGCAGAGCTAGAGATATGCCTTGCAGTGTGCTCTAGAATTCAGTGTTTCCCATTTAATCAGAGCTAGAGATGTATATTGCAGAGAGCCCTGGAATTCAGTGTTTCCCGTTGAAGCAGAGCAAGAGATATGTATTGCAGAGAGCTCTGGAATTCAGTGTTTCCCATTGAAGCAGAGCTAGAGATATGTATTGCAGAGAGCTCTGGAATTCAGTGTTATCCATGGAAGCAGAGCTAGAGATAAGTATTGCAGTGTGCTCTAGAATTCAGTGTTTCCTATTGAAGCAGAGCTGGAGATATGTATTACAGAGAGCTCTGGAATTCAGTGTTTCCCATTGAAGCAGAGGTAGAAATATGTATTGCAGGGTGCTCTAGAATTCAGTGCTTCCCATTGAAGCAAAGCTAGAAATATGTATTGCAGAGAGCACTGGAATTCAGTGTTTCCTATTGAAGCAGAGCTAGAAATATGTATTGCAGTGTGCTGTAGAATTCAGTGTTTCCCATTGAAGCTAAGCTAGAGATATGTATTGCAGTGTGCTCTAGAACTCAGTGTTTCCCATTAAAGCAGAGCTAGAGATATGTATTGCAGAGAGCACTGGAATTCAGATTTACCCATTGAAGCAGAGCTATAACTATGTATTGCAGTGTGCTCTGGAATTCAGTGTTTCCCATTGAAGCAGAGCTAGAGATATATATTGCAATGTGCTCAAGAATTCAGTGTTCTCCCTTGAAGCAGAGCTACAGATATGTATTGCAGTGTGCTCTAGAATTCAGTGTTTCCTATTGAAGCAGAGCTGGAGATATGTATTGCAGAGAGCACTGGAATTCAGTGTTTCCCGTTGAAGCAGAGCTAGCAATATGTATTGTAGAGAGCACTGGAATTCAGAGTTTCCCATTCAAGCAGAACAAGAGATATGTATTGCACATAGCTCTGGAATTCAGTGTTTCCAATTGAAGCAGAGCTAGAGATATGTATTGCAGTGTGCTCTGGAATTCAGTGTTTCCCATTGAAGCAGAGCTAGATATGTATTGCAGTGTGCTCTAGAATTCAGTGTTTCCTATTGAAGCAGAGCTAGAGATATGTATTGCAGAGAGCTCTGGAATTCAGTGTTTCCCATTGAAGCAGAGGTAGAAATATGTATTGCAGTGTGCTCTAGAATTCAGTGTTTGCCATTGAAGCAAAGCTAGAGATATGTATTGCAGTGTGCTCTAGATTTCAGTGTTTCCTATTGAAGCAGAGCTGGAGATATGTATTGCAGAGAGCACTGGAATTCAGAGTTTCCCATTGAAGCAGAGCAAGAGCTATTTATGGCAGAGAGCTCTGGAATTCAATGTTTCCCATTGAAGCAGAGCTAACGATATGTATTGCAGTGTCCTCTCGAATTCAGTGTTCTCCCTTGAAGCAGACCTACAGATATGAATTGCAGTGTCCTCTACAATTCAGTGTTTCCCATTGAAGCAGAACTAGCGATGTGTATTGCAGAGAGCACTGGAATTCAGTGTTCCCGTTGAAGCAGAGCTAGAGATATGTATTGCAGGGAGCACTGGAATTCAGAGTTTCCCATTGAAGCAGAGCTAGAACTATGTATTGCAGAGAGATCTGGAAATTGGTGTTTCCCATAAAAGCAGAGCTAGAGATATGTATTGCAATGTGCTCTAGAATTCAGTGTTCTCCCTTGGAGCCACGCTCGAGATATGTTTTGCAGAGAGCTCTGGAATTTAGTGTTTCCCATTGAAGCAGAGCTAGAGATATGCATTGCAGAGAGCTCTGGAATTCAGTTTTTCCCATTGAAGCAGAGCTAGAAATGTGCATTGCAGTGCGCTCTGGAAATCAATGTTTCCCATTGAAGCAGAACTAGAAATATGTGTTGCAGAGAGATCTGGAAATTGGTGTTTCCCATAAAAGCAGAGCTAGAGATATGTATTGCAGTGTGCTCTAGAATTCAGGTTTCTCCCTTGAAGCAGAGCTACAGATATGTATTGCATTGTGCTCTAGAATTCAGTGTTTTATACTGAAGCAGAGCTGGAGATATGTATTGCAGACAGCACTGGAATTCTGTGTTTCCCATTGAAGCAGAGCTAGAGATATGTATTGCCGAGAGCACTGGAATTCAGAGTTTCCCATTGAAGCAGAACTAGAGATATGTATTGCAGCGAACTCTGGAATTCAGGGTTTCCGATTGAAGTAGAGCTAGAGATATGTATTGCAGTGTTCTCTAGAATTCAGTGTTTCATATTGAAGCAGAGCTGGAGATATGTATTGCAGACAGCACTGGAATTCAGTGTTTCCCACTGAAGCAGAGCTAGAGATATGTATTGCAGTGTTCTCTAGAATTCAGTGTTTCATATTGAAGCAGAGCTGGAGATATGTATTGCAGACAGCAGTGGAATTCAGAGTTTCCCATTGAAGCAGAACTATAGATATGTATTGCAGAGACCTCTGGAATTCAGTGTTTCCGATTGAAGCAGAGCTAGAGATATGTATTGCAGTGTGCTCTGGAATTCAGTGTTTCCCATTGAAGCAGAGCTAGAGATATGTATTGCAGTGTGCTCTAGAATTCAGTGTTTCCTATTGAAGCAGAGCTAGAGATATGTGTTGCAGAGAGCTCTGGAATTCAGTATTTCCTATTGAAGCAGAGCTAAAGATATGTATTGCAGAGAGCTCAAACTCAGTGTTTCCCATTGAAGCAGAGCCAGAGATATGTATTGCAGAGAGCTCTGGAATTCAGTGTTTCCAATTGAAGCAGAGCTAGAGATAAGTATTGCAGTGGGCTCTAGAATTCAGTGTTTCCCATTGAAGCAGAGCTAGAAATATGTATTGCAGAGAGCTCTGGAATTCAGTGTTTCCCATTGAAGCAGAGGTAGAAATATGTATTGCAGTGTGCTCTAGAATTCAGTGTTTCCCATTGAAGCAAAGCTAGAGATATGTATTGCAGAGAGCACTGGAATTCAGTGTTTCCTATTGAAGCAGGGCTGGAGATGTTTATTGCAGAGAGCACTGGAATTCAGTGTTTCCCGTGGAAGCAAAGCAGAGATATGTATCGCAGAGAGCACTGGAATTCAGAGTTTCCCATTGAAGCAGAACTAGAGCTATGTATTGCAGAGAGCTCTGGAATTCAGTGTTTCCCATTGAAGCAGAGCTAGAGATATGTATTGCAGTGTCCTCTAGAATTCAGCGTTCTCCCTTGAAGCAGACATTCAGATATGAATTGCAGTGTCCTCTAAAATTCAGTGTTTCCCACTGAAGCAGAGCTAGAGATGTGTATTGCAGAGAGCACTGGAATTTAGTGTTTCCTATTGAAGCAGGTCTAGAGATGTGTATTGCAGAGAGCACTGGAATTCAGTGTTTCCCGCTGAAGCAGGGCTAGAGATATGTATTGCAGAGAGCACTGGAATTCAGAGTTTCCCATTGAAGCAGAGCTAGAACTATGTATTGCAGTGTGCTCTAGAATTCAGTGTTTCCCATTGAAGCAGAGCTAGAGATATGTATTGCAATGTGCTCTAGAATTCAGTGCTCCCCCTTGAAGCAGAGCTACAGAATGTATTGCAGTGTGCTCTAGAATTCATTGTTTCCCGTTGAAGCAGAGCTAGCGATATGTATTGCAGTGTGCTCTAGAATTCGATGTTTCCTATTGAAGCAGAGCTAGAGATATGTATTGCAGTGTGCTCAAGAATTCAGTGTTTCCCATTGAAGCAGAGCTAGAGATATGTATTGCAGTGTGCTCTAGAATTCAGTGTTCTCCCTTGAAGCAGAGCTAAAGATATGTATTGCAGTGTGCACTAGATTTCAGTGTTTCCTATTGAAGCAGAGATAGAGATATGTATTGCAGTGTGCTCTAGAATTCAGTGTTCTCCCTTGATGCAGAGCTACAGATATGTATTGCAGTGTGCTCTAGATTTCAGTGTTTCCTATTGAAGCAGAGCTGGAGATATGTATTGCAGAGAGCACTGGAATTCAGATTTACCCATTGAAGCAGAGCTATAACTATGTATTGCAGTGTGCTCTGGAATTCAGTGTTTCCCATTGAAGCAGAGCTAGAGATATATATTGCAATGTGCTCAAGAATTCAGTGTTCTCCCTTGAAGCAGAGCTACAGATATGTATTGCAGTGTGCTCTAGAATTCAGTGTTTCCTATTGAAGCAGAGCTGGAGATATGTATTGCAGAGAGCACTGGAATTCAGTGTTTCCCGTTGAAGCAGAGCTAGCAATATGTATTGTAGAGAGCACTGGAATTCAGAGTTTCCCATTCAAGCAGAACAAGAGATATGTATTGCAGAGAGCTCTGGAATTCAGTGTTTCCAATTGAAGCAGAGCTAGAGATATGTATTGCAGTGTGCTCTGGAATTCAGTGTTTCCCATTGAAGCAGAGCTAGATATATGTATTGCAGTGTGCTCTAGAATTCAGTGTTTCCTATTGAAGCAGAGCTAGAGATATGTATTGCAGAGAGCTCTGGAATTCAGTGTTTCCCATTGAAGCAGAGGTAGAAATATGTATTGCAGTGTGCTCTAGAATTCAGTGTTTGCCATTGAAGCAAAGCTAGAGATATGTATTGCAGTGTGCTCTAGATTTCAGTGTTCCCTATTGAAGCAGAGCTGGAGATATGTATTGCAGAGAGCACTGGAATTCAGAGTTTCCCATTGAAGCAGAGCTAGAGCTATTTATGGCAGAGAGCTCTGGAATTCAATGTTTCCCATTGAAGCAGAGCTAAAGATATGTATTGCAGTGTCCTCTAGAATTCAGTGTTCTCCCTTGAAGCAGACCTACAGATATGAATTGCAGTGTCCTCTACAATTCAGTGTTTCCCATTGAAGCAGAACTAGAGATGTGTATTGCAGAGAGCACTGGAATTCAGTGTTCCCGTTGAAGCAGAGCTAGAGATATGTATTGCAGGGAGCACTGGAATTCAGAGTTTCCCATTGAAGCAGAGCTAGAACTATGTATTGCAGAGAGATCTGGAAATTGGTGTTTCCCATAAAAGCAGAGCTAGAGATATGTATTGCAATGTGCTCTAGAATTCAGTGTTCTCCCTTGGAGCAACGCTCGAGATATGTTTTGCAGAGAGCTCTGGAATTTAGTGTTTCCCATTGAAGCAGAGCTAGAGATATGCATTGCAGAGAGCTCTGGAATTCAGTTTTTCCCATTGAAGCAGAGCTAGAGATGTGCATTGCAGTGTGCTCTGGAAATCAATGTTTCCCACTGAAGCAGAACTAGAAATATGTATTGCAGAGAGATCTGGAAATTGGTGTTTCCCATAAAAGCAGAGCTAGAGATATGTATTGCAGTGTGCTCTAGAATTCAGGTTTCTCCCTTGAAGCTGAGCTACAGATATGTATTGCATTGTGCTCTAGAATTCAGTGTTTTATACTGAAGCAGAGCTGGAGATATGTATTGCAGACAGCACTGGAATTCTGTGTTTCCCATTGAAGCAGAGCTAGAGATATGTATTGCCGAGAGCACTGGAATTCAGAGTTTCCCATTGAAGCAGAACTAGAGATATGTATTGCAGCGAACTCTGGAATTCAGGGTTTCCGATTGAAGCAGAGCTAGAGATATGTATTGCAGTGTTCTCTAGAATTCAGTGTTTCATATTGAAGCAGAGCTGGAGATATGTATTGCAGACAGCACTGGAATTCAGTGTTTCCCACTGAAGCAGAGCTAGAGATATGTATTGCAGTGTTCTCTAGAATTCAGTGTTTCATATTGAAGCAGAGCTGGAGATATGTATTGCAGACAGCACTGGAATTCAGAGTTTCCCATTGAAGCAGAACTAGAGATATGTATTGCAGAGACCTCTGGAATTCAGTGTTTCCGATTGAAGCAGAGCTAGAGATATGTATTGCAGTGTGCTCTGGAATTCAGTGTTTCCCATTGAAGCAGAGCTAGAGATATGTATTGCAGTGTGCTCTAGAATTCAGTGTTTCCTATTGAAGCAGAGCTAGAGATATGTTTTGCAGAGAGCTCTGGAATTCAGTATTTCCTATTGAAGCAGAGCTAAAGATATGTATTGCAGAGAGCTCAAACTCAGTGTTTCCCATTGAAGCAGAGCCAGAGATATGTATTGCAGAGAGCTCTGGAATTTAGTGTTTCCAATTGAAGTAGAGCTAGAGATAAGTATTGCAGTGGGCTCTAGAATTCAGTGTTTCCCATTGAAGCAGAGCTAGAAATATGTATTGCAGAGAGCTCTGGAATTCAGTGTTTCCCATTGAAGCAGAGGTAGAAATATGTATTGCAGTGTGCTCTAGAATTCAGTGTTTCCCATTGAAGCAAAGCTAGAGATATGTATTGCAGAGAGCACTGGAATTCAGTGTTTCCTATTGAAGCAGGGCTGGAGATATGTATTGCAGAGAGCACTGGAATTCAGTGTTTCCCGTGGAAGCAAAGCAGAGATATGTATCGCAGAGAGCACTGGAATTCAGAGTTTCCCATTGAAGCAGTACTAGAGCTATGTATTGCAGAGAGCTCTGGAATTCAGTGTTTCCCATTGAAGCAGAGCTAGAGATATGTATTGCAGTGTCCTCTAGAATTCAGTGTTCTCCCTTGAAGCAGACATTCAGATATGAATTGCAGTGTCCTCTAAAATTCAGTGTTTCCCACTGAAGCAGAGCTAGAGATGTGTATTGCAGAGAGCACTGGAATTTAGTGTTTCCTATTGAAGCAGGGCTGGAGATGTGTATTGCAGAGAGCACTGGAATTCAGTGTTTTCCGCTGAAGCAGGGCTAGAGATATGTATTGCAGAGAGCACTGGAATTCAGAGTTTCCCATTGAAGCAGAGCTAGAACTATGTATTGCAGTGTGCTCTAGAATTCAGTGTTTCCCATTGAAGCAGAGCTAGAGATATGTATTGCAATGTGCTCTAGAATTCAGTGCTCCCCCTTGAAGCAGAGCTACAGAATGTATTGCAGTGTGCTCTAGAATTCAGTGTTTCCCGTTGAAGCAGAGCTAGCGATATGTATTGCAGTGTGCTCTAGAATTCGATGTTTCCTATTGAAGCAGAGCTAGAGATATGTATTGCAGTGTGCTCTAGAATTCAGTGTTTCCCATTGAAGCAGAGCTAGAGATATGTATTGCAGTGTGCTCTAGAATTCAGTGTTCTCCCTTGAAGCAGAGCTAAAGATATGTATTGCAGTGTGCACTAGATTTCAGTGTTTCCTATTGAAGCAGAGCTAGAGATATGTATTGCAGTGTGCTCTAGAATTCAGTGTTCTCCCTTGATGCAGAGCTACAGATATGTATTGCAGTGTGCTCTAGATTTCAGTGTTTCCTATTGAAGCAGAGCTGGAGATATGTATTGCAGAGAGCACTGGAATTCAGATTTACCCATTGAAGCAAAGCTATAACTATGTATTGCAGTGTGCTCTGGAATTCAGTGTTTCCCATTGAAGCAGAGCTAGAGATATATATTGCAATGTGCTCAAGAATTCAGTGTTCTCCCTTGAAGCAGAGCTACAGATATGTATTGCAGTGTGCTCTAGAATTCAGTGTTTCCTATTGAAGCAGAGCTGGAGATATGTATTGCAGAGAGCACTGGAATTCAGTGTTTCCCGTTGAAGCAGAGCTAGCAATATGTATTGTAGAGAGCACTGGAATTCAGAGTTTCCCATTCAAGCAGAACAAGAGATATGTATTGCAGAGAGCTCTGGAATTCAGTGTTTCCAATTGAAGCAGAGCTAGAGATATGTATTGCAGTGTGCTCTGGAATTCAGTGTTTCCCATTGAAGCAGAGCTAGATATATGTATTGCAGTGTGCTCTAGAATTCAGTGTTTCCTATTGAAGCAGAGCTAGAGATATGTATTGCAGAGAGCTCTGGAATTCAGTGTTTCCCATTGAAGCAGAGGTAGAAATATGTATTGCAGTGTGCTCTAGAATTCAGTGTTTGCCATTGAAGCAAAGCTAGAGATATGTATTGCAGTGTGCTCTAGATTTCAGTGTTTCCTATTGAAGCAGAGCTGGAGATATGTATTGCAGAGAGCACTGGAATTCAGAGTTTCCCATTGAAGCAGAGCTAGAGCTATTTATGGCAGAGAGCTCTGGAATTCAATGTTTCCCATTGAAGCAGAGCTAAAGATATGTATTGCAGTGTCCTCTAGAATTCAGTGTTCTCCCTTGAAGCAGACCTACAGATATGAATTGCAGTGTCCTCTACAATTCAGTGTTTCCCATTGAAGCAGAACTAGAGATGTGTATTGCAGAGAGCACTGGAATTCATTGTTCCCGTTGAAGCAGAGCTAGAGATATGTATTGCAGGGAGCACTGGAATTCAGAGTTTCCCATTGAAGCAGAGCTAGAACTATGTATTGCAGAGAGATCTGGAAATTGGTGTTTCCCATAAAAGCAGAGCTAGAGATATGTAATGCAATGTGCTCTAGAATTCAGTGTTCTCCCTTGGAGCAACGCTCGAGATATGTTTTGCAGAGAGCTCTGGAATTCAGTGTTTCCCATTGAAGCAGAGCTAGAGATATGTATTGCAGAGAGCTCTGGAATTCAGTTTTTCCCATTGAAGCAGAGCTAGAGATGTGCATTGCAGTGTGCTCTGGAAATCAATGTTTCCCATTGAAGCAGAACTAGAAATATGTATTGCAGAGAGATCTGGAAATTGGTGTTTCCCATAAAAGCAGAGCTAGAGATATGTATTGCAGTGTGCTCTAGAATTCAGGTTTCACTTTCTCCCTTGAAGCAGAGCTACAGATATGTATTGCATTGTGCTCTAGAATTCAGTGTTTTATACTGAAGCAGAGCTGGAGATATGTATTGCAGACAGCACTGGAATTCAGTGTTTCCCATTGAAGCAGAGCTAGAGATATGTATTGCCGAGAGCACTGGAATTCAGAGTTTCCCATTGAAGCAGAACTAGAGATATGTATTGCAGCAAACTCTGGAATTCAGGGTTTCCGATTGAAGCAGAGCTAGAGATATGTATTGCAGTGTTCTCTAGAATTCAGTGTTTCATATTGAAGCAGAGCTGGAGATATGTATTGCAGACAGCACTGGAATTCAGTGTTTCCCATTGAAGCAGAGCTAGAGATATGTATTGCAGTGTTCTCTAGAATTCAGTGTTTCATATTGAAGCAGAGCTGGAGATATGTATTGCAGGCAGCACTGGAATTCAGAGTTTCCCATTGAAGCAGAACTAGAGATATGTATTGCAGAGACCTCTGGAATTCAGTGTTTCCGATTGAAGCAGAGCTAGAGATATGTATTGCAGTGTGCTCTGGAATTCAGTGTTTCCCATTGAAGCAGAGCTAGAGATATGTATTGCAGTGTGCTCTAGAATTCAGTGTTTCCCATTGAAGCAGAGCTAGAGATATGCCTTGCAGTGTGCTCTAGAATTCAGTGTTTCCCATTGAATCAGTGCTAGAGATGTATATTGCAGAGAGCTCTGGAATTCAGTGTTTCCCATTGAAGCAGAGCTAGAGATATGTATTGCAGAGAGCTCTGGAATTCAGTGTTATCCATGGAAGCAGAGATAGATATAAGTATTGCAGTGTGCTCTAGAATTCAGTGTTTCCTATTGAAGCAGAGCTAGAGATATGTATTGCAGAGAGCTCTGGAATCCAGTGTTTCCCATTGAAGCAGAGGTAGAAATATGTATTGCAGTGTGCTCTAGAATTCAGTGTTTCCCATTGAAGCAAAGCTAGTGATATGTATTGCAGAGAGCACTGGAATTCAGTGTTTCCTATTGAAGCAGAGCTGGAGATATGTATTGCAGAGAGCACTGGAATTCAGTGTTTCCCGTGGAAGCAAAGCAGAGATATGTATTGCAGAGAGGACTGGAATTCAGTGTTTCCCATTGAAGCAGAGCTAGAGATATGTATTGCAATGTGCTCTAGAATTCAGTGCTCCCCCTTGAAGCAGAGCTACAGAATGTATTACAGTGTGCTCTAGAATTCAGTGTTTCCCGTTGAAGCAGAGCTAGCGATATGTATTGCAGTGTGCTCTAGAATTCGATGTTTCCTATTGAAGCAGAGCTAGAGATATGTATTGCAGTGTGCTCTAGAATTCAGTGTTTCCCATTGAAGCAGAGCTAGAGATATGTATTGCAGTGTGCTCTAGAATTCAGTGTTCTTTCTTGAAGCAGAGCTAAAGATATGTATTGCAGTGTGCACTAGATTTCAGTGTTTCCTATTGAAGCAGAGCTAGAGATATGTATTGCAGTGTGCTCTAGAATTCAGTGTTCTCCCTTGATGCAGAGCTACAGATATGTATTGCAGTGTGCTCTAGATTTCAGTGTTTCCTATTGAAGCAGAGCTGGAGATATGTATTGCAGAGAGCACTGGAATTCAGATTTACCCATTGAAGCAGAGCTATAACTATGTATTGCAGTGTGCTCTGGAATTCAGTGTTTCCCATTGAAGCAGAGCTAGAGATATATATTGCAATGTGCTCAAGAATTCAGTGTTCTCCCTTGAAGCAGAGCTACAGATATGTATTGCAGTGTGCTCTAGAATTCAGTGTTTCCTATTGAAGCAGAGCTGGAGATATGTATTGCAGAGAGCACTGGAATTCAGTGTTTCCCGTTGAAGCAGAGCTAGCAATATGTATTGTAGAGAGCACTGGAATTCAGAGTTTCCCATTCAAGCAGAACAAGAGATATGTATTGCAGAGAGCTCTGGAATTCAGTGTTTCCAATTGAAGCAGAGCTAGAGATATGTATTGCAGTGTGCTCTGGAATTCAGTGTTTCCCATTGAAGCAGAGCTAGATATATGTATTGCAGTGTGCTCTAGAATTCAGTGTTTCCTATTGAAGCAGAGCTAGAGATATGTATTGCAGAGAGCTCTGGAATTCAGTGTTTCCCATTGAAGCAGAGGTAGAAATATGTATTGCAGTGTGCTCTAGAATTCAGTGTTTGGCATTGAAGCAAAGCTAGAGATATGTATTGCAGTGTGCTCTAGATTTCAGTGTTTCCTATTGAAGCAGAGCTGGAGATATGTATTGCAGAGAGCACTGGAATTCAGAGTTTCCCATTGAAGCAGAGCTAGAGCTATTTATGGCAGAGAGCTCTGGAATTCAATGTTTCCCATTGAAGCAGAGCTAAAGATATGTATTGCAGTGTCCTCTAGAATTCAGTGTTCTCCCTTGAAGCAGACCTACAGATATGAATTGCAGTGTCCTCTACAATTCAGTGTTTCCCATTGAAGCAGAACTAGAGATGTGTATTGCAGAGAGCACTGGAATTCAGTGTTCCCGTTGAAGCAGAGCTAGAGATATGTATTGCAGGGAGCACTGGAATTCAGAGTTTCCCATTGAAGCAGAGCTAGAACTATGTATTGCAGAGAGATCTGGAAATTGGTGTTTCCCATAAAAGCAGAGCTAGAGATATGTATTGCAATGTGCTCTAGAATTCAGTGTTCTCCCTTGGAGCAACGCTCGAGATATGTTTTGCAGAGAGCTCTGGAATTCAGTGTTTCCCATTGAAGCAGAGCTAGAGATATGTATTGCAGAGAGCTCTGGAATTCAGTTTTTCCCATTGAAGCAGAGCTAGAGATGTGCATTGCAGTGTGCTCTGGAAATCAATGTTTCCCATTGAAGCAGAACTAGAAATATGTATTGCAGAGAGATCTGGAAATTGGTGTTTCCCATAAAAGCAGAGCTAGAGATATGTATTGCAGTGTGCTCTAGAATTCAGGTTTCTCCCTTGAAGCAGAGCTACAGATATGTATTGCATTGTGCTCTAGAATTCAGTGTTTTATACTGAAGCAGAGCTGGAGATATGTATTGCAGACAGCACTGGAATTCAGTGTTTCCCATTGCAGCAGAGCTAGAGATATGTATTGCCGAGAGCACTGGAATTCAGAGTTTCCCATTGAAGCAGAACTAGAGATATGTATTGCAGCGAACTCTGGAATTCAGGGTTTCCGATTGAAGCAGAGCTAGAGATATGTATTGCAGTGTTCTCTAGAATTCAGTGTTTCATATTGAAGCAGAGCTGGAGATATGTATTGCAGGCAGCACTGGAATTCAGAGTTTCCCATTGAAGCAGAACAAGAGATATGTATTGCAGAGAGCTCTGGAATTCAGTGTTTCCAATTGAAGCAGAGCTAGAGATATGTATTGCAGTGTGCTCTGGAATTCAGTGTTTCCCATTGAAGCAGAGCTAGATATATGTATTGCAGTGTGCTCTAGAATTCAGTGTTTCCTATTGAAGCAGAGCTAGAGATATGTATTGCAGAGAGCTCTGGAATTCAGTGTTTCCCATTGAAGCAGAGGTAGAAATATGTATTGCAGTGTGCTCTAGAATTCAGTGTTTGCCATTGAAGCAAAGCTAGAGATATGTATTGCAGTGTGCTCTAGATTTCAGTGTTTCCTATTGAAGCAGAGCTGGAGATATGTATTGCAGAGAGCACTGGAATTCAGAGTTTCCCATTGAAGCAGAGCTAGAGCTATTTATGGCAGAGAGCTCTGGAATTCAATGTTTCCCATTGAAGCAGAGCTAAAGATATGTATTGCAGTGTCCTCTAGAATTCAGTGTTCTCCCTTGAAGCAGACCTACAGATATGAATTGCAGTGTCCTCTACAATTCAGTGTTTCCCATTGAAGCAGAACTAGAGATGTGTATTGCAGAGAGCACTGGAATTCAGTGTTCCCGTTGAAGCAGAGCTAGAGATATGTATTGCAGGGAGCACTGGAATTCAGAGTTTCCCATTGAAGCAGAGCTAGAACTATGTATTGCAGAGAGATCTGGAAATTGGTGTTTCCCATAAAAGCAGAGCTAGAGATATGTATTGCAATGTGCTCTAGAATTCAGTGTTCTCCCTTGGAGCAACGCTCGAGATATGTTTTGCAGAGAGCTCTGGAATTTAGTGTTTCCCATTGAAGCAGAGCTAGAGATATGCATTGCAGAGAGCTCTGGAATTCAGTTTTTCCCATTGAAGCAGAGCTAGAGATGTGCATTGCAGTGTGCTCTGGAAATCAATGTTTCCCACTGAAGCAGAACTAGAAATATGTATTGCAGAGAGATCTGGAAATTGGTGTTTCCCATAAAAGCAGAGCTAGAGATATGTATTGCAGTGTGCTCTAGAATTTAGGTTTCTCCCTTGAAGCTGAGCTACAGATATGTATTGCATTGTGCTCTAGAATTCAGTGTTTTATACTGAAGCAGAGCTGGAGATATGTATTGCAGACAGCACTGGAATTCTGTGTTTCCCATTGAAGCAGAGCTAGAGATATGTATTGCCGAGAGCACTGGAATTCAGAGTTTCCCATTGAAGCAGAACTAGAGATATGTATTGCAGCGAACTCTGGAATTCAGGGTTTCCGATTGAAGCAGAGCTAGAGATATGTATTGCAGTGTTCTCTAGAATTCAGTGTTTCATATTGAAGCAGAGCTGGAGATATGTATTGCAGACAGCACTGGAATTCAGTGTTTCCCACTGAAGCAGAGCTAGAGATATGTATTGCAGTGTTCTCTAGAATTCAGTGTTTCATATTGAAGCAGAGCTGGAGATATGTATTGCAGACAGCACTGGAATTCAGAGTTTCCCATTGAAGCAGAACTAGAGATATGTATTGCAGAGACCTCTGGAATTCAGTGTTTCCGATTGAAGCAGAGCTAGAGATATGTATTGCAGTGTGCTCTGGAATTCAGTGTTTCCCATTGAAGCAGAGCTAGAGATATGTATTGCAGTGTGCTCTAGAATTCAGTGTTTCCTATTGAAGCAGAGCTAGAGATATGTTTTGCAGAGAGCTCTGGAATTCAGTATTTCCTATTGAAGCAGAGCTAAAGATATGTATTGCAGAGAGCTCAAACTCAGTGTTTCCCATTGAAGCAGAGCCAGAGATATGTATTGCAGAGAGCTCTGGAATTTAGTGTTTCCAATTGAAGTAGAGCTAGAGATAAGTATTGCAGTGGGCTCTAGAATTCAGTGTTTCCCATTGAAGCAGAGCTAGAAATATGTATTGCAGAGAGCTCTGGAATTCAGTGTTTCCCATTGAAGCAGAGGTAGAAATATGTATTGCAGTGTGCTCTAGAATTCAGTGTTTCCCATTGAAGCAAAGCTAGAGATATGTATTGCAGAGAGCACTGGAATTCAGTGTTTCCTATTGAAGCAGGGCTGGAGATATGTATTGCAGAGAGCACTGGAATTCAGTGTTTCCCGTGGAAGCAAAGCAGAGATATGTATCGCAGAGAGCACTGGAATTCAGAGTTTCCCATTGAAGCAGTACTAGAGCTATGTATTGCAGAGAGCTCTGGAATTCAGTGTTTCCCATTGAAGCAGAGCTAGAGATATGTATTGCAGTGTCCTCTAGAATTCAGTGTTCTCCCTTGAAGCAGACATTCAGATATGAATTGCAGTGTCCTCTAAAATTCAGTGTTTCCCACTGAAGCAGAGCTAGAGATGTGTATTGCAGAGAGCACTGGAATTTAGTGTTTCCTATTGAAGCAGGGCTGGAGATGTGTATTGCAGAGAGCACTGGAATTCAGTGTTTTCCGCTGAAGCAGGGCTAGAGATATGTATTGCAGAGAGCACTGGAATTCAGAGTTTCCCATTGAAGCAGAGCTAGAACTATGTATTGCAGTGTGCTCTAGAATTCAGTGTTTCCCATTGAAGCAGAGCTAGAGATATGTATTGCAATGTGCTCTAGAATTCAGTGCTCCCCCTTGAAGCAGAGCTACAGAATGTATTGCAGTGTGCTCTAGAATTCAGTGTTTCCCGTTGAAGCAGAGCTAGCGATATGTATTGCAGTGTGCTCTAGAATTCGATGTTTCCTATTGAAGCAGAGCTAGAGATATGTATTGCAGTGTGCTCTAGAATTCAGTGTTTCCCATTGAAGCAGAGCTAGAGATATGTATTGCAGTGTGCTCTAGAATTCAGTGTTCTCCCTTGAAGCAGAGCTAAAGATATGTATTGCAGTGTGCACTAGATTTCAGTGTTTCCTATTGAAGCAGAGCTAGAGATATGTATTGCAGTGTGCTCTAGAATTCAGTGTTCTCCCTTGATGCAGAGCTACAGATATGTATTGCAGTGTGCTCTAGATTTCAGTGTTTCCTATTGAAGCAGAGCTGGAGATATGTATTGCAGAGAGCACTGGAATTCAGATTTACCCATTGAAGCAAAGCTATAACTATGTATTGCAGTGTGCTCTGGAATTCAGTGTTTCCCATTGAAGCAGAGCTAGAGATATATATTGCAATGTGCTCAAGAATTCAGTGTTCTCCCTTGAAGCAGAGCTACAGATATGTATTGCAGTGTGCTCTAGAATTCAGTGTTTCCTATTGAAGCAGAGCTGGAGATATGTATTGCAGAGAGCACTGGAATTCAGTGTTTCCCGTTGAAGCAGAGCTAGCAATATGTATTGTAGAGAGCACTGGAATTCAGAGTTTCCCATTCAAGCAGAACAAGAGATATGTATTGCAGAGAGCTCTGGAATTCAGTGTTTCCAATTGAAGCAGAGCTAGAGATATGTATTGCAGTGTGCTCTGGAATTCAGTGTTTCCCATTGAAGCAGAGCTAGATATATGTATTGCAGTGTGCTCTAGAATTCAGTGTTTCCTATTGAAGCAGAGCTAGAGATATGTATTGCAGAGAGCTCTGGAATTCAGTGTTTCCCATTGAAGCAGAGGTAGAAATATGTATTGCAGTGTGCTCTAGAATTCAGTGTTTGCCATTGAAGCAAAGCTAGAGATATGTATTGCAGTGTGCTCTAGATTTCAGTGTTTCCTATTGAAGCAGAGCTGGAGATATGTATTGCAGAGAGCACTGGAATTCAGAGTTTCCCATTGAAGCAGAGCTAGAGCTATTTATGGCAGAGAGCTCTGGAATTCAATGTTTCCCATTGAAGCAGAGCTAAAGATATGTATTGCAGTGTCCTCTAGAATTCAGTGTTCTCCCTTGAAGCAGACCTACAGATATGAATTGCAGTGTCCTCTACAATTCAGTGTTTCCCATTGAAGCAGAACTAGAGATGTGTATTGCAGAGAGCACTGGAATTCAGTGTTCCCGTTGAAGCAGAGCTAGAGATATGTATTGCAGGGAGCACTGGAATTCAGAGTTTCCCATTGAAGCAGAGCTAGAACTATGTATTGCAGAGAGATCTGGAAATTGGTGTTTCCCATAAAAGCAGAGCTAGAGATATGTAATGCAATGTGCTCTAGAATTCAGTGTTCTCCCTTGGAGCAACGCTCGAGATATGTTTTGCAGAGAGCTCTGGAATTCAGTGTTTCCCATTGAAGCAGAGCTAGAGATATGTATTGCAGAGAGCTCTGGAATTCAGTTTTTCCCATTGAAGCAGAGCTAGAGATGTGCATTGCAGTGTGCTCTGGAAATCAATGTTTCCCATTGAAGCAGAACTAGAAATATGTATTGCAGAGAGATCTGGAAATTGGTGTTTCCCATAAAAGCAGAGCTAGAGATATGTATTGCAGTGTGCTCTAGAATTCAGGTTTCACTTTCTCCCTTGAAGCAGAGCTACAGATATGTATTGCATTGTGCTCTAGAATTCAGTGTTTTATACTGAAGCAGAGCTGGAGATATGTATTGCAGACAGCACTGGAATTCAGTGTTTCCCATTGAAGCAGAGCTAGAGATATGTATTGCCGAGAGCACTGGAATTCAGAGTTTCCCATTGAAGCAGAACTAGAGATATGTATTGCAGCAAACTCTGGAATTCAGGGTTTCCGATTGAAGCAGAGCTAGAGATATGTATTGCAGTGTTCTCTAGAATTCAGTGTTTCATATTGAAGCAGAGCTGGAGATATGTATTGCAGACAGCACTGGAATTCAGTGTTTCCCATTGAAGCAGAGCTAGAGATATGTATTGCAGTGTTCTCTAGAATTCAGTGTTTCATATTGAAGCAGAGCTGGAGATATGTATTGCAGGCAGCACTGGAATTCAGAGTTTCCCATTGAAGCAGAACTAGAGATATGTATTGCAGAGACCTCTGGAATTCAGTGTTTCCGATTGAAGCAGAGCTAGAGATATGTATTGCAGTGTGCTCTGGAATTCAGTGTTTCCCATTGAAGCAGAGCTAGAGATATGTATTGCAGTGTGCTCTAGAATTCAGTGTTTCCCATTGAAGCAGAGCTAGAGATATGCCTTGCAGTGTGCTCTAGAATTCAGTGTTTCCCATTGAATCAGTGCTAGAGATGTATATTGCAGAGAGCTCTGGAATTCAGTGTTTCCCATTGAAGCAGAGCTAGAGATATGTATTGCAGAGAGCTCTGGAATTCAGTGTTATCCATGGAAGCAGAGATAGATATAAGTATTGCAGTGTGCTCTAGAATTCAGTGTTTCCTATTGAAGCAGAGCTAGAGATATGTATTGCAGAGAGCTCTGGAATCCAGTGTTTCCCATTGAAGCAGAGGTAGAAATATGTATTGCAGTGTGCTCTAGAATTCAGTGTTTCCCATTGAAGCAAAGCTAGTGATATGTATTGCAGAGAGCACTGGAATTCAGTGTTTCCTATTGAAGCAGAGCTGGAGATATGTATTGCAGAGAGCACTGGAATTCAGTGTTTCCCGTGGAAGCAAAGCAGAGATATGTATTGCAGAGAGGACTGGAATTCAGAGTTTCCCATTGAAGCAGAATTAGAGCTATGTATTGCAGAGAGCTCTGGAATTCAGTGTTTCCCATTGAAGTAGAGCTAGAGATATGTATTGCAGTGTCCTCTAGAATTCAGTGTTCTCCCTTGAAGCAGATCTTCGGATATGAATTGCAGTGTCCTCTAAAATTCAGTGTTTCCCATTGAAGCAGAGCTAGAGATGTGTATTGCTGAGAGTACTGGAATTCAGTGTTTCCTATTGAAGCAGGGCTGGATATGTGTATTGCAGAGAGCACTGGAATTCAGTGTTTCCCGTTGAAGCAGAGATAGAGATATGTATTGCAGAGAGCACTGGAATTCAGAGTTACCCATTGAAGCAGAGCTAGAACTATGTATTGCAGTGTGCTCTAGAATTCAGTGTTTCCCATTGAAGCAGAGCTAGCGATATGTATTGCAGTGTGCTCTAGAATTCGGTGTTTCCTATTGAAGCAGGGCTAGAAATATGTATTGCAGTGTGCTCTAGAATTCAGTGTTTCCCATTGAAGCAGAGCTAGAGATATGTATTGCAGTGTGCTCTAGAACTCAGTGTTCCCCCTTGAAGCAGAGCTGAAGATATGTATTGCAGTGTGCCCTAGATTTCAGTGTTTCCTATTGAAGCAGAGCTAGAGATATGTATTGCAGTATGCTCTAGAATTCAGTGTTCTCCGTTGATGCAGAGATACAGATATGTATTGCAGTGTGCTCTAGATTTCAGTGTTTCCTATTGAAGCAGAGCTGGAGATATGTATTGCAGAGAGCACTTTAATTCAGAGTTTCCCATGGAAGCAGAGCTAGAGATATGTATTGCAGTGTGCTCTAGAATTCAGTGTTTCCTATTGAAACAGCGCTAGAGATATGTATTGCAGTGTGCTCTAGAATTCAGTGTTTCCTATTGAAGCAGAGCTAGAGATATGTATTGCAGAGAGCACTGGAATTCAGACTTTCCCATTGAAGCAGAACTAGAGATATGTATTGCAGAGAGCTCTGGAATTCACTGTTTCCCATTGAAGCAGAGCTAGAGATATGTATTGCAGAGAGCACTGGAATTCAGAGTTACCCATTGAAGCAGAGCTAGAACTCTGTATTACAGAGAGCACTGGAATTCGCAGTTTCGCATTGAAGCAGAGCTAGAACTATGTATTGCAGTGTGCTCTAGAATTCAGTGTTTCCCATTGAAGCAGAGCTAAAGATATGTATTGCAGTGTGCTCTAGAATTCAGTGTTTCCCATTGAAGCAGAGCTAGAGATATGCCTTGCATAGTGCTCTAGAAGTCAGTGTTTCCTATTGAAGCAGAGCTAGAGATATGTATTGCAGTGTGCTCTGGAATTCGGTGTTTCCTATTGAAGCAGAGCTAGAGATATGTATTGCAGTGTGCTCTAGAATTCAGTGTTTCCCATTGAAGCAGAGCTAGAGATATGTATTGCAGTGTGCTCTAGAATTCAGTGTTCTCCCTTGAGGCAGAGCTACAGATATGTATTGCAGTGTGCCCTAGATTTCATTATTTCCTATTGAAGCAGAGCTAGAGATATGTATTGCAGTGTGCTCTAGAATTCAGTGTTCTCCCTTGAAGCAGAGCTACAGATATGTATTGCAGTGTGCTCTAGATTTCAGTGTTTCCTATTGAAACAGCGCTAAAGATATGTATTGCAGTGTGCTCTAGAATTCAGTGTTTCCTATTGAAGCAGAGCCAGAGATATGTATTGCAGAGAGCACTGGAATTCAGAGTTTGCCATTAAAGCAGAACTAGAGATATGTATTGCAGAGAGCTCTGGAATTCAGTGTTTCCCATTGAATCAGAGCTAGAGATATGTATTGCAGAGAGCCCTGGAATTCAGTGTTTTTCAATTGAAGCAGCGCTAGAGATATGCCTTGCATAGTGCTCTAGAAGTCAGTGTTTCCTATTGAAGCAGAGCTAGAGATATGTATTGCAGTGTGCTCTGGAATTCGATGTTTCCTATTGAAGCAGAGCTAGAGATATGTATTGCAGTGTGCTCTAGAATTCAGTGTTTCCCATTGAAGCAGAACCAGAGATATGTATTGCAGTGTGCTCTAGAATTCAGTGTTCTCACTTGAAGCAAGGCTACAGATATGTATTGCAGTGTGCCCTAGATTTCATTATTTCCTATTGAAGCAGAGCTAGAGATATGTATTGCAGTGTGCTCTAGAATTCAGTGTTCTCCCTTGAAGCAGAGCTACAGATATGTATTGCAGTGTGCTCTAGATTTCAGTGTTTCCTATTAAAGCAGAGCTAGAGATATGTATTTCAGAGAGCACTGGATTTCAGTGTTTCCCATTGAAGCAGAGCTAGAGATACGTATTGCAGAGAGCACTGGAATTCAGAGTTACCCATTGAAGCAGAGCTAGAACTATGTATTACAGAGAGCACTGGAATTTGCAGTTCGCATTGAAGCAGAGCTAGAGATATGTATTGCAGTGTGCTCTGGAATTCGGTGTTTCCTATTGAAGCAGAGCTAGAGATATGTATTGCAGTGTGCTCTAGAATTCAGTGTTTCCCATTGAAGCAGAGCTAGAGATATGTATTGCAGTGTGCTCTAGAATTCAGTGTTCTCCCTTGAAGCAGAGCTACAGATATGTATTGCAGTGTGCCCTAGATTTCATTATTTCCTATTGAAGCAGAGCTAGAGATATGTATTGCAGTGTGCTCTAGAATTCAGTGTTCTCCCTTGAAGCAGAGCTACAGATATGTATTGCAGTGTGCTCTAGATTTCAGTGTTTCCTATTGAAACAGCGCTAAAGATATGTATTGCAGTGTGCTCTAGAATTCAGTGTTTCCTATTGAAGCAGAGCCAGAGATATGTATTGCAGAGAGCACTGGAATTCAGAGTTTACCATTGAAGCAGAGCTAGAGATATGTATTGCAGAGAGCCCTGGAATTCAGTGTTTTTCCATTGAAGCAGCGCTAGAGATATGTATTGCATAGATCTCTGGAATTCAGTGTTTCCCATTGAAGCAGAGCTACAGATATGTATTGCAGTGTGCTCTAGAATTCAGTGTTCTCCCTTGAAGCAGAGCTACAGATATGTATTGCAGTGTGCTCTAGATTTCAGTGTTTCCTATTGAAACAGCGCTAAAGATATGTATTGCAGTGTGCTCTAGAATTCAGTGTTTCCTATTGAAGCAGAGCCAGAAATATGTATTGCAGTGTGCTCTAGAATTCAGTGTTTCCCATTGAAGCAAAGCTAGTGATATGTATTGCAGAGAGCACTGGAATTCAGTGTTTCCTATTGAAGCAGAGCTGGAGATATGTATTGCAGAGAGCACTGGAATTCAGTGTTTCCCGTGGAAGCAAAGCAGAGATATGTATTGCAGAGAGGACTGGAATTCAGAGTTACCCATTGAAGCAGAACTAGAGCTATGTATTGCAGAGAGCTCTGGAATTCAGTGTTTCCCATTGAAGTAGAGCTAGAGATATGTATTGCAGTGTCCTCTAGAATTCAGTGTTCTCCCTTGAAGCAGACCTTCAGATATGAATTGCAGTGTCCTCTAAAATTCAGTGTTTCCCATTGAAGCAGAGCTAGAGATGTGTATTGCTGAGAGAACTGGAATTCAGTGTTTCCTATTGAAGCAGGGCTGGATATGTGTATTGCAGAGAGCACTGGAATTCAGTGTTTCCCGTTGAAGAAGAGATAGAGATATGTATTGCAGAGAGCACTGGAATTCAGAGTTACCCATTGAAGCAGAGCTAGAACTATGTATTGCAGTGTGCTCTAGAATTCAGTGTTTCCCATTGAAGCAGAGGTAGCGATATGTATTGCAGTGTGCTCTAGAATTCGGTGTTTCCTATTGAAGCAGGGCTAGAGATATGTATTGCAGTGTGCTCTAGAATTCAGTGTTTCCCATTGAAGCAGAGCTAGAGATATGTATTGCAGTGTGCTCTAGAACTCAGTGTTCCCCCTTGAAACAGAGCTGAAGATATGTATTGCAGTGTGCCCTAGATTTCAGTGTTTCCTATTGAAGCAGAGCTAGAGATATGTATTGCAGTGTGCTCTAGAATTCAGTGTTCTCCCTTGATGCAGAGATACAGATATGTATTGCAGTGTGCTCTAGATTTCAGTGTTTCCTATTGAAGCAGAGCTGGAGATATGTATTGCAGAGAGCACTTTAATTCAGAGTTTCCCATGGAAGCAGAGCTAGAGATATGTATTGCAGTGTGCTCTAGAATTCAGTGTTTCCTATTGAAACAGCGCTAGAGATATGTATTGCAGTGTGCTCTAGAATTCAGTGTTTCCTATTGAAGCAGAGCTAGAGATATGTATTGCAGAGAGCACTGGAATTCAGACTTTCCCATTGAAGCAGAACTAGAGATATGTATTGCAGAGAGCTCTGGAATTCACTGTTTCCCATTGAAGCAGAGCTAGAGATATGTATTGCAGAGAGCACTGGAATTCAGAGTTACCCATTGAAGCAGAGCTAGAACTATGTATTACAGAGAGCACTGGAATTCGCAGTTTCGCATTGAAGCAGAGCTAGAACTATGTATTGCAGTGTGCTCTAGAATTCAGTGTTTCCCATTGAAGCAGAGCTAAAGATATGTATTGCAGTGTGCTCCAGAATTCAGTGTTTCCCATTGAAGCAGAGCTAGAGATATGCCTTGCATAGTGCTCTAGAAGTCAGTGTTTCCTATTGAAGCAGAGCTAGAGATATGTATTGCAGTGTGCTCTGGAATTTGGTGTTTCCTATTGAAGCAGAGCTAGAGATATGTATTGCAGTGTGCTCTAGAATTCAGTGTTTCCCATTGAAGCAGAGCTAGAGATATGTATTGCAGTGTGCTCTAGAATTCAGTGTTCTCCCTTGAAGCAGAGCTACAGATATGTATTGCAGTGTGCCCTAGATTTCATTATTTCCTATTGAAGCAGAGCTAGAGATATGTATTGCAGTGTGCTCTAGAATTCAGTGTTCTCCCTTGAAGCAGAGCTACAGATATGTATTGCAGTGTGCTCTAGATTTCAGTGTTTCCTATTGAAACAGCGCTAAAGATATGTATTGCAGTGTGCTCTAGAATTCAGTGTTTCCTATTGAAGCAGAGCCAGAGATATGTATTGCAGAGAGCACTGGAATTCAGAGTTTGCCATTGAAGCAGCGCTAGAGATATGTATTGCATAGATCTCTGGAATTCAGTGTTTCCCATTGAAGCAGAGCTAGAGATATGTATTACAGAGAGCACTGGAATTCGCAGTTTCGCATTGAAGCAGAGCTAGAACTATGTATTGCAGTGTGCTCTAAAATTCAGTGTTTCCCATTGAAGCAGAGCTAAAGATATGTATTGCAGTGTACTCTAGAATTCAGTGTTTCCCATTGAAGCAGAGCTAGAGATATGCCTTGCATAGTGCTCTAGAAGTCAGTGTTTCCTATTGAAGCAGAGCTAGAGATATGTATTGCAGTGTGCTCTGGAATTCGATGTTTCCTATTGAAGCAGAGCTAGAGATATGTATTGCAGTGTGCTCTAGAATTCAGTGTTTCCCATTGAAGCAGAACTAGAGATATGTATTGCAGTGTGCTCTAGAATTCAGTGTTCTCACTTGAAGCAAGGCTACAGATATGTATTGCAGTGTGCCCTAGATTTCATTATTTCCTATTGAAGCAGAGCTAGAGATATGTATTGCAGTGTGCTCTAGAATTCAGTGTTCTCCCTTGAAGCAGAGCTACAGATATGTATTGCAGTGTGCTCTAGATTTCAGTGTTTCCTATTAAAGCAGAGCTAGAGATATGTATTGCAGAGAGCACTGGATTTCAGTGTTTCCCATTGAAGCAGAGCTAGAGATACGTATTGCAGAGAGCACTGGAATTCAGAGTTACCCATTGAAGCAGAGCTAGAACTATGTATTACAGAGAGCACTGGAATTCGCAGTTCGCATGGAAGCAGAGCTAGAACTATGTATTGCAGTGTGCTCTAGAATTCAGTGTTTCCCATTGAAGCAGAGCTAAAGATATGTATTGCAGTGTGCTCTAGAATTCAGTGTTTCCCATTGAAGCAGAGCTAGAGATATGCCTTGCATAGTGCTCTAGAAGTCAGTGTTTCCTATTGAAGCAGAGCTAGAGATATGTATTGCAGTGTGCTCTGGAATTCGGTGTTTCCTATTGAAGCAGAGCTGGAGATATGTATTGCAGTGTGCTCTAGAATTCAGTGTTTCCCATTGATGCAGAGCTAGAGATATGTATTGCAGTGTGCTCTAGAATTCAGTGTTCTCCCTTGAAGCAGAGCTACAGATATGTATTGCAGTGTGCCCTAGATTTCATTATTTCCTATTGAAGCAGAGCTAGAGATATGTATTGCAGTGTGCTCTAGAATTCAGTGTTCTCCCTTGAAGCAGAGCTACAGATATGTATTGCAGTGTGCTCTAGATTTCAGTGTTTCCTATTGAAACAGCGCTAAAGATATGTATTGCAGTGTGCTCTAGAATTCAGTGTTTCCTATTGAAGCAGAGCCAGAGATATGTATTGCAGAGAGCACTGGAATTCAGAGTTTACCATTGAAGCAGAACTAGAGATATGTATTGCAGAGAGCTCTGGAATTCAGTGTTTCCCATTGAATCAGAGCTAGAGATATGTATTGCAGAGAGCCCTGGAATTCAGTGTTTTTTCATTGAAGCAGCGCTAGAGATATGTATTGCATAGATCTCTGGAATTCAGTGTTTCCCATTGAAGCAGAGATAGAGATATGTATTACAGAGAGCACTGGAATTCGCAGGTTCGCATTGAAGCAGAGCTAGAACTATGTATTGCAGTGTACTCTAGAATTCAGTGTTTCCCATTGAAGCAGAGCTAGAGATATGCCTTGCATAGTGCTCTAGAAGTCAGTGTTTCCTCTTGAAGCAGAGCTAGAGATATGTATTGCAGTGTGCACTGGAATTCGATGTTTCCTATTGAAGCAGAGCTAGAGATATGTATTGCAGTGTGCTCTAGAATTCAGTGTTTCCCATTGAAGCAGAACTAGAGATATGTATTGCAGTGTGCTCTAGAATTCAGTGTTCTCACTTGAAGCAGAGCTACAGATATGTATTGCAGTGTGCTCTAGATTTCAGTGTTTCCTATTGAAACAGCGCTAGAGATATGTATTGCAGTGTGCTCTAGAATTCAGTGTTTCCTATTGAAGCAGAGCCAGAGATATGTATTGCAGAGAGCACTGGAATTCATAGTTTGCCATTGAAGCAGAACTAGAGATATGTATTGCAGAGAGCTCTGGAATTCAGTGTTTTCCATTGAAGCAGAGCTAGAGATATGTATTGCAGAGAACTCTGGAATTCAGTGTTTCCCATAGAAGCAGAGCTAGAGATATGTATTGCAGTGTGCTCTAGAATTCAGTGTTTCCTATTGAAGCAGAGCTAGAGATATGTATTGCAGAGAGCACTGGAATTCAGAGTTTGTCATTGAAGCAGAGCTAGAGATATGTATTGCAGAGAACTCTGGAATTCAGTGTTTCCTATTGAAACAGCGCTAGAGATATGTATTGCAGTGTGCTCTGGAATTCAGTGTTTCCCATTGTAGCAGAGCTAGAGATATGTATTGCAGTGTGCTCTAGAATTCAATGTTTCCTATTGAAGCAGAGCCAGAGATATGTATTGCAGAGAGCACTGGAATTCAGAGTTTGCCATTGAAGCAGAACTAGAGATATGTATTGCAGAGAGCTCTGGAATTCAGTGTTTCCCATAGAAGCAGAGCTAGAGATATGTATTGCAGTGTGCTCTAGAATTCAGTGTTTCATATTGAAGCAGAGATATAGATATGTATTGCAGAGAGCACTGGAATTCAGTGTTTCCCATTGAAGCAGCGCTAGAGATATGTATTGCAGTGTGCTCTAGAATTCAGTGTTTCCTATTGAAGCAGAGCTACAGATATGTATTGCAGAGAGCACTGGAATTCAGTGTTTCCCATGGAAGCAGAGCTAGAGATATGTATTGCAGTATGCTTTAGAGCTCAGTGTTTCCCATTGAAATCCAGCTAGAGATATTTTTTGCAGTGTGCTCTAGAATTCAGTGTTTCCTATTGAAGCAGAGCTAGAGATATGTATTGCAGAGAGCACTGGAATTCAGTGTTTCCCATGGAAGCAGAGCTAGAGATATGTATTGCAGTGTGCTCTAGAATTCAGTGTTTCCTATTGAAGCAGAACTAGAGACATGTATTGCAGTGTGCTCTAGAATTCAGTGTTTTCTATTGATGCAGAGCTAGAGATATGTATTGCAGAGAGCTCTGGAATTCAGTGTTTCCCATTGAAGCAGCGCTAGAGATATGTATTGCAGTGTGCTCTAGAATTCAGTGTTTCCTATTGAAGCAGAGCTAGAGATATGTATTGCAGAGAGCTCTGGAATTCAGTGTTTCCCATTGAAACAGAGCTAGAGATATGTATTGCAGAGAGCACTAGAATTCAGTGTTTCCCATTGAAGCAGCACTAGAGATATGTATTGCAGAGAGCCCTGGAATTTAGTGTTTCCCATTGAAGCAGAGCTAGAGATATGTATTGCAAAGAGCACTGGAATTCAGTGTTTCCCATAGAAGCAGAGCTAAAAATATATATTGCAGAGAGCACTGGAATTCAGTGTTTCCCATTGAAGCAGAGCTAGAGATATGTATTGCAGAGAGCTCTGGAATTCAGTGTTTCCCATTGAAGTAGCGCTAGAGATATGTATTGCAGAGAGCACTGGAATTCAGAGTTTCACAGGGAAGCAGAGCTAGAGATATCTATGGCAGAGAGCACTTGAATTCAGTGTTTCCCATTGAAGCAGATCTAGAAATATGTGTTGCAGAGAGCACTGCAATTCAGTGTTTCCTGTTCAAGTAGCACTAGAGATATGTGTTGCAGTGTGCTCTAGAATTCAGCGTGTTCCCTTGGAGTAACGCTAGAGATATGTTTTGCAGAGTGAACTGGAATTCGGTGTTTCCCGATGAGGCAGAGCTGGAGATATGTATTGCAGAGAGCTCTGGAATTCAGTATTTCCCATTGAAGCAGAGCTAGAGATATGTATTGCAGTGTGCTCTAGAATTCAATGTTTCCTATTGAAGCAGAGCTAGAGATATGTATTGCAGTGTGCTCTGGAAATCAATGTTTCCCATTGAAGCAGAGCTGTAAATATGTATTGAAGAGAGCTCTGGAAATTGGTGTTTCCCATTAAAGCAGCGTTAGAGATAGTATTGCAATGTGCTCTAGAATTCAGTATTTCCCATTGAAGCAGAGCTAGAGATATGTATTGCAGTGTGCTCTAGAATTCAGTGTTTCATATTGAAGCAGAGCTAGAGATATGTATTGCAGAGAGCACTGGAATTCAGAGTTTCCCATTGAAGCAGAACTAGAGATATGTATTGCAGAGACCTCTGGAATTCAGTGTTTTCGATTGAAGCAGAGCTAGAGATATGTATTGCAGTGTGCTCTGGAATTCAGTGTTTCCAATTGAAGCAGAGCTAGAGATATGTATTGCAGTGTGCTCTAGAAATCAGTGCTTCCCATTGAAGCAGAGCTAGAGATATTCCTTGCAGTGTCCTCTAGAATTCAGTGTTTCCTATTGAAGCAGCTCTAGAGATATGTACTGCAGTGTGCTCTAGAATTCAGTGTTTCCTATTGATGCAGACCTAGAGATATGTATTGCAGACAGCACTAGAATTCAGTGTTTCCTATTGAAGCAGAGCTGGAGATAGGTATTGCAGAGAGCAGTGGAATTCAGTGTTTCCCATTGAAGCAGATCTAGAGATATGTATTACGGTGTGCTCTAGAATTCAGTGTTCTCCCTTGAAGCAGAGCAAGAGATATGTATTGCAGTGTGCTCTGGAATTCAGTGTTTCCCATTGAATCAGAGCTAGAGATATATATTGCAGAGAGCCCTGGAATTCAGTGTTTCCCATCGAAGCAGAGCTAGAGATATGTATTGCAGAGAGCACTGGAATTCAGTGTTTTCCATGGAAGCAGAGCTAGAGATATGTATTGCAGTGTGCTTTAGAATTCAGTGTTTCGCATTGAAGCAGAGCTACAGATATGTATTGTAGTGTGCTCTAGAATTCAGTGTTCTCCCTTGAAGCAGAGCTACAGATATGTATTGCAGCGTGCTCTAGATTTCAGTGTTTCCTATTGAAGCAGATCTGAGATATGTATTGCAGAGATAACTGGAATTCAGAGTTTCCCATGGCAGCAGAGCTAGAGATATGTATTGCAGTGTGCTCTAGAATTCACTGTTTCCTATTGAAGCAGAGCTAAAGATTTGTATTGCAGAGAGCATTGGAATTCAGTGTTTCTCATTGAAGCAGCGCTGGAGATATGTATTGCAGTGTGCTCTAGAATTCAGTGTTTCCCATGGAAGAAGAGCTAGAGATATGTATTGCAGGGTGCTATAGAATTCAGGTTTTCCTATTGAAGCAGAGCTGGAGATATGTATTGCCGAGAGCACTGGAATTCAGTGTTTCCAGTTGAAGCAGAGCTAGAGATATGTATTGCAGAGAGCACTGGAATTCAGATTTTCCCATTGAAGCAGAACTAGAGATATGTATTGCAGAGAGCTCTGGAATTCAGTGTTTCCCATTGAAGCAGAGCTAGACATATGTATTGCAGAGAGCACTGGAATTCAGTGTTTTCCATTGAAGCAGAGCTAGAGAGATGTATTGCAGAGAGCCCTGGAATTCAGTGTTTTTTCCATTGAAGCAGCGCTAGAGATATGTATTGCATAGAGCTCTGGAATTCAGTTTTTCCTATTGAAGCAGAGCTAGAGATATGTATTGCAGAGAGCTCTGGAATTCAGTGTTTCCCATTGAAGCAGAGGTAGAAATATGTATTGCAGTGTGCTCTAGAATTCAGTGTTTTATACTGAAGCAGAGCTGGAGATATGTATTGCAGACAGCACTGGAATTCAGTGTTTCCCATTGAAGCAGAGCTAGAGATATGTATTGCCGAGAGCACTGGAATTCAGAGTTTCCCATTGAAGCACAACTAGAGATATGTATTGCAGCGAACTCTGGAATTCAGGGTTTCCGATTGAAGCAGAGCTAGAGATATGTATTGCAGTGTTCTCTAGAATTCAGTGTTTCATATTGAAGCAGAGCTGGAGATATGTATTGCAGGCAGCACTGGAATTCAGAGTTTCCCATTGAAGCAGAACTAGAGATATGTATTGCAGAGACCTCTGGAATTCAGTGTTTCCGATTGAAGCAGAGCTAGAGATATGTATTGCAGTGTGCTCTAGAATTCAGTGTTTCCCATTGAATCAGTGCTAGAGATGTATATTGCAGAGAGCTCTGGAATTCAGTGTTTCCCATTGAAGCAGAGCTAGAGATATGTATTGCAGAGAGCTCTGGAATTCAGTGTTATCCATGGAAGCAGAGATAGATATAAGTATTGCAGTGTGCTCTAGAATTCAGTGTTTCCTATTGAAGCAGAGCTAGAGATATGTATTGCAGAGAGCTCTGGAATCCAGTGTTTCCCATTGAAGCAGAGGTAGAAATATGTATTGCAGTGTGCTCTAGAATTCAGTGTTTCCCATTGAAGCAAAGCTAGTGATATGTATTGCAGAGAGCACTGGAATTCAGTGTTTCCTATTGAAGCAGAGCTGGAGATATGTATTGCAGAGAGCACTGGAATTCAGTGTTTCCCGTGGAAGCAAAGCAGAGATATGTATTGCAGAGAGGACTGGAATTCAGAGTTTCCCATTGAAGCAGAACTAGAGCTATGTATTGCAGAGAGCTCTGGAATTCAGTGTTTCCCATTGAAGTAGAGCTAGAGATATGTATTGCAGTGTCCTCTAGAATTCAGTGTTCTCCCTTGAAGCAGATCTTCGGATATGAATTGCAGTGTCCTCTAAAATTCAGTGTTTCCCATTGAAGCAGAGCTAGAGATGTGTATTGCTGAGAGTACTGGAATTCAGTGTTTCCTATTGAAGCAGGGCTGGATATGTGTATTGCAGAGAGCACTGGAATTCAGTGTTTCCCGTTGAAGCAGAGATAGAGATATGTATTGCAGAGAGCACTGGAATTCAGAGTTACCCATTGAAGCAGAGCTAGAACTATGTATTGCAGTGGGCTCTAGAATTCAGTGTTTCCCATTGAAGCAGAGCTAGCGATATGTATTGCAGTGTGCTCTAGAATTCGGTGTTTCCTATTGAAGCAGGGCTAGAAATATGTATTGCAGTGTGCTCTAGAATTCAGTGTTTCCCATTGAAGCAGAGCTAGAGATATGTATTGCAGTGTGCTCTAGAACTCAGTGTTCCCCCTTGAAGCAGAGCTGAAGATATGTATTGCAGTGTGCCCTAGATTTCAGTGTTTCCTATTGAAGCAGAGCTAGAGATATGTATTGCAGTGTGCTCTAGAATTCAGTGTTCTCCGTTGATGCAGAGATACAGATATGTATTGCAGTGTGCTCTAGATTTCAGTGTTTCCTATTGAAGCAGAGCTGGAGATATGTATTGCAGAGAGCACTTTAATTCAGAGTTTCCCATGGAAGCAGAGCTAGAGATATGTATTGCAGTGTGCTCTAGAATTCAGTGTTTCCTATTGAAACAGCGCTAGAGATATGTATTGCAGTGTGCTCTAGAATTCAGTGTTTCCTATTGAAGCAGAGCTAGAGATATGTATTGCAGAGAGCACTGGAATTCAGACTTTCCCATTGAAGCAGAACTAGAGATATGTATTGCAGAGAGCTCTGGAATTCACTGTTTCCCATTGAAGCAGAGCTAGAGATATGTATTGCAGAGAGCACTGGAATTCAGAGTTACCCATTGAAGCAGAGCTAGAACTCTGTATTACAGAGAGCACTGGAATTCGCAGTTTCGCATTGAAGCAGAGCTAGAACTATGTATTGCAGTGTGCTCTAGAATTCAGTGTTTCCCATTGAAGCAGAGCTAAAGATATGTATTGCAGTGTGCTCTAGAATTCAGTGTTTCCCATTGAAGCAGAGCTAGAGATATGCCTTGCATAGTGCTCTAGAAGTCAGTGTTTCCTATTGAAGCAGAGCTAGAGATATGTATTGCAGTGTGCTCTGGAATTCGGTGTTTCCTATTGAAGCAGCGCTGGAGATATGTATTGCAGTGTGCTCTAGAATTCAGTGTTTCCCATGGAAGAAGAGCTAGAGATATGTATTGCAGGGTGCTATAGAATTCAGGTTTTCCTATTGAAGCAGAGCTGGAGATATGTATTGCCGAGAGCACTGGAATTCAGTGTTTCCAGTTGAAGCAGAGCTAGAGATATGTATTGCAGAGAGCACTGGAATTCAGATTTTCCCATTGAAGCAGAACTAGAGATATGTATTGCAGAGAGCTCTGGAATTCAGTGTTTCCCATTGAAGCAGAGCTAGACATATGTATTGCAGAGAGCACTGGAATTCAGTGTTTTCCATTGAAGCAGAGCTAGAGAGATGTATTGCAGAGAGCCCTGGAATTCAGTGTTTTTTCCATTGAAGCAGCGCTAGAGATATGTATTGCATAGAGCTCTGGAATTCAGTTTTTCCTATTGAAGCAGAGCTAGAGATATGTATTGCAGAGAGCTCTGGAATTCAGTGTTTCCCATTGAAGCAGAGGTAGAAATATGTATTGCAGTGTGCTCTAGAATTCAGTGTTTTATACTGAAGCAGAGCTGGAGATATGTATTGCAGACAGCACTGGAATTCAGTGTTTCCCATTGAAGCAGAGCTAGAGATATGTATTGCCGAGAGCACTGGAATTCAGAGTTTCCCATTGAAGCACAACTAGAGATATGTATTGCAGCGAACTCTGGAATTCAGGGTTTCCGATTGAAGCAGAGCTAGAGATATGTATTGCAGTGTTCTCTAGAATTCAGTGTTTCATATTGAAGCAGAGCTGGAGATATGTATTGCAGGCAGCACTGGAATTCAGAGTTTCCCATTGAAGCAGAACTAGAGATATGTATTGCAGAGACCTCTGGAATTCAGTGTTTCCGATTGAAGCAGAGCTAGAGATATGTATTGCAGTGTGCTCTAGAATTCAGTGTTTCCCATTGAATCAGTGCTAGAGATGTATATTGCAGAGAGCTCTGGAATTCAGTGTTTCCCATTGAAGCAGAGCTAGAGATATGTATTGCAGAGAGCTCTGGAATTCAGTGTTATCCATGGAAGCAGAGATAGATATAAGTATTGCAGTGTGCTCTAGAATTCAGTGTTTCCTATTGAAGCAGAGCTAGAGATATGTATTGCAGAGAGCTCTGGAATCCAGTGTTTCCCATTGAAGCAGAGGTAGAAATATGTATTGCAGTGTGCTCTAGAATTCAGTGTTTTATACTGAAGCAGAGCTGGAGATATGTATTGCAGACAGCACTGGAATTCAGTGTTTCCCATTGAAGCAGAGCTAGAGATATGTATTGCCGAGAGCACTGGAATTCAGAGTTTCCCATTGAAGCACAACTAGAGATATGTATTGCAGCGAACTCTGGAATTCAGGGTTTCCGATTGAAGCAGAGCTAGAGATATGTATTGCAGTGTTCTCTAGAATTCAGTGTTTCATATTGAAGCAGAGCTGGAGATATGTATTGCAGGCAGCACTGGAATTCAGAGTTTCCCATTGAAGCAGAACTAGAGATATGTATTGCAGAGACCTCTGGAATTCAGTGTTTCCGATTGAAGCAGAGCTAGAGATATGTATTGCAGTGTGCTCTAGAATTCAGTGTTTCCCATTGAATCAGTGCTAGAGATGTATATTGCAGAGAGCTCTGGAATTCAGTGTTTCCCATTGAAGCAGAGCTAGAGATATGTATTGCAGAGAGCTCTGGAATTCAGTGTTATCCATGGAAGCAGAGATAGATATAAGTATTGCAGTGTGCTCTAGAATTCAGTGTTTCCTATTGAAGCAGAGCTAGAGATATGTATTGCAGAGAGCTCTGGAATCCAGTGTTTCCCATTGAAGCAGAGGTAGAAATATGTATTGCAGTGTGCTCTAGAATTCAGTGTTTCCCATTGAAGCAAAGCTAGTGATATGTATTGCAGAGAGCACTGGAATTCAGTGTTTCCTATTGAAGCAGAGCTGGAGATATGTATTGCAGAGAGCACTGGAATTCAGTGTTTCCCGTGGAAGCAAAGCAGAGATATGTATTGCAGAGAGGACTGGAATTCAGAGTTTCCCATTGAAGCAGAACTAGAGCTATGTATTGCAGAGAGCTCTGGAATTCAGTGTTTCCCATTGAAGTAGAGCTAGAGATATGTATTGCAGTGTCCTCTAGAATTCAGTGTTCTCCCTTGAAGCAGATCTTCGGATATGAATTGCAGTGTCCTCTAAAATTCAGTGTTTCCCATTGAAGCAGAGCTAGAGATGTGTATTGCTGAGAGTACTGGAATTCAGTGTTTCCTATTGAAGCAGGGCTGGATATGTGTATTGCAGAGAGCACTGGAATTCAGTGTTTCCCGTTGAAGCAGAGATAGAGATATGTATTGCAGAGAGCACTGGAATTCAGAGTTACCCATTGAAGCAGAGCTAGAACTATGTATTGCAGTGGGCTCTAGAATTCAGTGTTTCCCATTGAAGCAGAGCTAGCGATATGTATTGCAGTGTGCTCTAGAATTCGGTGTTTCCTATTGAAGCAGGGCTAGAAATATGTATTGCAGTGTGCTCTAGAATTCAGTGTTTCCCATTGAAGCAGAGCTAGAGATATGTATTGCAGTGTGCTCTAGAACTCAGTGTTCCCCCTTGAAGCAGAGCTGAAGATATGTATTGCAGTGTGCCCTAGATTTCAGTGTTTCCTATTGAAGCAGAGCTAGAGATATGTATTGCAGTGTGCTCTAGAATTCAGTGTTCTCCGTTGATGCAGAGATACAGATATGTATTGCAGTGTGCTCTAGATTTCAGTGTTTCCTATTGAAGCAGAGCTGGAGATATGTATTGCAGAGAGCACTTTAATTCAGAGTTTCCCATGGAAGCAGAGCTAGAGATATGTATTGCAGTGTGCTCTAGAATTCAGTGTTTCCTATTGAAACAGCGCTAGAGATATGTATTGCAGTGTGCTCTAGAATTCAGTGTTTCCTATTGAAGCAGAGCTAGAGATATGTATTGCAGAGAGCACTGGAATTCAGACTTTCCCATTGAAGCAGAACTAGAGATATGTATTGCAGAGAGCTCTGGAATTCACTGTTTCCCATTGAAGCAGAGCTAGAGATATGTATTGCAGAGAGCACTGGAATTCAGAGTTACCCATTGAAGCAGAGCTAGAACTCTGTATTACAGAGAGCACTGGAATTCGCAGTTTCGCATTGAAGCAGAGCTAGAACTATGTATTGCAGTGTGCTCTAGAATTCAGTGTTTCCCATTGAAGCAGAGCTAAAGATATGTATTGCAGTGTGCTCTAGAATTCAGTGTTTCCCATTGAAGCAGAGCTAGAGATATGCCTTGCATAGTGCTCTAGAAGTCAGTGTTTCCTATTGAAGCAGAGCTAGAGATATGTATTGCAGTGTGCTCTGGAATTCGGTGTTTCCTATTGAAGCAGAGCTAGAGATATGTATTGCAGTGTGCTCTAGAATTCAGTGTTTCCCATTGAAGCAGAGCTAGAGATATGTATTGCAGTGTGCTCTAGAATTCAGTGTTCTCCCTTGAGGCAGAGCTACAGATATGTATTGCAGTGTGCCCTAGATTTCATTATTTCCTATTGAAGCAGAGCTAGAGATATGTATTGCAGTGTGCTCTAGAATTCAGTGTTCTCCCTTGAAGCAGAGCTACAGATATGTATTGCAGTGTGCTCTAGATTTCAGTGTTTCCTATTGAAACAGCGCTAAAGATATGTATTGCAGTGTGCTCTAGAATTCAGTGTTTCCTATTGAAGCAGAGCCAGAGATATGTATTGCAGAGAGCACTGGAATTCAGAGTTTGCCATTAAAGCAGAACTAGAGATATGTATTGCAGAGAGCTCTGGAATTCAGTGTTTCCCATTGAATCAGAGCTAGAGATATGTATTGCAGAGAGCCCTGGAATTCAGTGTTTTTCAATTGAAGCAGCGCTAGAGATATGCCTTGCATAGTGCTCTAGAAGTCAGTGTTTCCTATTGAAGCAGAGCTAGAGATATGTATTGCAGTGTGCTCTGGAATTCGATGTTTCCTATTGAAGCAGAGCTAGAGATATGTATTGCAGTGTGCTCTAGAATTCAGTGTTTCCCATTGAAGCAGAACCAGAGATATGTATTGCAGTGTGCTCTAGAATTCAGTGTTCTCACTTGAAGCAAGGCTACAGATATGTATTGCAGTGTGCCCTAGATTTCATTATTTCCTATTGAAGCAGAGCTAGAGATATGTATTGCAGTGTGCTCTAGAATTCAGTGTTCTCCCTTGAAGCAGAGCTACAGATATGTATTGCAGTGTGCTCTAGATTTCAGTGTTTCCTATTAAAGCAGAGCTAGAGATATGTATTTCAGAGAGCACTGGATTTCAGTGTTTCCCATTGAAGCAGAGCTAGAGATACGTATTGCAGAGAGCACTGGAATTCAGAGTTACCCATTGAAGCAGAGCTAGAACTATGTATTACAGAGAGCACTGGAATTTGCAGTTCGCATTGAAGCAGAGCTAGAGATATGTATTGCAGTGTGCTCTGGAATTCGGTGTTTCCTATTGAAGCAGAGCTAGAGATATGTATTGCAGTGTGCTCTAGAATTCAGTGTTTCCCATTGAAGCAGAGCTAGAGATATGTATTGCAGTGTGCTCTAGAATTCAGTGTTCTCCCTTGAAGCAGAGCTACAGATATGTATTGCAGTGTGCCCTAGATTTCATTATTTCCTATTGAAGCAGAGCTAGAGATATGTATTGCAGTGTGCTCTAGAATTCAGTGTTCTCCCTTGAAGCAGAGCTACAGATATGTATTGCAGTGTGCTCTAGATTTCAGTGTTTCCTATTGAAACAGCGCTAAAGATATGTATTGCAGTGTGCTCTAGAATTCAGTGTTTCCTATTGAAGCAGAGCCAGAGATATGTATTGCAGAGAGCACTGGAATTCAGAGTTTACCATTGAAGCAGAGATAGAGATATGTATTGCAGAGAGCCCTGGAATTCAGTGTTTTTCCATTGAAGCAGCGCTAGAGATATGTATTGCATAGATCTCTGGAATTCAGTGTTTCCCATTGAAGCAGAGCTACAGATATGTATTGCAGTGTGCTCTAGAATTCAGTGTTCTCCCTTGAAGCAGAGCTACAGATATGTATTGCAGTGTGCTCTAGATTTCAGTGTTTCCTATTGAAACAGCGCTAAAGATATGTATTGCAGTGTGCTCTAGAATTCAGTGTTTCCTATTGAAGCAGAGCCAGAAATATGTATTGCAGTGTGCTCTAGAATTCAGTGTTTCCCATTGAAGCAAAGCTAGTGATATGTATTGCAGAGAGCACTGGAATTCAGTGTTTCCTATTGAAGCAGAGCTGGAGATATGTATTGCAGAGAGCACTGGAATTCAGTGTTTCCCGTGGAAGCAAAGCAGAGATATGTATTGCAGAGAGGACTGGAATTCAGAGTTACCCATTGAAGCAGAACTAGAGCTATGTATTGCAGAGAGCTCTGGAATTCAGTGTTTCCCATTGAAGTAGAGCTAGAGATATGTATTGCAGTGTCCTCTAGAATTCAGTGTTCTCCCCTGAAGCAGACCTTCAGATATGAATTGCAGTGTCCTCTAAAATTCAGTGTTTCCCATTGAAGCAGAGCTAGAGATGTGTATTGCTGAGAGAACTGGAATTCAGTGTTTCCTATTGAAGCAGGGCTGGATATGTGTATTGCAGAGAGCACTGGAATTCAGTGTTTCCCGTTGAAGAAGAGAT
Source organism: Triturus cristatus (assembly GCF_964204655.1). Taxonomy (NCBI): domain Eukaryota; kingdom Metazoa; phylum Chordata; class Amphibia; order Caudata; family Salamandridae; genus Triturus; species Triturus cristatus. The sequence goes on along the minus strand of NC_140579.1, from coordinate 146,441,741 downwards.
AGAGATATGTATTGCAGAGAGCACTGGAATTCAGAGTTACCCATTGAAGCAGAGCTAGAACTATGTATTGCAGTGTGCTCTAGAATTCAGTGTTTCCCATTGAAGCAGAGGTAGCGATATGTATTGCAGTGTGCTCTAGAATTCGGTGTTTCCTATTGAAGCAGGGCTAGAGATATGTATTGCAGTGTGCTCTAGAATTCAGTGTTTCCCATTGAAGCAGAGCTAGAGATATGTATTGCAGTGTGCTCTAGAACTCAGTGTTCCCCCTTGAAACAGAGCTGAAGATATGTATTGCAGTGTGCCCTAGATTTCAGTGTTTCCTATTGAAGCAGAGCTAGAGATATGTATTGCAGTGTGCTCTAGAATTCAGTGTTCTCCCTTGATGCAGAGATACAGATATGTATTGCAGTGTGCTCTAGATTTCAGTGTTTCCTATTGAAGCAGAGCTGGAGATATGTATTGCAGAGAGCACTTTAATTCAGAGTTTCCCATGGAAGCAGAGCTAGAGATATGTATTGCAGTGTGCTCTAGAATTCAGTGTTTCCTATTGAAACAGCGCTAGAGATATGTATTGCAGTGTGCTCTAGAATTCAGTGTTTCCTATTGAAGCAGAGCTAGAGATATGTATTGCAGAGAGCACTGGAATTCAGACTTTCCCATTGAAGCAGAACTAGAGATATGTATTGCAGAGAGCTCTGGAATTCACTGTTTCCCATTGAAGCAGAGCTAGAGATATGTATTGCAGAGAGCACTGGAATTCAGAGTTACCCATTGAAGCAGAGCTAGAACTATGTATTACAGAGAGCACTGGAATTCGCAGTTTCGCATTGAAGCAGAGCTAGAACTATGTATTGCAGTGTGCTCTAGAATTCAGTGTTTCCCATTGAAGCAGAGCTAAAGATATGTATTGCAGTGTGCTCCAGAATTCAGTGTTTCCCATTGAAGCAGAGCTAGAGATATGCCTTGCATAGTGCTCTAGAAGTCAGTGTTTCCTATTGAAGCAGAGCTAGAGATATGTATTGCAGTGTGCTCTGGAATTTGGTGTTTCCTATTGAAGCAGAGCTAGAGATATGTATTGCAGTGTGCTCTAGAATTCAGTGTTTCCCATTGAAGCAGAGCTAGAGATATGTATTGCAGTGTGCTCTAGAATTCAGTGTTCTCCCTTGAAGCAGAGCTACAGATATGTATTGCAGTGTGCCCTAGATTTCATTATTTCCTATTGAAGCAGAGCTAGAGATATGTATTGCAGTGTGCTCTAGAATTCAGTGTTCTCCCTTGAAGCAGAGCTACAGATATGTATTGCAGTGTGCTCTAGATTTCAGTGTTTCCTATTGAAACAGCGCTAAAGATATGTATTGCAGTGTGCTCTAGAATTCAGTGTTTCCTATTGAAGCAGAGCCAGAGATATGTATTGCAGAGAGCACTGGAATTCAGAGTTTGCCATTGAAGCAGCGCTAGAGATATGTATTGCATAGATCTCTGGAATTCAGTGTTTCCCATTGAAGCAGAGCTAGAGATATGTATTACAGAGAGCACTGGAATTCGCAGTTTCGCATTGAAGCAGAGCTAGAACTATGTATTGCAGTGTGCTCTAAAATTCAGTGTTTCCCATTGAAGCAGAGCTAAAGATATGTATTGCAGTGTACTCTAGAATTCAGTGTTTCCCATTGAAGCAGAGCTAGAGATATGCCTTGCATAGTGCTCTAGAAGTCAGTGTTTCCTATTGAAGCAGAGCTAGAGATATGTATTGCAGTGTGCTCTGGAATTCGATGTTTCCTATTGAAGCAGATCTAGAGATATGTATTGCAGTGTGCTCTAGAATTCAGTGTTTCCCATTGAAGCAGAACTAGAGATATGTATTGCAGTGTGCTCTAGAATTCGGTGTTCTCACTTGAAGCAAGGCTACAGATATGTATTGCAGTGTGCCCTAGATTTCATTATTTCCTATTGAAGCAGAGCTAGAGATATGTATTGCAGTGTGCTCTAGAATTCAGTGTTCTCCCTTGAAGCAGAGCTACAGATATGTATTGCAGTGTGCTCTAGATTTCAGTGTTTCCTATTAAAGCAGAGCTAGAGATATGTATTGCAGAGAGCACTGGATTTCAGTGTTTCCCATTGAAGCAGAGCTAGAGATACGTATTGCAGAGAGCACTGGAATTCAGAGTTACCCATTGAAGCAGAGCTAGAACTATGTATTACAGAGAGCACTGGAATTCGCAGTTCGCATGGAAGCAGAGCTAGAACTATGTATTGCAGTGTGCTCTAGAATTCCGTGTTTCCCATTGAAGCAGAGCTAAAGATATGTATTGCAGTGTGCTCTAGAATTCAGTGTTTCCCATTGAAGCAGAGCTAGAGATATGCCTTGCATAGTGCTCTAGAAGTCAGTGTTTCCTATTGAAGCAGAGCTAGAGATATGTATTGCAGTGTGCTCTGGAATTCGGTGTTTCCTATTGAAGCAGAGCTGGAGATATGTATTGCAGTGTGCTCTAGAATTCAGTGTTTCCCATTGATGCAGAGCTAGAGATATGTATTGCAGTGTGCTCTAGAATTCAGTGTTCTCCCTTGAAGCAGAGCTACAGATATGTATTGCAGTGTGCCCTAGATTTCATTATTTCCTATTGAAGCAGAGCTAGAGATATGTATTGCAGTGTGCTCTAGAATTCAGTGTTCTCCCTTGAAGCAGAGCTACAGATATGTATTGCAGTGTGCTCTAGATTTCAGTGTTTCCTATTGAAACAGCGCTAAAGATATGTATTGCAGTGTGCTCTAGAATTCAGTGTTTCCTATTGAAGCAGAGCCAGAGATATGTATTGCAGAGAGCACTGGAATTCAGAGTTTACCATTGAAGCAGAACTAGAGATATGTATTGCAGAGAGCTCTGGAATTCAGTGTTTCCCATTGAATCAGAGCTAGAGATATGTATTGCAGAGAGCCCTGTAATTCAGTGTTTTTCCATTGAAGCAGCGCTAGAGATATGTATTGCATAGATCTCTGGAATTCAGTGTTTCCCATTGAAGCAGAGATAGAGATATGTATTACAGAGAGCACTGGAATTCGCAGGTTCGCATTGAAGCAGAGCTAGAACTATGTATTGCAGTGTACTCTAGAATTCAGTGTTTCCCATTGAAGCAGAGCTAGAGATATGCCTTGCATAGTGCTCTAGAAGTCAGTGTTTCCTCTTGAAGCAGAGCTAGAGATATGTATTGCAGTGTGCACTGGAATTCGATGTTTCCTATTGAAGCAGAGCTAGAGATATGTATTGCAGTGTGCTCTAGAATTCAGTGTTTCCCATTGAAGCAGAACTAGAGATATGTATTGCAGTGTGCTCTAGAATTCAGTGTTCTCACTTGAAGCAGAGCTACAGATATGTATTGCAGTGTGCCCTAGATTTCATTATTTCCTATTGAAGCAGAGCTAGAGATATGTATTGCAGTGTGCTCTAGAATTCAGTGTTCTCCCTTGAAGCAGAGCTACAGATATGTATTGCAGTGTGCTCTAGATTTCAGTGTTTCCTATTGAAACAGCGCAAGAGATATGTATTGCAGTGTGCTCTAGAATTCAGTGTTTCCTATTGAAGCAGAGCCAGAGATATGTATTGCAGAGAGCACTGGAATTCAGAGTTTGCCATTGAAGCAGAACTAGAGATATGTATTGCAGAGAGCTCTGGAATTCAGTGTTTTCCATTGAAGCAGAGCTAGAGATATGTATTGCAGAGAACTCTGGAATTCAGTGTTTCCCATAGAAGCAGAGCTAGAGATATGTATTGCAGTGTGCTCTAGAATTCAGTGTTTCCTATTGAAGCAGAGCTAGAGATATGTATTGCAGAGAGCACTGGAATTCAGAGTTTGTCATTGAAGCAGAGCTAGAGATATGTATTGCAGAGAACTCTGGAATTCAGTGTTTCCTATTGAAACAGCGCTAGAGATATGTATTGCAGTGTGCTCTGGAATTCAGTGTTTCCCATTGTAGCAGAGCTAGAGATATGTATTGCAGTGTGCTCTAGAATTCAATGTTTCCTATTGAAGCAGAGCCAGAGATATGTATTGCAGAGAGCACTGGAATTCAGAGTTTGCCATTGAAGCAGAACTAGAGATATGTATTGCAGAGAGCTCTGGAATTCAGTGTTTCCCATAGAAGCAGAGCTAGAGATATGTATTGCAGTGTGCTCTAGAATTCAGTGTTTCATATTGAAGCAGAGATATAGATATGTATTGCAGAGAGCACTGGAATTCAGTGTTTCCCATTGAAGCAGCGCTAGAGATATGTATTGCAGTGTGCTCTAGAATTCAGTGTTTCCTATTGAAGCAGAGCTACAGATATGTATTGCAGAGAGCACTGGAATTCAGTGTTTCCCATGGAAGCAGAGCTAGAGATATGTATTGCAGTATGCTTTAGAGCTCAGTGTTTCCCATTGAAATCCAGCTAGAGATATTTTTTGCAGTGTGCTCTAGAATTCAGTGTTTCCTATTGAAGCAGAGCTAGAGATATGTATTGCAGAGAGCACTGGAATTCAGTGTTTCCCATGGAAGCAGAGCTAGAGATATGTATTGCAGTGTGCTCTAGAATTCAGTGTTTCCTATTGAAGCAGAACTAGAGACATGTATTGCAGTGTGCTCTAGAATTCAGTGTTTTCTATTGATGCAGAGCTAGAGATATGTATTGCAGAGAGCTCTGGAATTCAGTGTTTCCCATTGAAGCAGCGCTAGAGATATGTATTGCAGTGTGCTCTAGAATTCAGTGTTTCCTATTGAAGCAGAGCTAGAGATATGTATTGCAGAGAGCTCTGGAATTCAGTGTTTCCCATTGAAACAGAGCTAGAGATATGTATTGCAGAGAGCACTAGAATTCAGTGTTTCCCATTGAAGCAGCACTAGAGATATGTATTGCAGAGAGCCCTGGAATTTAGTGTTTCCCATTGAAGCAGAGCTAGAGATATGTATTGCAAAGAGCACTGGAATTCAGTGTTTCCCATAGAAGCAGAGCTAAAAATATATATTGCAGAGAGCACTGGAATTCACTGTTTCCCATTGAAGCAGAGCTAGAGATATGTATTGCAGAGAGCTCTGGAATTCAGTGTTTCCCATTGAAGTAGCGCTAGAGATATGTATTGCAGAGAGCACTGGAATTCAGAGTTTCACAGGGAAGCAGAGCTAGAGATATCTATGGCAGAGAGCACTTGAATTCAGTGTTTCCCATTGAAGCAGATCTAGAAATATGTGTTGCAGAGAGCACTGCAATTCAGTGTTTCCTGTTCAAGTAGCACTAGAGATATGTGTTGCAGTGTGCTCTAGAATTCAGCGTGTTCCCTTGGAGTAACGCTAGAGATATGTTTTGCAGAGTGAACTGGAATTCGGTGTTTCCCGATGAGGCAGAGCTGGAGATATGTATTGCAGAGAGCTCTGGAATTCAGTATTTCCCATTGAAGCAGAGCTAGAGATATGTATTGCAGTGTGCTCTAGAATTCAATGTTTCCTATTGAAGCAGAGCTAGAGATATGTATTGCAGTGTGCTCTGGAAATCAATGTTTCCCATTGAAGCAGAGCTGTAAATATGTATTGAAGAGAGCTCTGGAAATTGGTGTTTCCCATTAAAGCAGCGTTAGAGATAGTATTGCAATGTGCTCTAGAATTCAGTATTTCCCATTGAAGCAGAGCTAGAGATATGTATTGCAGTGTGCTCTAGAATTCAGTGTTTCATATTGAAGCAGAGCTAGAGATATGTATTGCAGAGAGCACTGGAATTCAGAGTTTCCCATTGAAGCAGAACTAGAGATATGTATTGCAGAGACCTCTGGAATTCAGTGTTTTCGATTGAAGCAGAGCTAGAGATATGTATTGCAGTGTGCTCTGGAATTCAGTGTTTCCAATTGAAGCAGAGCTAGAGATATGTATTGCAGTGTGCTCTAGAAATCAGTGCTTCCCATTGAAGCAGAGCTAGAGATATTCCTTGCAGTGTCCTCTAGAATTCAGTGTTTCCTATTGAAGCAGCTCTAGAGATATGTACTGCAGTGTGCTCTAGAATTCAGTGTTTCCTATTGATGCAGACCTAGAGATATGTATTGCAGACAGCACTAGAATTCAGTGTTTCCTATTGAAGCAGAGCTGGAGATAGGTATTGCAGAGAGCAGTGGAATTCAGTGTTTCCCATTGAAGCAGATCTAGAGATATGTATTACGGTGTGCTCTAGAATTCAGTGTTCTCCCTTGAAGCAGAGCAAGAGATATGTATTGCAGTGTGCTCTGGAATTCAGTGTTTCCCATTGAATCAGAGCTAGAGATATATATTGCAGAGAGCCCTGGAATTCAGTGTTTCCCATCGAAGCAGAGCTAGAGATATGTATTGCAGAGAGCACTGGAATTCAGTGTTTTCCATGGAAGCAGAGCTAGAGATATGTATTGCAGTGTGCTTTAGAATTCAGTGTTTCGCATTGAAGCAGAGCTACAGATATGTATTGTAGTGTGCTCTAGAATTCAGTGTTCTCCCTTGAAGCAGAGCTACAGATATGTATTGCAGCGTGCTCTAGATTTCAGTGTTTCCTATTGAAGCAGATCTGAGATATGTATTGCAGAGATAACTGGAATTCAGAGTTTCCCATGGCAGCAGAGCTAGAGATATGTATTGCAGTGTGCTCTAGAATTCACTGTTTCCTATTGAAGCAGAGCTAAAGATTTGTATTGCAGAGAGCATTGGAATTCAGTGTTTCTCATTGAAGCAGCGCTGGAGATATGTATTGCAGTGTGCTCTAGAATTCAGTGTTTCCCATGGAAGAAGAGCTAGAGATATGTATTGCAGGGTGCTATAGAATTCAGGTTTTCCTATTGAAGCAGAGCTGGAGATATGTATTGCCGAGAGCACTGGAATTCAGTGTTTCCAGTTGAAGCAGAGCTAGAGATATGTATTGCAGAGAGCACTGGAATTCAGATTTTCCCATTGAAGCAGAACTAGAGATATGTATTGCAGAGAGCTCTGGAATTCAGTGTTTCCCATTGAAGCAGAGCTAGACATATGTATTGCAGAGAGCACTGGAATTCAGTGTTTTCCATTGAAGCAGAGCTAGAGAGATGTATTGCAGAGAGCCCTGGAATTCAGTGTTTTTTCCATTGAAGCAGCGCTAGAGATATGTATTGCATAGAGCTCTGGAATTCAGTTTTTCCTATTGAAGCAGAGCTAAAGATATGTATTGCAGAGAGCTCTGAAATTCAGTATTTCCAATTGAAGCAGAGCTAGAGATATGTATTGCGGAGAGCTCTGGAATTCAGTGTTTACCATTGAAGCAGAGCTAGAGATAAGTATTGCAGTGTGCTCTAGAATTCAGTGTTTCCTATTGAAGCAGAGCTAGAGATATGTTTTGCAGAGAGCTCTGGAATTCAGTGTTTCCCATTGAAGCAGAGCTAGAACTATGTATTGCAGTGTGCTCTAGAATTCAGTGTTTCCTGTGCACTAGAGATATGTCTTGCAGTGTGCTCTAGAATTCAGCGTGTTCCCTTGGAGCAACGCTAGAGATATGTATTGCAGAGAGCACTGGAATTCAGTGTTTCCCGTTAAAGCAGAGCTAGAGATATGTATTGCAGTGTGCTCTAGAATTCAGTGTTCTCCCTTGAAGCAGAGCTACAGATATGTATTGCAGTGTGCTCCAGAATTCAGTGTTTTCCATGGAAGCAGAGCTAGAGATATGTATTGCAGTGTGCTCTAGAATTCAGTGTTTCCCATTGAAGCAGAGCTACAGATATATATTGCAGTGTGCTCTAGAATTCAGTGTTTCTCATTGCAGCAGAGCTAGAGATATGTATTGCAGAGTGCTCTAGAATTGAGTGTTTCCTACTGAAGCAGCGCTAGAGATATGCATTGCAGAGAGCTCTGGGATTCAGTGTTTCTCATTGAAGAACCACTACAGTCCACTGTTCTCCATTGCAGGGTCCCTACAATCCTGTGATGTCCATGGAAGTGTGCTCCCACCCAAGGTGCCGTACATTCCAAACATACCCCTCCAAGTGCATGTAATGGCCTTACGTTACCCACTGAAGAGCTGTCTCAATCTAGAGCATTCATTTGGTGAACACATACAACCGAGACCTGCCCATAATAATGTTTACTATAATCTACAGGTACCTATAGCTCAGACTCAGAGACAGGCACGGAAGTGCGCACTACAATCCAGTTATCCATTGAAGAACGTTTATAGTTCACTGACACCTATAGAAGAGCTTGCCTCAATTCAGGGACATCCAGTGTAGGGTGTGCCAAAATCCAGCGTTACCCATTGAAGAGCCCTTCCAACCCGACATTGTAAGAGCTCTTCAGTGGCTTGTCACAGAACTTCTACAGTCCAATATGTATGTCGAAGGATGTGCCACAATTCAGAGTTACCCATCAAAGAAAGTGCTCTAATCCAGAGTTATCTATTGAAAAGCTTTTACAAGTCAGAGTTATTCATCAAAAAGACCCTGTAATCTGGAAACACTCATAGAAGGATATGCTAAAACCCAAAGTTATTCACTGAAGGGCCCTACAATCAATATCCATCCAATAGCTCCGAGCATCCAGAAACCCATTGGAATACAGAGGTGCCCATTCACAATCCTCTAAAATCTTCACACTCCCATCAAAGTGCTTGCTATAATTCAGAAACACTGAAGGACACCCATAATCCACTGAACCCATAGAAGAGAGTTCTGCAATTAATCTCCTAATGGAGGACCAGGGATCTGAAATGCATTGAGGATTTTTATGTTCGACACAATTTACAATTGAATAGTTCCTGGGATGGAACTACAACAATTTAGCAACGTTCTAGAGCAATGAAAGAAAGGCAATAAAGCTTCAACGAACAGCTATATGTTTTGTGAATTTTGATTTTTATGAATTTTTTTAAATCAACAAATAAATTGATGAAAAATCGTTAATTGAGAGAGGAACCCATATTTAGACCACAAGGAATGTGAGGGGAGACAGCACACCAGAACTGGGATACTGCATTCAGGAAATTTGAAAGCACACCCTGATCAATGGGTGATATCCCATCAGCACCTGAACTGTTTATTTGTTAATTTACTCGGATCAACAAGGGAGTGCACAGATAAGTTTACATTGTTCTACAATTAATTTAGGCCTGCAAAAGTCATCCTACAATCCAGGCATGTCCATGAAAGTGCATGTTGTTTGACAGAGCTGCCTATCATAGTGCCTCTTTAATCCAGAGTTATCCTTCCATTAGCTCCTCCATACTCTGATTTGCAGGGACGGGCTTGCCATAGTCCAGAGATACCCATTGAATTGTACACTATAATCCATCAGTGTCAATCTTGGAGACCTTACAATCAAGACATACCTATTGACAAACGTGCTGTGATTCAGATAATATCCATCAAGGATACCTACAATTTTGAAAACACATCAAAGCATAGAGATACCCATTGAAGGTTATCTGTAATCCAGACATGCAATTTGAAGAGCGTGGTAAGATTCAGAGATGCAATAATGAGAATTCTCATCCATCGCTGGAGTACTGAGAATATTCATCCAACACTGGGGAAATGAGAATACGCATCCAACACTGGAGTACTGAGAATAAGCAACCAACACTGTAGTACTGAGCATACTCACCACAGTGCCCATTATTGCACATATACCAATGAAAGAAGTCCCTACAGTTCAGAAATGTCCATAAAAGAGATCTGATAAAAACAATGACTCATTAGAGACCCTAACTAATGAAAATATCAATCAAAGAACTCCCCTGAATCTAGAGCTATCCAGCAAAGAGCAAGATACAATCTTGATACACTAACTTATTATCTGCTAAAGTACAGAGGTACCCACTGATAAGCCATTAAAAGGCTGATGTATATATTGAAAAAATCATACAATTCAGAGACGTACATTGATGGCGTTCTAGAATCCACAGACACCCATCAGAGAACTTCTACATTCCAGGCATACAAATGGAAGTGCACGCTACAATCCAGAGACACCAACTTAAGAGGATACTGTAAATGAAACATACCCATCAAAGAGCTCTTGCAAAGAGGTCCTACACGCAGATATATCCACTGGGATTCCCCTATGCTCCAGACATACCCACAGACTGGCCCTTAGAATTTAAAGATATACCATGAAGAGCCCCCACATTTCAGAGATATACAACAAACCGCCTCCTGAATCACGAGATGTCTACAAAACAGTCTCAATCATCCGACACTATACACTCATTACCTTGGTACAATCCAAGAATCTTTATCAGCAACCAAACTACAATAAGGAATTCTATGAGTCCCTAGAATACGGAGATACACACTGAAGAGCCTTTACATCCTGGCGCTAGCAGTAGAAGAATGTCAGGGTTTAGCCTAATTCCCAAGGCATCCCTACGTACGCTCCCTACTAGCTTGGAGACTGTGGACCCGATTCACAGAACTAACTTAAGACAAAATCCTAAACTTACTACCATTTTCGTATTCACAGAAGGCACTTACTCATTTTGGTATTCACAGAAGACACTTACTCACTTCGGTATTCACAGAAGTTAGGAGTCCTAACTTTAGGACTCCTAAATGCCTTCTGTGAATACCAAAAGTCTTAAAATTAGGATTTTTCTCAGTTTAGGAGTCCTAAAGTTAGGACTCCTAACTTCTGTGAATACCGAAATGAGTAAGTGCCTTCTGTGAATACCAAAATGAGTAAGTGCCTTCTGTGAATACCAAAGTGGTAGTAAGTTTAGGATTTTGTCTTAAGTTAGTTCTGTGAATCTGGCCCGTAGTACTCTACTCACCCCTAACAGCTTGTCGTGAAATCAAAGCCAACCAATTAATAATCAATCCAAGACACCCAGTAAAAGCAACAAATGTTGGACAGCCAGACTCCAGATACGGGTGGTTGAGGTAAACTTGGTACCTACACTCTCCATACTCTTCCCTCACCTCGCTAATAGTAGTACCTATGTCAAACTGTTGGCTGTGCATTGGATGAGCAGACCAGTGGCCTTAACTATTCTACCCTGACATTAACATGGAAACACAAAAATATAGTCATCACCCTCTCTTCACTGTACATAGGCAAAACATCCGTAGCCTGAAGAAGAAATGCAGGCACTATAGGAAATCTAAAAATAAAATGTTTAGAAAATTGATCAAATAAGGCCTACCTTCTACAAAATGTGATTTGAGTTTTGGTTTCTGATACACTAAAACACAGTTATTACCAAAACAAAAGTGAGATTTATATTACTGTAATACACAAATTGTAATTTCTGGAAATTAAGCATTCAGAAGAAAACAAGTGTTCAATTGCAATAACTCCAAAACAGATTTCTAACAAAGGCAGAGATTACCAGTGAGAGTAAAAAGGTAACAATGTTATAAAATGCAGCAACATTACTCTATGAGGTAGTGTCAGTGAATGGTAGTGCAGCACTGGTGAGAGTTACATCTCACTACTTTCCTATGGATACCTGATTGAAAATTGTTGTAGGGTGATTTGAAGGGACAGCTCGAATGCCTTTAAAACAGGCCAATTTCAGGAAGACCACTTTCAATTCATTGTGTTCATCAACTGCATACCAACTATCCAGCAATGGCAAATGCAACCAAGTTAGCAATAGTTTTTCTCCTTCGAAGAAGTCCTCATCAGTTCACTCAAAAAACTACAACTCACTCTCTCCACTACATTCAACCCGCAACCAAAGTAAGCATATTTGTGAACTTTTTCAAGAACACTATAAAAGCCAACAACAAATCCATGCTTCATTGAAGACACTAATCCTTGAGAAAACCCTATCTCTAAGTAATACCCAGAGTCTCTTAGCAAGAAATGCTCCAGACACAAACAAGAGAGAAAATGACTCACAATACAAACCCAAACTGACCCTATTGAATTGAAAGGCATTAGGTTAGAGCAGTGCTTCCCAAACACTTTAGAACCATGACCCAAATGTTAGAACAACAGACATTTGCAATCCACCTAACTTTAAGAGATATTAGGCTCGCACTTTTTTATTGTAACTATAGCATGGTGTGGTAGCACACTGTCATTTACAGACAGCTATTTTCTATTGAAATAGCCACTACATTTGCAACGACACACAGTTTTACTTATAAATATATATTGCACACAAATATATTGCACACAAATGGTAACGTGTGGAAATCGGGTTTTATTTGTGCATCTCCAAGTAAAGTGTCTTGATTTGTTTTGATCCTATTAAAACCTTTGTTTCCATCACACTTCAGAATTACAAAAACGTACTTAATTTTAAATTTCCTAACTGTCGGATATTACAGTTAATTTTCAAGCATTTACATGTTGTTGTGTGTTTCCAAAAAATTACAATGGACAGACTTTCCTTCCACTCTCCCTGTAACCCAGCAACATTGGCACATAATTCACTTTACTTTTCTTTCTTCGACTGAAAAGTGAGAGAACTTTGTAAACACCAATCCCCATGTTAATAAAATAAGTAGCAATTTGTCAGAAGCATTAGCCTGACATTTGACGTCGAACTTTGAAGTGCAAGAAATATAACACGATAAATACAGAATTTAAAGGCGGCTTGGTTTATTGCTTGAAATTTTGCGACTCACCAAAAATCTGCTTGCAACCCCCCAGTGGGTTAGGACCTGTGGTTTGGGAAACAATGGCGCGGAGCATTTAAATTTTGTCTCAACAACCAGTACTTTACTAGCATAGAAAAAATCCATTGAGGGAAACTCATCTTTAAACTAAGAGTGGGCGGAACTCGCAGAGTTTTACTCTGCGGAATTCCTCTGAGTTACCTAAAAACTCTGTGAGATTCCACGGAGTACTGCGAGCAGCGGAATTCCGGTCCATCACGATTCTAGTGCTGATTTTTAGTACCTGGAGCTTGCCCGGAACTGCAAAAACAGCGCAAACGGCACCATGCGGCATGCCAGATGGCACTGCTGCTTTCTGCCACATAAGTAGAGTTTTTACTCGAGCCGCAGCTTTTGCAAAACGAGCTGCAACTTTCTCAATACAAGCGACTGCGACCTGCCGCGACCACCTGTGTTGAGAAAACTTGCCTGGAGCAGATCTAACTCTCATTTAATTCTCACTTACGCTCACCAAATTTCCGTTGGCTAGCCGCATGCGAGAAAAACTCCGCCACGCATTGGTTGGCAGAGTTTTTGCCAAACTCTGAGCTCCAAGTGCAGAGTTTACCGCCCACCCCTACTTTAAACCTGTATCAAATGGGTTCTGTTGGACCTACGTCCTAGGGGTAGCTTGGCTCAGGTACAAAAGGCTCACCACTCCGTTTGGCTTTTCAGGCCTGCATCCTACTCAGCTCGCAATCTTGCGCAACACCACTCAAAAAGAACAATACACCGATTTTGTGTAAGGTTTACTGTAAGCTTTATATCATTTCTTTCTTATTAAAATCCGGCTTTCAGTTTGACATTACAATCTGAACCATTTCATTTCATTTGCATTTGAACCTCTCTCTTTATTCTAAGGCTAAACCTGGACTTTACTGTACTAGATAAACTTTTCTTTAACTTTCAAAATAAACATTGACAGTACGCTTCAAGATAAACCCTTTGCACATATGTCAGGGTAAACATTTCATTATAATTCACGGTAACAGTCCCCTCGAGGTAACTCCATTACAACAGATCTGTAGCCCCTCTAGGTGGCCCCACCCGGCACCTTGGCTCTGAAGGAATTGTTAACCTCCTCACAGACGGCGCTCTGATGAGCACTCTCCCATTACACAATTCAGGTTATCCCCTGATCTAAACGGGTCTCTCCTGACAGCGAGGCTCATTAACTGCTGGCAACCAGTTCGTTTCCTTCAGGTAATCTGCTTGTAGGTTACTTTAACGTTGTGCTATTCCCTCCCTAGTTGGCAGTACCTCTAGGCTCTTTCTGGCACAAGATCTCGTCCTGTTATCCAATCACCTCAGTCGCACCCTCGGTTGGGCTGAGGTGCCGGTAATTACAGCCGGCCCTCGGCTTCCCCACGGAACAACACTCGGTTCAACTGGGTCCCCCTTTAGCCTTCAAACATACTCCCCAGTCCCAAGTCTTCTCCCCATTCCCTTGGGTTATGGGCCCAGCTTACTGTATACACTTGTAGTCCTCCTTGTGGATGATGCACCGCTGCCAGTACGTACGATCCCTCCTTTCGGGGAACGGAGCTTGCTGCCTGATCAGGACGCAGGAATCCTTCCTACAGGGGGGGGGGTCAGCGCACACCCTCCGGACACCTCCCACCAGGGATTGCTATAGTGCACTCTCCCCTCGCGGATGGCGAGCCCCTCTCCGTCGCTGCTGCTGGAAGGCCCGTCCACCAGTCCCAGGTTCAGTGCGACTCGCAGGGTGTGGCCTCCGATCACGTCCGGCAACAGTGGGGCGGCGCTAGGCCCTTCGCACGTGATGAGGACGGCAGCCTCCCCGCCTCACTTCCCGCACTTCCGGAGAGTTGATCTCCTCACGGGGAACGACGCGTCGCTCCCTCGCCTGACACACCTCTGGGGCCAATCCCTCCCTCAGGCTCCACAGCGACAGCGGCTCCTGCCGTAGGGCACTAGGTAAACTTCACAACCTCGGGGGGGGGGGAAAGGTGGCGGCCAGGGTTTCAAGACGGGTCCTGTAAAAGGGGGGGGGGGTTAACGGGTGCCGGATCCCACACTGGAACAGTGACAGAGGCCAGATAGACTCTTGGGGCTTGGGCACGATCACCTCTTCTATCTGTCAAAGGGGGGTGGCAACACCCAGCCAGTCCTGCAATCCCAGGTAACAATGGATTAGGGGAGTAGGCGGCCCCAGGCATTGACTCACTCCCAGGCCCAGTGAATCAGGGGTTCAAACTACCTTGAGACCTTCTCTGGTACGGGGATCTCCAAAGTCACGGCTGCGTTCAGGGACCGGTCAGGTGGTTGAGGGTGGTGTCACTGACGAAGATACCCTGGCAAATCCTGAGATCTGTCCACTCCTTGTCCAGCGCAGCCACCTCCCCACTCACGTGCCTTACTCCTGACTAGCCTGCAGCCTCCTCTCACCTAAAATGGCCGCCCCCCTGTCACCTCTATTTATCACCTTGGACCTGACTTGCCAGAGAGATCCAGAAGGTTCTGGAACCTCCCATAGCAGTCATGGTCCAGGTGCTGAGGTGACAGTTGGAGCCACCATTTTGTGAATCTCACCTCCCCCATCTACCTTCCTCAGTGGAACACCTTGCGCCTCTCCCTCAGGTGGTGAGGATGAGGCGCCCAGAACCTCTACACCAGCACCCAAAAAGTTTGGTAGACAGAAAAAAATTGAGAAGGGGGAAAGGAACAAAAATAATAAAATGAGGAGGGAACTGCCAAAGGGCTGACAGGTCTAACAGGTTCCATCCATTTAATGCCTCTGGATTCTTTGGTTTTGACTATCCAGTTTTGGGCTTTTACTGTGAGTGATTCTCAATAACGGAGTCTTTGTATTGATTTAAGGACTCCAGCAACCTGTGCTTTTGTACATAGGCTCTGGATTCCTGGGATCCTGTTGGTTGTTTCTAAAATGCCAGTGACACTATATTAAAGGTGGCATAAGATTTCACAATGTTTTATTGACAATGATAATATTAACAATGGAGGGTTAGTGGTTAAATGAAGGTTAGCAGAAGATGGTGCCATCCAGAGTGATTTCCAAGGTGGCGTAGTAATTTTGCATGATCTATTTCTTCTTTTTATTGAGGTGGTGACACCCTGACAAAGCCAGTTGGCCTACCTTTTTGATCATAACACCACCCCATATTGTGTTTAGTATAGTTGAGGGTATTGTGGTCTTCGGGTTCTTGGCTCACTGGGTGTGAGACCTATTCTGAGGGTGTTTCAATAGATATCTCCTCGACAGGACAGGAGCAAGGAATGTTCATCACTGAAATGGACAATATGCTCTTTAAAGAGTCAAGCCTTGAGCTCTTTTCTGAATAACATGAGTACGTGAGGAACCAGAGTGCTTGAGAATACATGCCTCGGGTTTTTTTTTTTTTTTAGCTTCCAGGTTATTTTATTCTACAACATACTTTACATAAAACGCCCCTTAAGTGATTTATATTTACCAGCCTAGATACTGAAACATAATCAACCAATAACAAATCAGAGACTACCTCATAATACATTTTGCATCAAGTTTTAAGACTTTTTCTGTGCTTTCTTTGGGTTGCATTCCTTCACTCCTGACCACCAATCCAGTGATTTCCTGGCTCCTTAAGTTGGATTGTCTTCCAAGATAGGCCTAATTCACAAACATTTTGCTATGAGCAGGTTGGACTAAGGCTTGCAGTACTCCTGGTTTACACCTAAAGGATAACAGGATACTCTACAAGATAACATAACATGTCACAGCAAAATGTTTGTGAATGGGGCTTAGTAGTTGTGGTAGTTGGAAGAATGCACAATTAGTCACTGGTCTGTATGTGGTGCAACAAGTCTTAGAGCAGCAGTAATTATAAACCTCCTGGCGTGGGAAAGAAATCGTAAAGTTATGTGTGTGGATTCAGTGCTCAGTGC
This sequence comes from Triturus cristatus, assembly GCF_964204655.1. NCBI lineage: Eukaryota > Metazoa > Chordata > Amphibia > Caudata > Salamandridae > Triturus > Triturus cristatus. The sequence continues at coordinate 146,425,234 of NC_140579.1, read as the reverse complement.
GGAGATTTCACCATGAGTGTGGAGAATCCACACTTGTAACTTTATGAGTTGGAAGTCCCTTTGTAAATCTGGCCCCTTGTGATTAAGACTAAAGTAGTGTTGAGTATGGTCTTCACCATCCAGGTGCAAGAGCACTAAGGTTTAAATAATTGTTGTGAACTCTTTTTTATGGTGGGGTGGAGGGGTGGATGTAGTTTGCCTTTTAGTAGCAGTAACAATTGATACTACTGTGTAACTTTTGATGACATGGGTTTTGGAGTGGATGCTGAAGGTGATTGTAAAGCTGGGTGATTTTGTATCTGACGAGAGATGCGGTGTGAATCCATTGTGTTACAAGTTGGACTCCCAATCTAGATTTTGGACTTTTTGTTTGATTAGCAGGGAGGATGAATTTGGCATTGGTTGAGCTCAATCTTGAAGAGGCTCCTTACCGCCATGCCTGACAGATGCAGATACAGTATTTGAGATGACTGATGTCTACTCTTTAGCTTCTGAGACTTTCAGGTACACTTGTGTGTCATCTTCCTATTTGTGAATCGTGATTCATTGGTTGGTGATGAGAGTTTCTGATTGGTTCTATTTCGAGGTTGAAAATGATGAGAGACTGGATCCTTCCAGGGCTCTGTGGGTCGCTGGTATCTGTTGAGATCCAGAGGAAATCGTCTGGTTGAGTTGGGATCCACCAAAGAAATAGAACGAGAATCAATCAGCTGTGGTGCTGGTGATTCACATATGCTTTCTGAGGCTGGTGATGAAGGCTTGGTGGACAAAATTTCAGGAGCAGCTCAGAGTTTCACTAAAATGAGGAGGCATGTGATACCGTTGTCTATGATATGGAGTTTATACTTTGTGGCCTGGGTGGGGCTTGGTGCTGCAGTGAAAAACACATTGATAGCTATACAGAATACAATATTCAGTCTACTCTTAAGGCGGATCTAAATAGCTTTTGTCTATGATTTTTTTTAATGAGTGGGAAACCCTTGATGGGTCTGTAATAGGCTACTTCATCAGTGTCTATTTTGGATTTCATGATGGGTAAAAAGATTTGCCCTATTTCAGGGTATTTGAGATGATGCCTTGCACGAGTGAAGTGTTTAATCCGTGCCACGAGTATCATAGCAGAGAGAGGATATCACGATGGTTGAGGGAAGAATATGATCTTTAAGATTTTTCTCTAGGAAGAGGAAAGGATGTCTCTGAGGTCATTGATTTTGAGTGTCTTAAGGAGAATTATTGTGTAATGCCCGACTAGGGACTGGGTGGCATGACAGTGGTGTGTTTGGTCCTAGTGACATGTTGTCTGAGTTTGTTAGTCATTTCTTTAAAGGGCTTGTTAATTGAATTAGGTGTTACGGTGGTGGGCCTGGCAGCTATTTGATGTGGGCTTTACAAGAAAGTGGGTTATTAGTTGGGAAGGATATGAGTCCTTCACAAGTAGTAAGTCCACAACCTTCCCTTTACTGAGAACCAAGTCCCCCATTGTAGCAGTTGACTCTCACGGGGTACTGAAGCAGGGCAGTCCAATGCCTACTCAGGGTAGGTAGTGTTGGCTAGCACCCCAGCTCACTGGTACTCAACAAATGAACCTCAATAAATCATTGTCCCGGGGAGGTAGTGTTGGCTAGCACCCCAGCTCACTGGTACTCAACAAATGAACCTCAATAAATCATTTTCCCGGCAGTGCTTTTTCTTATAAAAAGGAAAAAGGAAAAGAACTTTATTACACACAACATACTGAATATTTGTTGTACCTGGCCCTATTGGCAAGGTCACCCCTATCTTTTTGCTTTCTGTTGCTGGCCCCGTTTTTGTTGGCACTATTACTATTGCACTTTTACCCTGCTAAGCAGTGGTAAAGTGCTTGTGTTCCTCTCTAACACATATAAAATTTGGCACACATAAAATTGGTACATTTTACTTATAAACCCCTAGTATATGGTACTACCTGTACCCAGGGCCTGTAAATTAAATGCTAATAGTGGGCTGCAGCACTGATTATGCCCCCACCAAAGTAGCATTTTAAAACATATCAGGCCTGCCATTGCATTTAAACTGCCATTTCAGCCTAGCTAAAATAAATAATTTCCAAGACCCAAGCCTTCCTTTTTAATACTTATAAGTATCCCTTAAGGTAGGCCCTAAAGTTTCATAGGGCGGGGTGCATTGTATTAAAATTGAAGATATGTGTGTTCAAGTTTTACATTTCCTTGAAGTGAAAATGTCATAAAGTCATTTTTGCAAGGCTATCTCTCACATAGACTAACACTGGGTTACCTTATTACACTTAATAAGTGCTAACTTCAGTTTGGGATCAGCTAGAAAATGCTGTTTCTATTCGAATTAATTGTAATTTTAAATCCTCTTTAAAAGTAAAGCCTGAGTCACATTACTGTGGATGGCTCTCCTGTAGTATTTTGTGTATTACTTCAGATCTAGAAAGAAAAGAGGCCTAGGTGTGGAAAAGGGGAGTATTCCTGACAGAATGGCTGGGAAGAGCTGTGCCCTACCCTGATTGCACTTCAAAGGAAACTGCCAGCAAGCAACACACACAAAGGAACCTGACACCAGGCCTCCCCTTGCCTTTGTCACACTGGAGAGTTTGAAGCCAAACCCAGGGGAAGGGGAAGAACTGATCCGAACCAGTTTGGGGAGTAGGTCAGGGAATTCCCCCACTCAAAGGCTGACACCATGTATAAAAGTAGCACTTGCAGAACCTCTCATCAGAACACTCCTAGACCCGTGAAAGATTCATAAGGACTGCACTGCTGCATGAAGATGGAAGATTGGACCTGCTACCTTGAACCCAGGCTCCCCAAAGTGACTCCAAGTGTCAGTTGGCTGATCTCCTGTTTAAGCTACAGGGACACAAGCTTCCACAGGCCTCCCTGCAACTGTCCAGCTGACCAGCACCAACAGGATCTTTCTGGCCCTGTGACTGGTCTCTGAATTAGTGAGTCCTGATCCCCAAGTGGTGCCTCCCAGGTCTTGGACCCTTGGCTGGCACCAGAGAGTACTACTCTGTGGTTTATTGAGTGATGTTTATGGTTCATCCTGGCAAGGATTGTGCTTATTATTTAAGTGGGGCTTCCACCCCTCTCAAATAATAACCCAATTCATTTCAATACTACACATTAATTTACATATATCTAGAAGCAGAGTACCAAGGCTGGGTATTTTGATATTCGCTTCCATTGGCAAGTGATTTCAATAGCTCATATGTCTGGCCACTATACACTTGAGGAACCCCAGCAGAAAGTGTTGTCTGACCATAATGAAATGGACCCTCCTAAGTATGAAAGATACTTATTCAAAAATGTAGGGTCATGGGCTGATTTGCAGAGAAATAAGGGGCCATGATTATTCCCAGACATAAGAGTTTTCAGAAAAGTCTGTTTTCCTGTGGTCAGGATGATGCAGAGGAGGGTATCAGAACCTCCTGAGAAGCTGTAGTATATTTACCCAATGACCTCTAGAAGAGCATGCAACAACTCAGAATAAGGAATTGTAGTAGGTGCTGCACTCTTTTAAGGACCCCTTCTTTTGACATGAGCACTGATGATGCAGTACTAATGTACCCCCTTTCTCCGGGGTCATAGCTACAGCCAAGGAGGGTGTGGCAGTAGAGATGGAGGAAATGTCTATACTGAAGATCATCAACAAGTCCAGCAGTGGACTGACTGTAGGTGATCCACAAGCACAATATTCCTGATCTGCAGAGAGCCCAAGCACTATATTGCAGATCTGCAGGGACTACGAGCAGGAGAGAGAATTCTGTGAGTGAGCTGTAATCCCAAAATATCCCTGATAAAGCCTTATATTCTATAGCAACCCACTGAAATGCAATAGTCTTGTATTATGTTTAAGAAGCCACAGAAATCAGATATAACCCTGGAAGCAATCGCTAGGATTCAGAAATATTAAATGAAGAACTCCCACAGTCGAAAGGTACTCTTAAAGACCCCCCCATACTATCCAGGAATACATATTCACCACATCTTACACACTAGAGATCGCATCAAAGACCCCATACTGTCCAGAGATACCTATTCACCAGATCTTACAGTCTAATGATCGTATCAAAGACCCACATACTATCCAGGGATGCCTATTCACCAGATCTTACAGTCTAGAGACAGCATCAAAGAACTATATACTGTCCAGGGATACCTATTCATCAGATCTTACAGTTTAGAGACAGCATCAAAGAGTTCCATACTGTCTAGACATACCTATTCACCAGATTGTACAGTCTAGAGATAGCATCAAAGAGCTCCATACTGTCCAGGGATACCTATTCACCAGATCTTACAGTTTAGAGATAGCATCAAATTGTTCCATACTGTCCAGACATACCTATTCACCAGGTTTTACAGTCTAGAGATAGCCTCAATGAGCTTCATACTGTCCAGGTATACCTATTCATCAGATCTTACAGTCTAGAGACAGCTTCAAAGAGTTCCATACTGTCCAGACATACCTATTCACCAGATGTTACAGTCTAGAGATAGCATCAAAGAGCTCAATACTGTCCAGGTACAACAATTAATCAGATCTTATAGTCTAGAGACTGCGTCAAATACCCCCATACTGTCCAGGTATACCTATTCATCAGATTTTACAGTCTAGAGACAGTATCAAAGAGCTACATACTGTCCAGGGATAGCTATTCATCATATATGACAGTCTAGAGACAGAATCAAAGTCCCCTTTACTGTCTAGAGATACCTATTCGCCAGATCTTACAGTCTAGAGATAGCATCAAAGAGCACCATATTGTCCAATGATGCCTATTCACCAGATCTTATAGTCTACAGACAGCATCAAAGAGCTCCATACTGTCCAGAGATACCGATTCACCAGATCTTACTGTCTAGAGACGGCATCAAAGACCACCAAACTATCCAGGAAAACCTAGTCACCAGATCTTACGGTCTAGAGACAGCATCAAAGACCCCTATACTGTCCAGGGATAACTATTCATCAGATGTTACAGTCTAGAGATAGGATCTAAGACCCACATACTATCCAAGGATACCTATTCACCAGATCTTACAGTCTAGAAGCTGCGTCAAATACCCCCATACTGTCCAGGTATACATATTCACCAGATCTTACAGTCTAGAGATAGCATCAAAGAGCTCATGCTATCCAGGGATACCTATTCACCAGATCTTACATTCTAGAGACAGCATCAATGACCCCCATACTGTCCAGGTATACCTATTCATCAAACATCATTAAACATCAGGTAGAATTGGAACTGCTGCTAACGGCTCTCTCCCCTGACCTGGTGTTTATCACAGAAACGTGGACCAATGTGGCCTCCTGCCCAGATTGGAACTCGGCCCTACCCCCAGGCTATGCGCTATATTGCCAGGATAGGAAGGATGGCAGAGGGGGCGGTTTAGCTATTATCTATAGGGACCACCTGAAGTTACAGGTTGAGGTGGTTGAAAATGTGGACGCGGAAGCACTACAATTTAGTATTTTTTTCAAAGATATTACTGTCTCCCATGGGCTATTAGTCTACAGACCACCTGGACCAAGGGCCGTCTTTTTGGGGGCCCTCCAAAAACATTTAGAGTCCTGCACTAAGTTCGGGTCGTACATTATTCTTGGGGACTTCAATTTTCATTTGGAGGCTAAGAATCTCTCGGATACTGCTAGACTTGTGGATAGTATGGAGGGATATGGTCTCAGGCAGTTGGTCTCTGATCCGACCCATATTGGGGGACATACGTTGGATGATCTTTTTTCCAGCCATCCTGATCTTTTATATATAGGAACTGAAGTAATTCCGTGGACCGACCATCGGGCTGTGCTTTTTAGTGTTGGAGTTAAGGTCAGATCTGGAGGAGGTCCGCAGAGACCTGCCAAAATTATGTTCAGGAGATGGAGTAGAATTACACACTCTTCCCTTCTTGAGACTTTAGGTACTCCTCCCCCTACCCTGGACACTGACAATGACACAGCCGCTGCGCAGTTTACTGATTGGATCACGAACGCTGTTAATCAGGTCGCCCCTTTTCAGGTAGCCACTCAGAACAGACGTCCCTCGGCTGCCCCTTGGTACGGCCCTGAGCTGAAACGACTCAAGGTGGAATGTAGGCGGCAGGAACGGTTGTGGAGAGTAAGCTATGACAGGATCTGTAAGCAGGCCTATGGTCTGGCATTGACTAATTACAAACTTACCATTCAGAATGCTAAGAGGGAGTAATTCTCTCGGAAAATCTCGGAGGCAGGCAACTCGTCCAAGGAACTGTTTATAACAGTATCTTTCTTGGCGCTTTCCCAGCAGACGAGCCAGTTCAGACCGGATCAGTTGTTTTTTGATCAGCTAGCCGATTCCTTCAAAAACAAGGTTACTAACATCTATGCTGATCTACTTAACACTGTAGGTCCCCCATCTCCCCCTCATGAGATATCCAGTTGCAGTCTGTCAACTATCCCTCCCTTGTCCTGTGTTCAGGCTGAGACCTTTTTGGCCTCTATAAAATCGGGAGCCGCATCAGACCCCTGTCCGCCTCATATCCTACTCCTGGCCGCTGATAAGATCATACCTACTCTTACGGTTCTGATCAATCAAGTATTAGCCGCTGGACACTACCCTAGCATGTGGAAAACAGCGAGCGTAAAACCCCTTTTGAAGAAATCCTCACTTGATCCTGCGAAATTTTCTAGTTCCCGTCCCATTTCCGGCCTTCCTTTAGTGGCAAAAATCGCTGAGAAGGCTATAAATCAGAGTCTGATGCAATACCTCGATAAGAACGATATACTGGATAGGTCCCAGCATGGCTTCCGTCCTAGACATTCTACGGAATCGGCTCTTATTACCACAGCCGAGGGGATCAGGGATGCAGTGGACGCAGGGGGACGAGCGGTGCTCGTCCTCCTAGACCTGTCCGTTGCATTCGATACCGTCAATCATGAGGTGTTGCTCCAGCGTCTGAAGGGAGTTGGGATTGTGGATCGTGTGTGGGCCCTTTTGGCGTCCTTCTTAGACAATCGGACACAAAGCCTACAATGGTCAGGGTTACGCTCGACCAATTTTTCCCTTCCGTGCGGTGTTCCGCAGGGTTCAGCGTTGTCCCCGACCTTTTTTAATATTTATGTTAGACCTCTGGCTAGTCTGGTCCGACGTCACGGCTTCACTCTGGTATCTTATGCGGATGATTCGCAGTTAGTAATATCAACTGTTGATCACCCCGACCAAACAGCAGCCAAGTTTCATGCTTGCCTGATTGACGTGATGGATTGGATGCGCCGGAGTTTCCTAAAAATTAATACTGAAAAGACGGAAGTGATGGAGTTTGGAAAGGGTCCCTCTATCTGGAACTCCCTTTGGTGGCCAGTGGCGGCTGGGCAATGCCCCCTTCCAGTCACGAAGGTAAGGAATCTGGGTGTGATTTTGGACGAAAAACTGGATATGTCTGCCCAGATTAACAGCCTAACATCATCATGTTTTTATTTGCTAAAAACGCTCCGGAAAATTCTCCCTTACATCCCTCAGACGCTCCAGAAGACTGTGATGGCTGCTTTGTTTATGTCTAAACTGGACTACTGCAATGCCATGTTCCTGGGGATAGATAAGTTTCAGGTGGGAAAGATCCAGTCCCTACAGAACGCCGCTGTTCGAGTCATCCTTAATTTACCTAGGGGCTGCCCTACCTCTGAAGGGAGGAAATCCCTGCACTGGCTTCCGGTCCAGCAGAGGATAGAGTTTAAGGCCCTCTGTCTGGTTCACCGGGCTTTTTTTGGGGGTGGTGCCAATGATGGAAGAGAGAGATTTAAACCTTATCTTCCGTCCCGTGCCCTGCGGTCTGCCAATCAGGGTTTTATCTGTATCTCCAGGTTTAAATTGGCTAGATGGGGTGGTTGCTCATTTGGTAGGCGTGCAGCCAGTTTGTGGAACCTTCAGCCTCTGGAACTACGGCTTCAACCTGATTATGCCCTCTTCAGGAAAATGCTAAAACATCACCTATTCAAAACCCAACCGTAATTTGATTTGCTCTCCTGCCTCACTACACACACCACAGCGCCAAGACACCTCCGGTATTAGAGCGCTTTAGAAACTTCTTTATACTTATACTTATACTTAATCTTACATTCTAGAGACAGCACTTATTTGTGTAAGACCCACGGCTTTACACATGCACCACTGCGACACTGTCGCCTACAGTATGGAGCTCTTTGACACTTTCTCTGACTCTGACTGCTCCCTGCTTTCTGCATGCTGTGGGCCAGCTGAAATACTAAATGCCAGTCAAGGATACCATTCCCACAAAAGAAGATATCCGCTAGGTTTTGGGTGTCGTAGGTCCCACGCTGTGTTGGGCCTCCTACAGTCATAAGATTATAGGGCAGCTCCCCCTCCAGTCCAGAGATAGCCGCCACAGAGCTTCCTACAATCCAAGGACATCTACTGCTGGTCCCCTATATATTGAAGTCCCCACAAATGCCCCAAGAAGTAGAGTGGTTGTGACTGGTTTTGTGGCTTTGAACGAGAGTCTAGTACATGTGCCACTGAGCTAGTACTACAATTTATGTAAGTCTGGGAGATGCTGGAGTTTTGGTCATGTCCTTTGTAAAGATAGGCAAAATAGTGATGATTGAGTGATGGCTGCGGACATGAGATATGTAAGTAGGGAGTAATTGTCTTGTTTGAAGTGCCTATGGTATATATTTGTGCAGAATACCTGGGAGGTAAATGTAAGACTGGTAGATGTTGGAGTGGGGAACACAGACATGGTGGAAGTACGCATGGTAGGTGTTTGAGAAGTACACTTTGGTAGCCATTGCCATGGGGGTATGGTTCCAGAATATTGTTACCAAAATATCGTCTGACAGAAGCATTCAATCGTAATATCATTACCAAAATGGATTTAATTATAGAAAATCTAAACCAATGGGAGGGTGTTCTTGTAAAGGAAATTTAGTACACAATATTTCTGTCACACAGTATTTCAACAATATTTTGAGTTTCAAATGGCAAAGGAGATTTCAGAGTGATAGATATCACAGTTGTGCTTGTGGAAGGCTTGGGACTCGATAATGATATCTGTGAAACTGGTAGATGTCCCAGTGGTCCACGAGGGATGATGTGGGTTTTAGCAAGCGTAGACTTAAGAGTCTTAGATATTGGAATGGTTGGTGTGGCGTATTAGAAGTAAGCGTGATGGTTCTTGGAGTGGGAGGCATGGTAGGCAGTGGGTCGTATTCACACTAGGTGTAAGGGTGGTAGATGTTGGAGGGGTGATCTCTAGGCATGGGAGAGGTAAGCGTGGTAGATGATAAAGGGGTACATGGGAGCATGGGTGATGTAAGCTTGGTAGGTTTCACAGTGATACACGTAAAAACAGTCAGTATAAAAGTGATATATGTTGCAGTACTGCATGTGGGATGTCATGGCTTTTAGACACAGTAGGTGTAAGTGAGGTAGGTGTAGCAGCGGTGCACATGTGAGGCAGTGAATCTTAGATGCAATAGGTGTAGGTATGATGCATGTGGAGGTTATGAGTTTTAGACACAGCAGGTGTCAAATTGTTTATATGGTAGACCATGGGCTAATGCAATCGAAGTTGTGAGGGACATACATCTTGCAGTGGTGAACATGGAAAGTAATAGATCTTAGACATGGTACATGTAAAAGTGGTGGATGTTGCAATAGTACACATGGTATGCTTGTGGGTGATAGACATGGAAGATCTAATAGCAGTAGGTGGTGCTGTGGGGCACTTAAGAAGCTGTGAAACTTAGAAACTGTAATTGTGAGGGTTTTAGGGGGCGTTATGGTTCCCATAGGAGGCTGTGTGTCATGGACACAATAGGTATAGGAGTGGTAGATATGTATGCAACCCATCATCTGTGAATCTGCTGTGTCTCTGTACAGAGGGATGAGCACATCACCTGTCACACTGCTGCTTCTCTGAACAGAGGGAAGAACCCAATATCAGCACCAGCCCTTTGCACTAGGTCTCTACTAGGGGAAGCAATGGAGTTTCATTAGGATGGAGGTAACATGATCTATTTTTTTGCAGTGGATAAGACGTGCTACAGCATGTAGGATACAACTAAGGTGTGCCACTGTGGAGTTTGGGAGGCCTAAAAGCAGGGCATTACCACCATCCAGATTCAAGAATATGGGGGCTTGAACAGCAGTTCTGAAATCAATTTCTGGAAGAAGCATTTCCATGTTCTTTGGAAGAGAGAGCTGGCATCATGCTGTCTTTGGGCCCGATTCACAGAACTGACTTAAGACAAAATTCTAAACTTACTACCATTTTGGTATTCACAGAAGGCACTTACTCAATTTGGTATTCACAGAAGGCACTTACTCATTTTGGTATTCACAGAAGTTAGGAGTCCTAACTTTAGGACTCCTAAACTGAGAAAAATCCTAATTTTAAGACTTTCGGTATTCACAGAAGGCATTTAGGAGTCCTAAAGTTAGGACTCGTAACTTCTGTGAATACCGAAGTGAGTAAGTGTCTTCTGTGAATACCAAAATGAGTAAGTGCCTTCTGTGAATACGAAAATGGTAATAAGTTTAGGATTTTGTCTTAAGTTAGTTCTGTGAATCGGGCCCTTAGTTTTTTTGGGCAAGGTATTTCTTGAGGGTGAGGTTGGTGTCCAAGATGAATCCAAATGACATGACATCTGATGAAAGTTGGGTATTGAAGCCATCAAGGTTCATGTCACTGAGCCTGGTTTGCTATTATCTGTGAGTAGAGCCCCTTGGGGCTCCATGTAGAGGTTAAAGATGAGAAGAGACAGAAAGGGAACCCTGGGACACTCCATAAGTGATAGGGATCTTTTGGGACCTAAGGGAACCCATGTTAACATCCTGGTGTTGAGAGGAAGGGTAGCAGTAGAACCAGTGAAGGACATTGCTGGTAAATCCCATTCAAGACTCCAGAGCATGGATAAGGAATGGATGGTAGATGGGTCATTTTTATTTTCAGTCAAGAGGACATTGTCTATGATGTGTAGGGTAGTGGTCTCCGTGCTTTAGCATGATCTAAAGCCAGATTGGTAGTCATGCAGGAGATGGTTAGCATTTATGTCTTCTTGAAGTGGAGCATAGTCTGCTTTTCAATGGTCTTGCCAATGAATGGTAGGTGAGTGATGGGCTGGTGGTTGGCAAGTTCATCAGGTTCCAATGTAGGTTTCTTTAGAATTAAAAGGATCTGGCCAGCCTTAAGTGCTTCTCGGAAGATGCCTTTAGGGAGTCGTGTATGTCAGCTGGATCAGAGAAAGACATGGTTTTGAAGGATGACCTGTGTGGGACTCTACGGGAAGGGGTGGGCATTACAGGAGAAGTGAACTTGTTGTTGACGTACTGTCTGATTTGCTTTAGTTTTTCACTGATGAAGAGGTTGTTGGTATAGCTCTTCCATGTGGAGGGTAGGATAAGTGGCTCTGGCTTGAGATTGATGCAGTTTGCGATTGTTTTGTCAAGTGTTCTGCTTCTGGTGGTGACTTCCTTCATTGGTGGTGTTTATATAGTACTTTGCTTGGGCTGATGTGATCACCTGTCTGCGTGTTGCGCTGAGCTACTTCAGTATTATGAGGTCATCTGGATTTCTGTTTTTCTTCTATTTGCTATCCTGTTTGTGGATGGAGCATTTATTATCAGCAAGGTCTTTAGAGTAGCAGGGTGCTTAAGGTTTTGACCAGCCCTTGTATGTTTTTGTTGGAGTGTCGATGTTCATTTAGTTTTCCAAAAATGCATTGAAGTCGATTAGAAGGGTGTTGGAATTGGACATAGAGTTGGCAGAGCTTTGTTTTGTGCCTGCTGTAAATTGTGCTGCGGAAACCCATTGATCTTGTTACCACGATGAATGGTGGACTTTGAGAGACTGTTCTCTCTGAGAAGGAGTAAACTATTGATTTATTTGTGATGACTAACTTCATTAGGCATTAAATTGGTGGAGCTGATTACATTTTGTGAACTTGGAAAGGAAGTGTAGAACTCAAAGGAAATTTGATAACCTTATAAGAATAATTAAACGCATTAAGGGCCTTATTAATAGGATTTGGTACCTTGCTGAGCTGCCCTACTCCAAAATGAAAGGGTAGGAATGCACAATATTTACGCAATATGGTGCATTCCTGTCCTTTGTCCCTGCGCTGGCTAAGTTTCGGCAGTCCATTGCCAACGTAGGCTCCCTTCGTAGGTGCCTCTGTTGCTTGCAGGATTATTTTTGTGCAGGAAGGGAGAACTTCCTGAACAAAAACAATCTTAAGAGGCGTTTTCCACTTTCTATGTGTGCTGCAGAATGCAAAGGAAAGAGAAAAAAACGAGGAGAAATAAACATATTTATTTCTACTTTTTACGCCTCACTTCAGGAGGGATACAGATCTGGCGCTTCCCCAGGTTTACATCACTTTGCAAATCTGGGGCAGTGTCAAATTCCATGGGTGTTGAGTGGCAAAACCCACAACAACGCACATGCAACGCCTCTTAGGCGCAGAGTAAGGCTACACAGCGATTTGCGCTACATTGCCTTACTCATGATTTATGAGGCCACTCAAAGCCACGCAGGATGGCTTTGTATAGCTTCATTAATCAAATTCAGAGCCATGCGGCATATATGTACCACTTTACGTGGTTCAAAAGTGATGCATGACTCTCATAAATAAGCCTCTAAATACTGCAGCCTTGAAAAAGGGGTCTTTCCAGAAACACGTGTCGGCTGGCTATATTTTCTTAAGTTTGATGGTCATGAATTTATCTGAACTTATGGAGGAGACCGTTAATTAAAAATTATATACCTTGAATCATTAACAATGCAGTTTGTTTGGATATATGAACTTGATATTGAATGTGTGGTATTTAACTTCCTGTGGAGTATATAAGGAAGAGAGGTGAGTTCTTGCATTATGTTGTCAATTGAGAAGTCTTGGGAGAACCTGATGGTTTCATCTTATCTTTAGGGCTGACCTTAGTTTGTTGGTGGAATGGTGAGCAGAAAGATCAGGGTGGCACTGAAGGTGTAAGTGTGGTAGGTGTCACAGTGGTGCATGTAGGAAGCCATGGGTCATAGACACAGAAGTGTAAGGCTGTTTGTTGTTGCGGTGGTGCACATGGGAGGCTATGGACGTTACACACTGTAGGTGCCAGTGTAGTAAGTGTCATAGTGGTGCATGTGGGAGGCCATTGGTCTTAGACAAAAAATGGTAAGTATGGTAAGTGTAGTGGCGGTGCTTATGGGGACGCGTGGGTCTTACACCCATATGTGTAAGTGTGGTAGGTGTTGCCGTGGTGCATGTTGGAGGCCATGAGTCAGAGACACGGAAGTGTAAGGGTGTTTGGTGTTACAGTGGTGCATGTAGGAGGCCACAGACCTTGCACACTGTAGGTGTAAATGTGGTCGGTGTCGCCGTGGTGCACAAGGGAAGCTGTGGGTCTTACATAACTGTAAGTGTGGTAGGTGTCGCAGTGGTGCACAAGGGAAGCTGTGGGTCTTACATACATAACTGTTAGCGTGGTAGGTGTTGCAGTAGTGCATGTGGGAGGCCATGGACCTCACACACTGTAGGTGTAAGTGTGGTAGGTGTTGCAGTGGTGCATGTGGGTCTCACACACGTATGTTTAAGTGTGGTAGGTGTCGCAGTAGTGCATGTGGGAGGCCATGGACCTCACACACGGTAGGTGTAAGTGTGGTATGTGTCGCAGTATTGCATGTGGGGAGCCGGGGGTCTTACACACATAAGTGTAACTGTGGTAGGTGTTGCAGTGGTGCATGTGGGGAGCCGCGAGTCTTGCACACTGTGGTTGTAAGTGTAGTAGGTGTCACAGTGGTGCATGTGGGGAGCCGTGGGTCTTACACACATAAGTGTAAGTGTGGTAGGTGTTGCAGGGGTGCATGTGGGAGGCCATGAGTCTTGCACACTGTAGGTGTAAGTGGGGTAGGTGTTGCATTGGTGCATGTGGGAAACCGTGGGCCTTACACATATAAAGGTAAATGTGGTAGGTATCGCAGTGGTGCACGTGGGAGACCATCAGTCTTGCACACTGTAGTTGTACGTGTGGTAGGTGTTGCAATGGTGCATGTGGGGAGCTATGGGTCTTACACACATAAGGGTAAGTGTGGTAGGTATCACAGTGGTGCATGTGGGAGGCCATGGACCTTGCACACTGTAGGTGTCAGTGTGGTAGGTGTCACAGTGGTGCATGTGGGGAGCCGTGGGTCTTACATACATATGGGTAAGTGTGGCAGTGGTACATGTGGGAGGCCACGGGCCTTGCACACTGTAGGTGTCAGTGTGGTAGGTGTCGCAGTGGCGCAAGTCGGGAGCCATGGGTCTTACACACATAAGTGTTAGTGTGGTAGGTGTTGCAGTGGTGCATGTAGGAAGCCATGGCCCTTGCACTGTACACACTGTAGGTATAAGCGTGGTAGGGGTTGCCCAGGTGAACGTGAGAGACTGTGGGTGGAATACAAGGTAGGTCAAGCCATGGGCCCTGGACACGACGACTAGTGTAGAGTTGTCGCAGTGGTGCATGTGGGAGGCCATGGACCTTGCACACTGTAGGTGTCAGTGTGGTAGGTGTCGCAGTGGTGAAAGTCAGGAGCTGTGGGTCTTACACACATATGGGTAAGTGTGGTAGGTGTCGCAGTGGTGCATGTGTGGAGCGGTGGGTCTGACACACATAAGTGTTATTGTGGTAGGTGTCTCAGTGGTGCATGTAGGAAGCCATGGCCCTTGCACTGTACACACTGTAGGTATATGCGTGGTAGGGGTTGCCCAGGTGGACGTGAGAGACTGTGGGTGGGATACAACGTAGGTCAAGCCATGGGCCCTGGACACGACAACAAGTGAAGAGTTGTCGCAGTGGTACACGTGGGAGACCCTGAATCATACGCACATATGGGTAAGTGTGGTAGGTGTCACAGTGGTGCATGTAGGAGACCATGGGCCTTGCACACTTTAGTTGTAAGTGTGGTAGGTGTCGCAGTGGTGCATGTGGGAGGCCATGGGACCATGCACACTGTAGGTGTCAGTATGGTAGGTGTTGCAGTGGTGCATGTGGAGAGCTGTGAGTCTTACACACATAAAGGTAAGTGTGGTAGGTGTCACAGTGGTGCATGTGGGAGGCCATGGACCTTGCACACTGTAGGTGTACGTGCGGTAGGTGTCGCAGTGATGCATGTGGGAGGCCATGAACCTTGCACTGTACACACTGTAGGTATAAGCGTGGTATGGGTTGCCCAGGTGGACGTGAGAGACTGCGGGTGGGATACAAGGTAGGTCGAGCCATTGGCCCTGGACACGACGAGGTGTAGAGGTGTCGCAGAGGTACACGTGGGAGGCCGTGGAACAAACCCCGGTTCGGTGGTGGTTCTGCGTGGGATACACCCGTTCAGCAGTATAATACTGGAGGCCTACGTTTCTTCCATAGCCGCGTGGGGCGGCGTGGAATGAAATGCGCCCATGTAGGGGGCCACTCCACACAATCAGACGTTCTCGGAACATTATTCACCACGGAAAAGACATAGGCAGGGGAGGGGCGAGCGGGCACCGCGCAGGACCAAAAAAATAGATTTTTCCTTCTCCATCTCCGCGCCGTCACCATGGAAACCTTTTAAGCCAACTTCTCGGGAAGACAAAAATCTTTTTTTAAATTCAAACGCTAAAGAGAGACAGGAAGAGGGGGGTGCACTGGAGAGGTGGGGGTGCTACTAAGCGGTGTGTTTAGTGCATGATTAGCGAAGCCTAGAAGCGCTATGGTGGCCGCTGTCGCCATAGCCGGTGACGGCTGAGATGCGTACCCGTGATACCCCCCCTTTGCCCGCATCTCCTGCATCAGGTGCATTAACCCGCTGAGTAGTCTTTAGCGGAGGACCAGCTCCCCCCCCCCGAACCCCTTCCCTCGTTACTCTGAGCATTAACCTCCAAGTGCTGCAGCGCTGAGCTGTCTCTCCCGATCCTCCGCTCCCCTCCCGCTCTCCTGACTCCTACATACACAGCTATTCTTGTCCCCTCTCCTCCTATCTCCTCTCAGTGATACCACCTCTTCCCGAGGCGCACGTCCATTGGTGGAGGAGGGAAGGGTGGGGTGACCTCCCACACTTCATGTTTCTTTATCCTGGGCTCTCCGTGTGCAGACGAGTGTAGGAGGGCAGCATTTGGGCGGCGGGCAGGGTGTGCCTGGGTTTCCCATAGGCTCATGATGTAATTAGAGGTTTGAGGGGCGCAGGCCGTCGGTCACACGCTGGGGGTGTATGGAAGAAGCCTGGGTGCTGGGGCAGGGCGTCCGATTTCAGAAATAATTACAGGCGCTCTCAGGGATTCGGAGTAGCTGATTTTTGAGACAGGAAAGACCTCTTTGAATTTATACTGCATTCCTCTGATACGAACATCTTTTTATGATAGTACCCGACAGCCACCCTGATTTTTAGACACTTTCTCATCTCCTGAGATATACATGTTTGTGTGATGGTGCCCGGCTCCCTAATTTCAAGACACACTTTCTCATCTCCTGAGAGACATCTTTGAGCGATGGAGCACGGCTTTCTGATTTTAGAAACACTTTCTCATCTCCTGAGATGGACATCTTTTGTAGTGGGGGCCGGCCCCCTGATTTTAGACACACTTTCTCATCTCCAGAGATAGAGATCTTTGTGTGATGGAGCTTGGCTCCATGATTTTAGACACTCTTTCTCATCTCCTGAGACAGACATCTTTATGTGCTGTGACTCGGCTCCCTGATTTCAGACACTTTCTCATCTCCTGAGATACACATCTTTGTGTGATTGGAGCCCCACTCCCAGATTTTAGACACTTTCTCGTCTCCTGAGATAGACATATTTATGTGATGGATTCTGGCTCCCTGATTTTAGACACACTTTCATCATCTCCTGAGACAGACATCTTTAGGTGCTGTTACTAGGCTCCCTGATTTTAGACACTTTCTCATCTCTTGAGATAGACATCTTTGTGTGATGCCAGCCTGGTTCCCAGATTTCAGACACTTCCTCATCTCCTGAGATAGACATCTTTGTGTGATCCAGCCTGGCTCCCTTATATTAGACACTTTGTCATCTCCTGAGATAGACCTTTGTGCCACGGACGACATCCACTCCCTCCTCGACCAGGGCGAAACCGCAGCCCTCATCCTACGGGACCTCTTGAACACCTTCGATACCGTTTCCCACCACACCCTATTAACGAGACTCCACAACGCTGGTATTCACGACAAGGCCCTCGACTGGATATACTCCTTCCTTACCAGCCGCACACAGCGAGTCAGACTACCTCCGTTCCTTTCAAAACCTACAGAGATCAGCTGTGGAGTGCCCCAGGGCTCCTCCCTGAGCCCCACCCTCTTCAACGTCTAGATGGCCCCCCTCACGGCCTTCGTCAGAAACCACGGACTCAACATCGTCTCCTATGCGGACGACACCAAACTGTTCCTCTCCCACACCAACGAACCCACAGCTGCCAGAGTCAATATTCACAGCGGGATGAAGGCCTTTGCCACCTAGATGAAAGACAGCTGCCTCAAGCTCAACACAGACAAGACCGAAGTACTCATCCTGGACCATGCCCCCTCAGCCTGGGATGACTCCTTGTGGCCCGCCGCACAGGGAACCTCTTTGTCTTTCACCCCCACGGACCATGCACTTAACTTCAGCATCATACTGGACACCTCCCACCCAATGAACAACCAGATCAATGCCATTTCCTCATCCTGCCTGGCTCCCTGATTTCAGACACACTTTCTCATCGCCTGAGAGACATATTTGTGTGATGGAACTCAGTTCCCTGATTTTAGACATACTTTCTCATCTCCTGAGACAGACACCTTTGTGTACTGTGGCCCGGCTTCCTGATTTCAGACACTTTCTCATCTCCTGAGACAGACACCTTTGTGTACTGTGGCCCGGCTTCCTGATTTCAGACACTTTCTCATCTGCTGAGATAGACATCTTTGTGTGATGGATTCTGGCTCCCTGATTTCTGACACACTTTCCCATCTCCTGAGATAGACATCTTTGTGTGATGGAGTATGGCTCTCCGAATTTAGACACACTTTCTCATCTCCTGAGATAGACATGATTGTGTGATGGAGCCTGGCTCCATGATTTTAGACACACTTTCTCATCTCCTGAGACAGACACCTTGGTGTGCTGTGGTCCGGCTTCCTGATTTTAGACACTTTGTCATCTCCTGAGATACACATCTTTCTGTGATGGAGCCCAGCGCACTGATCTTAGACACTTCTCACCTCCTGACATAGACATCTTTGTTTGATGGAGCCTGACTCCCTGATTTTAGACACACTTTCTCATCTCCTGCAACAAACACCTTTGTGTGTTGTGGTTCGGTTTCCTGATTTTAGACACTTTGTCATCTCCTGAGATAGACATCTTTGTGTGATGGAACCCAGCTCTCTGTTTTCAGACAATCTTTCTCAACTCCTGAGATACTAATATCTTTGTGTGATGGGATGGTTACTTATTTTAGACACACATTCTTATGACCTGAGGAACAACCATCTTTGTCTAATGGAGCCCAGCTTCCTGTTTTTAGGCACACTTTCTTATCTACTGAGATAGACATCTTTGTGTGACGGAGCCCAGCTCCCTGATTTTAGATGCACTTGCTCAACTCCTGAGTCTACATCAATGGTTAACCCCCCTACCCTGCTGAGAGCTCTCAACGGAGCCCACTGTATATCTAAGGGATGGTAGTAGTGAAGAGGTACAAATGATGAAGCATGTCTTTGGAAGTGGGTGAGGGAAGTGTCCTACAGAGCTAGGACAAATCCATACCCATCCAACTCATCCAGGACAATAGGCCTTGCGATTGACAACATAACCTCAATGACCATCCAAGTCAACAAAGCAGCACCCACCTGCTTCCACACCTACGATTGGCCAACCTTATCCTCGCCCATATCCTCTTCTTACCGCGCCATGAAAGCCATCTCTCCAACCACAATAGCGCTGCCGGCTCTATCCTGGAGAATACCTGGCTCTTCCAGTTGGCTGCAGATTGGCCTGCACCGCTTCTTCTGTGCTAGGATGGCACCTGGATGACAAGTGCTCCATCATAACAGGGTAACTGAAGCAGTATGCCTATGTTCATGTAGACCTGCATAGAGGGAGACATCTCAGGCCCTCCCACACCAACGTACCCCTCATAACCGAAGTGGTATGGTTATGTTCATTTACACATGCATAGAGGGAGACAACTCAGGCCCTCTCACACACACGTACCCCTCACAACCGAAGCGGTATGCCTACGTTCACGTAGACCTGCATAGAGGGAGTCATCTCAGGCCCTCCCACACCAACGTAACCCTCACAACTGAAGCGGTATGCGTACGTTCACGTAGACCTACATAGAGGGAGACATCTCACACCCTCCCACACCAACGTACCCCTCACCCCCATTCAGTGTCTATGAGATACTAACACATTCATGGAGTTTTCAGACAGGGTCAGTCCATGGTACCCAAAACAGATTCAGATTAAGGGACGAACCCCAGGATACCTGTGAACTGTGTACATCTGTTAATAAGAACAGAGGCCTTCTAGCAATGTAATTGAAATACACAAGGCCGAATTCTGAAAAAGACTGTCAGAGTATTCCTTGATAGGGCTGAAAGCGCCCTGGCGGCTTCTTCCTAGTGGTTCACTAGGGGCTCACTGTGGGCTCTCTCTGAGGACTCACTGTGGCAGGGGCGTAACACAGGCCCCTGCAGCCCCCGCGCTGCGGGGGGCCCCCAGGCTTCAGGGGGCCCCCTTAGCACAGCACTCGGGCAGCAGAGCTCCTGATTGAACCCAGAGGGGGCCCCTGCACATGCCTTGCAGAGTGGCCCCTTCGAGTTTCCTTACGCCAGTGCACTGTGGCTATCAGTCTCATGGATCCTAGAAGCATAGGCTGACTTCGGGTGGTCAGTGCCCTGGCGGCTTCTTACTAGTGGTGCACAAGGGGCTCTGTGTGGGCTCTCTCTGAGGACTTACTGCGGCCGTCAGTCTCATGAACCCTAGCTGACTGTGGAAGGTCAATGCCCTGACGGTTTCTTAATAGTGATTCACTACGGGCTCACTGTGGGCTCTCTCTGGCTGTCAGTCTCATGAGCCCAAGCAGCAGAGGCTCACTGAGGATGGTCAGTGCTCTGGCGACCTCTCACTAGTGACTAACTTGTTACTATGTAATAAACCGCACGCACATGATACATTGTGTCATCAAAATACATTGTATGGACGCCATACTTATCAATATAACATAACTTATCCAGTATTAGGGGTGTCTTTCATAGATTCACATGCCTGAATCATTCCCCGTCGTCGAGACGGGAGCCTCCGGTACATAGAAAAGTAATGTCCTATAGACATACATAGAGAAAAATAGGCCTAAGGGCCTCCCCTTAGTAGCCTATCCTTGTCCTTATGTAAAAAGGACCAAACTCTTAGAGCCAGCCAATCAGCTATCACCTCCCTCTAGAACCTTCCTGACAGGAGCCTCAGTCCCTCAGATTTTCTACCGCACGTTGTGCTAGGGAGTCTCCAGCCTGAGTTCTCCTCAGGATCTCTTCAAAACCAACTTGTTCACTTTTAACAGTGAGTTCTTTCTTCAAAAGCTTGAACAGGATTGCTTCAAACCACTTATCACTGCAGTAAGTGATTTATTTCTTCAAAATTCTGGCATGTCTGAGTCCCAGAAGAAAGCCCTTTTCAGGGCCTGCTCTTCATGTGGGAAGAAAAGGCTACATGTGGATGACAAGCATGACCTCTGCCTATATTGCCTTTATCCTGACCACATACCTAAAGACTGTAAGATATGTAGGTCTTTCCCTCACAAGACCCTGAGGGACAGAGAGGGTCGCCTGCTCATCTGGCTGGACAGGCTTAAGGAGAGGGATAATGTGGTATCCTCAAAGGGAAGCTTTTCAAGGACCTCTGAAGTCTCCCTGAAGAGGCCAAGAGTGGCGTCCCCTGGCCCCTCAGACACTCCTCCTATGAAGGCACAAAAGAAGTCAGAGGCAAGATCGACAAAATCTTCAGTGTCTGAAAAGGATTCTCAGGCTTTTAAGAAGCCTACCCAGTCGTTCAGCAAACTTGCGACATCCTCCTCAGCGCAAAAAAGAGTTGTGGCACCAGTTTCTGTCTCCACAGCGACGACGACTGTGTCAACGACGACAGCGTCGTCGGTCTTCTCGTCGACGACGACCACTCCTTCATCGTCGTCAGCAGGTAAACCTATTCCATCTATAATACTGCTGAAGCCGTCGTCGACGTCCAAAAGCTCGTCGACGACGAAGATTGCCCCGTCGGCGACAACATCATCGATGAAGAGCCCCCCGTCGACGGGAGTGTTGACGACGAAGACGTCGAAGACGTCGACGAAGAATGAATCGTCGACGAGCGCATCGTCGACGAGCGTATCGTCGACGAAAGCATCGTCGACGAAGAAAATATCGTTTACGGAGGCACCGTCGACGAAGGTCATGCCGTCGACGAGGGTATCGTCGACGGAGGAATCGTCGTCGACACTGGTCATTACTGAGCCATGGAAGAAATCCAAGCTGATAGAAACGTCGTCTATGACCCTACCACCGTCGACAACACCAAGGACGACGGCAGGGGATCCTGCAAAAGATTCTGTGTCTGGCAAACTGACCAAGAAGCAGATTACACCAGAAACAACGTCACCAAGTAAGGTGCAAACTCATTTGCCTACGGAGATTCTCCAGAGTGAGGAATCTGAAGAAGAACTCCTGGATCAGGCTACTTCCCCGTCAGACCTTCACGTGAAATGTCAGAGCACGGACGAAGAACAGGAGGAGATGAGCTACCAGGAACACTCTTTCCGAGCTCAGGTTCGCACAGAGGTCACCCCGATGGTATGCCTTCCCGCTTCAATTGTAAATGACCTTAAATACCTTATCCAGGACTACAAACAACGTTTCCCGGAATCACCGGCAATTGAGACAGGGGGCCCGACGCCTACTGCAAATACACCGGCGGCAGCCCCAAAACAGACACGGCCAACTACTCAGGTCCGCCATGAGAAAGTGCCACCTCAGATTCATCAGATGAGGAGGCTGAAGAAATGGAAGAGGGGGAAGTCCAAGAAGACCACACGGATCACGATGAGGAGGAAGAGTATGTGGCATCTTCCCCAGCTTCACCCCAACCGCGCCAAGCAGATTCACCGCCAGTGGACATTGGCGGTTTCCATAGAATAGTGGAAAGAGCAGCGAAGCGATTTCATATGGTGATGGAATCGACTGAGACCGAGTGCTTCTTACATGACTTCAAGGAGCAAACAAGGAAGACAACGAAGTCGATCCCAATAATAGACTTTCTCTGGGACCAGGGAAAGAAACTGATGCTGACGCCGGCCTCTGTACCTACGGTTGTTCCACGCCTGGATAAAAAATACAAGGCTCCATCCACGGCGCCAGCTTGCCTTAATGGGCACCCGAAACCGGATTCGGTCGTAACCCAGGCGGCCCAAAAGAATTCTCGCAACCCTTCCTCTCCTCTGTCAGCCCCACCGGACAGGGAAGGCAGGAAGTTGGACACAATCGGTAAAAGGTTTACTACGACATCGGCCATGACCATCAAGGTGGCCAACTCCATAGCCCTGTTAGGGCGTTATAACCGCCAGCTTTGGGAAGATATAGCCCCATATATAGCGGAACTGCCAGACACAGTTCAGGAGGAGGTCAAGGCACTGCTTACGGAGGGTCAAACCTCGGCAGCTGAGATCATTGATTGTGCCATAGATGTGGCCATGACGGGCTTTCGACAACTAGCTGGGGCAGCAGTCCTGCGCCGTCAGGGATGGCTTAAGGCAACATCATTCAGGCAAGAGGTGCAGACGAAGGTGCTGGACATGCCCTTCGACGGCCAACACCTTTTCGGGGACAAGATTGACGAGGCGCTCCAAGCGATCAAGAAAGACACTGATACTGCTAGAGCACTTGGTACTTTGCAGGCAAGGAATCAGTCCTTTCGAGGCAACAAATCCAGCGGCCAGTCCTCCTACAGGGGATCCTATCAAAATAGGTCCTCGTATTCCTACCAGAATAAATCCCAGTACCAACAGAAGCAGCAACAAGGTCGTCAGACTTCTTATGGGAGATCAACCTTCAGGGGCAAAAACCAGAAGAGGGGCACTGGCGGACGCCAGTGACCAATTACTCCAGCCAGTCCAGCAACTATATCCCTCATTACAGATTGGAGGAAAATTGACCCATTTCCTAGAAAATTGGCATCGCATCACCACAGATCGCTGGGTACTCCAATTAATAAGATTCGGCCATTCCCTGGAATTCACCACCATCCCACCTGCAACCCCTCCCCGCAGGCTTCCACACAAACATCTACGACTGCTGCTCCAAGAAATATCTGCGATGTTGAAGAAAGGAGCGATCGAGCGAGTTCCATCGTCTCAAAGAGGGAAAGGATTCTATTCCCGCTTCTTTCTTATACGCAAGAAGGAGAAAAAGTGGAGGCCCATACTAGACCTCAGGGCACTCAACTCTTTCCTGAAGAGTCAGTCGTTCAGGATGGTGACGATCCAAGAAATACTAGGCATTCTAGAAAAAGGAGATTTTATGACATCTTTGGATCTCCAGGATGCCTACTACCACATCCCGATACTCCAGGGGCACAGAAAATTCCTGAGATTCGAGGTGGCAGGATAGCACTACCAATTCAAAGTCCTACCGTTTGGCCTCAAGTCCGCACCGCGGATTTTCACCAAGTGCCTTTCACCTGTGGCAGCTTTCCTGCGTCAAATGGGTCACCAAGTCTTCCCCTACCTCGACGACTGGCTGGTAAAGGCACCTTCAGCTGCAGGCGCGACCGAATCCTCCAACGCCTGCACCAATCTTTTTCAACAACTAGGATTGACTCTCAATCACGAGAAATCCTGCATGTCCCCAACAAGAAACATCACCTTCCTCGGGGCGACCTTGAACACGGAATGCGCAAGGGCATTTCCTTCCAAGGAAAGGATAAACAAAATAATATCTCTGGCCACGGCTGTGGCATCAAAGAAGTCCCTAAGAGTTCGAACCTACAAATCACTCCTAGGAATGATGTCTTCTTGTATACTCCTCATCCCTCACTGCAGACTCAGGATGCGTCCATTGCAAGAAGCCCTCACGAACCAATGGACACAGAGTACGGGTTCTTTCGAAGACATTGTGAAGATAACACCGCAAATATCCAAGAGCCTGGAATGGTGGAGAAATCACAAGAATTTGTCTATAGGACTGCCATTCCTACTTCCAGCAGCACCTCTGGTGATCACCACCGATGCATCCCTGGAAGGCTGGGGAGCCGTCCTACAGGACCTCCAAGTAAGCGGCAAATGGACAAATCAGGAGAAGCAACTCCATATCAATCTTCTGGAACTGAGGGCTGTGTATCTGGCGCTAGAAGCCTTTTTACCACGCATCCAGAACTCCCAGGTGCTCGTCAGAACGGACAACACCACGACGATGCACTATCTCAACAAACAGGGAGGAACGCGTTCGCTCACTCTATCACGCGAATCGCAAAAGGTCTGGAACTGGCTTGTACTCCAGGGGATCACGCTCAGGGTGGACTATGTCCCGGGCAAGGACAACACCATTGCGGACGCCCTAAGCAGACAGAAATCCCTCTCCCACGAATGGGAGCTCGACAAGAGTACGCTGGATCACATATTCTCAGAATGGGGAGTCCCAGGAATCGACCTGTTTGCCACCAAGGAGAACGCCAAATGCCCAAACTACGCAAGCTGGCGTCCCCAACCAAGGTCACTCGGAAATGCTTTTTCCATAGGTTGGTTCAGCGTATTTGCGTACGCTTTTCCACCGTTTCCGATGATTTCCAGGGTTCTCAGGAAGATGAAGGCGGAGCCCTGTACCCTGATCCTAATTGCCCCGTTCTGGCCGAGGCAGCACTGGTTCTCGGATCTTCATCGCCTCTCCATCAGGACACCGATTCGTCTGAAGCAGCACCCGAACCTGCTGACAATGTCCAACGGGCAGGTGCAATACCCGAACCTGCAATCGCTCAGGTTATCGGCCTGGCTCCTGAGCACAGAGAGTTCTGTCATCTAAACATCCCGCAGGAATGCAGGGACGTGCTGGCAAAAGCAAGAGCGGACAGTACCAACAAGACGTACTCTCTAAAATGGAAACGATTCTGCACATGGTGCTTAGAGAAAGGCCTGAGCCCACTCCATATCACACCCGTACAGATATTGCCATATCTACTACACTTGACACAGTCAGGATTGGCGCACGCATCCATAAAGGTGCATCTGGCGGCCATTTCACGATTCACCAGGACTTACAAAGGTCCGTCTCTCTGGTCCAGTAGGCTTATCAAGCAGTTCCTAAAGGGACTATATAGATCCTTCCCAAGACCTAGAGCGGTCCCACCGACATGGCACCTCAATTTAGTCCTTAACCAACTCATGAAGCACCCTTTTGAGCCCATTCATCGAGCATCCATCAAGTACATCTCATGGAAAACGGCTCTGCTGCTCGCTCTAACATCTGCCAGGAGAGTCAGCGAGCTACAGGCTCTATCCATTCAGGAACCCTTCATGCAGTTCAAACAGGACAGGGTGGTGCTGAGGACAAATCCCAAGTTCATACCGAAAGTGCCTTCAGACTTTCACCTTAATGAACCGATGGTTCTACGTTCCTTCTTTGCAAACCCTACCACCGCAGCAGAAAGGACGCTACACTCCTTGGACCTCAAAAGGTGTCTAAAATTTTACATAGACAAAACAAAGAGCTTCAGGAAGTCATCGCAGCTCTTTGTGGCCTACAGTAGGCCAAGGATGGGTATGCCTCTAACGAAACAGAGCATCTCAAGGTGGATCTCCTCAGCGATAGCATTCTGCCATGACGGGGCCGGACGGCCTTTGAGAGCTAAGGTTGAAGCGCATTCCACCAGAGCGATGTCCACATCAGCAGCGCTGTTCGCTGGAGTGCCGATTTTGGACATATGTAGAGCGGCGACGTGGAAGTCACCGCACACCTTCTCCAGACACTACTGCCTGGATGCTGAACTTCTGAAGGATGCAGCAGTGGGCCAGGCGGTGCTTCGCCATCTATTCCAGTGAGGTGAGCCTTCCAACATCCCGCCATACTGGTATGCACATCTCTTGCCGCTATGATATATTGATGTATGCCAATGTTTCAAAGTCGCATGCTAATAGGTGTATTATCTAAAATGACTATATGGCATGATTACATCAGTAATGTGCATAATGTATTGCTGACTACTCTGATTCAGGCATGTGAATCTATGAAAGACACCCCTAATACTGGATAAGAAACGCGTTACTTACCTGTAACAGCAGTTATCCAGTATTGGTGTCTT
Organism: Triturus cristatus; assembly: GCF_964204655.1. NCBI lineage: Eukaryota > Metazoa > Chordata > Amphibia > Caudata > Salamandridae > Triturus > Triturus cristatus. Next base: position 146,398,877 of record NC_140579.1, on the reverse strand, counting down.
TCATAGATTCACATGCAACCCTCCCGCCTCCCCTGGAAGGACTCACGTCTCTCTCTAACTGTATTACGCCTACCTAGCTTGGTGCATACGAAAATCTGAGGGACTGAGGCTCCTGTCAGGAAGGTTCTAGAGGGAGGTGATAGCTGATTGGCTGGCTCTAAGAGTTTGGTCCTTTTTACATAAGGACAAGGATAGGCTACTAAGGGGAGGCCCTTAGGCCTATTTTTCTCTATGTATGTCTATAGGACATTACTTTTCTATGTACCGGAGGCTCCCGTCTCGACGACGGGGAATGATTCAGGCATGTGAATCTATGAAAGACACCAATACTGGATAACTGCTGTTACAGGTAAGTAACGCGTTTCTTCTTCTGAGTTAGTGATAAGAATATCATCCGTGTGCAATACCCTAGACACAACGTTCATCAACACACACCATCCATAAATATACACCCACGTCACTTCTCGACTTGTCGTCCCTATGTAATGACCAATGTGTAACTTTTATTAATGTGACACCAATTATATCACTGATGCTGTATATTGCTGCTGTGTGATAACGTGGACACAGCCCTCATTCATATTACACCTGCTGAGTTATTGATACTAATATCACCCACGTGAAGCCATCTGGATACAACATTCATTAACATAACATCTACTGAGCTACTGATACTGAGTAATAATCTATGTGATAACCTGGACACAGCCCTCATTTATGTAACACCTGTCGAGTTATTGATGCGAATATCGCCCACATGAAACAATCTGGACACAACATTTATTAAGAGGACATCTCTTGCACAATTGATACTAAGTAAGATTCTATGTAATAACACGGACACTGCAATCATTAATATCACACCCACTTCAGTAATGACGTTGAGTGTCATCCCTATGTAATAACCTTGGTGTAGCTCATCACATATTGAACTCTAAGTCACCCTAGTTTGCCGTAGTCCAGAGGCAGCATTCGTCAATGCACTAGCTACGGAGTCTTTCATATTGTATCTCACAGTGGGAAAACGCTCAGGGTTATAGGCTTGGATATGGCTTTATAATGACCTGGTGTAATATACCCCGCAGAACATCCTTTAATACAAGTATTACTAAATATTAACCCGACCCAAATGTGGAATATTACAACACGCGAAAGAAAGTATTATCCATGAAAATCAGAGTGTTATCATGTGGTTATTATGTACACATTAAAAAACTCACAAGTCTCCTGCATTCAAAAAATTTGACGTACACATTATTAAACTCCAATATATCCTTCATGCACAACATCTGGGGTATGATGTGGATTATAAGGATGTTATAAAACGGAACATTTTCTGACATTTAGTACATAGGCTACATACCACAAAACTCAGTCCGTTTCCTTGGTTGACATTTTCGTGGTACATATTATACCACTGTTAACTCTGCATCCCCAACAACATGGTATTATAACTATGCTGTGGTCCTTATGTACATATTATATTTTATTAACAAGTTTACAAGTACAAAAAACAAAACAAAAAAAACAGACCCAAACAGTAAACAATACAATAATTAACACATTACACTTAAACAATACAATTCCTCTCGCAATGTACTTTTCAAGTATATATAGTAAATACGTTATTGCAATGGTCTGTATCTCAATGTCTTATATAAACAACTGAGAGTTATAAAATGAATCCTCTTTCTGAAAGACTTAGGGCACAGCAACAAGAAGAAACACAGCTTGTTGAATGTCCTAAAAGAGCAGCTGCAAAGTTGTTTGTATACAACGGCGTCCAAGGAACCAGACCCAGTCTGGCCATAAAAGATGAACAACTCTATCAGGTGGATCCTTTAAATGGCCTTTACATCCCAACATTGTTTTAGTGATCTTAATCCACAGGAAAAGCTTTTTTTTAATGTTTTAATGTACCTAAAATCACTAGAGGGAAAACAAAGTTCAACTATGTACCTTATACATCTTTTCACTATCCCCTAGTCCATAGAATTAGTTGAATTAATACATATTTTAGAATTAACAAATAATGTAATGCTTGCTGCTTCTTAGCAAATGGCCAGGTCATGTCACTTTCAAAAATATGCCTAAAGGGAAAAAACAGGCTTTTGAGTTCAACCCCCCTCTTAACAAATGTAAACAAACTTCAAACCCAGAGCTTGGCCTGCAAATGTAATCACTTCCGGCCGAATCTAGTCTTAGCCCTGGCAGAAACTGGCTGCTTTAATGCTTTCTTAAGTCATTTCCCATCAAGGTTCCCAAAATCGGAAAGTGAGTCAAGGGTAACAGCTGCCCAACCGTACAGGACGATCCGTAGAAGTTTTTGATTATAGGTCTTGAGAACAGGTTTCAATGAATATTCTTCAAAATGTAAGTTAAATCTACATAGGGCATTCAATACCGACAAAGCGAGCTCGGCCTTTTAATCCCATTGAGACGCCATCTTGCATCATTGCTGAAAAGCCCTCCCAGGTGGGCCAGCATGGACTGCTTGACCTCCTCCTGTCTGTATCTCCCACAGACCAACCAAAGGGACTCTCTTTCCTTCCAAACTCCATCCCCTGAGTTTTAGGCATTAATCATCCCAGGTTATGCCCTGAACAAGCAAACACATTAAGCTGTCTCTGCAGACCTATGGAGTCTGGTCAAACAGCAGAACATGGGGAGAGGATGTGGTCGTCGGCTAGACTGCCGACTTTGGTGCTGGAAACCAAGGTTCGAGCCTCGGGGTCGCGTCCACATCCTGTGATTCCGGGCAAATAACTTAATCTCCCTGTGCCTGAATGTTTAATGTAAATACAGTGCTCATGTAAAGCGCTCCAATACCTTTGGGTCGAGTTCGCGCTATATAAATATGCAACATAAAAAAAAAACACCTGCGTGGAGTGGGCACTTCTAGGGCAATCCTTCATTTAGGGAGGGAAATATTTGGGTTTGAAAAAGGCCTGTGGAACATCTCAATCAAATAAAATGTATTAAGCGCATGACTACTCCTAAAGTATCCTTTATGTCAAATATCACATAATGTACAACTAATATTGTAGATAAGACAGCTGTACAATAGCAAAAAGCGGCATTTAAATTGGCTTTAAGATACTCTGCCTCTCCCCAGAGAATAGATTGCTGGAAACAGGAGAACCCTCTTCACATAGCAGTGCTGTAGAACAGTGTTGTCTACCGAATTGGATGATGTATACTGTATTACGCTCAATCCAATTGGAGGACACATCCTACGTCATTTGGAATTCTGAATACGTATTTAACACACGTCACTGTTACGGCGTGGCATTCTTCTTCCCACTGGCTGTTGACTTACATCCTCTTATTTCCAGCTGTTTGTGGGCTTCCGTAATTACAATAAATAATTAGATTAATTCCATGTGTATGGTGTATTATTTCTGCACCATTACACTTTAAATGGCGAGGAGTTCGGGATGATGTAGTTTATGAAAGTCCCACATCAACTGACGTTCCTGGCCGGGAAAATTCATGGATGTCATCTGATAATTATTTTCAGGCAAGTTACGAAGGTATTTGTTCGTGTTACATTGATCGGTTCGTAATTTTTGTCTACTCTCCTTCTTCGTAGCGTTTAGCTACCGGCAGCGATTTGAATAAGGTTATTGGCATAACTGAAGTTCGCTGAAGTCTTCTTCAAGGCAAGTTTCTACATATTTCTATTCTGCTTGCAAATCGTCAAGTTGATAAAGTTTGGGCATTTTGTCATTTGTGTTCTGGCAGCGCATTCGTGAGGTATCGTGGATGAGAAGACATAACGGACTTTAACTGTCACATGCGACTGTCAAATTCATTCGTTTACATCTGACAGTTTCTACGTCAGCGTCAGCTGCGAGTGCAAGTAAGGCGACGTATCTAATGCGCGCTTGCGTAACGCGCTACGTGACTCCATTTTGTTTACTTTGTGCGCGAAACTGCCGTTTGAGCCATTGTTATCAAGAAATGATGCAATATGGAAAGCTTTTACGAAGATTTAGTCGAAAGTTTGCTTAACCTTCAAATTTATTTGACAAGTGGCTATTATAAAAATTGGAGAATACATTCAAAATTGAAGACTTTGAATAATTCTAAAAATTTATAAACATTAACTGTTCTTTCAAGAAATTTGAAAATATCTGTGTGGTAAACATGTCAAGTAATTCGAACATTAGTGCACCTGCTGCATTTTTAATAGATCCAGGCAAACCAGTGATGAAATGTAAAAATTGGTTTCGTGCATTTGAGAACTACTTGGTCGCAATTGATGGGAAGAAGTACGAGCCTGAAAGGAAGAAAGCAATTATGTTTGGATTGTTAGGTGCAGCAGGTCAGGAGATTTTCGACAGTTTACCCAAATATGAGGCGCAACCCGGTCAGTTTATACCACTTGATGAATACCAGGAAGCTATCAAAAGATTAGAGAAGCAGTTTGGTGAAGAACCAAATATAATGATTGGCAGACATCGTTTTGCCATGCGCAAACAGTTAGAAAACGAGACTATAGAAGAATACAGTGCATGTCTAAGAGTCTTGGCAACAAAATGTGATTTTAATAAAATGGTTGATATGTATATTTGAGACCAATTTGTTTTTTATTGTTATGAATAGAAAATTCAGGAGAGACTTTTAGCGTGCAAGAACCCAACGTTAGAGGAAACAATAGATATTGCTAAGGGCATTGAATGATCTCTTGAAAGTTCAAAAGAATTGGCAACGGAATGTAATTCTAAGTCTAATATTTATTATCTTCATGAAAACAAGAAAGTGGTAAATGTTAATGACAAAAGAAGTAAGTTGGTTAATAATTCAGAAACTAACATGATTGTCTGTTTTAGGTGTGGTTCAAGAAATCACAGGGCAGATTACACAGGATGTCCTGCTCAAGGAAAGAAATGCACGAAATGCTTCAAGGTAGGGCATTTTGCAGGTGTGTGTAAAAATTTCAGGGCACAATAATATACTAAAGTTAAAGTCAATACTGTAGAAGATTTCGAGGAAGATATGTGCTCAAATATTGTTCTAACTTTGGGTGATCAATGCGATTCTGTGAAAGGTCCACTGGGCGTTGCACATATTGGTATGGTGGAGTTGAATATTATGGCAGATTCTGGATCGCCAATTACGATTGTATCTGACCAAAAGTATGAAAAATATTGGCCGCATGTAGACCTTCTTGCTTCTGATGTCAACCCCAAGGCATTTGGGGACTTTGACATCAATATGTTGGGTTATTTTCAGGATAATTTAAACATCAAAGGGAGATCTATCTCTACCAAGGTTTATGTTGCAGAGCGTGGCAGAAATATTGTAGGATGGAAGGATTTGGCACGTTTGGGAATTATTTTAAAGCCAGGTGCCGAGGACCCTATTATTTTGGATGATTCTATGGTGTTCTCAATTTCTTATTCTGATCCATTTTCTTCTGTAGATAATGTAGAAACGGTGTTGAATAAGTATGTGTCTTTGTTTGAAGACAGAATTGGGTGCATTAAAGGGTTTGAACACACCAATAAACTAAAGAGTGGTGCAATTCCAATAAAACATAAGGTACGGTCAATTCCTTTATCGGTTAAATCAGATCTGCAAAATGTTCTTAACAAGTTAGTTAATGAAGAGGTGATCGAACAAACTGATTCTGCAGAGTGGGTTTCTGCCATAGATTTAATTAAAAAAAAAATGGAGAAGTGCGTCTATGTGCCGATTTGAGATCATTGAATAAAAATATTTTAGTTGATTGTTATCCTTTACCAAAAATCCAAGAGATTTTAGTAGCAACTAATGGTTCAATGTATTTTTCTCTCATTGACCTCAAATCGCCATATCACCAGTTCAAATTGTCAGAAGAATCAACAGATTATACGACATTCATCACTCCATTAGGAGCATACAGGTTTAGAAGACTTCCATTTGGATTGGCTTCATCGTCAAGTGTTTTCTAGAAGCTTATGGAATGTATTTTAAATGGTATAAATGGTGTACAGAAATTCCAAGATGATATCCTTATTCATGCCAGTACCATTGAAGAGCATAACAAAATTCTAGACACTGTTATGGACAGACTAAATGAAAGGGGTATGACAGTTTCTAAAGAAAAATGTAAGTTTTTAAAAACTGAAATAGAGTATTTAGGCCACATTTTTGGTGGTGAGGGAATTAAACCTAAACTCAATTTAGTAAAAGCCATAACAGATGCTCCTGTACCTAATGATAAAGACTCATTAAGATCATTTTTGGGTCTCAGCGAATACTATTCACATTTTATTGAAAATTACTCTGATGTTGTCGAACCTTTGCGCGTATTATTACGCAAAGGAGAAAAGTTTTCGTGGTCTAAAATTCAAGATGACGCGTTTGCTAATATCAAAAATGCCATTGTCTCTGCTCCTTCATTAAAACCATATGATCCTGAAGGTATCAACATTGTTACAGTTGACGCAAGTTCAGTTGGCATTGGCGCGGTGTTCACACAGAAGGTAAAAGGTATTGTACACACGATTGCCTTCATTTCTAGACGCTTGCAAGAAGCAGAAATTCATTACAGTACAATAGAAAGGGAAGCACTAGCTTGTGTATGGGCAGTAGAAAAGCTCAAAATGTACTTATGGGGAAAACTGTTTGAGTTAATTACTGATCATAAACCATTAACATTTTTAATGGATGGTTATGGCAGAGGTAATGGAAAGTTATCAGCAAGGTTAGTAAGATTATTGGCAAAACTGCAAGAGTACAATTTTTCAATACAACATATTTCAGGCAAATGCAATGTAAGAGCTGACTTTTTGTCACGATTACCTTTGAATATTACTGAACCCAGAGTTGATGAAAACACTGAGTGGGTTGTGTCTTGTGTAAATGATTTCATCATCATCATGAATAACTTTATTTTGGTCATAAGACCATGAAAGTACAATGAAATATATACAAGTACAAGAGTAAGACCATAAATACAAGAAAAGTTTTTAAGAGATTATTAAACAGTAGGTTATCATGATTATTTAGCAGAGAAAAAAAGATAAAAGCTAAAAGAAGCCATTTCTTTAAATAAAATTCATCCTTCTCCGCCACATACCATGTAAAAAGCGGGAAACTGCATAAACAATAAGAGGATCAGTGTCATACGTCAAGACTCTGCAAGCTTGTGCACATTGTCTGAGCCCCAAATTTTTGCACAGGGGAATAAGCCAACATTTTCGGATCATGCTGTAAGCTGGACAGAAAAACATAATATGGGTAATATCTTCATTACAAGTTTTGCAAACTGGGCAGGTGCCCTCCATCAGTTTTTCCCATCTGGATGTTAGCGCCCCGATTGGGAGAGAACCATGTCTCATCTGAATATATAATTTTCTTGCTAGAGGAGGCTGTACTAAATCTAAGAATACCTCCAACCTAGAGTCAGTTTTCACCATTAAGAACTCAGAGGTCAACCTACCCAAGGTAGTCGAGCAGCATAGAATTTTGGAATTGTAAGATCTAACAGCCGCCAATATCTCGGACCTTTGAGTCCTCACGCAGCTAGTACCTGGAGAATCCCAAAGATGGGGCAAACCAACTTGATAGAGGGAAGTCTTTATATGGAGTAGCCATGGTATTTTCTTGTAGTTTAACTGTCCCCAGATTGCATTAAATTCCGCTCTGAAAATTGCAAGTTCAGGGACAGACCAAAGCCTTCTCCAATAAAGTAATGGTCGTGCAGCCGCCAATTCACTGACGGATTCCAGATCCATGTCCAGACGCAGTGGTATAAGAGGCGTGTTCTGGGGGAGACCAACCAGACCACGCATAAAGGCTTGTTCTACCTTCCGTAAAATGGATGTATTTGTGTGGCCCCAAAGTTCAGCAGCATACAAGGCTGCTGACCTCACCTGTGTTTTATAGATCTCTAGTACAGGAGTGACAGGTTTGAATGTAGAGATTCTATGGAATCTTCCGATACCCCCCGTTATCTGGGATAGCCTCAGGGAGGATTTGGCTACTTGAGCATCCCATACGAAATGCTCAGTCAGCGTGACTCCCAGATATATGAAGGTCTTAACTCTTTCTAGGGGAACAACACCTAGTGTAGGGTTCGGGCGTGTGTGCCTCGGGGGATTGAAGATCATAAACTTAGTTTTCCCCAGATTGATCTCCAATCCCCTTGAGGCACAAAAGGTCATAAACCCGTCCAGAACCCGCTGGATGCCCGATGATGTCTGTGACAGCAACAATGTGTCGTCCGCGAACATCAGAGCGGGCACCCGACCAGAAGCCAAAAACGGGGCATCACTATCCCTGAGACTATTTAGTTCGTTAATCAATCCATTTACATATAGGCTAAACAATGTAGGGGCCAGTACACAACCCTGACGTACCCCCCGAGTTACAGGAAAGCGAGCTGATAGCTCCCCATTCTTCCCACACCTCACCTGTGCGAAGTTCCCTGTATGGAGACGAACCAGCACATCAAGTAGGTAGGGTGGGAGACCGAGTTCCTTCAGCACCATCCAAAGTTTCTCCCTGGGGACCAGATCAAATACGGCCCGCAGGTCCACAAAAACAAGGTAGAGGCTGCCACCCTCCACTCTTGCGGTTTTCCAATACAGGACCTGGAGCCGGAAGATCTGGTCCAGGGTAGAAATACCCGTTCTAAAACCGGCTTGTTAGGGAGTCAGTGTTTTGTTCACCTCCATCCAGTCTAATAATCTGTTCAGAAGAATTCGGCCCAGCAGTTTTTGAGTGGTGTCCAATAAACTGATGGGTCTGTAATTGGATGGGGCTAATGGACAACCCTTCTTAAAAATTGGAACAATCTCGGCTCCAAGCCATGTGTCCGGCAGCGCGGAACCTTGCAGAACCGCATTAAACAGAACGGTCAGGTATGGAGCCCAGATTTTAGGTTGGGAACGGAAAAGGTCCCCCGGGAGCTTATCAAGTCCTGGTGCTTTATTTAGGGGCAGTCCCTCAATTGCAGATTCCACTTCTATAAAGGTAATTGGGTCTGAATAATTGACCTCATTTCCAACGTGAGGAACCTGAGAGCTAGTCCCTAATCCCGGGTGACTATAATCGAAGGGGGAGTCTAAGAATACAGCAGTCCCTTGGGATGGTATGTTATCCTGTTCCTGGCACACAAAAGCCCTCAACTCGGGACTTGAATAGAGTTCTTTAAAATGCGCCTCCCACACCAAGGGAGCATTATTAGGGACCCCTTCCTCCCGGTCGCCTCTCAATGTTGAAGAGGCAATGATTTCAATCAATCAGTACAAGTTTGTGACAAAGCAGAATGGTTGAGTTTGTTAGACATTGATCCAGTGCTAGTTAAAGTTAAGGAATATATAGCGAGTAATTGGCCTCCAATTAGAAATCTATCTGCTGATCTCAAAACTTATTTTCAGGTTGCTAATGAACTATGTATTGATAATGGTTTTATCCTAAGGGGGGACTTATTAGTTCCACTGACTAAAATAAGAAGAAATTTAATAGATCTTGCACACAAAAGCCATTTGGGATCAACTATGACTAAAAAATTGTTAAAGGATCATTATTGGTGGCCAGGTTTAGACGTTGATGTTAACATGTTTGTAGATAGTTGTGCGATTTGTCTTAGATCTGACAAACATTGGAAGCCACGTTTAAAAGAAATGCAATTAGTTCAAATTCCGAATTCTCCATGGATCAAATTAGCAATTGATTTTGCAGGTCCGTTCAATATTTTAGAACATGATTCAAGATTTTTGATTGTTTTGAGTGATTATCACAGTAAGTGGATCTATTTCAAATTTGTATCAATCATCGACTCCAGTTGTGTGATTAAATTTTTGGAGACTTGTTTTGCAGTAGAAGGGTTACCAAAAATATTAGTATCGGACAATGGTAAACAATTAGTTTCAGAGATGATGGTAAAACTTTTGAAGCAAAAAAATATCCTGCAAAAGAAAACTCCCTTTTATTCGCCTAAATCGAATGGACAAGTGGAAAGAGTAAACCGTTTCTTAAAAGAAAGCATTCAATTAGCACTGGTAGCAGGTTTTCCAATAAAAGAATTTGCTCAAGAAAGAGTAAATACGTACAACAATACAACCAACAGTGTAACTGGATATTCTCCATTTTTCCTCATGAGGGGTAGACATTGCATCTCATCAATTTCACCTTAGTTCACAATTCAAAGAGAAAGAAGTCCTAAAGTGGTTGAAGTGCAGGATTCCCAGCTTAAAGTTAAAGAAAGAATTCTAGAACATCAATTAAAGTCAAAGGAGTACCATGATAAGATTCATAGAGCAACAATAAAGGACATCCTAATTTGCGACTGGGTGTTAGTCAAGAAACCTTTTGTAAAATTTAAAGGAGAATCTAAATGCTATGAGCCTCAAGAAGTGATGGATCTATCTAATAGTTCAGTTCGTTTGCAAAAATTAGGATGGAGGCATAAATCCGACGTCATTAAACTCAAAGACAACCAAAAAGACTTGATACTTAAAGAAGGTAGAGTAAGTGCGGACAATGAACAAAGCAACATATGGTATAACTTTGGTGAAAGGGATAATGAGATATTTGGATCTGTTATACATTCGAAAAATGAGGAACAAAAGTCTAGTCCATTCAGAGTTAATGAAAATACTAGACCACTAGCACATCATGGGTCTGAAGAGGTGTGTGAGGGCAATAGTCAAAACGTAACCCAGGCTGAGATTCATGGGGCAAGCGTCCCAAATGTTGATGACACAAGTTGCAGTAATTCATCAAAGAGTGAGGCTTCGTCTCATAAAAAAAATGAGAGCACATGCACCACATCTGAAAGAGTATCTCGTTTTCCAAACTTGTATAAAGATTATATTGTATATTGACGTACATGTTAATGTAATGGATGGTCTAGGCACCATTTAGTTGTCAAAACGTTTTGGTGTGTACTTTGCATTTCAATGTTAAACTTATATAGAAAGGGAGATGTTGTATACCGAATTGGATGATGTATACTGTATTTCGCTCAACCCAATTGGCGGACACATCCTACGTCATTTGGAATTCTGAATACGTATTTAACACACGTCACTGTTACGGCGTGGCATTCTTCTTCCCACTGGCTGTTGACTTACATCCTCTTATTTCCAGCTGTTTGTGGGCTTTCGTAATTACAATAAATAATTAGATTAATTCCATGTGTATGGTGTATTATTTCTGCACCATTACACTTTAAACAGGTACGACGTGGCCTAAAACAAGCAAGGAAACAGGCCAGTTTGGTCTAAAAAGACAGCCATAATTGTGGTGACCCTCTCACCGCTGGGCCCAGGTGCCACTGTATCTGTTGGACTAATGACAGCTCTGTCCCCGTCACCATTACAACCCACAGAACACATGCGCTTGTTTCCATGACAGCGGCCTGTGACTATCACAGAGTCCTAATAAATGACTGGAGCGCTAACCTCGCTCACATAATGTGCCAGCACAGGTGACATGTTGCTTTCAGAGGACAGCTTCAGAGGTTCCTCTTTGCTCTACAGGAGCCTGCATATGTGCATGAAAATGGGTCTCAGACCTGCTACTAACAAAAGGAGGCCCCTTAAATATTTCATTTACCTTTATAAAAGTCTGTCATGTGCATTTAAAGTGTTTCAACTGTGTGAAAATTGTTTTAAATCGAGCAGTCCTTTACAGTCGTCACTGAGCGGCTCATTTACGATCCCTGTGCACCGCCAGAACGTCCCCTTTAGTGACGCTCCGGTGGTGCACAGGACTTAGTCATATCTACAAGGCATCGTAAAGCCACACTGCATGGCTTTTCATGGCCTTGTGGATATGGAGTGAGGCAACGTAGTGCAAGTTGCTGTGTTGCCTCACACTACGATGGGGAGGCATGCCATAGGTGTTACGGTGGGTAATACCCATGGCATTTGACACATTCCCAGAGGAGCACCAACTCCACCCTCTTCCATGACCCCCTCCCCACCACAACCGATGCCAACTCTGCACTCAAGGAACTACACCGCTGGATCGACAGCTGCGCAGACAAGCTTGCACCCCTCCGCTACCCGCCAGACAGCGCCCCCTGAAGGCTGCCTGGTTCATCACCGACCTCCAAGAAGCCAGACACTCCTGCAGACGACTCGAAAAACGTTGTAGAAACAGCAAAACCACCGAAGACCAGAACACCTACACGAACGCCATAACAGAATATCACAAACGCATAATTGACCCCAGGATGACCTTCATCCGGAACAAAATCCTCACCAACGCCAGCAACTCAAAGGAACTCTTCAACATCATCAAGCAGTTCACCAAATCCCCAAGCGAAGCCACAGACACCACGCCTTCTCAGGACCTCTGCAACAAGCTCGGCTCCTACTTCTACCTGAAAATCAAGGCCCTCTACGACAACTTCAGCAAACGGACTCCAGAAATCACCCTCCCCTCCGGCAGTTACAGCCAGCCCACCATCTCCACCTGGACACCAGTCACCACCGAAGATATCACCACGGCCATGAAGAGCACCCACTCAGGGTCACCCATGGACCCCTGCCTGCCGCACATCTTCCGCAGAGCCGCCACCACCATAGTACCCGAACCACGCCTCCCCATCAATGCCTCCTTCGAATCCGGCATTTTCCCCAACAGCTGGAAGCAGGCAGAGGTCAAGCCCCTCCTCAAGTAACCTTTGGCTGACCCGACAGACCTAAAAAACTACTGGCCCATCTCTTTCCTTCCCTTCGCAGCCAAAGTCACCAAGAAATTCGTCAATGCCCAGCTGACCACTTTCATTGAAGAGAACGCCATCCTTGATTCCGCAGTAACCACAGCACCGAGACCGCCCTCATTGCCACCACCGACGACATCCGCCTGCTACTCAACCAGGGCCTCACCGCGGCCCTCATCCTGCTAGACCTCTCCGCAGCCTTCGACACCGTCTCCCACCGCATTCTTGCAGCCACACTTCATGACTCCAGCATATGAGGAACCGCCCTCGACTGGATCCGCTCCTTTCTCGCCGGCTGAACTCAAAGGATCAGACTCCCACCATTCCTCTCCGAACCAACAGAGATCAAGTGTGGAGAACCCCAAGGATCATCACTCAGCCCCACACTCTTCAACATCAACATGACCCCCCTCGCCGCCTTCGTCAGACAGCATGGGTTCAGTATAATATCCTACACCGACGACACCCAGTTCATCCTCTCGCTCACGAAGACCCCCGAAGACACCAGACTAAGCTTCCAGAAAGGAATGAAAGACGTCACATCTTGGATGAGAAACAGCTGCCTAAAGCTCAACTCAGAGAAGAGAGAGGTACCTGGACCCTCCCACACCACTTGGGGCCACACCTGGTGGCCCTCCGCCCTCGGAAACCCACCCTCCCCGATGGACCACGCTCGGAACCTCGGCATCATTCTAGACTCCTCCATCACCATGGCTCGACAGATGAACGCTGTCGCCTCCACCTGCTTCAACTCCCTCCACATCCTCCGCAATACCTTCAAGTGGATCCCCGCCAAAGCCAGAAAGACCGCCCCCCACGTACTCATAACCAGCAGACTGAACTACGGTAACACCCTCTACGCTGGATCAACAAATCCCTGCTACACAAACTCCAGACCATCCGGTGGAAGAGCCATCTCCTATGTCGCGGCTAAGGTCTGGAACGAGCATCCTATCAACATAAGATGCTCCCTTACCCTACACATCTTCAGGAAGAGCCTCAAGGCCTGGCTTTTTGGCTGACCCGGAGCTCCATCCCCCTACCCTCCCCCCAGTGCCTTGAGACCCAAACGAGTGAGTAGTGCGCTTCAAAAGCACCTGATTGATTGATTGTTTTACAACAAGGGAATGCATCAAAGCCTACACCTCCCTAGGCGAGGCGTAGGGGAGGCGCAATGAGGAGAAATAACACTATTTCTCCTAGTTTTTTCCTCTTTCCATATGTGCAGCATTCAGCAGCACACATTGAAAGAGGGAACCACCTCCATTGATTGTTTTTGTGCAGGAAGGTGTTCCTTCCTGCTCAAAAACAATCACCCCTAAAACGCAGATACCCTTGCACCATGGTGCAAGGGGGACTGCGTTGGCGCAGAGCAGCCCACTGAATGCCAGCGCAGGGAAAGAGGACAGGAATGCACGTATCTGATAGATACAGCACATTCCTGCCCTATTCTTTTGCCGTAGGGTGGCACTGCAGGAGGCCTGCGGCGCTGCCCTTCGGCACAATATTGTAAATGAGGCCCCATGTTTTAAACAACTGCTTCACTCTTTAGATAAATGCATGGCGGTCCTATTCTTGACACATTGATTATTTATTGTTTGTTTTAATCAACCAATCCCTTTGCTGGCCTAAATGTGCTAAAAGTTAAAACATTTCAGATATATGGGATTTAGCAGACTGTATCTGGCTACACTCCCAGATTTCCTCTTAAATTGTTGAACTAGAGGGCATAAAATCTGTGTGAACAAAAACATGACAACTGACTACCACAACGTGCTCCTTCACCAGGTGTGCATGTTATAGTCTCAGGCTAGCTCTGGTAATGAAAAGGCAGAGTTGTGTATGTAGCTAATTAGAAATAACATGTGTGACACTAACTGACAAACAAGAAAAAACATTGACAATATTGTTTTGGCTAGTCTGGAATCTAATCACCAGTCTTCAGCATGGCATATATTGTATAAAGCAATCTTTCAATACATAGGCAGTATCACACGTTTGTGCCTGGTGGCTGCATCTAACTGTTAGCCGCATGATACCTGGTAGCTGCGTGCAGCCTGGGGGTTGTGCGTTGCCTGGTGGTTGCGTGTTACCTGATGGCTGCGTTAACTGTTAGCCGCATGTTACGTGGTGGCTGCATGTTGCCTGGTAGCTGCATGTTACCTGATGGCTGTGTGTTGCCTGATAGGTGCATGTTACCAAGTGGTTGTGTGTTGCCTGATCACTCTGTGTTACCTAGTGGCTGCGTGTTGCCTGATAGCTGCGTGCTACCTGGTGGCTGCATGTTGCCTTGTAGCTGCCTGCTACCTGGTGGTTGCGTGTAGCCTGATAGATGCGTGTTACCTGGTGGCTGCGTGTTGCCTGATAGCTGTGTGTTACCAAGTGGCTGCGTGTTGCCTGATAGCTGTGTGTTCTCCAGTATTGGGGTGTCTTTCATAGATTCACATGCTTGAATATTCCCCGTCGTCGGAGTGGGAGTCCCACGGTAAATAAAATAGCAATATATATAGTCATAATATACCTAAATAATACCATAAATAGAGCTATGTAGGTGTAAAAACACCAAGAATGTACCTATATGAAATCTCCATAGGGATACATGGAGAGAGAAAAAAGACATTTGCAGTCTATCTCTGTCATTATCTTGGTCCAAACTACAGCCAATCAGGCGTCAGCACCTCTCCAGAACCTTCTCCTCAGAGTTTCTGACCTCAGATTTTCTACCGCACGTCGTGTGACAGGGAGTCTCCCTGAGCTCTGCTCAGTTTTTGTCTGTCAGAATGTCTTCAAGTAAGAGATCTCTGTTTAGACCTTGTTCTTCGTGTGGAAAACTGCGTTTATTCTCTGAGGACCCACACAGTAAGTGCATTTACTGTTTGTACCCGGATCATGAGGTGGCAAAATGTAAATTTTGTAGAACCTTTTCTACAAAAACTTTGAAGGACAGGGAAGGCCGTCTCTTATTGTGGCTACAGAGACTTAAAGATAAGGAGGATCCAGTTTCTGATATGGAAAGCCTTATTTCTGGCCATTCCCAGACAGCCTCAAAGCGCAGTAGTGCGCAGGAGTTGCCATCTCCTTTCCTGAAGAAAAATAAACTGTCTTTGGCTCTTACATCTGCCACATCTGCTGTTTCACCTACTGTTTTGTCACCTTCGAGACCTAGTTCTCAGGCTATTGAGGCGTCTACTTCCAAGTTTTCTGGAAAAATACTGGCAGCCTCGTCGACGATGCTTCCAACGAAATTGTCAGTGACCGGCTCGTCGACGGTGACTCTGACGACAACATCAGCAGCGTCTTCGTCGACGATTGTCCCATCGACGTTAGCCTCGTCGACGGTAACCATCAGTACCACAAGGTCGGTTACTTCTATATTACCCATTACATCGTCGTCGACGAGGAAAGAAAAGGTTCCGTCGACGAAGACTTCGTCGTCGACGAAGGGTGTGAGATCGACTTCGTCGTCGAACTCGTCGACGGCTATTCCGTCGACGAAGAAGAAGAAGATTCCGACGACAGCTTTGTCGACGACGGCTTCGACGACGACAGCTCCGTCGACGACGGCTTCGTCGGCGACGTCGACGACGGCTCCGTCGACGATGGGTTTGTCGACGCAAATTTCGTCGACGATAGTTCCGTCGACCACCGTTCCACCGACTGTAGCTCCGTCGACGAGGCCCTCTCCGAAAACGTCCTCGGTGAATACCATGCAGCCGTCGACGGCAATTTCATCAGTAAGGATAAAGGTGAACAGATTATCATCTGCTCAAAGGTCATTGAGAGAGCAGCTGCCTCCCGCGACTTCAGCGCCGGTTTCATCTTTCGCTGTGGTCCCCTTGATGCCATTGCCACCTAGTACTGGCCTAGATAGGCAAGACGAGATTATTCCTGTAGAGGAGTCGCAGCTTCCGTCACCATTATTTGCGACAGATTCTGAACAGGAGTCCGAGGAAGGTTTACCTGACTCTTTTGGTACGGCGCAAAGCCCATCCGACTTAATAATTAAATGCCAGGATGACAGTAGTGAGGATGAAGATCCAGTTTACAGGCAGCAGGTTCCTGCGAAACATTCAACGGCGACTCTGCCATTGTCACTCATAGCTAATCTCCAACGCATGTTGGACGATTATAACCAACGTTTTCCTCTGTCGCCGCAACATCCTGGGGTTCCGTCAACGCCTGTGGTTCCGACAAATATAACTCCAGTGCCGATTGGAAATCCTTCACCCCTGATGCCGTCAGCACCACCAAGACAGCCTTCAACGAGGTTTTTACCTCATCAAGAGTTCGTGGAGGAGGTCCCTCAGGAAAGAGAAGAAGGTGAAATCCCAGATGATGATGGTGATGTTGATAATGATGATGATGATATGGCGGAGTGGGACGAGTACCAAGCACAAACACCATCCCCCTCTCAAGTGGTATCTGGTGACTCACCTCCAGTGGACATAGCGACTTTTCACCAACTAATGGAAAGGGCGGCACAACATTTTAGGCTGACAACGGAGCGCAGAGAGGAAGATTGTTTCCTTTATGATTTCAAGAGTCAACCTTTTAAACAAACGCATACTATTCCCATTATGGATTTCATTTGGGAAGAAGGCAAGAAGTTGATGAAAACACCTAATACCTTGCCAGCACAGGTGCCTCGATTAGAAAAGAAGTATAAGGCGCCACTAGGAACCCCAGCATGCCTCACAGGTCAGTCACGACCTGAGTCCGTCATTATGCAGGCAGCGCAACGTAGGGCGAAAAATCCTGCATCTACTGTCACCGCACCACCGGATCGTGACGGACGTAGAATGGATGCCATAGGGCGTAAGTTTTCTTCAATGGCCTCTACTGTGGTTAGAGCGGCTAATGCCTTGGCCATTTTGGGTCGTTATGACCGACAAGTGTGGGCTGACATTTCGACTTTGGTTCAAGAACTGCCGGAGCCATCTAAGGGCGAAGCAATGAAGTTGCTCCAAGAGGGAGAAGCTACGTCGGCTGAAATGATTGATTGTGCAGTGGACATCGCATGCACGGGTTTCCGTCAGCTTGCTGGAGCGGCTGTTCTGCGCAGGCAGGGGTGGTTACGATCGACATCTTTTCGCCAGGAGGTGCAGTCCATGATTTTAAACATGGCTTATGACGGGGAGGCGTTATTTGGAAATCACGTCGATGAAGCGCTCCAGTCCATAAAGAAGGATACTGAGACGGCTAAATCTCTCGGAAATTTACATTTTCAAAGACAAAATTTTCGTGGTGCACGCGGACGCGGCACCTCCTCAAATTTTCGAAGGGGAAATAATCAATATAGACCCAATAATCAAGTGCTGGCTATATTCATATAGCCAGCACCAACAATCATCACGACACCAGGCCTCCAAGTCGTATAGAGGGAAATCCTCATACAGAGGAAACGCGTCAAAAAGACAATGACTCTTACCAGACAAGCAAAGTTGGAGGTCGAATCTCTCTGTTCTTTTCCCAATGGTCCTCAATTACAAAGGACCGTTGGGTTTTGGACATTGTGAAAAAGGGGCACGCTTTAGAGTTCACGAAATTCCCTCCGTCCACACCACCCACCGGACCACCACCAGCTCACTTCAAGGAACTTTTACATCAAGTTCGTCTTCTAAGTCAAAAAGGAGCTATAGAGTTGGTACCAATATCTCAAAGGGGGAAAGGATTTTATTCCCGGTTCTTTCTTATCACAAAGAAGAACGGAGAATGGAGGCCCATCCTCGATCTGAGGGCGCTCAACAAATATATAAAGAGCCAATCCTTTCGTATGATGACGCTAGTAGAAATCTTGCGTTTACTCTCGCAGGAAGATTTCATGGCAACGATAGATCTCCAGGATGCCTATTTTCATATCCCTATATTACAACGTCATCGGAAGTTCCTGCGTTTTCGAGTGGGTCAACACGATTTCCAATTCAAAGTGTTACCGTTTGGTCTGCGCTCGGCCCTTCGAGTGTTTACAAAGGTACTAGCTCCAGTGATAGCGTTTCTGCGACTCCAAGGTGTGCAAATATTTCCATACCTAGACGATTGTCTACTAAAATCACAGTCAAGTGCTCGCCTGCGACAACACACGCTTCTATGCCAGGAGATGTTTCGCTCATTAGGTCTCTCCATAAATGCAGCGAAATCCCAGCTTCATCCTTCGCAACAAAAGGACTTTCTGGGAGCCACTCTGGAAACGGTATCAGCAAAAGCGTTTCTATCCCAGGAGCGTCTACAAAAGATACTACGGCTGGTGACTTTGATCAGGTCAAAAAAGTCAGTTTCTGTAAGACTGTTGAAATCATTTCTGGGGATGGCATCATCGTCCATTGCCTTGATTCCTCACTGCAGGCTAAGGACACGTCCTATCCAGGAAGCACTGGATGCTCAATGGCGTCAAGTGTCGGGATCTTTCAACGACATGGTATGTGTCACAGATCAAATGAGGTCAGCACTCGAAAGGTGGACAATACTAGCCAACTTAGCAGAAGGCACTTCATTTCTGTCGGTGACACCGGACTGGACAATCACGACAGACGCCTCATTAGAGAGATGGGGCGCTCATTTGGAAGATCTTTCTGTAAAAGGAAGATGGTCAACACATCAAAGAACTTGGCACATCAACAGGTTGGAGCTTATGGCGATTTTTCTGGCTCTAAAATCATTTCTACCCTTAATCCAAGGAGAATCAGTGCTAATACAGACAGACAACACAACCTGTATGCACTATGTGAACAAACAGGGCGGAACGAAATCCCCGAGTCTGTCCAGGTTAGCTCAATCAATTTGGGACTGGTCTCTCAGTCATCGCATCATGATTACAGCAGTTCATCTACCAGGAATATCCAATGTCCTAGCGGATTCCCTGAGCAGGTCCTCCTCATCGACCCACGAATGGGAATTACACCAACCAACTCTAGAGAGGATATTCCAACAATGGGGTCGTCCACGGCTGGAACTCTTTGCTACGCCGGAGAACCGAAAATGCCGAGATTATGCAAGCTGGCATCCCCACAAAGGGTCACAGGGAAATGCCCTTTTGATGAACTGGTGCAATCTATTTGCGTACGCTTTTCCTCCAATTCCCCTCATACCTCGGGTCCTTTGGAAGATGAAGAGACAACCTTGCCACCTGATTCTAATAGCCCCACGTTGGCCCCGACAGGCATGGTTCTCAGAACTGCTCCTGCTATCCCAATGCCAACCAATCCTCCTGCAGTCTCGGACAGATCTGCTCACGATGAGCGAAGGGAGAATTTGTCATCCGAATCCTTCCTCACTGAGTTTATCGGCATGGAACCTGAACACCATGAGTTCGCCCATCTAGACATCCCGCAGGATTGTAGGGACATTTTGGCCCAGGCAAGAGCACCCTCTACAGTCAAGACGTACAAGTTGAAATGGAAAAGATTCTGCCACTGGTATGCTTCTAACGGAATCCACCCAATACATTCCACGGCACACCAATTACTACCTTTCTTCTTGCACTTGGCTAGTTCCGGACTATCCCATGCAACTTTACGGGTTTTCCTAGCAGCGATTTCCCGTTTCCGACAGGATGGCTCAAATTCCCTTTGTTCCTCAAGAATAATCCGCCAATTCTTTAAAGGCTTATTCCGAAAATTTCCGCCAATTCGGCGTCCTCCTAAATTGTGGCATCTTAACGTTGTGTTAGCACAATTGATGAGACCACCGTTCGAGCCCATTCACAAGGCCGACTTAAAACATCTAACTTGGAAAGTGGCCCTACTTCTGGCACTAACGTCTTCACGTCGTGTCAGTGACATCCATGCTTTTACCATCAAACCTCCTTTCCTGCAGTTCAAACCGGATGCTGTAGTGTTGCGTACCAATCCATCATTCCTACCCAAGGTGCCATCTGATTTTCATATTAACGAGCCAGTCATATTAAAAACTTTCTTCGCTAATCCTCAGACACCTGCGGAGCAAAGGTTGCATTCTTTGGATGTGAAACGATGTTTGAAGTTCTACATCAGCAGGACAGCTTTGTTTCGAAAATCCGATCAGCTTTTTATAGCGTATGGACGCTGTCATAAAGGACGTCAGGTTACTAAACCGACGATTGCACGCTGGATTTCGACGGCGATGGTCTTCTGCCATCAAAAGGCAAACAAACCACTGCAGTCTTCAGTGAGAGCACACTCCACTAGGGCAGTATCATCATCTACCGCCTTATTTGCTGGAGTACCTTTGCAACACATCTGCAGAGCAGCTACGTGGTCGACCAGACACACGTTTACTAAGCACTACTGCTTGGCGGCTTTAAGCGAGGAGGATGCTGCAGTGGGACAGGCAGTGCTGCGCAATCTTTTTAAATAAGGTGAGCCTCTTCCTACCGCCTCCATATTGTTTCCATTTACTGTTCAATATTATTCATTGCATTTAGATACATGCTGTATGTCAACAGATATAGGTATCTATATATATATATATATATATATATATATATATATATATATATATATATTTCCACGAATTCCCTTAAAAAGGATTGACGACGCCGTGTCTTGTGCTGCAAATTAATTTTATTTGTCAGCTGCTGGACGCGTTTCGCCTGACGGTCGCCAGTAGGTAGTTATAGTTAGGACCCTG
Organism: Triturus cristatus; assembly: GCF_964204655.1. Lineage (NCBI taxonomy): Eukaryota > Metazoa > Chordata > Amphibia > Caudata > Salamandridae > Triturus > Triturus cristatus. The sequence continues at coordinate 146,377,603 of NC_140579.1, read as the reverse complement.
TTTCCATAGGAAAACCGCAACATTCTATTTGGAATAACTTTGGCGCCGGTCGACGAATCCTCGCGAAATTTTCAAAATAGGTGGGGCGCTACACTCCGCTCCTACCCTGAAAGTCTCGGGGGGATTCGTCAAGCGGGGGCTGAGAAAAAAGGGGGGTCCCAAAACGCGTTTTTCCCATGCATTTTTCCATAGGACCTTTAGACACAGCTACAGCCCGAACGGCTGAACAGAGTTACCTGAAATTTGGCAGAGAGGTAGTCCTTAGGTCAAGGAAGTGCCTTTTGTAGGTCTGGTGTAAATCTGTTCAGTAGTTCCTGAGAAAATAGCATTTAAATCAATATATATATCTGTGGCAGGTTACGGTGCGCTTACGGTGCGCTTACAGTAAGCTTACCGTACGCGTACGGTGCCGTGCGCGAGCGCGAATCTGATTGGCTGTTAGATCTTAGTAAACATTCGAATCGGTCGAAACCAGGAAGTGGCGGCCGCCATTTTCTCTCTCGCACTCTGAGAGGGGGTTAAAAGACAAAGGCCAAAAACATGTAAAGGGGCTGTTTAGACAGCTCCTAAGCACCTAGCCATGTTGAGGGAGTCCCCAAAGATCCCCCAAGGCCAAAAACGGAATTTTAATTTTTTCGATAATTTCGCCGATTACCATTACCGTACGCGTATGGTAAAAATTATTTAAAAAAATAAAAATATCCATACTCTCCCCACCCCATGTGCAAATGGTGCCCGAAGTGCACCGTTTGTGCATGGCATATGGCACTTGTGAAAAATTAAAATATTACCTTTCACAACGAAGCGCATCATATGTCCTCCATGTGCGCACGGTGCGCAAAGCGCATCGTGCGTACATGGCCCATCTAGCGTAACGTGGGCACGCGGTGCACGTAGCGCACCGCGTGCCCACCGTGCGTGCACGGCACTAACTGCGTAAAGTGGGCGCACGGTGCGCGAAGCGCACCGCGTGCTCGCTGTGCGCGCACAGTGCGCGAAGCGCACCGTGCGCGCACGGAACGAACTGCGTTATGTGGGCGCGCACGCCACGAATGGCGTAAAGTAACTTAGCATTTAAAAAACCGTACAAATTCACTGAAAAAACCATAGGTTTCACACACGTTATAGTTAGGAATTAGCATTTAAAAAACCTTGCAAATTCAGTGAAAAAACCATAGGTTTCACACATGTTATAGTTAGCTGGACATTTTACTGATAAAAAACCAATGAAATTCCCCCGTTATAGTTAGTGCAGGCAACTATAACTCACGCGACCGCAATCCTCTGCTGATGCTAATACTGTATTTAGACTCTTATTTACCCATGTCTTCTTCCATACATTTTTAGCTATACATATATTACAAATATTTTTTTTTCATAAAGACACATATGTCATCAGCAGAGGATAGCGGTCGCATGAGTTATAGTTGCCTGCACTAACTATAACGGGGGAATTTCATTGGTTTTTTATCAGTAAAATGTCCAGCTAACTATAACATGTGTGAAACCTATGGTTTTTTCACTGAATATATATATATATGTGATGTTCTTATAAGAAGGTTATGATCATTGCGATCTCATGTTGATGTTATTATGGAAACAATAATATGGTTACTGCTTTCTATTCATATTCAAGCATGTGAATCTATGAAAGACACCCCAATACTGGAGAAGAACAATTGTTACTTACCTGTAAACAGGTGGTTCTCCAGTATTGGTGTCTTTCATAGATTCACATGCGACCCTCCCTCCTCCCTTCAGAGGCTTTTTCCTCCTCATAAACTATGCATACACTTTGGTGCTACGAAAATCTGAGGTCAGGAACTCTGAGGAGAAGGTTCTGGAGAGGTGCTGACGCCTGATTGGCTGTAGTTTGGACCAAGATAATGACAGAGATAGACTGGAAATGTCTTTTTTCTCTCTCCATGTATCCCTATGGAGATTTCATATAGGTACATTCTGGGTGTTTTTACACCTACATAGCTCTATTTATGGTATTATTTAGGTATATTATGACTATATATATTGCTATTTTATTTACCGTGGGACTCCCACTCCGACGACGGGGAATATTCAAGCATGTGAATCTATGAAAGACACCAATACTGGAGAACCACCTGTTTACAGGTAAGTAACAATTGTTCTTACCTTGTAGCTGCGTGTTGCCTGATAGCTGTGTGTTACCTGGTGGCTGCGTGTTGCCTGATAGCTGTGTGTTACCAAGTGGCTGTGTGTTGCCTGATAGCTGTGTGTTACCTGGTGGCTGCATTTTGCCTCGTAGCTGTGTGTTACCTGGTGGCTGCATGTTGCCTCGTAGCTGCGTGTTACCTGGTGGTTTCGTGTTGCCTGATAGATGCGTGTTACTTGGTGTCTGCATGTTCCCTGGTACCTGCGAGTCAGCTGCGTGTTGTGATATAGCTGAGTGTTATGTGGTCACTGTGCTTTACATAGTGTCTGTCTGCTGCATGGCTCAGAGGTGGTCTCGAGCTGCACAGAGGGGTCCCACAGCCTCCCCTCAATAATTACACTTGGACACCACTCCATGTAATGGTCTTCAGGTACTTCAGACTCCAGCCCATTGCTACGCTAGCTCCTGGAGCACATAAAACACTCCAAGTGCTGCCACCCCTGTACAGCGTACAACCAGGTCCATTCCACACCCCCTGCACGTACTGTGCTCCCGGTACTACCGTTCCCCCACCACCCACCTCTGGAGGTGGGCAAGCCCAGCAAGGCTCTGATGGTTCAACCCGTGGCTTGGATCTTACAGCCAAGACACACCCCTGGCTCGACTCTCCATATGAAATTGCTGCCTCGCCTACCTCTACGCACAAGTTCCCCTGTACCCATCTTGTACCTCCCACTATCCGCACCCCACACCACACCACAGAAGGTCCCCTGCATGGACCCCTTGCCCCTTCCAAGGCCCCCACTCCACAGTAATACAAGATCACGCACTGTTCTCCTGGGTCTTTCCACAGACTCCCACGAGCACCCCTGCCCCCCAACAACTGCACGTACTGTTCCTCATCCCTTTAATAGCCGCCACCACACAACAATGGTCAAAGTGGGTGGGATCAGAGGGGCACGCCGTACCTATACTTTTTTAATTTATGAAAAACCGTTCCTTTAGTTTGTGTAAAAAGGCAACCAGCCTGGGACGGTTTATTTTGATAATATAAATGCTTCAGCTGAAGTGATACTCATTGAGACTTCTGTGCTGTGAAACTGAGCTAGGTGCAGGCAGCTAAATAAGCCTTCCTGCCAGGGTGCCTGCCTGAAATAAATGCAAATGAGTGCAAATGTAAAGTGTAATATGCAAATGTAAAGGATGCTTGGGAGCCAGTACTGATTTTAATTGAGCGAATCACTCCAAGCTTTGCGATGACAAAGATTTATTGGCTTTGAGGGGTAGTGCAAAGAGTTGACAACTGAGCTGTGTAGTGCGTGCTTTAATTGTAATTGTATTTATATGTCGCTTACTACCCCTGACGATTATGTATAGGCTGGGTATTACTAAAATCTATATTTTGGGATCACCATTTTATCTTAAACCTTTTTGCACATTTGTTAGCAGTCTATCTTTGTGACTGTACTAACCAAGATGTAATTCTGTGGCTCACCAGTTACACACAGACCCCTGCAATGCAAGGTTTCATAATGTATTGTAGTGCATTTCCCAATGAGTAACATCTTTTTAAAATGTATTTTTCATTTCAACTGTGTGGTATTTTATACGTATGTACCTGACAGTGAAAGACCAAAACAACTTACAGAATATTTTGTTTTTAGCCACACCTGCCCCAACGCACACTGACTCCACCCCCATTGCATGCAGTATCGCAGTTCCCACACATTTTTAATGCACTTTGACCACTGCACAAGCACCTCAGCCCCCAGCCACTACACGTACTGTGTTACTGGTCCCTTATACTGACCCCTCTCCCCCCACAAACAATGCACGTACCGTGCTCCGGGTACTGCCGCCCCTCCACAGGGACGCTTACGGTGCGGCGCAGGAGTTTGGCCCTGGAGTCGCTTCTCCTCTCTCGGTTTAGCAGCAACGGGTGAACCTGAAAGACAAGAGGTGCAGGTGTCAATGGAGCAGAAGTGGGAAGAACCCCCAAATCCCTCTGAAAGACTAAGCTATGGTTCGAGAAAGAGCCGGGTCTGGTGGCTATGTGGACTAATGCATCCACTGTAGATGCTTATGTTTGACCACATGATTACAGGTTCAGATTACGGGAACCACTCAGCCTTTCATCCTTCTATGGTCAATAAAATGAGTACCATTGATTTGGGTAACAATAAACATCTATTATTCAGCACCAACATACCCTTCTGGGTGAATGTACGCTTCACAAATACACATGTTATGTACGTAAGAGGTGGTTCTTAAGATGTAGGAAAAGCTGGGTGAGAATGTTTAGGGGCTAAGTAAGGGGCAGGGTACCTGAGCATCACCTCTCCAAGGGCTTGTGGAGTTAGGGCACAGAATGGCCCATGTGTGGAATGTGGTCCAGGGACCATTGTGAAGCCAGAGTGGGGCCCAGGGTAGAACACTACCCCGGAGCCCCTTGTGGAGTGAGAGAGCAGAAGGGTCCATGTGTGGAATAGAACTCTGGGGCCCCTCGTACAGTCAAGGAGCAGAGGGCCCTGAGCAGGAGTCTGGGCAGGGAAGGTACCTTGTTTGGAACAGCACCTCAGGGCCTCCTGTAGAGTGTGGAGCAGAGGAGGCCATGCATGAAACAGCCCCCCAGAGCAACTTCCAGAACGGGATAAAGGCAGTCGCCACGTGGATGAAGGACAGCTGCCTTAGACAAGACCGAAGTCCTCATCCTGGGCTGCTCCACCTGGGACGACTCTTGGTGGCCTGCAGCGCTCAGAATCTCCCCCGCACAAAACCGCGTCATCATCCTGGACTCTTCACTCTCAATTAACCGCCAAATCAATGCTGTTTCATCCATCTACTTCCACACTCTTCGCCTCCTTCATAAGATCTTCAAGTGGATCCCCACCGAGTCCATGAAAACAGTCACTCATGCGCTCCTCAGCAGCAGACTCGATAATGGCAATGTACTCTATGCTGGCACCACCCAGAAACTCCCCTAAAAAATTGCAGACCGTCCAGAATCCCTCCGCCAGACTCATCCTCAACATCCCATGCCGCAACCTCATCACTGGCCACATGAGAGGCCTCACTGGCTACCTGGTAACAAACGAATCACCTTCAAATTTCTCACCCATGCCTACAAAGCCCTCCACAACATTGGACCTGCTTACCTCAACCATGCCTCTCCTTTTACACTCCTACATGACATCTCAGCTCCGCCCAACTGGCCCAGGCCACAATCCCACAAATCGTAAGACCACAGCTGGAGGAAGATATTTCTCCTACCTCACTCCCATTGCTTGGAACTCCCTGCCTCTGCACCTCAGACAATCAACATCACTGCCAAATTCAGGAAAGACCTCAAGGCCTGGCTCTTCGACTGAACCGCAGACCCACCACCCCCCACTCAGTGCCTTGAGACCCTCACAGGTGAGTAGTCGTGCTTTATAAGATCACTAATTGATTGATTGATTGATTGATTGATGTGTGGAACTGTACCCCGGGGATCCTTATGGAGTTCAGAGCAGAGGGGCCCATGAGTGCAATAGAACCATGGCACCCCCTGTAGACTCAGGGAGCTTATGGCCCCTGTGATGGACTCAGGGCAGGGAGGATACCTTGTGTGGAACAGCACCCCAGGGCCCCTTCTGGAGTTGGTGAGCAAAGAGGCCCATGTGTGGAACAGTACCCCCTGGCATCTTGTAGAGTCAGGGAGTGGAGGACCCCAGGGTCCCCATATGGTGTCAGGCAACACAGGGGCCCATGTGTTGTACAGTTCCCTGAGGCTGGTTGAGGAGTGGGGGAGCGGAGGGGATCACGTGTGGAACAGTACCACATGGCATCTTGTGGAGTCAGGGAGCCGGGGGAGGGCAGGGCCCCTTGTGGAGTCAAGGAACAGAGGGGCCCACATTTAAAACTGTACCCGGGGCCCCAGTGGAGTCAAGAGTGGAGGGTCCCATGTGTGAAACAGACCAAGGGCCTCTTGTGAAGGAAGGACTGGAGGGGTCCATGTGGGTCACGGTACCCTGGAGCCTTTTGTGAAGTCAGGGCATGGAAGGGGCCATGTGTGGTACCGTACCCCGCAGCTCCTTGTGTTGGCACAATATTGAGTCTCCCAGTTGTGGGGCTTTACACCAGGGAGGCACTTTGACCCTCACTAACAGTTGGCCACATTGAACTGGTTGATCTGGGGCCCAGGCTCTCCCATTCCAGACCGCACCCCACACCTAAATCCAGTCATTATGAGCTTTTTCTCTTTGGAATGTGGAATAACCAAGTAGACACAGCAATATGGGTGTTTCCCTGACTACGGGGACAGATCTGCATACAGTTCCTATCCTGCTCAGAGTGGGTGTTACATGTCAGCAGAGGACTGGTGTGCCGTGGGGATAGTGGCTCGGGGCGGGCCAAGGGCAGACTGTGACCTACTTGGGAGGCGGCTGTCAACTGAACCCTATCAGTCTTTTTATAGAGCGTCTTTGATGCACAGCTTTAGTTGTTGCATCAAGCTCAAAAGTGTTTATTGAATGTCTTCAAATACATGTGATTACTTTAAAGGCATCCTTTATTTAATTTTTCTAAACAAATTATTCTTAAAAAAACCTGCTGACGCGTTTCGTTCCACCTCAGCGAACTTCTTCAGGGCTGTTATCCATAATAACACATAATTACAGTCATAATACCACTCAAACTAAATGTATTTATACTAAAAACAATAATGATGCCACCCCGCAAAATATGAACAGGTACTCCTGAGTCTATATCTCACATCTATTCATTAGCCTTGAGCTAAATGGGGGTCCCCAAAAAACTGGGAGTACCTGAAAGGCTGCCCCTTCCCCTGTGCTGCAGGGGCTGCAGCAGCCTACATTACACCCCTGATGGCAACATAGAACTGAACGTTGACCCCATATTGTTTGGTATTGTGTTTGTTTGATTTATCTTGGTCTCGGACATGCTTACATTGGTCATTCATTTCAAGTACAATTTATTTGGATTGAAGTGATGCAGGATACTTTTAGAGGAACCGCGTATACTTGAAGAAATCCAATAAAGGCGTTGCAACTTGACGGGACAATCAAGGCAATACATCTAGGACTTTATAAGACTGTTTGAGTAGTGCCTCTCCAATTATAGTCCTAAATGGGAATGGTATGCCCAGACGTGGGTCTCGTGCTCTCCATGCCACTGGAGTCAAGCTAGCCTGACTGATGAGGGTTGAAAGCCCGAAACCGGTCCTAGGATGCTTGATTCCAGTCCAGGGAGGACCTGGCCTGGTAGTTCGGTGTGGACTGTTCCCATTGGGTCAGGGTCAAGGATGATTTGCATATGGCTGGGTCTAAACTGGAATGGCATGGGGAGCCAAAAAATAATGGATTTAGGCCCAGATCTCTGTACTGGGGTGAACGTGTGACATTGTTCTGCATTCTGTCCATCAATTGTTCTTTTTCATCCCTATTATAGAGTCATTATTAAGCTACAGGCTGTTTTGCAAACTGGCTCATGGAGGTGGGCACTGGTTGCTTAAGTACAGATAGTAGGATTAAATTATGCGGCACAGACACCACATTGGATAGTGTACAGTTTGTGTCCGCAGCAGCAGATAGTGGTTGAAGGGATCACTGCAGGCTCCCCAATATCATATGCTTGGTGGCTCTTAGCGCCTGATTTAGAGTTTGCCAAAGAGTGTACTGGTCCACATCCGTGGCAGAGTGCCCTCTCTGACAGTGTGATGGTCTGCCCAGTGGCGTAACAGTAGCCCCTGCATTGCTGGCATGTTCCCCGAGCTCCAGGGGCCCCTCTTCCTCATTGTGCATGGGCCCCTGGCCTGAGAGCTCCTGACTGGGCCTGGAGCGTGGGGGAACCCTCCATGTACATTGCAGGGGCGGCGCCCTCACCCACCCTCTGTTTTGAGTCATGTTTCCAATGGTGATGCCCCTGCTGGTGGAAACCCTACACCGAGGGCCCAACAGAGTAGGGGCCGTTGGTATAGTTGCATCACACTATTCTATTGAAAGCAGAGTTTCTGTTATGTGTTTTCAAGTCGGTACCACCAGGGGAAACCTAACAGAACTGACCTGAAATAGCTTGCACCCCACGCCGAGCGGCCACCTGAAACGTGGCGACTGTTTGACAAGCTTTCAGTGCCTTCAGAGGAGCCACTGGCTCGCACAGAGATCTCAGCAGGGCCGGTGGAGACCCCAAAATACGGTGAGCATTAGTCAGGCCTGGGGGACGGAAGTGGTAACCTTCGCCACTCTGATGGACCCAAAGATGTCCTTTTTTTAAAAATCAGCCCATGCCCCTTTCAGTCGCTTCAAAGATGAAGCTGTCATCAGTGGGGAACGACTCCACTTTTCAAACTGTTTATCACTCGGAGTGGGTGTTGCTAACCTTTCAATGGTTTACGACCACAGTTGTGGTCAGGAATCATCAACACACAGCGCTGCGACTCACAAATAGAAGAAGGACGCCCCTTTGACACTCCACCTCTCTGCGACACAGAATGCAGGTCAATGACTATTTTCCGGTTGAAAATAAGTTTCCAACTAGGAAAATGGCTTTTGCGCTTTGCAACCATGGATTCTCGCGGCAGCAAAGGCTGTGATTGTGTGGCTTCAGGCCTTAGGTTGGCAGGCGTGCGCCCCCTCCAACTCCTAGAAGCCATCACCACGTGGAATAGGATACTGGGCAAAATACTTTGTGAACCTTTTGACCTGTGTTCACATCACTGGTTATTGTCATTTAAACCAGCCTCAGGCACATCCATCGTTTGTTGTCTGATCGTGTCTGACAGCTCCTTTCTAGCATTAAATAGTAATTGTCCACAACTGACTCCAGGAAATTGAGTCTGACTGTGTAAGGGGAATTTCTTCTAAGTATGGCCCGCCCTGGAGCACTCCGCACTCTGCCTGAGGGGTGGGGGGGGTAGAGGGGGGGGGGGGGAGACGAGGGTAAGCAGCCAAGCCAGCCTCAAAAGCAGCCAAGGCAGCCTCAGGCACAGAGAAGGCCTAGATGCTTGTAACAGGGAAATGGGGTCCCTGCAAAGGACTCACTGCCCTTCACTTGTGGCAGAGTGAGGAACGCGAGCCTGAGAAACTGAAGTCAGAGACAACTCTAGCCTTTGAACCCCCAGCCTAAAAAACTATAGTCTGAGAAACTTGAGCCCAGGAAACTGCAGCCTGGCAGACTCAGCCATTAGAAAATTGAGCCTGAGAGATTGGAGACCAAGGGACTGGTCACCGAGAAACTCTAAGCTGTGAAATCCAAGACTTAAAAACGTCCAGCCAGAGAAAGTACAGAAAAAGAAAGTTGAGATTCTCACCTTGAGAAACCCCAGCCTTAAAACCGCAAGCCTGAGAAATTCGAGAAACTCCCATCTGAGAAACGTATATATATCGAAGATACCGTAGACCGGCAAACTCCAGCCTTAGCACATGGATTCTGAGAAACTTGAGACTGGGGAACTGGAAACTGGGAGATTCTAACTGAGAACCACCAGGCTGGGACACTCCAGACTCCGAAACTGAAGCCCAAGAATCTACGGCATGAGAAACTTCAGCCAGAGAAGCGAGCGCCTGAATAACTCCAGCCTTAAAACCTCCATCCTGAGAAATTCAAGCCTAAGAAAGTATAGAATGAGAACCTCCAGCCTAAGAAACCTTTCCAAACCCAGTGTTAGAACCATCAGCCTGAGAAATTTGAGCCTGAGAAACTCTAGCGTGAAACACTGCACCTCAAGAAACTCCAGCCTGGGAAACTTATGTCTAAGGAACACCTCACTAAGGAACTCAAATCTCGCAAACTGCAGCCTAACAATCCAGCGCCTGAGAAACTCCAAACTCAAGCCTGATACACTCCTGCCATAAAACGTGGGATAAAGAAACGGAAGCTTGAGAAACTTGAGCCTGATAAACTGCGTCCTTATAGCATGGAGCCTGAGAAACGTGATACTGAGGAATTGGTGCCTGAGAAACTCGAACCTGGCAAATAGCATCCTTAGTACATCCAGCCTGATGAATTTAAGTCTAGAAAAGTAAAAAATGAGAAACTTAAGCCTAAGAAACTCCACCTGGACAAACCCTAGCCTTAGAACCACCAACCTGAGAAATGGAAGCTCAAGAAACTCCAACCTAAGAAACTGCACCTTGAGACACTCCAGCCTGAGAAATGTATATCTAGGAAACCTGAGAAACCTGAACCTGAGACACCCCAGCCTGGGAATCATGAGTAGCAAAACCTCCATCTTAGAAATCCAAGCCTGGTAAGCTCGAGACTGAAAAACTGTAGCTTAAGAAACGCCTGTCTGAGAAGTTTGAGCAATAAAGCCTAAGCCTGAGAACATCGAGACTCAGAAACTCAAGCTTTAGAAATACATGCCCTCGAAACTCCAGCCTAAGATACTGAAGTCATAAAAACTTAAGCCTGAGAAATGTCATCCAGAGAAACTGTAGTCTGAGTAAAGAGCTTGACAAACTGTAGCCTGAGAAAGTCAAGTCTGAGAATTTGAGCAGAAGAAATTCAAGCAAGAGAAACTCCCGCTTGAGAAACACAAGTCTGAAAAACTGATGCCTGAGAACCCCACAGATCAGGAACTAGATGTTGAGAAGTACAAGTCTGATAAACTACAGCATGAGCACCCCAAGATTGTCAATTACAGGTTGAGAATACAAGTCTGAGAAACTCCAGCCAGAGAACCCCAAAAATGAGAAACTCTAGCTTGAGAAATAGTAATCTGATAAACTACACTTGAGAACCCCAAAGATGAGAAACTAGAGCTTGAGAAATACAAGTCAAAGAAACTACACTTAGAACCACAAATAGTAGAAACACAAGCCTGTGAAACTGCGGCCCAAGAACCCCCAAAGATGAATAACTCCAGCTTGAGAAATACAAGTTCCTATGGTAGGCAGTCCCAAAGCGGTGAACTGCCTGAGGGGTTGGGAAGAAAATAGTGATAGAAAAGGTTCGCGGAGATGTCTAAAGTGTAGGCCAGATACTCCTGGGTGGTTTTCCAAGTGCCCTCACACACCCTTGCGGGTGCAAAGCATCATCATCGGGCGTTGCTCCTCGTGGGGGTGGCGCTGCAGTCCCTCACGGGCCCTTCAGGAGGGCTCTCTGTCGGAGATCTTTTTACTGGAGTAGCCGTAGTTGTGCGTGCGGGTGTGTGGGGATAGTGGGTGATGTGGTGAGGCTAAAAAGACCTGTAGGAACCCCAAACGGTTTATTAATGAGTCCTACGGGTCTGGTTAAAATCTAACGGGGAACACCTACGTGCCTCCAGGATCGCCGGCGATCCTGGAGGCACGTAGGTGTTCAGAGCAGAATACCCGGGGCATAACTGGCGCCCCCCGCCCCAGCTGATCTTTATCCGGTATAGCCTGGACCCATTTAACAGTGGGTTCGCTCTTAGGGACTCGTATAAAACGTGATCCCTAGACTATGGACATATAGGATACATTCTGACCTATATCAATTTTTGTTACCACTTTTCTTCTGGTCCTGACGAAGCGCTACGGATCCGTTAGGGACCGCTGGGAAGCGCGAAACATGTTGACCACCCACCTCACGTTCTCACTCTCACTCTAACCTTACCACATACGGGTCGAGAGTAACAGAACTATCTACCTTTCCCCTACTTTTTTAGAGTGCTACTTAGGCACCACTCCCCGTTAGATTTTAACCAGACCCGTAGGACTCATTAATAAACCGTTTGGGGTTCCTACAGGTCTTTTTAGCCTCACCACATCACCCACTATCCCCACACACCCGCACGCACAACTACGGTTACTCCAGTAAAAAGATCTCCGACAGAGAGCCCTCCTGAAGGGCCCGTGAGGGACTGCAGCGCCACCCCCACGAGGAGCAATGCCCGATGATGATGCTTTGCACCCGCAAGGGTGTGTGAGGGCACTTGGAAAACCACCCAGGAGTATCTGGCCTACACTTTAGACATCTCCGCGAACCTTTTCTATCACTATTTTCTTCCCAACCCCTCAGGCAGTTCACCGCTTTGGGACTGCCTACCATAGGAACTGGTACCATTTTGTGCATTTAGCTATCTTAGGAGCGCTGGTACAGGACCTCCTTCTTAACTCTTGCTCCTGGTCCCCCTCTCAGTGTGTTTATGAGAAATACAAGTCTCAGAAACTACAGCCGAGAACCCCAAAGAGTAGAAACAGCAGCCTGAGAAATATAAGTCTGAGAAACTACAGTCCGAGAACCCCAAAGAGGAGAAACAGCAGCTTGAGAAATACAAGTCTGAGAAACTACACTTGATAACCCAAAGAGTAGAAACAGCAGCTTGAGAAATACAAGTCTGAGAAACTACAGCTCGAGAACCTCAAAGTTGAGAAACCCCAGCTTGAGAAATACAAGTCTAAGAAACTACAGCCTGAGAACCCCAAAGATGAGAAACTCCAGCTTGGGAAATACAAGTCTGAGAAACTACAGCCAGCCTGAGAACCCCAAAGATGAGAAACTCCAGCTTGGGAAATACAAGTCTGAGAAATTACAGCCTGAGAACCCCAAAGAGTAAAAACTAGAGCTTGAGAAATACAAGTCTAAGAAACTACAGTCCGTTAACCACAAATAGTAGAAACACCGGCCTGTGAAATACAAGTCTGAGAAACTACAGCCAGCCTGAGAACCCCAAAGATGAGAAACTCCAGCTTGGGAAATACAAGTCTGAGAAATTACAGCCCCAGAACCCCAAAGAGGAGAAGCACCAGCTTGTCAAACGAAAGTCTGAGAAACTACACTTGAGAACCCAAAGAGTATAAACAGCAGCTTGAGAAATTTCAACTAGAGAAACTACAGCGAGAGAACCCCAAAGATGAGAAACTCCAGCTTGAGAAATACAAGTCTGAGAAATTACAGCCCGAGAACCCCAAAGACGAAAAACTCCAGCTTGAAAAGTACACGTCTGAAAAACTGCACTTAGAACCACAAATAGTAGAAACATCAGCCTGTGAAATACAAGTCTGAGAAACTGCAGCCAGAGAGCCCCAAACAAGAGAAACTCCAGCTTGAGATATTTGAACTAGAGAAACTACAACCTGAGAATCCCAAAGATGAGACACTTCAGCTTGAGAAATACAAGTGTGAGAAATTTCAGCCTGAAAACCTCAAGGAGAGGAAATTAGATGTTGAGAAATACAAGTCTGAGAAATTACAGCCTGAAAACCCTAAAGATGAGAAATTAGATGTTTAGAAATACAAGTCTGAGAAACTACAGCCGAAGCACCCCAAAGAGGAGAAACTTCAGCTTGAGACATACAAGTTTGAGAAACAACTGTTCAAGATCCCCAAAGATGATAAACCCCAGCTTGAGAAATACAAGTCTGAGAAACTACAGCCCGAGAACCCCAAAGAGGGGAAACTCCAGCTAGAGAATTGCAAGTCTGCAGTGACCTAGCAAGGTCGGGTGGTACCCGGTGCGGAGCTTGACAAAATGGCAAAAATATGTGTTTAAAACACATATTTTTGCCATTTTGTCACCCCCCTCAGTGATGACACCCGGAGCGGCCCGCACCCCCCTTCTTACGCCACTGCAAGTCTGAGAAACTACAGCCTGAGAACCCCAAAGATGAGAAAGTAGAGCTTGAGAAAAAAAATCTGGAAACTACAGCCAGAGTACCCTAAAGAGGAGAAACTCCAGCGTGAGAAATATAAGTCTGAGAAACTGTAGCAGGAGAACCCCAAAGATGAGAAACTTGAGCTTGAAATTTGACAGCATGAGAAACTTAACTGAGAGAAGTTCCTGCCAGTAAAAGCGACAATACTCGCCTATCTGCGACAGAGTTCCCCCGCCAGTGACATTGAGAGGACTCCTCACCATTGTCAGTGGTCCCCAGCAGCAACACAGTGACCCCCAGCAGTGACAGAGGTCCCCACTCGTGACAGTGCTCCCCACCAATGTCAGTGCTCCCCACCAATGTCAGTGCTCCCCACCAGTGACAGTGCTCCCCACCAGTGTCAGTGCTCCCCACCAGTGTTAGTGCTCCCCACCAGTGTTAGTGCTCCCCACCAATGATAGTGCTCCCCACCAGTGACAGTGCTCCTCACCGGTGACAGTGCTCTCCACAGGTAACAGTGCTCCCCACCAGTGACAGTGCTCCCCACAGTTTAATTACATTTATTCAAATTATGTTGTGAACAAAACCTCATGTATGCCAGACAAGATCATCAGATAGTTCACCTTACAAAATCCTAAAAAATTGCAGTCAGAGAAACAAAAGTAAACACCAAACCCCATCTTAAAAGAATAAGCAGCAATTTGTCGAAGGCATGGCATGACATTTGTCCTCTGTCTCTGAACTGATAACAAACGAACTACAGTAGCAGCTGCAACTTAACGGCGGTGGGGGGAGGGGGGGGGGGTCAGGTCGCAGGGAGTGGGAATTAAAATAAAAACACATACCTGTGTGCCGTCTCCGCATCTCGGTCCTCTTCGCCCGCTTCCAGGACTCCAAGGCTGGAAGCAGGAACAGGGAGCACCCAGGCTTTCAGACTTCCATAGCCAATCCCGACTCTGCTGATAGCAGCGGCGTGATTAGCCTGAGCACAGTGGTTCAGCGCTCAGAGAGGGAGTGGGAGCCTGGGCATGTTCTCCACCCAGGCTGTAATGCAGCCTGGGTGGAGAACATGCAAAATGTGAAAGACTGTTTGGCCAGCCCGAGACTGCCAGCCGTTTGGCACTTAGGAGTTTGCGCACTTAGGAGAGTGCCACCATTCCTCTCTCTGTTCCTCTGACAAAGGCCAGCCCTGCCCCATCCCTAACCAGCTGAGCAAGTACAGAAAAATAAAATGATAATAATGTATTATCATTTTATTTTTCCTTTTTTCACCTGCTCACAGAACAGTGGGGCGGCGCTCCTCCACCTTAGCAGAGGACCCGTCCCTGACGGACAAGACAAAAAACAAAAAGTAAAGGCATTTTTGTTGTTCATTCACCTTGGAACTCCAGCATGGTTATTTTGGGAGTGCTGCAGCACCCCCCAGCCCCTACTTTCACCGCCTATGGGCATCAGAGGTCGTGGGTGGTTAGTGTCGGCGTCCAGGTCTCATATCCACATCCCAACCTTACACGGTCACTACTGCTTAGACACTGGCTTCTACTAAATGCAATACTGCCTCTACAAGGGCGCACAATTACGTATAATTTTCACAAAATTCCATCAACTTTTCCTGAAATTACAAGAATTTATGCTTTCAGAGCAAAATGGTTTGTCAGCATTGGGCATGACTTTTATTAAAGGATCACACACCTCTGGTAAAAATAAACAAGCATTTGCAATGCAATAGGTCTCGCATTACTGAAAGTTTGAGCTATTGCCATTGCATTATTATATGTAACGCCAATAGCTCAAACTTTCGGTAATGCGAGACCTATTGCATTGCAAATGATTGTTTATACAAGTTGCATGGTGCAGGAGTTCCAGAAGTACTGGCGCCTGCAGCACAAATTCTGCCCTCTATTGGGTGGTTACAACGTTTCAGGCGTAGTATGGGGATTAACATGCTGGGCATGAAATTTCTGGGCTCCATAGTGCATATTGTGCTTCTCCTGCTATTGGCTGCCTCTTACCTGCTTCTTACCAGCCAGACTTTTATTTTGGCGATGGAACACCAACTAGCAAGAGTGCCTCTGCTCCGGGTGCGTAATGCGCAAGTGTAACCATGTGTTGGGGGCTGGTTTACCATGAGATGGGTGGTTGTGTTTACTTTGATGGACACAACAGGCTTGCAAAGAATGGTGCTTGTAAAGTTTTAACAACCAGCCACAAGTGTTGAGTTACGAGAGCTGCGCACATGAAAATAAAAGACGCATGCCCATTATTAAAGAAAAAGAATTGCTGAGTTGGGTGAGCCACGCACAACAAGACGAGGGGTCGCCATTCTTTAAGATGTTAAAAAAAATGTTGAGTTAGGCGAGCCACACACAACAACACGTGCGTTGAGTTGGGTGAGCTGCGTACAACAAGACGCGCGGCCGCCATTGTTCAAGATTTAGCGGCGTGCCGCTCAGCAAAAAAGTATATATAATGTAGCCTTGCATGCGCTTTTACGGAACAGCGCTTGCTAATGTAACCAAAAGCATTTCAAAACATACCCAAAATTACAGGAACAGGGTTAGTGGGGTTGGGGAAATACATAGCTGTTGTGCCTGCACCTGCAGCTACGACAAAGAAGTGAGTAACAAAAGAATGCTATGAAACAGTAAATAAAATGTCCTGAGTAAGGTCACATGTAAAAGGGGCAGTCCTTATGGGAGGTTACAATAGTAAAAAAAGGTGGGACTACAAAAGAAATTAACCAATGAAAAAGAATCATTTACAAAAGACAGTCATAGGAGCCAGTTAAAAACATGGGAGGAGCTTAAAGCCCATATCCTGGATACAGCATGTCTCAGAGAGACAGCACAAGCGCTGCCTAGGCGAGACCTAAAAATGTATTCTGCGATATCCGCAAGGGACTGATCCGAGCGCAAAGAGCTCTCTGAGAGATATATTCTGCATGAACCAGTTCCCACGGGGCTGTCACAAGACCTTTTTCCAAGCATGTGCGCTTAAAAAAAAATCGTAAAATTCAAGACTTTTGCTGGCTCAATTAAAATTTTGCCTAGGCCAACTTGAAATCATTTATCTTTGAAGACAGCTCAGCTAAACACAGATAGGTCGAAGAATTCAGTGGGTTGCCGGTCACCAGCAAGCGGCAGTGGAACTGTACCTGTGTTCCAGCTCCAGGCTAACTGAGCCAGGGTATGATTGTTCGCTGAGGGCATTTTTAAAACAGGTTTCTGGGCACTGATACATGAAATAAGCCTGTATCCCAGAATGTACCAGTCCCTGTGGGTGCACCAGGCACTTTTAGACCAGTTTTGAGGATTCTAAAATATAAAAGAAGCCTGTATTGTGAGGGTACAGGTTCTCTTGTGTGGATGCAGGCCCACCTGCATGTGTATGCATGCCCTCATGTGTGTGGGATGCAGACTCTGTGTGTGGATGCAGGCACTCCTGCATATGGAGCCAGGCTCTCCTGTGTGTATGCAGGCTCTCCTGTGTGTATGCAGGTCCTCCTGTGTGTGGGATGCAGGCTCTCCTGCATGTGGATGCAGGTTCTAAATCTCCTGTGTGTCTATGTAGACTCTCCTGCTTGAGTATGCAGGCTCTCCTGCAAGGGGGTGCATCTGTGTGTGTATGCAGGTTGTCCTGTGTGTGGATATAGGCTCTCCTGTTTGTGGATGCAGGTGCCTTGTATGTGGATGCAGGCTTCTATGCATGAGTATGGAGGACCTCTTGTGTGTGTGATGCAGATGGTCATGTGTGTGGTATGCAGGCTCTCCTGTGTGTGGGATACAGGCTCTCAAGTGAATGGGATGTAGGCTCTTCTGTGTGTGGGATGCAGGCTGTCATTTGTGGATGCAGACTTTCCTGTGTGCGAATGGAGGTTCTCCTGTGTGTGTATGCAGGCTCTCGTGTGAGTGGGATGCAGGCTCTCATTTGTGGATGCAGGCTTTCCTGTGTGTGGATGTAGGCTCTCCTGCATGTGGGATGCAGACTCCCCTGTGTGTGGGATGCAGGCTCTCCTGTATGTAAGAAGGAAGTGGCCCGATTAGGGTCACCCGAGTCAGTCAAGACCACCTCACTGCCTTCCAAATAAATGAAGAGTCGAGAAGACAGTAGATAATACAAACCAAAGCATTTATTGTAAATACGCTGCAGCGGAGCCTAATCTGACCAGTCTCCTGAGATGACTGCCGAGGGACTGACTCCCGTCTACACAGTAACACAAAATATACATTTCCAGAACCTCTATAGTCCCTCCCAAACTGTAATTTTCCAGCTCAGCCATAGTGAACAAAGAAGGCACACAAAGATGGGCTGGGGCACAGGTTGGGAACATGCTATCTCGACCCCAAGGCCGGTGTCTACCATTATAAGATGTGGGAATGAATCTAACTAACAGCATAAGTATGCAACAATAGATAGTGCAGCGAAGCTTCAACCTTGAGAAGTACAAACTACAGTAGCAGGGGCGGCTTCTCTGCTGAGGCAGGCATCGTGAGACAGAAGCTCGATCTTGTTTACAGAACAAGATGGCATCAATAAAGATGGTGCCATGAATGCTAACTTAAAACAGAATAGAGTTCGAATATACCAAAGGGAGCGTTTCTGTTTAGGGTATCACGGAAATAGCATTTCAAATCTAACATGTGGGTTACAGGCTCTCATGTGAGTGGGATGTAGGCTCTCCTGTGTGTGGGATGCAGGCTCTCATGTGAGTGGAATGCAGGCTCTTGTGTGTGGGATGCAGGCTCTCATTTGTGGATGCAGGCTTTCCTTTGTGTGTATGCAGGCTCTCGTGTGTGTGGATGCAGACTCTCCTGTGTGTGTATGCAGGCTCTCCTGTGTGTGGATGTAGGCTCTCCTGTGTGCATGCAGACTCTTCTGCGTATGTATACAGGTTCTCCTGAGTGTGGATGCAGGCTCTCCCATGTACATGCAGGCGCTCCTGCGAGTGCATGCTGGCTCTCCTGTGTGTGGATGCAGGCTCTCCCGTGTGTACATGCTGGCTCTCCTGTGTTTGGATGCAGGATCACCTGCTTCTGTATGGAGGCTTCCCTGTGTCAGGGGAGAAACTTCAATTAGTGCAGTGACAGTGGGGCCCAGAGGCTTGAGGGGCCTCTGAGCCAGTATAATAGTCTGTGAGGATGTGCAGTCCAGCCGCCTCTACTCCTCAGTGTGAGGACCCTCCTTCTCCAAGCAGTTCAACACCTCCCATTGCAGAGATGTTCTCCCCCTTTGGTTGGAAGAGGTCTCCTGCCACAATAAGCAGGGCAAACTTTCCAGTATTTAATATGTTCACAAAGCTTCAAATTACTGTAGTACCACTATGAATGTTGGTGGCTCCTCCACCGCATGGCAACATATGTCATGGGCGTGGGCACGTGGAGGCTTCCTTTGGGGCGGCTGAGCCAGGCCAACCACAGCACAGCCAAAGGCAGGATTGTACTCCTGAATATCCACACCAACAATATCGTGGTAGTCGATTAGCGAGGACAAAATTTCAAGGGACTAGTGTAAAAATAGGGAAAATCACCTAAAGCCGATATTTTTAGCCCTTATCAGTACATACTTCAAACAGACAATATAAATAGAAGCACTTTTAAACGTACTCTAGAGCTGCATTAATGATCCATGACTATTAATTAAAGTAAAAAAAATACAGAAAAGTCATGTTACAAATGAATAGGTCCCATTTTGTTTGAAGTCCTATTTAGTATCACATCGGGCGTTTGCCGTCTCTTCAAAAAATAACAAATGACGGGTGTTTTTATCTTTAAAAAGGTGGCAACCCTCTGAGGGACAAAATATTAAAAAGTGAGTGCATATAGGAAAGTACAGATTTACTGTTCCGAACTCCACTTCTACATACCTTGAAGATAGATTTACCATGTAGGTACATATATGTAAGTTAGGTGTTAAAAATCTACTTATCTGTCAATGTATTTTTTTTGTCCTTAGTATTCTGCCTAGACTTACCTGTCAATGTTTTCTTTTTGCTATTAGTATCCTGCCCCACTGAAACTGTGGGTTTGATATTCAGGGGACATACCACAGGCAGGAAGTGGGGCTGAGAGTGGCTCAGTGCAGGAAAATAAGGTAGCAAACATCCCCACCCACAGACATGGCAGCCATGCTACAGAGAAACTCTGGCGGGAAGAAGGGAGAGGATGTGGTCTGACGGCTAGAGCTGCCGACTTTGGAGCTGGGAAAACAAGGTTCGAGCCTCTGGGTTGCGTCCACATCCTGTGATTCTGGGCAAATCACACAGGGCCCGATTCACAGAACTAATTTAAGACAAAATTCTAAACTCACTACCATTTTGGTATTCACAGAAGGCACTTACTCAATTTGGTATTCGCAGAAGGCACTTACTCATTTCGGTATTCACAGAAGTTAGGAGTCCTAACTTTAGGACTCCTAAACTGAGAAGAATCCTAATTTTAAGACTTTCGGTATTCACAGAAGGCATTTAGGAGTCCTAAAGTTAGGACTCCTAACTTCTGTGAATACCGAAGTGAGTAAGTGTCTTCTGTGAATACCAAAATGAGTAAGTGCCTTCTGTGAATACGAAAATGGTAGTAAGTTTAGGATTTTGTCTTAAGTTAGTTCTGTGAATCGGGCCCTTAATCTCCCCGTGCCTACCAAAAAAAATTAATGTGTCCTGGTGTAACACAACCGGTGCTCATGTAAAGCGCTCCAGAACCTTCGGGTCGAGTTCGCGCTATATAAATCTGCAACAACAAAAAAAGTGCATTGAGAGTGCCAGAAAACAAGGCCTTCTGAAGCCTGACCAAAAGTCCTCCAATTTACTGCCATTTAAAGAGAGAATTCAAAATGGATTCCCTGCTACATTCAGGCATACATCACCTCTCCTCGCTCAAGAAACAGGCCCCCTCCAGCCCCCCCACACTGATGGAGCACAAGTGATGCTATCAGAACATTTTACACAGGGGCATTTCACACGGGGGGCAGTAGGCATCTATCTGCTGTTGGAGACAGGCAAAAAGACATGTCCTGACCACTATGAATATATACTGCATGCCCCGCCGGTCCCTCACAGCCCGGTGAGAGGACCGTAGTCTTTCACTTTATTAGGGGTTCACCTTAGGTGCCTCTCGTGACCTCAAGTCATTTAAACAGGGTGACCCTCAGTGAACATGTATCACTTTGTTCACAGAGGTAAAAACTGGAGGGCTTATTTATAAGTCCAGTGCACCGCCAGAACGTCACTTATTTGGACGTTCTGGCGGCGCACTGGGCTAGTCCCTATATGTACGAAGCCACCCTGGATGGCTTTTCATGGCCTCCTAGATATGGTTAAAGGCAACTGGGGCAAATACTGTGTGGGCTGGAAGGGGTCGTTAGCGTAAGTGGAGAGGCCTGGGGCAAATACTGTGTGGGCTGGAAGGGGTCATTGGAGTAAGTGGAGAGGCCTGGGGCAAATATTGTGTGGGCTGAAAGGGGTCATTGGAGTAAGTGGAGATTCCCGGGGCAAATACTGTGTGGAGTGAAAGGGGAAGTTGGAGCAAGTGGAGAGGCCTTGGCAAATACTGTGTGGACTGGAAGGGGGAAGTTGGAGCTAGTGAAGAGGCCTGGGGCAAATACTGTGTGGGCTAGAAGGGGAAGTTGGAGCAAGTGAAGAGGCCTGGAGCCGCCCCTGTTCCCAGACATGGACTCTTCTCAGGCGGGGACTGCCTACTGTGTAGTCACCGTACCCCACAACCTGGTAAGTGTCAGGCACTGAAAAGATTGTCATATTACCCTCTCCCCCTCCTGACTGTGGCTTGTAACTAGAGACATTTGGGGAGGTAGGGCATTGCAGAATCTCCAATCTGCCTACCGTGCATGAGGTACCCCCACCAAAGGCATGAGCCCTCTACACAGTTACTCAGAAAAAGGTGTTAGAATAAAAATATCTTAGCCATGTCGTTATATATTGTTCTGCTTAAGTTAGCATTCGCTGCACCATTTTATGTTTGGCTGCCATTTTGCCCTATGAGCGAAACTAATATCTCTATGCCTCTGCGAGAGGCAGCTTTGGTAATTTTCGTTTTCCCCAAGGTTGGGCCTTGCTGTACTAATGAATAAACTGTTCTTATTAGTGCATACCTTTCCCACTAGATAGAAACCTTGGCATAGAGATAGTGTGTGCACGGTCTCAGGATCGAAACTTATCCTTCTGTACCTCCTTTGTGTAGCTGCCTCCATCTGGAAATGTCCAGTCTGGGCGTGCCTTCATTGGTTCTGAATTGTACATAAGGCATCACCATGTTTTCTGATGTCAATCCTCTCTGCAGCACCCCTAAGCGACTGGGCAGATTGGGCTCCTCTCAAGTGTATCTGACTAAGCATATACTTGGTTTGTATTCTCTACTGTCTGACCGACTCTTCATTTGGATGAAAGGCTGAGAGGTGGTCGCGAGTGCCCTCGATGGCCCTAATTGGGTCACATCGTTCAAAGGAGTGTGTTTAGGAGATATTTTTTTGTAAAACATTGCAAAAAGAAAGCTGCCAGTTGCCTCACAGTGCCTTGGATCAGATATAAAGTAGGGGTGGACGGAACTCACGCAGTCCAACTCAACGCAATGTCGCGAAGTTACCTAACTGCGAGATTCCGCTGAGTTCCGCAAGAGACAGGATTAGGTACGTCGCGGTGCTCGGACTGATTTTTAGTGCAGGGAGCTTGTCCCACGCTGTACAATTAGTGCGATTGACACCTTGCAGTGCGCCAGAGGGCCTAGTTTCTATCTGGCACTTGAGTAGATTTTCTACTTGAGCAGCAGCTTTCTCAATGCAAATGGCAGCTTTCTGAACGCTAGCGTTAGCAGCCTACCACGATTACCTGCATTGAGAAATCTCGCCACAAGGCAGTGTAGCACTTGATTTTCTCACTCTCTCTCGCCAACATAACGTTGATGGGCAGCGTGTGAGAAAAAACTCTGCCACGCAGAGGATGGTGGAGTTTTTCTGCAACTCTTCACTCCAAGCAGAGAGCAGACTTGGGCAAAAATCCGCGAACTCCACCAGAGGAGCAGAGTTTACCGCCCATCCCTAATACAAAGGAGACTGAAAATGGATTACGTTCTGGGTAATAACTAGACGGATCTGGGTGTGGTACTATCACTGAAGTCTGTATAATGAAAGACAGGCAGAGCCTAAAGGATGTGGTAAGCCATTTATTGGCATCTGGCCAATAGGCACAGCAGAGACTAGACTAGAGGCAGCCAACCCAAGCACATGAAAGGTGATTTCTTGAATTTCTTGGACCAAGTTGGAGCAATGGATAGTAAATTAAGAGCGGAAGATGCACCTGGTGGGAATTTAAGAGGCAAACAACGTAGAGAGGAAGTCAGAGCTCGACCACGCAAGACTTTGTGGATGAAGTGGTTGAGGCCGATGTATTTGAAATTTGCTCTTTGTAGGAGAGTAGGATCTGCTTCACATGGGTACCCCAACTTTTTGCTGGTGTTTCACTGTTTTTAGACCTTAGTCTGGGTGTGGCCCTGCTAATCAGGACCCCAGCCTAGCTGCTTCCTCTCTAAAATGGTTTCCATGTACATTAGTCACATATCTAATTGGATTCTGGAGTGCCTTATAAGCCTCTAGTATATGGTATACTATGTACCTAGGGCATAGGTACCTCAGAGGCCTACCAGGGGCTGCAGCATATATTATACCACCCCTGGGAAGCACTCCAAAATGGCACCACAGGTCTGCTACTGCAGCCTTGGTAAGGGTGTGCTTGCATCCCTTACTGTGGTATAGGCTACCTATATCACTACCCTATACAGACACATATCAATCTATAAGCCACTCCTATGGCAGGCCTTGACAATCCTGAAGGCAGAGTGCTTGGTTTTGTGTGAGAGGGTGCCCGAGCATGACCTGAGCCGCTCTGCAGCTTTCGTAAATACTTCCTTATGGCTGTTCTGTGATACAGCCATACCATATACTCTTAAGTGCATTATAACCTCGCGGTAAATGCTAACTTCGGGATGGCTGCATCAAAACATGTCGTGTTTGGTGTCAAATGCTTTGGAATACTAACCCCCCCCCCCCCCACCAGTTCTGGCGGCGGTGGTAGCATTCCACCCTTCTAGAGGGAGAGACATGTTCACACTGGCTAAACCCGGTAGGACTTTCTTGAGCCCTGGCATCACAAAATGGATGCCTCTTCCACAGACACTGTTCTGGCCTCCTGCTGCTGACCGAAACTCCGGCAGGGGAGGCCTGGACAATAGGTTTCCTGTCGAGGGGAGGTGTCTCCACCTCCCCAGACAGGCTGATGTGTATTGGGGCTGGGCGGGAGCACTCACTGGTGCTTTGAAGTCCTGCACTGGGGGCACACTTGGTGTCCCTGTGCATACTCCAGTTCAAACCGGTTGCAGGGGCTACCTGCCCCTTCTCTGGTGCGAAACTGGACAAAGGAAATGGGTGTAACCACCCCTCTTTCCTGGCCCACCCATAGGTGGGGCCTTAGATTTAGTCCATCCCCTAAACTCATTATAAGTATAGGAATCCAGTCCCTAGGACTTTAGATTACCCTGGACTAAACTCTGCAATGTACATCCTGGACCTTCGACGTTCTATCCTGACTAGAAGACTGAAGAAATCTCCCTTGAGGTCAAGGAGTGACTCCCCTGCTTGGCAGGCACCAAAGAAGCAACTGACCGGTCTGTAATTCTGAAGCTCCTGCCGGACGCTGAAGTCTCTGCATCCCCAGAGGTGGATTTCCAGACTTCCCTGAGGCTACTCTGAGTCTACAGCAAAGCTGAGGCCTGTGGCTATCGTGGGTGACGTGGAACCGTGACCACTGGACACCGTGAACGTTTGCAGCAACACTATCTTCCTGGTCCTCCTCAAAGTTGTGCTTTAGGCTCCGAGTAGCCCCAGCCTTGAGCACCTCCTGCACCAAAGATTGTTGGCCTCCACTCCACGAGTGACCCGAGGGCCATCTCCAAGTGCGACCGCTCGAGGCTCCTTCGCGATCACTAGCCTGTTGGCTAGCAGGTCCCCACGAAGGTGACTCCTTTTCTGATTGGGCTTACCTGGTTGCTCCAGACGTGCCCCGACTTACCCTTACTGGGTGAGTCCCTCAGACCTTGCTGGTCTGCACCGCAGTCCTTTCTCTGAATTCCAGTGACTTGCCGTTGCCAAGGCATGTTGGGTCCATTATGGTCGCTGACACCGCAGCACTCGACAGACTTCATGGGACAGCTCGAATCCGGCTCATGGACTTCGTCGACACCTCCTGGACCTCGTGGCTGAAGAGTCAAGACACCCATCAACTCACCTGAAGCACCCGACATTTGTTGGCCTTGGTCCATCTGCCCTCGGTCACTGGCTAGTGACCCAGACTCTGTCCCCTCTGCTTTCAGGTTCCTTACATCCTAGATCCAGGCTTGGATCTCTTCAGACACTTCTCCTCTTCCCGGCTGCAGCAGTTCTTTGCAGGCTTCCATTGAAATCGACGATGCGATGCGACCCGACACCAAAAGACACCTATGCACCCGGCTTCCCTGGGTGAGGTAACTCGAGTACTCCGGTGCTCTCGTAAGTCCAAAAGGGTTTGTTCCAGACTCGATTAGAAGTGTCCCTAATCTTTAAATTTCCAACCGCGACATTGCCCATAGAAGATAAATGGAACCCGCGGTTGTGTTTTCACACTGCATACAGTCCCCGTGGGTCCACTGTGTCACTACCTTGGGTGGTTCCTTGGGGTCCCAGTGATTCTAGAGGGAATAGGCCTAGTGCCTGTTCCAGCCGTGGTTCTTATACCACTTTTTTGGTATATGGTTTGGTACGCCCCTAGGGCCCAAACGTGTATTGGTGCTTTTACTGATGATTGCTTTCTTGTAACTTAAGTACTTCTAACTCCAGTCTCATAAAGAGACTAGAGTGTGTGTTAACCTAAATACATATATTTTAAATATATACCTGGTGTGGTTGTCCTTTCATTTGATCATTCAAGAGATTATAGACTGGTAAAAGAAGCTGCTTTACATTCCTTCAAGACTTAGCCTGAAGGCTGCTCTCCATAGCTACCACTAGGATAGCTTTCATAAGGTTGTCTTTAACCATTCACCATAAGGGGTTGTTTGGACTGATACAGGGTGCCCACTAGAACTAGTGGAGAGCATATATCAGGCCACCTTCTCACACTCTTCCCATACAGTAAACCTGCTGAAGGCCTTCTGCGTAGGCGTGATATGGTTGTGTTGTTTCAGGCTGAACAGGAGATGCACATAATGGCTCTACATTCTCTGGGGTCTGGATAATGTTAGCCCACAATAAGAGCTACTACAATAGTGAAGGTAAGAAAATGGTTCATGTGGAGTTGAAGAACTGCTATCTTCTCTCAAACATTAAAGAGTATTTATTTTTCAAATTGGCTCTGAAAGGAAGAAAATGCATATAAAAACATCTTGTTTGTCTGGTGCTGCCTGCCTGGCTCGCCAACTCCCCCACTACTGTGTCAGATGTCCGCATATATCAGGGCTTGATAGAACCTGCCAGGCAGGCAGCATCTCTTTCAGGGAAGTGACTATCACCTATTTGTCCAATGACCCCACCCGTCTACATCCAGCCATTTAGCTACTGGTATTTCTTGTGGGATTGATCAATGGGCATTCTTCATGCATTCAGTGGCTGCGCAACTAGAAGCACGAAAGCATTGGAGAGGGGGGTACAGGGATGGTGTGTGAGCAGCAGCCTTGGTGAGTCGGGTGACAGTTGATTTATTTTCAAATTACCACGTCACTACCTGCCGCGGCAGACCCAGGATGACATGATCCAGCTCCTTTTCTACCATGGGAGACACCCTGTGCCCACTGCCCTATGCATCTTGTGCAACCTACCAATACCATCGCCCGCAGAGTTGTGTGGTCGATCAAACAGGACTAGTAGAGCACAGCGAGTCACCTGTGAGGGTATCCAGGTTCTGAGAACCCTGCGGCCTGGTGATCATCCTGGTCATTCTAAAAAGAGGTTCAGAACATTGGCCTAAACACAGCTGGACAACTGGCCCACATCCATCCACAAACTCAGCCCTCACATTGACCAGTCAGACTGGCCCTTCTGCTACTGCCAGCTTGCCTTATAGGCCAGTCCGGCAGTAGTGGCTGCTACCAACCAGTGGTGGTGGGCGGGGTGGGGATGTGGGTAGTGGAACGTGGAGGGGGAATAATAAAATTAGTTGCACTTACCTCTTTACTGCTGGCTGCCGCCTCTTCTTTCTCTGTCCTCATCTCTCCAGGAAGCACACAGCCTCCCAGAATTCTCTGACCAATCACAACGTTGCCTTAGCAGCATTGTGATTGGTCTGAGCACCGTGGTTCGATGCTCAGACGGGATGGCAGGCTGTTCATGTTCTCCACCCAGGATGTAATACAGCCTGGGTGAAGAACATGCAGAGTGCGCATAACACTTTGGCTGGTACGAGACAGCTGTACAAAGCGTCATGCGCACTTTAGGTGCTGCAACCACTCCTCCTCCTGTGATGAGGGGAACCCAACGAACGTTATTATCATTTTATTTTTTGTATTCAGCTTGCAGCTGAAGCAGTGGGGCACTGCTCCTCCACCTTAGCGGAGGAGCCGCCACTGCCGTCCGGCCATGCAGCACAGGGAGAAACTGTGCCTTTGGCAGGAGTAGGTTACAGCCCTCTTCTAATAGTGATTTTGTAGTATCCTGCATGTAATATTGTAAGCTGTTTTACCAGCCCTGCTCTGCCAGTGCCTGTGCTCTGACTCACTAGAATGTTGGAGTCTGATGATGCCTCGGAATGTTGGGACTGAGAGAGGCAGAGTGATAGTTGGTCATGGGCTGAGCAGCTGACCGGCAGCTCCTGGTGGGGCTCTGATATACAACTTAACTACCTGATGTCCTGAACCTTACTACTTGTTATCTTCTTGAATAAAACATCCTGAGTTACAACCTTCCTGTGTGGACCTTGATCACTACAGATTTCCTCCCACAAGATTTCTAACAGGTGGGACATTGTGGACAGGAAAACGTGGCTGCGTCCCACAACCCTCTTGCGGTCACCTGGAAACAGAAGCCACGGATGGTGGCACTGGATGATGTGGGGTGGGTCTTGTGCATTTCAGCAAAGAACAAATTGCTGTGGAGAAGGGGGAGGGTTAAGGTAGGGTGAGACAATGGCTCAGCCCTAGGAAGGGAGGAGTTCTCAGAGAAGAGGACGTTGCCAAGCAGTGCCAGTCCACCCATCGTCTTGAGTGGCAGCAAGAACATATCCCACTGCCAGAGAGTCACTGAAGCTGTCCTGCTTGCTTTTTTTAAGTATGTGAGCTGGTCGCGCCATTATAACAGTTCGGACCTCCACCATAGCTCGGTTGGTCTGTTTCACTTGGCAGCTTCTTGGTTCCTGAAGGGCTGGGAGCTGGTCCTGAGCTGAGGCTGGTGGCTCCCCTCCTGTCACTAGGGGGGCACCTGGTGGAGAGGAGTCCTTACGATGTCTCCTGCAGGGGTGCTTCATGAAGGTGGTGCAGTTCACAACTGGACAGGCAAGGATTGGGCAGTTCAGGCAGTGGGGGGGCCTATTTGGCACTTGGGCATGGGGCAGATTTACTCAAATCTGATGCAAAGCAGTGCAACAGGCGAAGAAAGCTGCTCTGCATTGCTCGAGAAGGAGGGCAAGAGAGCGCCATATTTTCAGAAATATGGCACTCTCCTCCCCTCTCCCTAGCGCGGCGATGAAATTAGCTGCTGTGCACCATGCATACATTTTTGCACCATAGTG
This sequence comes from Triturus cristatus, assembly GCF_964204655.1. Classification (NCBI taxonomy): domain Eukaryota; kingdom Metazoa; phylum Chordata; class Amphibia; order Caudata; family Salamandridae; genus Triturus; species Triturus cristatus. The sequence continues at coordinate 146,349,159 of NC_140579.1, read as the reverse complement.
CAAGGGTGTCTGTGTGAGTCTAGCATAGGTTTTGTTCTGGAAGAATAATCTTTCAGTACAAAATACTATGCTCAGACTAACTTTAAACTTTTTATCACTTGTTATGTTTGCTGTACAGTGCGGCACACAAACAAAGTCAGAAAAGTAAGGAGACATGAAAGCATTTCTCCTTCATAGGCGCTATTTTCTCAAGCTAAACCCTGTCTACTTTTTTAAGTAACCTTGAGTTGTTTCATGGAAAATGCCCATGCACCACCCACGGTACTACCCCTTGGTGCTAAGTAATACAAAGCAGCGCTATGCACTGCTTTGCACTACTTTTGATTGTTTTTCAGGGCGAATCAAGTTTGGTGCTGGAAAGTAAATTAGAAAAAAACTATGCGTTGTAATGGCATGCGTTGTAATGGCATGCGTTGTAGTGACATGCGTTGTAATGGCTGCGTTGTAATGGTATGTGATGTAAAGGATGTTGCGATGTAATGACTGCATTGTAAAGGTAGTGCGTTGTAAAGGTTGTTTCCTGTTACAATGCCTCTATCCTGTGGAGCTGTGATTCTAAGTGGGAACTGGTTTTCTCGGCCCACCACCCCTGCCAGTAGTTAGAGAGTGTTGGGGTATTTTCATGGGAGATAAGGGGTCGTCTCGGGGTTGAGAGGAGCTTTTCTGCGAAGTTCAAGTTTTCCCTAGCTTGTTGGTGCTTTTACCCTATGCTTAATTTGTTTTTGTTGTTTTTCCCATGTTAAAAGTGTTTAATTTGTAAAGGAAAGAGTGTCTGTGCCTAAAGCTCTACTCAGAAGCTTGCGACTGTTGAAATTAAACTCCGGTGTGCCAAATAACAAGGCTTTTTGTTTTAAATCCACCTCATGCCTCTGATCCACTGCCATTTTTTTCTCTGTCTTTCCTTTCCTCCGTCTTTCCACTTTGTGTGTTTTACCCTCTCTTGCGTTTGGTAGATACCTGATTCAGGAAAGTGCCGGCCCACAAACATAAGAAGTGCCGGTCCCCAAACATCCAAACATAAGTGCGGTGGCCTTCACCAGCAACCACCAGCTCAAATTAAGAACAGCTTTCACCTGATGGAACGGGCACTTTGTGGGATGGAATCGACCAGGATATAGGGTTTAGGCACTGCTTTGGGACAGGCTGTATCTGGAAATGACTAGTCTGATGCACTGAATCGAAAGGGTCCAAGGACCGACATGTGATGTTAGAATGGGCGAGGGGGAAGTGCAGGCTGTGACGCAGGAAGCAAGTGCCGAGACTGGTTAACAAGGAAGAGAGCGGTGCATGAAGGCGACATGTGATCAGGGTGGAAAGGATGGTGCACGGTGAGCGAGCGAGATGATATTGGGTGAAGTACTTGTTGAATTGGCTAGCTTTTGTGGTGGTAGGCTTAGGGTTTGGGTGGTGGTTTAACATTTGTACTAGAAAAGTGGGAACTCTTTGTGTATTGTTTTATCTGAGAAGCCAGCTTTAGACCTGCCCTAATAGAGTGGCATTTTGCTCTCTATTGAGTTCTGGTCTTTGTGCATCCTCTTGCCTGAAGAGGAGATGCGTAGTCCGGCTCTTACAGCACGTAAGTCTGAATCCAGCAGGAGAAGCTCATGACGCTGGCCCCAGCACGAGGAAGACAGACTACAACCAGGAAGACACTCTCAAAATCCATGCAGCTCTTCAGAGTACTGGCTGGAGGGCCCTAGTACTTAAGTGAACTTGAGGTTCAGATGTTCTGGCCAATTAAGACTCTGGGGCAGTTTTCTTAACACTATAAAGTGGTGTTTTGGGATTTGCATTCCAGCTGAAATCCGGATTTGCTTTGGAAAGTACCCCTAAATGAAACAAGCATTTGCAATGCAATCGGTCTCGCCTTTGGGACATTGGACGTATTTAGTGATTCAAAACATTTAGGGTAGGTGCATGAAATGGAGAGACCGGCTGTGTTGAACAAAAAGCTAACACAGTTTGGGTAGACTTTAAGGACAGTGTTTGGGGCAGTGTGACAGAAGCAGAGGAGAGAGTTCTGCAAAAGGACGGAAAGTGGGGGACAATGGGATAGCATAGATAGAGACCAACAGAGAGTTTGGAGGATAGTAGTCAGTTTAAAAGAGATAAACACAGAGTTAGGCGTGAAGGAGAGGAGAAACTAAAAGAAAGAGAGGGACAGAGTTTTGGGTGGGAGAATAGGCGGGGGAGCATGCATGTGAGGGAGAAAGAGTTTAAAGAACAGAGACAGCCATAGTTTTGTCGTGGAGGGAAGGACGCGGGGTTTAAAGGGACTGTGCATGAGACAGAGAAAGTGAGTTTGAGGGGCAAACAGTGAGTTTCAGTTGCGTTAAATACCATATAATAAGAAATACGTCTGCAGTAGTCGAAATACCTGGGAGGAGGCCTCTGGCTTTATAGCGCACGAGTAGACTCTCCCTGTTCCACCAGCTTCAGGCATCAAACGATAATACAGTAGAACCAGGCTCCCCCTTCACCTTCCATAACTGACTGGTTGTATCACCTCTCACAGGAGCACTCAGTCTTTCGTGCCAGCTAACCCATACCCTTATCCTCCTCTGTTGACCTGAACTCTCGCCATCGGATAACAAACATAAACGCCACTTGTGTCACTCCAATGAAATGGGCTATGTATAGCATTACAACATGAACTGGATCGCTTCGAGGCGCCTCCAAGCTAGTGCCTAGTGATCTACTTGTTCTTAGTGATTTTAACGTGTATGAATAGAGGTCAATGGGAAATGTAACACACAATCAGGGGGTGCCAGCGTTATTTATTAGGCAGACCCCCTTCGGGGCTTCAGGCAATGGCCGTGGGCCAGAACCCCACTCTCATCAAGCATTTGTAATTTCTTTTTTTGCCAATGAAGGCCATCTAGTGGATATTTGTAGGGATGCTGAGCAATCAAAAGTATTGTTTGCTTTAGTGTACACATGACACCATCTTATGTTATAGTGTATTTTCAAAACAGTTTCACAGTAGGCAACCTATCGATATATGACTGAATCTCCTGTCAGCGTCTAAGAAGGCACAGTCTGGGACCAAGATGTACCTCTTCATGGTTCGCTAGGAGTCAAAATTATCTGACGCTAACAAAATTATTTGCATTGGGTTGAAGCAGTGGCCATCTCATTGGGATCTGAATAAAACACTGTACTAATTCGCTGTCTGTCACTGCTGAGTGTTTTCTTTTTTTTTCTTAAGTGAGCGTAATCCACCCCTGCCACCTCGTCTCTCCTGTGCTGCTCCTACGAATAAGCACCTAAAAGAACAAGCATCGGCATACAAATAGAACATGGTGACCAGTACGGGGTTGTTTGCTCTCCCCCACGCCCCAGTGACACAATCAGGAGTGACACCCTCAGTAATGACACACCCAGTAGTGAAACATCCAGGAGTGATAACCTCAGGAGAGACACACAGGACTGACAAACTTAAGAGTGACACGCCCATGAGTGACATGCTCTGGAGTGTAAGTACAGGGGACCCTGTCCCTGCAGGCTAGACTCAATAAGATGTGGCCTAACGGCTAGAGCGTACGACCTCGAAGCTTGGTAACCAGGTTCGAGTCTCTGCGGCTCAACCTCTTGTGATTCTGGGCAAATCACTTCATCTCCCCACGCCTAACAAAACATGGATGTGCCCGTCTGGAACAGCTGGTGCTCGTGTAAAGCGCCCTGATACCTCCGGGTTGAGTTTGTGCATTTAAACCTACAAGACAAAAAACACGGCTCTGCGGATCTCACACACCCTCATATAGCGCCCACCAAGCGCATCTCGGGTTTAAACAAGCATCGTCATACAAATAGAACACGGTGACCAGTACGGTGTTATTTGCTCTCCCCCACGCCCCAGTGACACACTCAGGAGTGACACCCACAGTAATGACACACCCAGTAATGACACACCCGGTAGTGATACATCCATGAGTGATAACCTCAGGAGAGACACACAGGACTGACAAACTTAAGAGTGACACACTCTGGAGTGTAAGTACATGGGCCCCTGTCCCTGCAGGCTGGACTCATTAAGATGTGGCCTAACGGTTAGAGCGTACAACCTCTCTGCGGCTCAACCTCTTGAGATTCTGGGCAAATCACTTCATCTCCCCACGCCTAACAAAACATGGATGTGCCCATCTGGAACAGCTGGTGCTCGTGTAAAGCGCCATGATACCTCTGGGTCGAGTTCGAGCTATATAAAACTGCAAGACAAAAAACACGGCTCTATGGATCTTATACGCCCTCACACATGCACTCACTGTCACGTGCCTCAGAGGTACTCTCGTGCTTGTGGGGGATGCACTCTCAAAACATGGATGTGGCCATCTGGAACAGCTGGTGCTCGTGTAAAGCGCCCTGATACCTCCGGGTCGAGTTCGAGCGATATAAAACTGCAAGACAAAAAACACGGCTCTGCGGGTCTTACACGCCCTCACACATGCACTCACTGTCACGTGCCTCAGAGGTACTCTCGTGCTCGTGGAGGATGCACTCTCTTCCCCCCATAAGTGCCTCTCTCTCCCAGAAGATTCACGCACTTCCTGCTGGTTGGCGAAGAGTGAGACACAAGCTCTCACGTGACAAGGTTGGGGTATAGCGCCTCTTGGGTTTAAACAAGCAACGGCATACAAATAGAACATGGTGACCAGTACAGGGTTGTTTGCTCTCCCCCACGCCCCAGTGACACACTCAGGAGTGAGACCCTCAGTAATGACAAACCCAGTAGTGATACATACAGGAGTGATAACCTCAGGAGTGACACACAAGACTGACAAACTTGAGAGTGACACGCCCAGGAGTGACACACTCTGGAGTGTAAGTACAGGGGCCCCTGTCCCTGCAGGCTGGACTCATTAAAATGTGGCCTAACGGTTAGAGCATATGACCTCGAAGCTGGGTAGCCAGGTTCGAGTCTCTGCGTCTCAACCTCTTGTGATTCTGGGCAAATCACTTCATCTCCCTGCGCCTAACAAAACATGGATGTGCCCGTCTGGAACAGCTTGTGCTTCTGTAAAGCGCCCTGATACCTCCAGGTTGAATTCGAGCTATATAAAACTGCGAGACAAAAAACACGGCTCTGCGTATCTTGCACGCCCGGAAATTGCTTGTAGTGTCTCCAAGCTAGAGATGTTTAGGAACGACTGCTGTGGCACAAAATGCCATGAAGGAGCTTGTGTGTGGCATAGAAGGACTCCCTGCAGATAAATCACGGATTACAGTGACATAGCGCGTGACAGTAAGAAAGTAACAAGCGCTCGCCATGACATTTACGTCGCCTTTTTCTGCCGTCACACTTGGACGGCCTCGCCTGCTATAAGGTTTCTTGTCTTTATGGGGCCATGTGTTTGGCCCCATAAAGAAGATAAGAAACCTTTTACGCCAGCAGGAAGTCAGACGAGCCAGTCCAACTGGGACGGCTCTAAAAGAGAAAAGTGCATGTCACTGGAAGCTCTTTTCCAATGGCTGGCCACCGTTTAGCATAAACGGTGATGCCAGCCAATGGAAAAGAAGGGAGGGGCTTAAACCCCGCTAGTGAAAGCTACCCAAAAACATAAAATCTCGCCAGCGAGACTGCGCATGTCTGCGCAGCCTATGCTAGCCGAGACCTAAAAACTAATGCTGCAATGTATGCTACTTTGCACTACTTTACATTAAGGATATGTTCCATTGGTGGTACGTGGTCATTGTCATGCAACCACTAATGGATTTAACATAAATTCCTATTTACTAAAAGGGGCAGACAGCACTTCGAGCCAAATATTAACACCTCCTCGAGGCAGGCATAAAGTTTAAGAAAAGTTTTCTTTTCTCCAAATGTTTCCAAATTTGCAAGTGTGTTACACTGTATAGCACACATACAAAGTGGAAAAGGTCTTAATCTATGTCTAAGCTTCATATTTTGTGCTGGAAGAGGACACATCTGTAGGAAAGTGCCCCCTATTTGCATGGTTACCCCCTAATGCTTTGCAGGATACCTGATGCTGACTTGACTGAGTACGTGCTGGGACCCTGCTTACCAGGCCCCAGCACCTGTGTACTTTCTCAAAACTGTACTCTGAGCCACATGTAAGTCCCTTGCAAAAGGTATCCCTGGTACAAAGGGCGTTGTAACCAGATAGGGCCCCCAACCTCAGTAACACCCTTAAATTTAGTATTTAAGGGCTCCCCTGAACCTTGTTCCTCAGATTTGATGACCTACGAAAAAGAAGGACCAAAGAGCCATGCAGCAGTGGAGAAGAAGACGATGACTACCGGCCTGTCTTCTCCTCCAGTGAGCCTGCTCCAAAAAACTGCATGATCCACAGCCAGCAACCTCCAACAACCTGCGCTGTCTTCAACAAAGACTCTTGTCTCCTGTGGACACCAGATTGGTCCAGCAAGAAACCAACACAAGGACTCCGGATCCAGATGGATCCACAGCACTTGCACTACTCTGCACCTGACGCCCACTACCCGAGTCCAGGTGGCCCACCAACCTAGTGAAGTCTACCCAGCGATCCTGACCTGGGATCCCGCATTGGACGACCTCTCTGGACCTCCTCCAGCATCCGCAGCCCCCAGGCCTAGGAGTGCCAACCCGACGGTGACCTGGCATTCCCCCATTATCTAGCTTACCTCTCCAGTTGTGGGATTCCTTAAGCCAGACTTTGGAACTGAGCCTGCAGCTGTTTTCCACAACCGAGTATCTCTATTAGTTTCAACAGGGCCCCTGACTCCTTCTTTGCACTCTGCACCCGGCCACCCCTGTGCCACTGGTGATGCAGTCTCAGTGCTATTTGGTGGCCCCTGCACTGCTGATCTTAACCCCCAGGGCCTGTGTCCCTGAACCACAGGTACGTACCTCGCTCTACTGAGTGACGGTCCTCTCTCACTCTGTCTTCAGTGACGGTCCTCTCTCACTCCGCCCTCAGTGATGGCCCTCTCTCACTCCACCCTCAATGACAGTCCTTTCTCATGCCACCCTTAGTGACAGTCCTCTCTCACTCAGCCCTTAGTGGCTGTCCTCTCTCCCTCCACCCTCAGTGACAGTCATCTCACACGTCACTCTCAGTGACAGTCCTCTCTTACTCGACTCTCAGTGACAGTCCTCTCCAACTCCACCATCAGTGACGGTCCTCTGTCACTCGGCCCTCAGTGATGGTCCTTTCTAACTCCACCCTCAGTGACGGTCCTTTCTCACGCCACCCTCAGTGACAGTCCTCTCTCACTCCGCCCTCAGTGACAGTCCTCTTTCACTCCAACCTCAGTGACAGTCCTCTCTCATTCCACCCTCAGTTCCTGTCCTCTCTAACTCCACCATCAGTGACAGCCCTCTCTCACTCCCCCCATAGTCCTCTCTCACTCCACCCTCAGTGACAGTCCTCTCTCACTCCACCATCAGTGACGGTCCTCTCTCACTCCACCCTCAGTGACAGTCCTCTCTCATTCCACCCTCAGTTCCTGTCCTCTCTAACTCCACCACCAGTGACAGCCCTCTCTCACTCCGCCCATAGTCCTCTCTCACTCCACCCTCAGTGACAGTCCTCTCTCACTCCACCATCAGTGACAGCCCTCTCTCACTCCGCCCTCAGTGGTGGCCCTCTCTCACTCCACCCTCAATGACGGCCCTCTCTCACTCCAACCACAGTGACAGTCCTCTCTCTCTCCACCCTCAGTGACAGTGTTTCTGCCTAATAATAGTGTCCCCTCTTCGGTGGAATGGTCACCTTTTCAGGCTGCGCTCTCTCCAGTAAGAGAGCCTTACCTCAGTGACAATGCAGCTGCGCTCAGGCAGAGTGTTCCAATCAGTAACAGCCCTCCCCTCCCGACAAGCCTGCTGTCTCAGTGACAGTGCTTTCCTAAGTCGGAGGCTCTCCCTCCGTGACAGCACGGCCCCACATTGTGTCAGTATGAGGTCCCCTCACAGCTACCCACTCGGTAACTCTGCCTGCTTAGTACTTTCACTCAGCACTCCCTCCCCCAGTAACAAGGCTCCCCTTCAGTGACAGGGTTCACTCCTTCAGTGACAGCACTCCCTCCCTCAGTAACATGGTTCCCTCCCTCAGTGACCGGGCTCCCCTTCAGTGACTGGGTTCCCTCACTCTGTGACAGGGTTCCCCTTCAGTGATAGGGCTTCCCTTCAGTGACAGTGTTCCCTCCCTCAGTGACCGGGCTCCCCTTCAGTGACTGGGCTCCCCTTCAGTGACCGGGCTCCCCTTCAGTGACAGCGCTCCCTCCCTCAGTGACAGCGCTCCCTCCCTCAGTGACCGGGCTCCCCTTCAGTGACAGGGCTCTCCTTCAGTGACAGGGTTCCCACACTGACGGGGTTCCCTCCCTTAGTGACAGGGCTCCCCTTCAGTGATGGGGTTCCTGCCCTTAGTGACAGGGCTCCCCTTCATTGACAGGGCTCACCTTCAGTGACAGGGTCCCCTCCCTCAGTGACAGGGTTCCCTCCCTCAGTGACCGGGCTCCCCTTCAGTGACCGGGCTCCCTTTCAGTGACAGAGCTCCCCTTAAGTGACAGGGCTCCCCTTCAGTAACAGCGCTCCCACCCTCAGTGACAGCGTTCCCTCCCTCAATGACAGGGCTTCATTTCAGTGACAGGGTTCCCTCCTTCAGTGACAGGGCTCCCCTTCAGTGACAGGGCTCCCCTTCAGTGACAGCGCTCCCTCGCTGAGTGACAGGGCTCCCATTCAGTGACACATCACACTCACTGACAGCGCTCCCTCCCTGAGTGACAGGGTTCACCTTCAGTGACATGCCACCCTCAGTGACAGCGCTTCCTCCCCCAATGACAGGGCTTCGCTTCACTGACAGGGTTCCCTCCTTCAGTGACAGGGCTCCCCTTCAGTGAAAGGGTTCCCTCCTTCAGTGACAGCGCTCCCTCCCTCAGTGACAGGGCTTCCCTTCAGTGACCGCGCTCCCTCCCTCGGTGACAGCGTTCCCTCCCTCAATGACAGGGCTCCCCTTCTTAGGCAGGGTTCCCTCCCTCCGTAACCGGGCTCACCTTCAGTGACAGGGTTCCCTCCCTCAATGACCGGGCTCCCCTTCAGTGGCAGCGCTCCCGCCCTGTGTGACAGGGCTCCCCTTCAGTGACAGGGTTCCCTCCCTTAGTGACCGGTCTCCCCTTCAGTGACACGCCACCCTCAGTGACATGACACTCTGATCGTGCGTCCCCACTCAGTAACAGTGCCCTCTGAATGCTGTGCCTCGACCCTCAGTGACAGGACTCCCCCATAACATGGACAGGCTTACAAGTTCGAAAGGAGTGCACGGGTTAACATTACCCAGCGTGCAACGGGTTGAGTTATTGGTGGAAATGCTGTGCTGACAGGATAATTATAATCATTATTCCAAGAAAACCCTCACGGTGAGCACTGAATCCAGTACTGTGTGAAAGAAACAGCGCCTTCTGCATCTAGTACAGTGTGAAAGAACCAGCGCTCTCTGCATCCAGTACTTGTGCAGGAACCAGCATTCACTGCATCTAGTACTTTGTGCAGGAACCTGCGCTCTCTGCATCTAGCCCTGTGTGCAGGAAACTCTGCTCTCTGCATCTAGCCCTGTGTGCAGGAACAGCGCTCTCTGCATCTAGTACTGTGTGCAGGAACCTGCGCTCTCTGCATCTAGTCCTGTGTGCAGGAACCAGTGCTCTCTGCATCTAGTACGGTGTGCAGGAACCTGTGCTCCCTGCATCTAACCCTGTGTGCAGGAACCTGCGCTCTCTGGATCTAGCCCTGTGTGCAGGAACCAACACACTCTGCATCCAGTACTGTGGGAAAGAATTAGCGCTCTCTGCATCTAGTACCAATGGCAGGAACCAGCGCTCTCTGCATGTAGTACTGTGTGCAGGAACCGGCGCTCTCTGCATCCAGCCCTGTGTGCAGGAACCTGCACTCTCTGCATCTAGCCCTGGTTGCAGGAACCAGCGCTCTCTGCATCCAGTACTATGGGAAAGAACCAGAGTTCTCTCCATCCAGTACCACGTGCAGGAACCAGTGCTCTCTGCATCTCGTACTGTGTGCAGGAACCAGCGCTCTCTGCATCTAGCCCCGTGTGCAGGAACCTGCGCTCTCTGCATCTAGCCCTGTGTACAGGAACCAGTGCTCTCTGCATCCTGTACTGTGGAAAAGAACCAGCGCACTCGGCATCCAGTACCATGTGCAGGAACCAGCGCTATCTGCATCTGGTACTGTGTACAGGAACCTGCGCTCTCTGCATCTAGCCCTGTGTGCAGGAACCTGCGCTCTCTGCATCCAGTACTGTGGGAAAGAATTAGCGCTCTCTGCATCCCGTACCATGTGCAGGAACCAGCGCTCTTTGCATCTAGTACTGTGTGCAGGAACCAGCGCTCTCTACATCTAGCCCCGTGTGCAGGAACCTGCACTCTCTGCATCTAGCCCTGTGTGCAGGAACCAGCGCTCTCTGCATCCAGTACTCTGGAAAAGAACCAGAGCTCTCGGCATCCAGTAGCATGTGCAGGAACCAGCGCTCTCTGCATCTAGTACTGTGTGCAGGAACCAGCACTCTATGCATCTAGCCCCGTGTGCAGGAACCTGCGTTCTCTGCATCTAGCCCTGTGTACAGGAACCAGCGCTCTCTGCATCCTGTACTGTGGAAAAGAACTAGCGCTCTCTGCATCCAGTACCATGTGCTGGAACCAGCGCTATCTGCATCTGGTACTATGTGCAGGAACCTGCGCTCTCTGCATCTAGCCCTGTGTGCAGGAACCAGCGCTCTCTGCATCCAGTACTGTTGTAAAGAATTAGCACTCTCTGCATCCAGTACCATGTGCAGGAACCAGAGCTCTCTGCATCTAATATTGTGTGCAGGAACCAACGCTTTCTTCATCTAGCCCTGTGTGCAGGAACCTTCACTCTCTGCATCTAGTCCTGTGTGCAGGAACCAGCGCTCTCTGCATCCAGTACTATGGGAAAGAACCAGCGCTCTCTGCATCCAGTAGCATGTGCAGGAACCAGCGCTCTCTGCATCTAGAACTGTGTGCAGGAACCAACGCTCTCTGCATCTATCCCTGTGTGCAGGAACCAGTGCACGCTGCATCTAGTACTGTGTGCAGGAACCAGCGCTCTCTGCATCTAGCCCCGTGTGCAGGAACCTGCGCTCTCTACATCTAGCCCCGTGTGCAGGAACCTGCGCTCTCTACATCTAGCCCCGTGTGCAGGAACCAGTACTCTCTGCATCTAGTACCGAGTGGAGGAATCGGTGCTCTCTGCATCTAGTACCGAGTGCAGGGATCATTGCTCTCTGCATCTAGTACCGTGTGCAGGATTCACTGCTCTCTGCATTCAGTACTGTGGAGAAAGAACCAGCGCTCTCTGCATCTAGTACCCCATGACAGAACCAGAGCTCTCTGCATCCAGTACCCCAAGACAGAACCAGTGCTTTCTGCATCTAGTGCCATGTGCAGGAATCAGGGCTCTCTGCATCCAGTACTGTGTGAAAGAACCAGCGCTCTCTGCATCCAGTACCCCAAGACAGAACCAGCGCTCTCTGCATCTAGTACCCCAAGACAGAACCAGCGCTCTCTGCATCCAGTACCCCAAGACAGAACCAGCGCTCTCTGCATCCAGTACCCCAAGACAGAACCAGCGCTCTGAACCAACGCTCTCTGCATGTAGGACCCCAAGACAGAACCAGCGCTCTCTGCATCCAGTACCCCAAGACAGAACCAGTGCTTCTCCAGTATTTGGGGTGTCTTTCATAGATTCACATGCCTGAATCATTCCCCGTCGTCGGAGTGGGAGTCCCACGGTACATAGAAAAGCAATAATTATGCATATAACAACCAAAAAACCCTGGTAACCTGAACCAGGAAGTAAAGTAGCCTAAGCTACAAGGGAAAAAACTTCCACAGCTATGACTATCACAGTCATTATATCCAGTCCAAACTGCAGCCAATCAGGCGACAGCACCCACCAGAATGTTCTCCTCAGAGGCTCAGGCTCTCAGATTTTCTACCGCACGTCGTGTGAAGGGAGTCTCCCTGAGCTCTGCTCAGTACTTCAAGTTTTTTTCTGCTGTTTCTTCAACTTCTAGGATGTCAACTACAAAGAAATCCCTCTTCAGAGATTGTGAGTCCGGCGGGAAGCTTTGGCTTTTTTCTGAAGTCCCTCACAAAAAATGCATCTATTGCCTCTATCCTGATCATGAGGTGAAGGAGTGTAAGATTTGCCGGACTTTCCCTCAGAAAACCCTAAGGGATAGGGAAGGACGCCTTCTTCTGTGGCTACAGAAGCTCAAGGATAAAGATGCTCCTTTGTCAGAGATAGAGAGTGCCTCCTCTATCTCTTCCAGAAAGAGGGTGGCTGAAGAAGAGTTTTCTTCTACTGGGGCAAAGGTGTTGAGGAGAGCCCAGTCTGTTAAGGGCTCAGGTCAGTCTTCGTCTTCATCTAAGAAGACGTCTCCACCTTCAGGAACCAAGCCCTCTACGCCCCCGAGGAAATCAGGAAAAACTCTACCAGCTATAAGTTTTCCTGACAGGAATTTACCTCAGGTGAGATTGCCGTCGTCGACGGCAGTGGCGTCGACGGTTATTATCGTCGACGCGGTTTCAACGTCGCCGATTACATTCTCGTCGCCGAGATCTGCAATGATAATGTCATCAGCTTCATCGCCGTCGACGCTGGTCTCGGTGAGTGTTAAACCCATCTCGTCGACGAAGGAGGTGTCATCGCTCGTCTCCGCTCCGTCGACGGTAAGAAGGAAGAAAGTTGCTCCGTCTACGAAGACTTCCTCGTCGACGACTCCTCCGTCGACGAAGATTGTGGTACCGTCGACAGTTGCCCCGTCGACGAAGAGTGGCTCGTCGACTAAGATTCATGCGTCGACGAAGATGGACTCGTTGACGCCCTCGTCAACGAAGATTGCCTCGTCGGCGACGTCCTCGTCGACGAAAATCGCCGGCGTCGACGAAGATTGCCTCGTCGACGGCTACCATCTCGTCGACGAAAACAGCCTCGTCGTCGAAAATGGCTTCTTCGTCAGGATTACCACCGTCGTCGGTTCCGTCGACGCGATTGTCACCACCTCCTTTATCTACCTGCATGGATATGCAGGTATGGACTGCGACTCCGGCGTCTGCCGTATCTGATCAAAGGGCAACAGCGACTACGCTTCTTCAGCACTGAGGATCGTCTTTAGGAGCTATTTCGCCTCTAAAATTGCTGGCGCAACTTTTACAATCGGAGGAGGATGAGGATAACGACTACGGAGAGGATGAGAGGTTTCGGACTGCAAGGAGTCCATCGGAGCTTCTCATCAAATATCAAGATGATGATGATGATGACCAGGACGAAGATCCTAATACGGAACCACAACCGACACCTCCTGCACCGGTGCCGTCTGGTCAAATGCCATTGGAACTGCTTGATAATCTGCAGTATATGTTGCAAGATTATTATAGACGTTTCCCTCCTTCGGAAACGGCGGAATCTCTTCCGTCGACACCTAGGCCAAGAGTGCAGTTGTCGTCTTTTCAGTCTCCAAGACCACCTTCTCCGTTGCCATCTCGTCAATTGCAGGTTACTGACGATGAAACGGAGGAAGGAGAGGTAGATGATCAATCAAGCATGTCGGAGTGGGATAATTATCAGGTACAAACTCCTTCTCCAAGTGCTCTGGCTCCGGTGGATTCTCCCCCGGTGGACATTGGGAATTTCCATTCACTTATGGAAAGAGCGACCAAGAGATTCCTGATCCCCATGGAAACAAAGGAGGATGACTGCTTCCTGTATGACTTTAAGGACCAACCAAGGAAGCAGGTTCGGGCAATACCAATCATTGACTTTATTTGGAAGGAGGGATTGAGACTGATGGCTACCCCAAATTCTCTTCCAGCAGTGTTACCAAGGCTGGACAAGAAATATAAAGCCCCAAGTAACTCGCCAGCATGCCTTATTGGTCAACCTAAGGCGGACTCTGTTATAGCACAAGCGGCTCAGAGACGGGCTAGAAATCCATCAACGCCCATATCAGCTCCACCTGATAGAGATGGTAGAAGATTGGACGCAATAGGAAAGAAGGTTTCCACGATGGCAGCAACCACAGTTCGGGCTGCAAACTCCCTGGCGATTTTAGGGAGATACGACTGCCAGATGTGGTCCGACATCTCTCCTTTCCTCGACATGTTATCGGAGCCTTCAAAATCCGAGGCCATAAAGATCTTTCAGGAAGGGGAGTATGCATCAGCGGAGATCATTGATGCAGCAGTGGATGTGGCATCAATTGGGTTCAGGCAGTTGGCAGGAACTGCAGTGCTGAGGAGGCAGGGTTGGCTAAAGTCAACATCTTTTCGCTAGGAGGTGCAGACTAAAATCATAGACATGCCATTTGATAGTGAGTCCTTGTTCGGTGCACATGTGGATGAAGCACTACAGGCGATTAAGAAGGATACGGAGACGGCAAGGTCCCTGGGTAGTTTGCAATTTCGAAAGTCTTCCTTCCGTGGAGCCAGAGGACGTGGATCCTTCTCTAGCAAGGGAGGTTATAATCAGCAGCGTTCCTTCCAAACCTCCCAAAATGGCCAAAGATCTCAGAATTATCGCCAGCAATATTACGGACAGCGAAATCAACCATATTCGCAGTCTCGAAGGAAACAGTCCTTTCGTGGACGAGAGTCCAGTAAGAAGCAATGAGTTCTGCCACCATCTCTACCGTTACCACGTACAAAGATTGGAGGTCAAATATCCCACTTCTATTCAAATTGGTGCAAGATTACCACAGACAAGTGGGTATTAGATATAGTATCCAGAGGCCATGCTCTGGAATTCACAAAAATTCCGCCAAATTCTCCTCCCAAGGGCCCACCCCCTGCTCATCTCAAGGAGCTTTTTTCCCAAATAAATTTGATGATTCAAAAAGGAGCAATCGAGAAAGTCCCTCTCCTACAGAAAGGAACGGGCTTTTATTCAAGGTTTTTCCTCATCCGGAAAAAGTCAGGAGAGTGGCGTCCAATTCTCGACCTTTGCGCTCTCAACAAATTTTTAAAGAAAATGTCTTTCTGGATGTTAACGCTCCAAGAAATTCTGCAGTTGCTTTCGATGGGAGATTACATGGCCACCCTCGACCTGCAGGACGCTTATTTTCATGTACCAATCCTACCCAGGCACAGAAAATTTCTACGGTTCAGAGTGGCTGGCAGGGATTTTCAATTCAGAGTCCTCCCATTTGGACTCCGTTCTGCACCCAGAGTCTTCACAAAGGTCATAGCGCCAGTGACTGCGCATCTCCGTCTGCAAGGAGTTCAAATATTCCCGTACCTGGACGACTGCCTTATCAAGGCGAGTTCCGCCAAGGTAGCATCCGAGCATGTTCAAAAATGCCTCTTACTCTTCCAGTCCCTGGGTCTGTCAACAAATCTGGAGAAATCACATTTAGCTCCTTCGCAAAGAAGAACGTTCCTAGGAGAGACATTGGACACGGATCTGTCCAAGGCCTTTGTGTCGAAAGAAAGGCAAATCAAGATATGCAACCTTGCGCGCTCACTACTGTGAGAAGTTGGCCTGATGTATGATGTCACTAGTTCTAGTGTACACCTTATATCAGTCCAAATACCCTTATGGTGATTGGTTGTAAAGTCAACCTTATAGACCAGCTATCCTAGTGGTAGCATGGACAAGAGCAGTCTTAGGCTAAACTCTGAATGGCATGTGAAGCCAGCTGTGATACCATATATAATCCCTTGAATACCAAATGAAAGGACACCACAACAGATATATATATAAAATAAAGTGTATTTATTCTAGTCAAACCCTCAGCACTCTTTATGAGATTAGAGGTAAGTACAACACAGTCTTATTTAAGCATACATTAAGTCACACAGGTAAGTAATACAGTTAGGCCCTAGGGGCCACGCAAACCATATACTAAGTAAGTGGTATAAGAACCACTGTCACGGAAATAGAATAGGCCTAGGCCTAGGGAATCGCTGGGGCTACACTACACTAGCGTTAGTTAGGAAGTGGGAGGCCCACAGGATTCGTGTGCAGAGTGGAAACACTCACGCGTAATGCGTAAAAGTCAATAGCAATAGTACAGTTTAGAAAACGGTAGATTTAGGACACTTCCGGAGTAGCTAGGAAGTTGAGACTTGAAAACTAGACACTAGGATAGTCACTATCCTGATGAGCACCGGAGTACCCAAGTTACCTAGCCCACAGGCTGCGGGTGCATAGGGGTGAAGATGCGTCGTTTTCGTCGTCGACTCCTATGGATGCCTGAAGAAAGATGCTGACAGGCAGTCAGTGAAGAGTGTCCGGTGGATCCCAAGGCTGGGATCAAGAAGAGAAGAAACCTGCAAGCAGAAGGGACAGAGTCAAGGTCACTAGCCAGTGACCACGTGGAACCAGGAAGGAACCAGGCGATGTCGTGAAGATTGCAGGTGAAGGTGAAGCTTGTCGCTGCAGCCAGGAGGACCAGGAAGCGTCGAGGACGACCAGGACCAGGAGGCGAGCTGTCCCACGAAGGCTCTTGCTGTCGGCGGCGTCGAAGTTGGACTAGGACTCACCAAGCCTTGGCAAGCGGAACCCACGAAGAACGGAGGACTTGCTTCTGGTTCAGACCAGGAAGGTCTGGGGTGCTTCTTCTTTGCAGAGAAGCGGGAGCCAGTCTGGAGGAGCCAAACCAGCGCAGAAGATTTCAGGGAGCGTCGTCACAAAGGCCACCAGCCAGCGGGCAAGCAACCGGACAGACGCGGCAAGCAGGAAAATGCAGAAGGGCCCCACGCAGGACTCGTGGAGTGTGGGGGGCTGATCTTCGGTGCAGATGGTGCTTGGGGTTGGGGCTTCTCAATCCCCGGTGCACAACTTCGAGGGTGCCTCAGAAGCTGCGCTTTAAGTTACTAGCCACTTTTTCCAGGTAGCCGGTCCCACGTCGCTCGTCGCCTCCACGGATCTCAGCTTTGCTGTGGATGTGGATCAGGGTCGGAGAAGTCTGGAAGTCAAGGCTCTGGTCGGGCTCTGCAGTCGGTTCCTCGTAGAACGTGGGCAAAGCAAAGGGTAGTCTCTTGATGGTGCCTGTTTGCACAGGGTAGCCACTCCTTGGCTACAAGGGAGATTCTTCAGTCTTCTTCTTTCGTCGAATGTCGAAGGTCCAGAGTTTCTGTTCAGTTTTGCAGGTTCCGGATAATCTAAAGTCTTGAGGCCCAACTCCCACTCTTATACTAATCTGGGGGGCTGGGATACCTGCTAGGTCACGCCTTATGGGTGGGACCTGGGAGGGGGTGGTTACACCCACTTCCCTTTGTCCAGTTTCGCGCCAGAGCTGGGGCTAGAGTGCCCCAGCGCCGGTTTGAACTGGACTATGCAAGGAACACCTTGTGTGCCCCAGGCATGTCTCATTCCTTTCAGCCCACCCTGCCCCAATACACTAAAGGCTGTCTGGGGAGGTGCTAGCACCTCCCCAAGCAGGAAACCTATTGTCCAGGCCTCCCTGGCTGGGATCACTCCCAGCTGCAGGAGGTCAGACTTGTGTCGTGGCAGCAGCATCCATTTTGTGATGCTGAGGCTTTGGTCAGAGGCCAACAGTTGAAGTATGATTTTAACATGTCTTTCCCTCTAGAAGGGGGGAATAATATTCTCATGTCCAGAAATGGCATGGGGGTATTATTCCACAGTGTTAGACACCTTACACGACATGTTTCGATAAAGCCAAACCATAGTTACCATAACCGTCTAAGATTATAAGGCACTTTAAGAGTATATGGTAGGCTATATCATAGAACAGCTATAAGGACTTAGTTCCGAAAGCTGCAGACAGGCTCAGCTCATGCTAGAGCACCATCTCACATGTTACCAAGCACTCTGCCTCCAGGATTGTTAAGGCCTGCCATAGGAGTGACTGATAGGTACACATGTGTCTATATGTAAGTTAGGTATAGGAATACTACACCTAAGCAAGGGGTGATTACACGACCTTGCCCCAGCTGAGTGATCAGCCAGTTGTGTCAAAATGGAAGGCCAGGCCAGGGGTGGCATAATACATGCTGCAGCCCCTGGTAGGCCTAGGGTACACCTATGCCCTGGGTACCTAGGGTACACTGTACAGGGGCCAATAAGGGGACCCTATCCAATTGGGTTATGCACCTAAAGTACATAGTATTAATTTAGAGAGAGAACAGCAGGGCTGTGGGTCTGATTAGCAGGCCCACAGCCACATCTAAGTCGAAAACCAGTAAAGCAAAAGCAAAAAGAGGGGGTGAACATAGAAAGCAGACCCTACTCTCCTACAACTACTATCAAAAGAGTGCGTTTCAGTCCGTGTGTACAAATCCTTCCTAGGGATGATTTCTTCTTGCATTCATCTCATTCCCAACTGTCGGTACAGAATGAGACCGTTGCATGAGGAGCTCAATCTGCAATGGCTTCAGATCACAGGGTCATTCGAGGATATCATTCACATCACCTCACGAATGCGGGACGCCTTTCAATGGTGGGGTCAGATGAACCACTTGAAAGAGGGTTGTCCATTTCTGGTCAAAATGCCGGATTTCACAGTCACCACAGATGCATCCCTTGAGGGTTGGGGAGTGCACCTTCAAGGAATGACAGTTAATGGCAGGTGGACTCTAGAACAAAGAAAGTGGCATATCAACCTGCTAGAACTGCGAGCCATATTCTTGGCTCAAAAATCCTTCCAAGCCATCATCCGAGGAGCATGCATACTTGTAAGAACAGACAATACAACAAGTATGCATTACTTGAACAAACAAGGCGGGACGAGGTCAGCCCTCCTATCTCAGCAAGCGCAAGAGATTTGGGATTGGGCGATTCGCCACAAGATCAACCTCAAAGCCATTCACGTCCCAGGAATCACGAATGTTCTGGCGGATTCCCTCAGCAGAACCACAACGTCGAATCACGAATGGGAGCTACACCAACCATTCCTAGACGGGGTATTTCACGAATGGGGGAATCCCGATCTAGACCTCTTTGCAACCAGCCAGAACCGCAAATGCCCATTTTTTGCAAGTTGGGCTCCCCACAAGGACTCGCTGGGAAATGCCTTTTCGATGAATTGGTCACAAATATATGCCTACGCTTTTCCACCAATCCCGTTGGTTCCACGAGTTCTGCACAAGATCAAGCAACAGCCTTGCCGCATGATTTTAATTGCTCCCAGGTGGCCCCGCCAATACTGGTTCACAGAACTTCTCCTCCTCTCGGAGGCCGAGCCCATACAGTTTCGACCAATTCCACATCTTCTGACCCTTCAGAACGGTCACATTTGTCATCCGGACCCAGCATCGCTGAGATTAGCGGCATGGCTCCTCAACAGCTTGAATTTGCACACCTAGATATCCCTCCAGGCTGTCAAGAGGTTTAGGCCAATGCTCGAGTACCCGCAACTGTTAAAACTTACAAACTAAAGTGGAAGAGGTTTTGCATGTGGTGTCAATCCGTTAATCTCCATCCGATCCACGCAAGACCAGAGCAAGTTCTGCCTTTCTTTCTTCAGTTGGCGAGGTCAGGTCTTTCCCACTCTACTCTGAAGGTGTTCTTGGCTGCAATTTCAAAGTTTCGGCAGGATGGTGTTAACTCTCTCTATTCCAATAGAGTCATCCAACAATGTTTTAAGGGGTTATTCCAAAGGACCTGTAACTGTAGTTCTCCAGTATTGAAATCTCTCATAGATTCACACTCGACCCACTCCCCTCCACTGAGAGGCTCACCTTTGAATTTTTTACAGGTGTAGCTTGTGCATGTGTGCTGTGAAAATCTGAGGGTCTATTGTTCTCTCTAATGTACCAGGGACTCCCATATCAATGACAGGGAATGATTCAAGTATGCGAATCTATTAAAGATTCCAATACTGGAGAACTATAGTTAAAGGTAAGTAACTTATTTTCTTCCGGTATCCAGTGCTCTCTGTATCTACTTATGTGTACAGGAATCAGTACTGTCTGGTTCTACTATCACTAAATAATGGAACCAACAATCTCTCCATCTAATTGTGTGTATGTTGACCGATGCATTCTGCATCTGGTATTGTGTACCGTGCTTTCTGCATCTAGCACTGGGTGCAGGAACCAGTGCTTTCTGAGTCTAGTGCTGAATACAAGAACCAACTCACTTCATACATCTAATACTGTGTGCAGGATATAGCTCTGTCTGCATCTAACACTGTGAGAACTAGCGCTCTCTGCATGAATCTAGAACTGTTTGCAGGATCCAGTGCTCTCTGCATCTAGTACTGAGTACAGGAACCAGAACTCTCTGTATCTGTATCAGTGCTCTCTGCATATTTAACTGTGCACCAGCAGTTTCTACATTTAATACTGTGTGCAGAAATCAGTGCTCTCTGCTAGTACTGCGTGTAAGAACCAGTGCTCCCTGCTAGTGCTGTGTGCAGAAGAGCTCTCTGCTAGTACTGTGCAGCAGGAACCAGCGCATTCTGCTAGTAATGTGTGCAGGAACCAGAGCTCTCTGCTGGCGCTGTGTGCCGGAACCAGCGCTCTCTGCTATTTCTGTGTGCAAGAACCAGCGCTCTCTGCTAGTACTGTGTGCAGAAAGGCTCTCTGCTAGTACAGTGTGCAGGAACCAGCGCTCTCTGCTAGTACTGTGTACAGGAACCTGTGTTCGCTGCTAGTACTGTGTGCCGGAATCAGCGCTCTCCGCTAGTACTGTGTGCAGAAAGGCTCTCTGCTAGTACAGTCTGCAGGAGCCAGCTCTATCTGCCAGCACCGTGTGCAGGAACCTGTGTTCTTTGCTAGTACTGTCTGCAGCTACCAGCACACTCTGCTAGTGCTGTGTTCATAGACCAGTGCTTTCTGTGAGTACTGTGTGCAGGGACCAGTTCAGTGTGCTAGTACTGTGTGCAGAGACTAGCCATCTCTGCTTGTACTTTGTGCAGAGACCAGCGTTCTCTGCTTGTACTGTTTGCAGGAATCAGCGCTCTCTGCTAGTACTGTGTGCAGGAATCAGCGCTCTCCGCTAGTACTGTATGCAGGAACCAGCGCTATCTGCCAGTACTGTGTGCATGAACCAGCGCTCTCTGCTGGTACTGTCTGCAGGAACCAGTGCTCTCTGCTAGTACTGTGTGGAGAAACCAGTGCTTTCTGTACGTACTGTGTGTAGAGACCAGCGCTATCTGCTTGTACTGTGTGCAGGAATCGGCGCTCTCTGCTAGTACTGTGTGCAGGAATCAACGCTCTCCGCTAGTACTGTATGCAGGAACCAGCACTCTCCGTTAGTACTGTGTGCAGGAGCGCTCTCTGCTAGTACAATGTGCAGGAACCAGCATTCTCTGCTAGTACAGTGTGCAGGGATCAGCACTCTCTGCAAGTACTGTGAACAGTGACCAGCACTCTCTGCTAGTACTGTGTGCAGGAGCGCTCTGTGCTAGTACATTGTGCAGGGATCAGCACTTTCTGCTAGTACTGTGAACAGTGACCAGCACCGTCTGCTAGTACTGTGTGCAGGAGCGCTCTCTGCTAGTACAGTGTGCAGGGATCAGCACTCTCTGCTAGTACTGTGAGCAGCGACCAGCACCTTGTGCTAGTACTGTGTGCAGGAGCGTTCTGCGCTAGCACAGTGTGCAGGGATCAGCACTCTCTGCTAGTACTGTGTGCATGAACCAGCGCTCTCTGCTGGTACTGTCTGCAGGAACCAGTGCTCTCTGCTAGTACTGTGTGGAGAAACCAGTGCTTTCTGTAAGTACTTTGTGCAGAGACCAGCGCTATCTGCTTGTACTGTGTGCAGGAATCGGCGCTCTCTGCTAGTACTGTGTGCAGGAATCAACGCTCTCCGCTAGTACTGTATGCAGGAACCAGCACTCTCCGTTAGTACTGTGTGCAGGAGCGCTCTCTGCTACTACTATGTTCAGGGGCCAGCGTTCTCCGTTAGTACTGTGTGCAGGAGCGCTCTCTGCTAGTACAATGTGCAGGAACCAGCATTCTCTGCTAGTACAGTGTGCAGGGATCAGCACTCTCTGCAAGTACTGTGAACAGTGACCAGCACTCTCTGCTAGTACTGTGTGCAGAAGCGCTCTCTGCTAGTACAGTGTGCAGGGATCGGCACTCTCTGCTAGTACTGTGGGCAGTGACCAGCACCTTCTGCTAGTACTTTGTGCAGGAGCGCTCTGTGCTAGTACAGTGTGCAGGGATCAGCAATTTCCGCTAGTACAGTGAGCCGTGACCAGCACCTTCAGCTAGTACTGTGTGCAGGAGCGCTCTGTGCTAGTACATTGTGCAGGGATCAGCACTCTCTGCTAGTACTGTGAACTGTGACCAGCACCGTCTGCTAATACTGTGTGCAGGAGCGCTCTGTTCTAGTACAGTGTGCAGGGATCAGCAATTTCCGCTAGTACAGTGAGCCGTGACCAGCACCTTCAGCTAGTACTGTGTGCAGGAGCGCTCTGTGCTAGTACATTGTGCAGGGATCAGCACTCTCTGCTAGTACTGTGAACTGTGACCAGCACCGTCTGCTAGTACTGTGTGCAGGAATCAACGCTCTCCGCTAGTACTGTATGCAGGAACCAGCACTCTCCGTTAGTACTGTGTGCAGGAGCGCTCTCTGCTACTACTATGTTCAGGGGCCAGCGTTCTCCGTTAGTACTGTGTGCAGGAGCGCTCTCTGCTAGTACAATGTGCAGGAACCAGCATTCTCTGCTAGTACAGTGTGCAGGGATCAGCACTCTCTGCAAGTACTGTGAACAGTGACCAGCACTCTCTGCTAGTACTGTGTGCAGAAGCGCTCTCTGCTAGTACAGTGTGCAGGGATCGGCACTCTCTGCTAGTACTGTGGGCAGTGACCAGCACCTTCTGCTAGTACTTTGTGCAGGAGCGCTCTGTGCTAGTACAGTGTGCAGGGATCAGCAATTTCCGCTAGTACAGTGAGCCGTGACCAGCACCTTCAGCTAGTACTGTGTGCAGGAGCGCTCTGTGCTAGTACATTGTGCAGGGATCAGCACTCTCTGCTAGTACTGTGAACTGTGACCAGCACCGTCTGCTAATACTGTGTGCAGGAGCGCTCTGTTCTAGTACAGTGTGCAGGGATCTGCACTCTCTGCTAGTACAGTGTGCAGGGATCAGCACTCTCTGCTAGTACTGTGAGCAGCGACCAGCACCTTGTGCTAGTACTCTGTGCAGGAGCGTTCTGCGCTAGCACAGTGTGCAGGGATCAGCACTCTCTGCTAGTACTGTGAGCAGTGACCAGCACCTTCTGCTAGTACTTTGTGCAGGAGCGCTCTGTGCTAGTACAGTGTGCAGGGATCGGCACTCTCTGCTAGTACAGTGTGCAGGGATCAGCACTCTCTGCTAGTACTGTGAGCAGCGACCAGCACCTTGTGCAAGTTTTCATAAGGGGTTTGGAGCGGTGCACCACCAATTTACTTGTTAATACATCACACCACGTGGTCAGTTGTTTGTACTCGAAAAAATCTTTATTTTAATTTAATTGTCCAACCATAGTCTCAGCCAACGCGTTTCATTCGAATTGAACTTCGTCAGGGCTGGAAGAGTATAGAGAAACATAACATAAATATACGCACAACAAAAAACATTTAAAAAATACATTAAAAGACACATTTAAAAGCACCACATACTAAGAGAATAAGCACAGGACAAAAAGGAATATACTGTAAACACTCAATACATAAACATAACCATACAAAACATTTTTTTGCAAAATTATATACAATACATAACAATGAATAATGAAAATGCCATATATATATATTATAGTATTTCATCAGTAAAAAGAGGGCATACGTATGCCTATGTGGATCCAAAATTGTATATTCTGAAGGCCCTTTTGCATGAGAGTGTGATTGGATGAAGAGCACCCCCAACTGGAAAATAATTCCTATACATGGAATAAGCAAATTGTAATGTTACGTCTAAATACCCCATCAAGACATGTATAATATTATAATATTTCATCAGAAAAAAGGGGGCATACGTATGCCTATGTTGGTCCAAAGTTGTATATCCTGAAGGCCCTTTTGCATGTGTGATTGGGTGAAAAGCACCCCAAACTGGAAAATAATTCCTATACATAGAATAAGCAAATTGTAATGTTATATCTAAATACCGCATCAAGACATGTATAAGCCAACTAATTAGGACAGAAGGGCAGGAAAAAATTATGAGTAAAAGTCCCCCTGAGGAGACACGTACCATATGTGTGATTGCGAATATATTCCAAAAGTATGACCACCGTCTATGTAAACAAATATCCGTCTCGAGAGGAGCAGTGATAAAAGCGTCGTGTTTTCCAAGTAAATAGTCCTAGTTGTGCTCCCAGTGCCACCTTGATAAGAGCACTGTACACGATTCTGTCAAAAAAAACAGTAGCAAAATAGACAGAAAATAACGTATCAATTCAAAAGATATATACATATATGTATAAAGAAAAGAACAGACCTAATCTAGCTTTAGGGCGAAGCGAAATTGAAATACCACAGGGGCATGAGATTAAACAGGACGCAATGTTAGTCCAAAGTGATAAATTGCACTCCAAAATGCCTATATGGAAAATACAATAGCAGTCCGAAAACATACTGCTTGTAAGTACTAGAGGGAAATAGTAAACCAAGGTTCCATAAAAAACATGGTTCCATAAAAAACATGCAGATGGAATTGCCAATGAAACTGACATAAATTCGGCGATGTTAATTCAGGACAAATTGTATTTGACCCTCGTGTAATGCTACTACACAAAAGTAAGTGAGGCAAAGCATCCGCCATGCTTACACATATATAGAAAGAACCGTGCCATAGCGCAAAAAAGAGGAGACAAATGGGAATTCCCTTTAACAAGCCCGTAGGCACCCGGTCTCTAAATATTCCCCAAAACTGAGTCAAAAGAGGGCTTTGATAGGTAAGCCTCCAACTCCGTACCGACAGTTTCAAATGGCTACCAAAAATTACACCGCATACCTGTAACTCGATAGATGTCCGTGCTCTCCCCTCAGAGTGTCCCGTATCGTTAACGAAAAACGCGCCAAGGTTTAAAAGGAAATGCATGTATGCAATCATTGAGGTGCGTCGGAAGTTGTGGGCGGGCGCGTAGAGGGTAGCCAATGTGATCCCTGCATTATTGGTCTCCCGGGCAACCTGGATGTCTACCGAAGGTTGAGAAGAGGGACTTGCGTTAGGGTAAAAAAAAAAAAAAAAAAACGTCAATAGATCAAAGCGTAAAACTTTATTATTCCAGAGTGCCGTGTATAACACGTAGTCAATATATACATAAAATCAGGCGTTTCCCGGTCCGCATGAAAACCATAACTTGCATATCCCAAAATTCTGCATACGATGGATAAAAGTGTAATATACACAAAGCAACAGAAAACCCCATGTTCAAGCCCTTCTAAAATTAGAACGAGTCTGGGGTATCGAGGAAATCTATACCCTCTATAGGCAACCCGTGACATACAAGAGTCCTTCTTGAAGGATAGCATATATATATCCGCCGCACAGGTGCAAAGAGTTCCCGTATGCCATGTACGGAATAAAGAATCGGAAAATGGGACCAGAGCGTCTGGTTTGGCAAATGGTGTTTACAAGAGCACTGAAAATGTGACCCAGACTGTCAATGTCAATATAATGCTTCATACCTGAGTAAAGTGATGCAACATGATAGAGAAGGCGAATTCATAAGCCCAAAGATCTATCTAATAGAAAAGATGCATGCACAGGCAAAAGAGTATAAATGCAGAAGTTTAGTCAATACCATAATATTTATGGTATAAACATTGAAAGCCATCCAGGCACACTGTCAAAGAGAGCCCTAATCTAAAAAACTACCGGCCCAGAGGGAAAAAATCACAGGGTGAGAGTGACCTAAAGGACGTTCTATGGCTTATGAGAGGGAAACTCCATTATGCTGGCAGAATGCACAGGCAAAAGTAGACCATAGTTATCTAAAGATATAAAAAAGGTATCACACGGCTACCTGGGGACCAGAGACTGGTGCAAAGCAGACAGTCACAGGTTCATAGAATCAAAAGAGGGAAATAACCAAAAGCTCGTTCTATGGTTCATGGAGCGAAAAAACTGTTATGCCGGAGAAATACACCGGAAGGATATACAAACAGGCCATAGGTCATAGTTATCTGCAGATATATTCAAGGTTTCATAAGGCTACCTGGAGACAAGAGACTGGTGCAATACAGACAGTCACAGAGTCAACGGCCCTCACAGAATTCCAAGTTGTCATTTATACACAACCCTAGTACATATCCTACCTGAACTGAAAAGCTCATGTAAGGAAGTAATGGAATTCATGGTCCGAATTGTGCCCCATGGTAACCGACCGTAATCTACATATCCATTTGGATTCAGTTTGTCTCAGTGTGAGGTCTCTGTTCCCTCCTCGTTTGTTCACGGGAACATGGTCTATGCCACAGAAAAAGAAGGACTTGTCACCCAAATGTACTCTATTGTAATGCTCAGTCATGGGGTATCGTGCGTCATTGTTAATAAGAGCTCGTCGGTGTTCTTGAATACGAGTCTTCAAACATCGTGCTGTACTCCCCACATAAACCTTCCCACACGGGCACTCAAGTGTGTATATTACGTATTTTGTATTGCAGTTGATGAAATGCCTGATGTGATGTATCTTATCAGTGTTGTGGCTAAATTCTTTACATTTATTACGTCCAAATGTACATACATTGCAAGAGGTACATGTGTAAAAACCAACCGGCGGTTTAGGTAACCAGGTGCTGGGTGTCTTCTGTGTGGTCACATAACTCGGACATAAAGAACTTCTGAGTGTACGTCCCCTTCTATACACCAAGGAGGGTTTTCCACTAATAATGGGGCGTAATCTGGGAATATCCAGGAGTAGATGCCAATGCTTCCTAAAGGCTTTGAAAATGTTGTCACTATGTGCAGTGTAGTTCGTGAAAAAACATATTTTTTCTCTGGTTTTGGAACTGGTAAGCGAGTTCCTGGAAGCCCCTCTATCAGTATGCACAAGAGTCTGGGATCTGGGTAGTTTTAAAACTCTACGCTCAGCTCTATCAAGTGTACTAGAATCATATCCCCTATGTGAGAAACGCTGTTTGATGTCCTTAATGTTCTCCCTGAATCCAATTTCTTCGCTACATAACCGTCTGGTTCTAACCATCTCCCCATACGGAATATTGGCAATGACAGAACTGGCATGTGCACTTGAAGCATGCAAAATACTATTGCATGCTGTTTTTTTTCTGAACATCGTGCTGTGTATTTGGCCCTCTTTAATGTAAAAATGAATATCTAAAAAATCGATATTTTCTTTGTTGTGTGACATTGTTAGTTGTACATTAAAGGAGTTGTTGTTGAGGTATGCTAGATATTCCATAAGCTGGGTTTCTGAGCCTGACCACAGACACACGATATCATCTATATACCTCCCCCAAAACACTATGTAATTTGTCCAGGGGGAGGCATTCCTGCTCCATGCGTGCTCCCTCTCATACCACCCCATAAAGAGGCCGGCATAAGAGGGAGCAAATATGGAACCCATGGCCGTACCTTGGAGTTGATGGTACCACCTTTCATCATGTTTGAAAAAATTATTCGTGAGAATGAGATCAATCATTTCCATGATCATAAGGTTATAGGAGTAGTGGTCAGCCCCTTCCTTGTCTAGGTAATGGCGAACCGCCAACAGACCCAATTCCCTGCGGATACAGGTGTATAGTCCTACCACATCCAATGTGACAAACATAAGGTCATCGGACCATACAAAACCATTCAGTTTGACCAAGATGTCCTTACTGTCTTTAAGGTAGGAGGGAAGATTGACGACATGCTTTTGCAATGTAATGTCAACAAATTCAGATATTCTTTCTGTGGGAGATCCCACACCAGAGATGATGGGTCGGCCTGGGGGGAACTTTCCTCCCTTGTGTACCTTAGGGAGGATGTATATACAAGGGAAGCGTGCCTGATAGATGTAAAGGTATCTGAATTCATTATCAGTTAACAGGCATTCATTCTTCCATTCTGTTAATCGGCCATTAATAATGGCCTGTAGATCTTTAATGGGGTTATACCCTTTGATTACATACTATGGGAACAAAGTAAGGAGGTGCAGCCGTTGGAGTCCGCCGTTAACCCTCTTTTCTCTAGCACCTTGTGCTAGTACTGTGTGCAGGAGCGTTCTGCGCTAGCACAGTGTGCAGGGATCAGCACTCTCTGCTAGTACTGTGTACAGAAGTGCTCTCTGCTAGTATTGGGTGGAGGAACCAGCGTTCTTTGCAACTACTGTGTGCAGGGACTAGCACTCTCTGCTAGTTTTATGAGCAGGGGCACCCTCTGCTAGTACTATGTACAGAAGCACTCTCTGCTAGTACTGGGTGCAGGAACCAGTGCTCTTTGCAACTACTGTGTGCAGGGACTAGCACTCTCTGCTAGTTCTATGTGCAGGAACCAGTGCTCACTGCTAGTACTGTGTGCAGGGACCAGCGATCTCTGTTAGTACTGTGTGCAGGGGCACCCTCTGCTAGCTCTATGCGCAGGAACCAGTGCTCACTGCTAGTACTGTGTGCAGGGACCAGCGCTCCCTGTTAGTACTGTGTGCAGGGGCACCCTCTGCTAGTTCTATGTGCAGTAACCAGTGCTCACTGCTAGTACTGTGCGCAAGGACCAGTACGGTGTACAGAAGTGCTCTCTACTAGTACCGTGTGCAAACATAAACAAATCTCCACATCTCACATTGCTGCAACCAGCAGTTTTGGCCTCAGCACTCTGTCTAGAGCGGTCTCAGCACACAGCATTCTCTGCCTCTAACACTCCCTTCTTCAGCACTCTCAGCTCTCAGTAAACACAAAGGCTTCCCTCAAACACTGTATCCCAAGCCCCCTTCTAGAGCTCTCTCCCACTCTAATGCTCTCTTGTGGCACGTTCTGCCCACAGCACCCTCTACCTCCCCTTCCTTTGCCTCCTGAGGTCAAGGCCTTCAGCACTCTCTGCCCAGCACTCACAGCCTCCAGCACTCTCTGCCCTCTTTTACACTCTGTCTCCCTTCGCACAGCTCCCAACACTCTCTGCCTCCCGCACTTTGTGTCTCGTTTCTCTCTACTCATAGCTCTCTTTGCCTCTTTGCCTCAGCACATTCTTCCTCCAACAAGCTCTTTCTCTGTTCTCTTTGCCTTCAACTCCCTATGCCTCCTTGAACTCTCGCTCCCTCCTCTCTACTCCTGGCATTATGTGTCTCCAGCAATCTCTACTCACAGCCTTCTGCCTCTCTTCTCTGTTATCAGCAGTCTTTGCCTCTACCAGTCTCTGGTAACAGCTCCTTGTCTGAAAATGCTACTTTTAGAAAGTTGGTATTTTCTTTTCCTAACCATTTTTTGTCTACAGCCTGTATCCTGGTTCACATGACTAGGTGTAGCTGGTAGTTGGTCTTTGTTTAAACAGTGAGACAAATGGGGAATAGGTTTTGGCAGGATGGGCCATCTCTGACTTGATAGGGGAGGCGGCGCTGTCACTTATAACACTTGCACATCACAAAGACTCTGCCTTAGTTTACTCACGAGGCTCTGCCTAAATACATTCACAAAGGGGTTCACACTAGTCTTTTGTGCCCCAGGACAATCTGGGGCCTGGAGAGGGAGGCAGGAAATTCCAGACACCTCTGAAGGGGAGGAGTCTAGAAGTTTCTCCCACTCAAAGTGGGCACTAGGTATAAATATTGGACCCTCAGACCCAACCCTTCAATACACCTCTGGACCTGTGGAAGACTTAGAAGGACTGCTAAGCTGCTCTGCTGCAAGAAGAAGAAGTACTGCTACTCTGCTGCTCTGCTACTCTGCTGTCCTGCTACTCTGCTGCCCTCCTTCCTGAGGGAGATGGACTGGATCTGCATCTTTAATCCAGGATCACAAAACAGATTGCAAGGGTTAGCTGGCTGACTTTCTGATCAGAACTTCAGGTACAGAAAGGTCTCCAACCACCTTGAACCCCACACCTGGACTCTGCCTGCTGTGAGTCCTGACCCCCAGCTCCGCATCGGAACTGCCACTCAGAAACACATCCCCGACGCAGGAACACACAGCTCTTCTGAACCATCGCTGCATGAAGCTTCCTTGACACAGCACTTCGCATTGTTGCCCCACAGCTTCTCGGAACAGCATGTGCATGACGCATCCTCAACATAGGATCTCACATCACAGCCCTTCAGCTCCACATTTCCACCGCTGTGCGACGCATCCTCAAAGCAGGATCTCGTAGCGCAGTTCTAGAGCTCCTCAGAACTGCCGCTGCACAACGCATCTTTGACGCAGGACCTTACATCATAGCCCCGCAGCTCCTCAGACCGACCGCTGTGTGGCGCACACTGGACACGGGATCGCTCAACGTTCCGCAATCAGAATTTAAGGTACTTTGTTCAGTGGGCTTAACTTGGTCCCTGCATGGGGCCATGCTCCATCGCCGTCAGCCTGAGCTTGTGCGTGATCAGATAACTTCAGTTGACACTTTGAGCTTTTTGGTGTTATATTGACTTAAATCTTTAAAAATTGCATATCTCTGGTTCTGATTTGATTTTTGTTGTTTTGTTCTTAGATTATTTATTACATTTTAATCTATTTTTATAAATTGGTTTGGAATCTTTATTCTATTGTGTTTTCATCTTATTACTGTTTCAATTCCTGCACAAATTCTTTAAAGATTGCCTCTAAGATAAAGCTAAGCCTGACTGCTTTGTACCAAGCTACCAGAGGGTTGAGCACAGGTTAATTTGAAGTTTGCTTATGTTTCACCCTGACAAGAACTGTGGTTGCTGCTTGAGTAAGGTTTCACCCCCTCAACCAGTAGCCTAATTTCCTACATCCCTGCACTCTCTGCCTCTAGTGGACTCTGCTCACAGCACTCTGCCTTCCTTTTCCCTAGTCCCAGCAATCTTTCCCTCCAGAAGTCCATGTGCACACCATTCGCCCCTCTTGTGTCTACTCCTAGGACTCTGTGCCTCCAGCAGTCTCTGCTCACAACACACTGCCTCCCTTCCCTATACTTCCAGTACTCTGTGCCTCCAGCAGTCTCTGCTCACAACACTCTATCTCCATTCACTCTACTCCCAGCACTCTGTGCCTCCAGCAGTCTCTGCTTACAGCATCCTGCCTCTCTCCTACCAGCACTCCGTGCCTCCAGCAGTCTCTGCTCACAGCACCTTTCATCTCTACTCCCAGACCTTTGTGCCTTCAGCAGTCTCTACTTACAAAACACTGCCTCCCTTCTCTATACTTCCAGTATTCTGTGCCTCCAGCAGTCTCTGCTCACAGGACTCTATCTCCCTACTCTGTACCTCCAGCAGTCTCTGCTTACAGCACCCTGCCTCTCTCCTACCAGCACTCTGTGCCTCCAGCAGTCTCTACTCACAGCACCTTTCCTCTCTACTGCCAGAACTTTGTGCCTCCAGCAGTCTCTACTCACAACACACTGCCTCCCTTCTCTATACTTCCAGTACTCTGTGCCTCCAGCAGTCTCTGCTTACAGCACCCTGCCTCCCTCCTACCAGCACTCTGTGACTCCAGCAGTCTCTGCTCACAGCACCTTTCCTCTCTACTACCAGAACTTTGTGCCTCCAGCAGTCTCTGCTCACAGCACTCTATCTCCCTTCTCTCTACTCCCAGCACTCTGTGCCTCCAGCAGTCTCTGT
The DNA here is from genome assembly GCF_964204655.1 of Triturus cristatus. NCBI lineage: Eukaryota > Metazoa > Chordata > Amphibia > Caudata > Salamandridae > Triturus > Triturus cristatus. The sequence continues at coordinate 146,317,568 of NC_140579.1, read as the reverse complement.
GCACAACATTCTGCTTATTTTGTGTCTACTCCCAGCACTTAGTGCCTCCAGCAGTCGCTGCACCCAGCACCCTACCTCCCTTTTCTCTACTCCCAGCACACTGTGCCTCCAGCAGTCTCTGCTTACACCACTCTGCCTCTCTTCTACCAGCACTCTGTGCCTCCAGCCGTCTCTGCTCCCAGCACTCTGCCTCTGTCCTCCCTACTCCCAGCACTCTGTGCTTCCAGCAGTCTCTGCTTACAGCACCCTGCCTCTCTCCTACCAGCACTCTGTGACTCCAGCAGTCTCTGCTCCCAGCATTCTGCCTCAGTCCTCCCTACTCCCAGCACTCTGTGCCTCCTGCGGTCTCCCCTCACAGCACGCTATCTCCCTTCTCTCTACTCCCAGCACTCTGTGCCTCCAGCAGTCTCTGCTTACAACACCCTGCCTCTCTCCTACAGCCCTCTGTGCCTCCAGCAGTCTCTGCTCACAGCACTCTCCATCTCTACTCCCAGAACTCTGTGCATCCAGCAGTCTCGCCTTACAGCACTTTGCCCCTGTCCTCTCTACTCCCAGCACCCTGTGCCTCCAGCAATCTCTGCTCACAGCACCCTGCCTCTCTACTCCCAGCACTGTGCCTCCCGCAGTCTCAAATCACAGCACTCTACCTCCCTAATCTCTACTCTCAGCACACTGTGACTCTGTCCTCTCTACTCCCAGTACTCTCTATGCCTCCAGCAGTCTCTGCTCAGGACACTCTGCCTCTGACCTCTCTACTCCCAGCCCTCTGTGCCTCCCAGCACTCTACCTCCCTCCACTCTACTCCCAGCACCCTGTGCCTCCTCTCTGCTCACAGCCCTCTGTGCATTTCTCTCTACTCCCAGCACTCTTTGCCTCTTTCCTCTCTACTCCCAGCACCCTGCGCCTCCAGCAGTCTCTGCTCACAGCACTCTACATCCCTCTTCACTACTCTCAGCACTCTTTGCCTCTGTCCTCTCTACTCCCAGTACTCTCTGTGCCTCCAGCAGTCTCTGGTCAGGGCACTCTGCCTCTGTCCTCTCTACTCCCAGCACCCTGTGCCCCCAGCAATCTCTGCTCTCAACACTCTACCTCCCTCCACTCTACTCCCAGCACCTTGTGCCTCCTCTCTGCTCACAGCCCTCTGTGCATTTCTCTCAACTTCCAGCACTCTTTGCCTCTGTCCTCTCTACTCCCAGCACCCTGCGCCTCCGGCAGTCTCTGCTCACAGCACTCCACCTCCCTCTTCTCTACTCTCAGCACCCTGCGCCTCCAGCAGTCTCTGCTCACAGCACTCTACATCCCTCTTCACTACTCTCAGCACTCTTTGCCTCTGTCCTCTCTACTCCCAGTACTCTCTGTGCCTCCAGCAGTCTCTGGTCAGGGCACTCTGCCTCTGTCCTCTCTACTCCCAGCACCCTGTGCCCCCAGCAGTCTCTGCTCTCAACACTCTACCTCCCTCCACTCTACTCCCAGCACCTTGTGCCTCCTCTCTGCTCACAGCCCTCTGTGCATTTCTCTCAACTTCGAGCACTCTTTGCCTCTGTCCTCTCTACTCCCAGCACCCTGCGCCTCCGGCAGTCTCTGCTCACAGCACTCCACCTCCCTCTTCTCTACTCTCAGCACTCTGTGCCTCTGCCCTCTTTACTCCCAGCACTCTGTGCCTCCAGCAGTCTCTGCTCACCGACGCTTGCCACTCTCCTCCCAGCACCCTGTGCCTCCGGCAGACTCTGCTCACAGCACTGTGCGCAAATCTCTCTACTCCCAGTACTCTGTTCCTCCAGCAGTCTCTGCTCACAGCACTCTATCTCCCTTCTCACTACTCCCATCTCTCTGTGCCTCCAGCAGTCTCCCCTCACAGCATTCTACCTCCCTTCTCTCTACTCCCATCTCTCTGTGCCTCCAGCAGTCTCCCCTCACAGCATTCTACCTCCCTTCTCTCTACTCCCATCTCTCTGTGCCTCCAGCAGTCTCCCCTCACAGCATTCTACCTCCCTTCTCTCTACTACCAGCACTCTGTGCCTCCAGCAGTCTGCTCACATTACTCTGCCTCTGTCCTCTCTCCTCCCAGCACTCCGTGCCTCCAGAAGTCTCTGCTCACAGCACTCTACTTCACCTCTCTCTATTCCCAGCATCATGTGCCTCCAGCAGTCTCTATTCACGGCGATACACCCTTTATTATTATTATTATACTCATTAGTAGTGCGCAACGAACAGGCGGGCAACTAGAGCCAAATTTCGGGGGGGTAATTCTTCCAACCATAGGCAGAGTGGTTCTAAGAAAGGGTGAGAACACAACAAAAGCCTCATTAACAAGTAAAAGGTCTTTTAAAGACCTGAGGCTGCAATTAGAGGGTCGTCAGCCCGCGAAGCTGTCTCAGCCTGGGCTGACACACATGATGGGGGGGTTGAAGCGCGGTGAGCCCAATGGGTGTTGCGCGCCTGGCAACGAATCATCCCCAGGGGGATCTCTCGGCGCCTGAGTAGCAGTCACCTACAGAGCAGCAGCATCTTAAAACAGCCAGGTCTTGAGCAGTTTCTTAAATCGAGATAGGTTAGGGCAGGCACGGATCTCATCAGGGAGACTGTTCCAATGGAAGGGGGCTAGATGAGAAAAGGCCCGACCTCTCATTTTGACTTTCCTGATTCTCCGCATGCAGAGCAGATTGCAATTGCTAGATACCAACGCACAGTTAGATACAGTTCAAGTTTCTTCTTAAGGTAAGAAGGGCCCGTCCCCTAAAGGGACTTAACGACAGTACATAAAAGCTTGAAGACTGCTCGTTTTCTGACAGGAAGCCAGTGCAATTGACATAGGAGAGGTACGGATGGGATGCGTGCCGGCTTATTAAGGGCAAGGCGGGCTGCTGTGTTTTGAACCAACTGCAATTTTGATAATAGGTCTTTCCTTATTCCAACAAGTAGAGAGTTACCATAATCCAGTCTACTAACCAAGAGCCATTGAATTAGGGTTTTCCTTGCCATGAGGGGGATCCAAGGGAAGATCTTTCTAAGCATCCGCATTATTCCGAAACAGGTGCCTTACAACGTCTTCGCCTGTTCCTCCATAGAGAGTTTATTGTCAATTCTGATGCCTACATTTTTAGCCCATTTTTTTGTGAAGGTGCCTCCCCTAGTTCAGCAGGCCACCATTCTGAGGTCCACAGTTCCTCAGCTTTAACAAACATCAATATCTCTGTTTTGATGGAATTAAGCTGAAGAAAGTTCTTCTTCATCCAAATGGCTATATTTGACATACTGTTTTTAAACAGGGCTTTGGTCACTGCAGGATCCGCCTCTATAAGGACTATCACCTGCGTGTCGTCTGCGTACAAAATAGTCTGGAACCCTCAGCTTCTAATAATTGAGGCCAGAGGGGCCACATATTTATTAAACATGGTGGGACTTAAGATGGATCCCAGCGAGACCCCCTTATCCACCTGAGTGGTCTGTGACACAAAGGAGTCCAGCTGGACACATTGAGTTCTGTCGGTCAAAAAACTTTGTATCCAGTTAAAGTCCATGCCTCTGACACCAATCCCTCGTAGTTTATCCAAAACGATGCAATGAGAGATGGTGTCAAAGGCTGCCGACAGATCAAGGAGAACTAGGATAGATGGGGTCCCCTTGTCCAGTGACATCCTTATGGTGTCGGTGACTTTCAACAATGCGGCTTCGGTGCTATAACAGGCATGGAAACCCGACTGGGACGACACCCTGACATACAAACAGAGTGGTGCACCCTGACGTACAAGTAGAGTGGTGCACCCTGACGTACAAGTAGAGTGGTGCACCCTTACGTACAAGTAGAGTGGTACACCCTGACGTACAAGTGGAGTGGTACACCCTGACGTACAAGTAGAGTGGTACGCCCTGACATACAAGTAGCGTGGTACGCCCTGACATACAAGTCGATTGTTACACCCTGACATACAAGTAGAGTAGTACACCCTGTCATAAAAGTAGAGTGGTACACTCTGACATACAAACAGAGTTGTAAACCCTGACATACAAGTCGAGTGGTACACCCTGACATACAAGTAAAGTGGTACACAGTCACATACAAGTAAAGTGGTACACAGTGACATACATGTAGAGTGGTACACACTGACATAGAAGTAGAGTGGTGCACTCTGACACACACATAGAGGTGTACTCCCTGACATACAAGTAGAAATGGTACGCCCTGACAAACAGGTAGAGTGATACTCCCTGACATGCAAGTAGAGTGGTATGCCTTGACATAGAAGTAGAGTGGTATGCCCTGATGTACAAGTAGAGTGGTGCTCCCTGATGTACAAGTGGAGTGGTACACCCTGACATACAGGTAGAGTGATACACCCTGATGTACAAGTAGAGTGCTACACCCTCACCTACAAGTAGAGTGGTACACCCTGTCATAAAAGTAGAGTGGTACACCCTGACATAAAAGTAGAGTTGTAACCTTGACATACAAGTAGAGTGGTACACCCTGACGTACAAGTAGAGTGGTACGCCCTGATGTACAAGTAGAGTGGTATACCCTGACGTAGAAGTAGAGTGGTACACCGTGACATAAAAGTAGAGTGGACACAACAGAATACAACAGGTCAAGGCACTAGAAACCTGCACCAGTCAGTATAGTGTATGGTAGAAAAAGTCAGAAATATGGTGCAAAGAGCCGGGAACGTGACCTTTCTACGTTCCCACTGATTGGGAAACCCAAAAACATAGAACCAAGCTGGCTCAGCACACATATATAGTCATACGTAATCGTTTAAAAGAATTCTATATCCAAAAATTGTAACCGTACTTGAAGAGAAACAATTGTGCATTGAAAAAGTGCCTTCCAAATGAGACAAATTGACAATCAAATTAGTGAAAAGACATAGTCTTCTTTTATTCTTTTATTCTTTTGTTCATGTTTCTTTTGTTAAAAGCCACAACGCTGAATTCATAGTCGACGCGACGCGTTTTGTCCCAACGGGACTTCTTCAAAGCTGTTATAATTATATATCTCCCTTGGATGTTTCACATCAAGGTTATTGTTACAGAGCAGAATATTTGTATAGTGGAAGTCTTAGTGTTTTGAGAAGAGAACAAACGACTACTCCATATCAGGAGTGTTAAGATATAAAAGTTTGTCTTGATGCCGCAAAATAACATCTGGATTCAAAAAGAGGTCAGAGTAGTAGCTCTCGATGTACAAGTAGATTTGTATGCCCTGACGTACGAGTAGAGTGGTACGCCCTGACGTACAAGTAGAGTGGTGCACCCTGACCTACAAGTAGAGTGGTGCACCCTGATGTACAAGTAGAGTGGTATGCACCACGTACAAGTGGAGTGGTACACCCTGATGTACAAGTAGAGTGGTATGCCCTGACGTACAAGTAGGGTGGTATACCCTGACGTAGAAGTAGAGTGGTACACCCTGACATAAAAGTAGAGTGGTACGTCCTGACGTACAAGTAGAGTGGTATGCCCTGATGTACAAGTAGAGTAGTACACTCTGACATATACATTTAGGGCCTGATTCTGATGCAGTTAGGAAAGCATTCCCAACCAGGGCCTAATTCTGATGCGGTTAGGAAGGCCTCCTAACGGCATTTGCTCCTTCCAAATCGGATCGGGAACGTGTTTTCCCGACCGAGGGCCCAATTATGATGCGGTTAGGAACATATGCTCCCATTGAAGTCAAAGGGAGTCCAACCAAATCGTATCTGGAAGCATCCGGATGCATCGTACTCCGCCGGTCGGACTCTCCAGATCCGAGTGGGTCAGAAACTATTTCCCAACCGATTCGGTCGGGAAGCTTTTCCAACCCGCATCAGAATCAGGCCCAAAGTGGTAAACCCTGACATGCAAATAGTGTGGTACACCCTGACATACATTTTGGTGCACAGACGGAATATTGAGATTTGAATGTCCACATACACAAATATCGAGTTGGAAATATCGTGATGCAGAAATATCGACAGCAAGAGTATCGTGGTCAAGAATATCGAATTGGAGGTAAGAAATATCGTTTTTGAAAATATCGAAGTCATTAGTATCGTTTGCAAAAATATAGTTGTTTTAAAAGTATGTGAACTATTTTTTGTGTAAGTACTGCTTTTGTTTTTTAATATATGTGATACATTTTTAGGAGTTATTAATTTTATTTTAATTACATTTTGCGTTTTTTAGTTCTGTAGTGGGTTGTGGGTTTATAGGGCAATAAGTTGAGAAGTAATTTAATTATAATAAATTAATGATTATTTTTTATTTATTAGTACTTAATAAATTTAGATTTTATAGTGTTAATTGTGGGAGTTAATGTATTATTAATTGGTTGTTAATTATTATTAATTAATTTAATGGTAAGTATGTTTATTGTGTCATTTTGTTTGGAGCCGGTTGTGGGATTATAGGGGAATAGGGTGGGAAGTAATTTATTTATAATTAATAATTATTTGTTAATGGTAATTAATTAAAATTTAAATATGGCAATTGTGTAATTCATTTTAGATGTAAGTTGTGGGGTGTATAGTGGTAAGTGGTGGAAAGTAATATCTTTTGATTTAATTAATAAGTTGTTGTTAACTGATATTAATTTATTAATGTTAAATGAGTCCTGATTTTTAGGTGTGGGTTGTGGTGTTTATTGGGGTAGAGGGTGGACAGTTATTTATGTTTAATTAATTAATAATTAGTTGATCATAAATATTAATTTATCAATTCATAAATAGTTATGGTAATTGTTTATTTTTATTTTGTGTTTGGGTTTTGGTTTTATATGGTTAATGTTTGGGGAGTCAATTAATTTTTATCTGTTATAAGTTGTTTTTAATTACTTATATTTCTTTAATTGACAATTAATTATAATGTTAATTAATTATAATTGCTAATTAGTAAGAGAGTTTAAAATTACCTCCATCTCTCAAACTTGGTTTTATTCTGTTGGATATGGGGCAAGATTTAAAAGGTTCACCCATCTCCAACAGTATAAATCCAAGTATGAGAGATAGAGGTAATTTTAAACTCACTCCACTTTCACTTTCACATCTCTGATCACTACTGTAAACACCAGTTGGTCTCCCTCCAGGTGGAGGAAAGCATAATTAAGACCCTATGATGATGCTTTTCAAGTAAATACTGAAGCGGAAAATAAAGATATACGGCTCCGACACCTGTAACGTGAATGAGGGTTTTTTAGACGGTTAGAACCCTAGACCCTGGTAACAATACAGGACAAGTGATCCATTCTCTGTTGATTATTTGCTTATCATTCGGAAGCCAAATGGATCTCAGCTTCTCTCTCCCCTGAGTGATTACAAGATAGGTTCAAAAGACAGCCAATCAAACTCTGCTTTGATTGGCTGGGAGAAAAGGTGCACTCTGCTTTGATTGGCTGGGTAAAAAGTTGCATTCTGTTTAGAGTGGATGGATATAAAGGTGAAATTTGCTTTGGTTAGCTGGGTGCAAAGCTGCATTCTGCACTGAATAGGCTGGGTGTGAAGGTGCACTTGGCTCGAATAGGTTCGGGTTATGTTTTTACACTTTGGCAGCATCATGATTGGCTCTGGATTTCCGCTAGTGTCCCAGCCAGCAAGAGGGAAGATAAAAATTTAGGCTCAGACCTGTTTGTTGATGAATCTCATTTAACGCAGTAGTGCAAGCATTCTCCTGTTTCTTCGGCTGACAGTAAAGGGAGTTGCCCAGCCAGACATGGCCACCTTTCTTAGAAAAAAACTACTGGCCATCATTTTATTAAGTTTTGCTATGAACAGCCAAGAGCTGGTAGGATAAACAAATATGTGTTAAATTGTCAGGATTCTTTCAGAAAATGGCAATTATCCCTCTGTTTGCTCTAATAATCATTCCGAAACAATTTAGACATACTTTTTTAATTAGTTACACATATGTTTTAACTGATTTCTCATACTTTTTAACTGATTTCACATACCTTTTAACTGATTTCACATTCTTTTAACCCCTTTACCGCAGCCGAAATTCCGCCGCGGTGTGGCGGGTTTGAAGAGTGGGCGGGGCCGCGTCAGCCAACGGACGTGCGCAGCACTACGGATAGTGCTCGCGATGGCCATTGGCTGACACGCACAGCGAACGGGTTAAACTGATTTCTCATACTTTTTTAACTGATTTCACATACCTTTTAACTGATTTCGCATACTTTTAAACTAATTTCTCATACTTTTTTACTGCTTTCACATACTTTTTAACTGGGTTCACATACTTTTTAACTGATTTCAGATACTTTTTAACTGCTTTCACATACTTTTAACTGATACTTTTTAAATGGCTTCACATACTTTTTAACTGATACCTTTTAAATGGTTTTTTATACTTTACTGGTTACACATACTTTTTAACTGATTTCACATACTTTTAAACTGATTTCCCATACTTTTTAAGTGGTTTCACATACTTTTAACTGAATTCTCATACCTTTTACCTGATTTCACATACTTTTAAACTGATTTCTCATACTTTCTAACTGGTTTCACATACCTTTTAACTGATTTCACATACTTTTTAAGTGATACTTTTTAACTCAATTCTCATACTTTTTATCTAGTTTCACATACCTTTTAACCGATTTCACATTCTTTTAAACTAGTTTCTCATACTTTTTAACTGATTTCACATACCTTTAAACGGTTTTAACAGATACTTTTTAACTGGTTTTCACATACCTTTTAACTGATTTCACATTCTTTTAAACTGATTTCTCATACTTCTTAACTGATTTCACACACCTTTTAAATAATTTCACATACTGTTAAACTGATTTCTCATACTTTTTTACTGCTTTCACATACTTTTTAACTGCTTTCACATACTCTTTAACTGATTTCACATGCTTTTAACTGCTTTCACATACTTTTTAACTGCTTTCACATACTTTTAACTGATACTTTTTAAATGGTTTCACATACTTTTAACTGCTTTCACATACTTTTTAACTGATGCTTTCTAAATGGTTTCGCATACTTTACTGGTTACACATCATCATCATCAAACTTTATTTGGTTTGTTTGTACAAAACCATCAAAGTACACAAAAGATAAAAACATTGTCAATTTACAATTTAAAAATATAAAAACAGGTACATTTTAAGGTAGCTTATTAAAAAGAACACTAAAAAGATGGCAAGCCGAACATACATCAGAATACATAAAGAAACAGCTAAGGGGCATGCTTCCTGAAGAAATGAGGGGAACGTTCCTAAAGTGCACAATGCATAGGTACATATTTTGCAGAACAATTAATAATACGATGCAAACTAAAACAAACCTGAGATTCCCACCCATAGAAACAATGCTGGTTCTGAAGACAAAGTCCATTGCACCCCACTTAACCTTGCCATTGGGGCTCCAGTGGTCGATGCCAGCTCTTTCTCCTGCATACTGTGTCCATTTCCAGTCACAACTGGGAGGCAACTGGTCACGTTCTTTTGGGTTCACTCCTGGTGCAGCCCTTAGAATCCACTTGTGCCTTTCATCTCCAACATCCATGGGGCCGTCTGGCTCAAGAGGTGGTTCGAATGGATAAGAATCAGGGTGGTCAGTGGCAGCCACTCTTCTTGTGAGTTAGTGTCTTAGTTTCACTTCCTGTGACCTGGGCAGCAAGGTCAGGGGTCAGTTCCCCTCCATACCAGCACAGTACAGCTTCTACTTCTTCCAAGAAAGGTGGCAGCATCAGGTCTCCTTGCAGAGTCCTGCCTTTCTTTCACTCACTGCTTAATTTGTACCAGTGGTTTATGGTGCTCGGCACCGGCATTTAATTGTCAACACCGGCGCTTTTGACAGTCTGCCACAAGGTGGTGCTATCTGGCTAATTTAGAGATGACCACAACAACAAATAATCATTAGTTCAATATACCGTAAAAATACTATTACCTGCCTCTCATGCCATTCTTATAGCTTTTGTGGCCTGCAATAATCCAAATTGACACACTTGTGGGAGTGTGATGGTTAGCAGTTGTGTTGTTACTATCATTGGCAGCATAGCTGGGGAAATGTGTGGTGCAACCTGCATTGGCCTCCTGACGAGGGCCCTGGCACTTATTTTTTTTTTACAAATTAAGCACTGTTCCCACACTTGAGGAAGAGAGCCACTGCCAGACCCTATTCATATCCAGACACCCCTCTGTGTTTCTTTAGAGGAGTACAGGCCCAGGCCCCAAAAGGCCAGTATTTATCCACAGCAGTACCTCTGATGGGGTACCAGAGATAATCAATGAAAACAGCAGGAGCCCTTTCTAAGCTGCGTTTAATGAGCCCCTATACAGATATTTATTGGGACCAGACAGCAGGCCGAAGTCTGTGTGAGACAGATCATACAGAAAGAGGGGCCTAAAGTGCCCTGACAGGGGGCCGTAAGCAAACAACAAAGGGGGGACATGTGGCGAACCGGCCAGAGCTGTCAACTGTGGAGCGGGAGAACCAGGTTTGAGTCTCGACATCGGCTCAACATCCTGTGATTCTGGATAATCACTTTATCACCCTGTGCCTACCAAAAATGAATGTGTCCTTGTGTAATGTAACCAGTGCTCAAATAAAGCTCTCCAGTATCTTCAGGTCGAGTTTGCGCTATATAAAACTGCAAACAAAAATTGAAACCATGTTCCCCCCCCCCCCCCCCCCCCCGCCCACAAAAGGACACTGTAATCATCTATGGCAGGACACCTTGAGAGGTAAAGGAATGCCAAGGCTAGCAGGGATCAGAGCAGCCTTGCATAAAACCATCCTTCAGTTTGGGCTCACACCCTTCCTGCAATTTGCACCCCATGTACATGTACCTTGTACTCACGACTCATCAGATGGAAGTGAAGAACCCTCTCATGGGAGACTGGCATGAACCTTTAGCCAGGGGAGGTTATTATGTATCACCCCAGGAAGAAGACTTTAAGCTCCCTTCACTCCCAGTTCCAAAAACCCTGGTTAGGGAGGAAAGTAGTCAGCCTTTTAAAGATGGATGCACTTTGGGACCCCACCTCGAAATCAGAGCACCATGCTGGGGTCTGAGTCCTTATACCAGAAAGGTCTGACCATGAGGTTGCTTACATAAATGTACTCTTTTTTATTTTCCCCACAGACACCATCCTCTATCTCCGTCTCTCACTTTTGCCTTCCAGGTCTTCTATCAGTCCCTCTTTGTCTCTTTCTACTTGGTATCTCTCCACATCTCTACTCCTACTCCCTTGTTTCCCTCTCTCTATGTCCTCTTTCCCCTCTTCATTTTCAAACTCTTCCATACTTGTTTTATTTATTTTTTCCTACATCTCCTCTCTTCTAGCTCTCTGTTCTTTCTCTTGCCTTCAGTCTCTTTCTCATTCCTTCCTCGCCAGTCTTCCTCGCAACAGTCCTAACAGAATGAGCTTCAACTCCACCTCCAGAACCTTCCACGTTGCAAAACCACATACTCCCATCCCTCCCTAAAAGGGACGACTTCCTCTTCCTCCTTAATCCTAGAAAAGGATATCCCACCCCTTCCACATCCTGTACTCTGACATGCCTCAAAAATTATTATGAAGCCGAAACAAGAAGTGAAGGGAGGGGTGGGAAACATGACTGTGGCGAGGAAGACTTGGACTCGGAGTAATGAAGATTACGGGTGAGTAACCGGGGGCTTTACCTCCTCATGAGTCTTCCTCCTCACACTCATTACAGAATGAGCTGATACCGAAGACCCATTCGGCTTCATATAGCTTCTACAAAAATATCACACAAAAGTTGTGAATGTTATGCCTCAATAAGAATATTCAATCATGTCTGAATATATTCACCATTCGATATGTTATAGTCACATATTACAGGCTACTATGTGCAGTCAAAATAACTCATGCAAAATCTTTTGACATATCACCTCCCAATGCAACTCTATAATGATTTATGGACGTATGGGGAGAGGACCATGGAGCCGCATCGCATGTGTCCTCCATGGAAACTCCTTTAAATGAGGCCCAAGAGGTAGACACATTTCTTGTTAACCTCCCCTGAATGTGAGTGTCCATCCCTGTCCCTTGGGATTCAGAAGTTAAAATGATAGCCTGCTTCAGCCACCTACTCAGGGTTGAATTGGATAGTTTAAGGCAATTTCCAACTGACCCAGATGTCACAAAAAAGATTGTCCACCTTCCTGAAGGCCTCTGTTCTCTGTGAATAAAGTACAATTGCCCTTCTTACATCCAAGAGATATAAATCAAGTTCCTGTTATGATTGGGGATTCAGAGACAATGTAAGCAAACCAACATCTTTTATTCTGGTAGCTAGTGATGGAATTTTGGTAAATATTTTAGACCAATTCTTAAAATAATCTTGTCAAGAAAATCTATAAGAATGGTTCAGATTTGAGAAACAAACACAATTCACTGAAGCCACGACAACTAAAAATCGAACGTTGAGTCAAAAATGTAATCTCTAACACATCTAAAGGTTTAAATGGTATGAGATGAAGAGCCTTTAAAACCAGTTGTAAAGATGGAGCAGGGCATGATACTTTAGGTCTGTTTAGAAAAAAACTCTTCATAAGAAGAGTAATTAATGGTTCCAAATTATCCCAAACCGGAACTCTGCATACCTTTAAGGCGGCTTATTGAGCTCTCAGAGTAGATGGAGCTAATCCCAAAGGAAAGCCATCAGACAAAAAATCCCATACCCTCATAGGATCGACCGACACTAGGTCCCACGATTTGTCTGTACACCACTTATCAAAAGACCTCCAATGTCTAGTGTGAGATTTTCACGTTGATGGACGTCTGGAGGTCTGTAACAAATCAACAACCTCTGATGAACTACCCCTCTCTAACAGACCTACCCTCTCAACATCCAGCTCTGAAGGTGCAACTTCTGTAATACTCCTAGAGGAAGATTTATTCCTACAAGAAGGTAAGGGTGCAGCGGAATTTCCCACTGAGGTTGTACCGGCATTTCCAAAAACTGGGGAAACCAAGGACGTCTCTCCCTCCCTGGAACTATCATGAGTACCAAACCTTTGTCTTCTCTGACATTCTGAAGCACTCTGGCTCCTATGGGAATGGGTGGGATGCGTAGACCAGATCTTTTGGCCATCTGGAAGACATTGCATCCAATCTCCACGCTTCTACACAGGGAATATTCGTGCAAAAGCATGGAAGCTGGGCATTCTCTCTGCTGGCAAAGAGGTCTGCTGTCAGCCACCCAAACCTCTTCTGTAAAGTCTGGAACACCTCCCTGGTCAGTGAAATCACACTCATGGGGGAGGGGGGGGGGGGGGAGGAGGGAATCAGACTTAGATGGTCTGCTGCCCAGTTCTGGTTCCCTGGGAGATATACTTCTCTCGGGGAACCCAGATTATCCTCTGCACATGAGCAAATCTCCTGCGATAACAACCAAAGGGAACGTACTCTGCAACCTCCCTGATGATTGATGCAACCCACTACCACCTTGTTGTCCATCCTCACAGAACCTAGAGACCTCTGATGTGTGAAGCAAACCCCAGTAGAGCCAGCTGGACTGCCTCGAGCTCCATGAAGTTTGAGGAGCATGCTGCATGCAGCTAATCCCATCCCCCCTGTATTGAGAAAGTACCCATAGGGCCCCACCCCCAAACCCAACTTGCTGGCTTCTTTGGTTACCACCTGAGTTGGGATTATTTGAAATGGTAGGCATGTGGTTACATTCAAGTCCTCCAACCACCACCCATATGACCTCTTGAAGTTCTGCAGAAAGAAAAATACTGGATGTAAAAGGGGTGGGATTTCCTTTTCTATGATTAAGGAGTAAGACGCCATGTTGGGAAGGGATGGGAGTAACTAGTATTTTGTTACGATTTGGAAGGTTTTGGAGCAGTGAGCAACTGGGGTATTCTCATAGCTCTTATTCCTGTCTGTCTCTCCCTCCCTCGCTCTCCGTCCACACCCAATCTTCTCTCCCTCTTTCTCAGTCTTTCCTGCTCCAGCTCCCTCACACTCACACTCTCCATTCTACAGCTTCTTCCTCTTCTTTCCTACCTTATTTTTTCATCATCCCCCCTATTTCTTACCCTCCTCTGCTCCCTGCGTCCATAGTCTCCCTTTCTCTACTCCCTCTTTCCTGTGTCTCTCCTTCTAGCCCTCTACCGCTACCCCCTCTCCATACCCTCTTCCTCCGCCCCTTTCCTCTCACCCTCTCCTTTCTGGCCTTAACCCACTCTTTCTTTGCCTTTTGTCATTCCTCCCTCTCTCCCATTCTCTCTCTCTCCCACTCCTACACATTACCCTGCACCTCTGTGTGTCTCTCTCTAGCTCTCTCTCTCTCATTGCTACTTTCTTGCTCCTCTCCCCTCCTCTCTCTCTCTCTCTCTCATCGCTTCTCAGTCTCTCCTGCTCCTTCAACCCTCCCTCCCTCCTCTGCTCTCTCTCCCCCCCTCCTCTGCTCACTCACACTCTCTCTACCCCTCCCCTCCTCTCCTCTATCTCATCGCTTCTCGGTCTCTCTCGCTCCTTCCCCTTTCGTCCCCCTCTGCTCTCTCTCTCCCCACCTCTCTCATCGGTTCCCCGTCTCTTCTCCGTCTCTCCTCCCTCCTCTGCTCTCTCTCTAGCTCTCTCTCGTTGCTTCTCGGCCTCCCTCCCTCCTTCCCTCCCCTTCCATCTGCACGCTTGTATCCTCATGGTTACAGGGTGGGGAGAAGGCACGGTGTCAGCTGCGGGCCCAGCTTGCCGCACTCCCACATACACTCGCTCCTCGGCAGCTTCCAAAACCGAGCAGGAAAAAGGCCCGGCTCTCAGAGGCTTCGGTGGCTTCCCAGAGCTGAGGCTTGGAAACTCTCCAATGGGAGGAGACTGCACCTCCTAGAGCCCCAGGGGACCAGGCCCACATCTGGGGCCAGGTGCCCCCCTGTAAGACGAAGAACCTGTCATGTATCCCCACCCTACATCGGTGACTCCCCAGAAGGTAATGTGCACTCTTTGGCCCACCCAAGCCCATGGCAGGTAAGAGCATCTTCCAAGCTGGCGGCACCTGAGGAGATAGGGCCCAAAGGAGCCCCTCTATGGCACAGTACAGCATAGAGCCCCTTGTACCCACCTGATGAGGCTGCAGCAATCGATGGCACGTGGTATGTTAGAGCCCCACTTGCCACAACCAAAATGTAGGCACCAAAAGGCACAATGTGAGTTGGAGACCTATAGCAAACAAGATGGCGAAACCCAAGAAGATAAGTCAGAAGAGAATATCTTCCACCACAACCAAGATGGTGGCAGCCAAAGGCACAGTCCTTCCACCACAAGTCATATAGTCCATCAAGAACACAGCCGCTTGTTCCTCAACTTGGAAGAGGTGAAAAAAGAGGACATGGTAAGAACA